>NW_028277527.1:0-1200000 GCF_059751315.1 Micrasema longulum
TCTAGGCGTAGTGGTAGAATTAGGATGGGAATACCATCCTCGTTATAGTCGAAGAATAAGGAGAGTATTTTTTTTATATTTTCAATGTATTGAAATCTACAGCCATATACACAATGATACAGTTATAATATAATAGATACTTAATACTGGACTAAAAATGATTTTAAACTTATAATTAACAATGTACATAATGTGTCATAAGTTATATTACAGTAGAATCGAAATTGAAAAACAAAAAATTAAATGTTCGTGCATAATATATATGCCTTTGTAAAATTAAAATAAAAATTTCAAAAAATAGTATCGCATTTACCTATCGTAACTCACCTCAAACGATAATAAAATTATTAATACATATATCGCTCGCATTGGCTCTAATAATGTTATTATACAAATTGAAAATTCTATGCATGCATTAATTTTTTGCTGCATTAGTATTTACGTCAGCGCAGTAAAACCATTTGGTGTGACAGATACGTTTAAAGGGTAAATGACAATTAATTATGCTAAGTAAATTAGGGCAGACAGCAATGCCATTTAAAAGCTTGAATAAAAACATTAAGTCAGCTATCTGTCATCTATTATCCAAGGAGTCTATCTTAAAATGTATTCTCACTTCACAGTTATTATTGAATTAGTAATTGTTTCTGTACGATAGACCTTTTAATATTTTATTTTTGACTTTTTCTATTTCATATATGTGATTTCCATAGATAGTATGGGGACCAGATTAAATTTGCATGTTCAAGCCGACTTCTAACAAATGCATAATACAACATTTTCTGGGTATTCTCATCCTTATTCAACCACTATGCCTAGGCGTAACTTTATACCAGGTTTACAAATAAGGCCTATTGATAACACATTTTATTGACTTATATACATGCTCTTAGTACAACCATAATTGAGGTTGAGCTGAAATTTTTAACAAGTTTAGATACATTCGTTTATTCCAGGGTAGATAAATATTTCATCGCACAGTAACAAAATTGTTTAACTATCTCATACACGAAGACCTCCTATGAGGCCCTAAAATCAGTCGTCTTTGACTAGATGCCATTTCGCTATCACAATGTATTTCTGTCTTTTTTAAACATAATTAGACTTTGCTCTAGTCATATTAATGGTTCAAAAACTCACCACCAAATGAAAACAAACCCATATCGATTTTGAATTTAATTTCCAACGTTTATAAAGTTTTTTAGTCGATGCGTGTTTCTCCTCCTTATAAATAATTTATTATTGAAATTTGACATTTACAAACTGTAAGTAATTATATTTATGAAGTATTTCTGTGCGTCGTGTGGGTTAAATTATTGGAATAACATATTTTTTTGTACCCCTTAGTCACTTTAAGACTCATGGGGCACGTTTGAAATTTGAAAAAAAAGCTTTATTTTTAAATGCCCTTTTCAACATAGAAAGTATCCTTAAATTTTATTTGATCAAATTTCATAATTCGTGCAGAGGGTTAATGAAATTCTCAAAATGTTTTGAATTCAAAAGATCTGTTTTGCATTTGAAATATTCCATTACCAGTTAGACAACTTCAAATTCTAAATTGGATTATTTATAATGCAGCATTGAAAAAAATATGTACATAAAAGTTTTAATTACAATGAAATGTCACTAGACATTATCTTGATGGAGTAAGTACTAAAAAATTACAAATACTCACCAAGCATCATATTGGCAGAGCTGATTCCGAGGTAATCCAAGAAAACATCGGTTCCATAGACAAACACAGCGCCCAATAGAAATCCGATCGTCACAGGCACAAATGCATATTTGCCATTTTCTCCATAGTATGTAGATTCTTCAGCTTGTTCGATGGCGGGAGATAGGAGAGACCAATATGAGGCTGCTATCATCACACCAGCTGCAAATCCTAATGATGCATCCAGTAGTTTTCTCTGAAACAAGATTTAATACTTTTTTTTTCTTTACGATTTACCCATTGGCATAATTAATAGACCTGTTACTTCACAACTAGCTGTATATAAAATGTAATAAATATGACATTTCCCTCAACAAATTGAACGTAGTTATGCAGAAAGCAGCCAGTCCACAATTTCGAAAAAATGAGATATTGATGTTTTCGGGTGCAGTAAGGTCAATTCTATGTTCTGCTAAAAACAGCCAGACCGCTTTTGTACAATAAATAATAATCACCTTCTGAAAAAAGTGTCAATCAAAATGGCATTTCTCAATTTGCAAAAAACACCCACAGCTCTAGAAAAATCTAACGGTACTTCAAAAATCATTAAAGCTGGTTAAATACATACTTCGATTCTTGTTTGTCATGTGAAAAAACTAATGTATTCATTGTTTATCATTTGTCAAAATCAAAAACATTCCAACTGTCATGTGGATTTGATTATTCACTTGTTTCATAAAGGTGCTTTTATCTCAGTTTCACTTTTCTATGGCTGGCTGCTCTCTGCATAACTACGTTCAATTAGAGACCATTGCAGGAGACTGCTGCAAGATATTGCATAGATTTATATACTATTAAGCGTGTTGTCCAAATGTTTATTGAATTATATTTTTGTGAATAATTTTGAATTCTTATTTTTGTTATTGTTTAATAATATGCACGCTTCCACTTTCCATTATGTTGTATCCCAGCTCAACACAGGGCTCTTGGCCTCATAGAGTTAGGGATACGTTATTATTTTTTTGTAATATATATATGTACATATATACATATTTGTATAAATAAATTTAAAAATTAAAAAAGACAACGATCACGACGCAATCATTCACGTATGAAGGGGATATACATATTTCTTTGATTTATATTATTTTAGTGTAACTCGTTACCATCGTTTTGTTTTTCACAGTCGAGGTGAGAACGACCTTTATCTTGGCAGAATGAAGTTTATAATGAATTTTGATAATACAGTTAAGAATGAAAAATACGGCAAAGCAATTTTAACTGAATGCTGTTTTACTCTTGTTTTAGTTCATGAGAAAAATTTAAATCATATATTTCCTACAAGACACATTGCTAAGAACAGTGTTAAATGATTTTTTCCTCACACACGACTGCATATTACATCACGTCTCACCATGATGAAAGTCCATACAAGAATGAAGGTACGGATGGCAATTACCAACAAATTGAAATGCCATTTTTTCACACTAGTAATATGTCCATTTAATTATATGATTTTTCCAAAAACTGTCATGCGATAGTTTTACTAAGGGATATTCGGATTCCTAAATTAAATCCAAAAACTGTTGATTTAGTTCTGTAAATGAACTTTTTTAATGGTAAAATATTGAACAGTAACACATATTTAGGTTTACAGAATTAGGTCTACAGGGTATTCAAAATATTTTGAATTGGTTCGAACCTCAGATCACTTATCTGTGAGTCCACGGGACTACAACCTACTTCAGTATATACAAGTACAGGTAACCCTCCTACAACACGGTAAATAGGTTTCTACAAAATCCCGTGTCATATGAGATTCAGAGCCAGTAGAGAAAGGAGTGTTAGGTTCCAAAAAATTCAAAACAGTTTTTATGTTATATTTTTTTTTGTAAAAACATAATCATATTTAAGTGTCAGTATAAAACATCATTTTCATTTTTTTCAATCTTGATTAAATTATTTTCTTCCTTATAGCTGCTCCAAAGTACATCTAAACGTAAACGTTTTTTTGGTTGAATGATAATAACATCTTCACTGTTTGAATCTTTTTTTATCATTTGCGCTTTTTGTAGATTTTTGTAGATTTTCTGGTACAAAAACAGACAATTTTCCAGCTACCTTTTGAATTTCCGGCTTTTAGCGGAACAATGTGCTTTAAAGGTCTTTCAGTAAAAAAAAAAATTTCGCAATCTTCATCACTACTCTTTTCCTTGAAAGAAGATTCATGTGTTTGATACCATTTCCAGCAAATCTGATTCCATCAATAACTCGTGAACGTCCTGAATGCTCATATTGTCAAAACCGTCGCCTCCGATTGATTTTGTTTTTCAAATATTTAAATTTCGGTGGTCATTTTCAACGAATCGTAAATAACTCACTATTAGAAAATATAAATCAAGTTGGGGTAGAGTGGGGTTCAAACCTCAAACTTCTGATCCGTGAGACTGCAACACTAACGGTCGTTTTCTGCTTCAACTGACAATTGCCAAATATCTACTCAACCGTGATGTGAGAAGCCGTATTGTGGGAAGGCTTTTTCAAAATTGTAATAGTGTTAGACCGAAACCGTGTTGTTGGGAGACCAAATTATAGGAGGGTTATCTGTATTTTAAAGCGCCCTTAAGGTATTATCGGTGTAGTGAGTAGAGATGGGTGCATATAAAAAATATATAAAAGAAGGGAGGCACGTAATTGGTTATTTCAAACCTTATGCCTACCTACAAACAAATCTTTGTTAAAATGCTGTGCAAGGTTGATTTATTCATTTTCACTAAAAACATTGAAATAAAAAAGACCACTAAAATTTTATAACTTGAATCTAAAATTTTAATGTAACGTGGCAAAGAAAACAATTGAAAACATTATATACTAAAGTATTGATGTTATTTATATTCTTTCTCTTACTTTTATCTGTACCTAATGGTGCATAGGGTACTGCATTGATGGTACATATACCAATTGTTGCAGTGTATAATAATGATATATTTAATGAAATCAAGATGATTATCTTGGTACATGAAATATCGCAGTAAAAAAACATTTTACATGGTAGCCAAACACACCACTAAACTGCGAGACACCAATAAATAGTATGTTTGTACATATATCTGATTTTCGCTAAATGGACTGATTGGGTCACTTATATGATTTAAAGAAAGCAACAATATAAGTGGTTT
This sequence comes from Micrasema longulum, assembly GCF_059751315.1. NCBI lineage: Eukaryota > Metazoa > Arthropoda > Insecta > Trichoptera > Brachycentridae > Micrasema > Micrasema longulum. The sequence goes on from NW_028277527.1 coordinate 4,837, forward strand.
AAATTTGTGTAAATTATAATATACAGGCTGCATTTACTATTAACAATTTAACCAGGAAGGTGAATAACCCAGATGGCTCATAATACAATTGGGTCGGTAATTTATTTACAACCATTTACTAAACCCCTCATCTAAACACAACATTGTTAAATGGATTCACTCAAAGTTCAGTGGTTGGCTGAATTGATCAGATAATTTATGCAAATTTACTGTCTCATATACTTACGCAAAGAAGGAAAACTGTCATGTTTGCGGATGATATTAATTTAGTCATATTGTTGGTGTTATGCATACTTATTTGAATACTATAATTTATTTGCTATTATAATATTAATTGAATCTTCAACTGCTAAAAGAGAAATATAATTAGAAACGTTATAAAAACAGTTTGAATTTGAGTAACCGGGTTATGATCCCGTAGGATTTACAGACACGGACTCAAAGATCGGAGGGCTGAGGTTCGAACTCCACTATATTAAACTTGAATCCGATTGATTGATGATTTAGAACTTGTTGAAACTGGCCCGAACTACACATACCCATACATAAATTATATAAGAAAGTAAGAGTCTACAATTCGCAGTTTAATTTTCATAAAAAAACTTACAATGTTACTTTAACTCGATATTTAAAATTATTATTGAACAGAATACTTATTTATGTCATTTTTGGTATTTATTTATTAAATCATACGAACTTTTTTTTTGTATTCTTCTTCTTCTTAGTTTTCTGTTGGCTTTTTCACCTCCAAACTGGGTGTTCTAGCCAGTTTTTAATGTGGGTTGCAAAAAAATTACATTTGTGTTTTTATGGTAACTCACGGCACACCAATGTGTAAATTATAACATATTTTTGGATATATTTTAACACCTAATTTCATAATGGTATGATTGGTATTTGTATACGATATTTCTGAGGATCTTAGGAACTAGTATAAATATTTTATTTAAAACACATATGTTAAGTACTTATTCGCAATATTATCAAAATTTATCAAGAAAACAAAAAACAAAACAAACCATCACGCCAACCCCCATAGGGGTAGACAGAGAGGATAGAATGCTATATTAGACAGGCGCTGTGGTGCAGTTGGTTAGACGGCCAACTGTGAAATTTGGAACTGTGGAATTCCTGCCAGTTGCAAGAAAAAAAATCCAAGAAAGATTATTTTCTCAATTCGTCTGGACATTGTGGTGTATTTTTCATAACTTCCTTCCATTCTTTCCCACCTGCTGACAAGTCTCTAAAATAGAGGCTTAGGGGTTATTTCCTTAAAGATTTTTTTTTCCAAATATCACCCTGTCTTTGCAAACAGACATTACTTCCTATACATTTGTAAATCTTCTCAGGCACGTGTGCAGATAATTCAGACTTTTAACTAATCCATCTTCAAGGATTTGTTGGATTAATAGTTTTCTGCATCCATCAATATCTGCATCGTTTTATCGCCATTCATTTGCTTTACATAGCCAAATGAACGCAAAACTCCTTTATTGATTTTTCCTGATGATGATCTCGACATTTGTGCACCCATCGGACATAATTGAGAGATTGCATTTTGACAAAAAGAAAGTTTTTTAGGCTTGCTATTTCTTTTTATTCCTCGCATAACTCATGGCAAATTCCATTATTTTCCTTAACCTCTCCTCTTTTCCTCTCTCTTTATTACCTTTTTCATGTCATGTTTGAGATTTCTGATTATACTAATGATCAATTTTCATTTGATAAAAAAATTAAGGTTTCGTCTGTAGAGTGTAATTTGTCAATATATTTATATACTAAACACAAACCATTGCTTCATTATAATAACAGATTGTGTTTGATTGCAGTTAAATATGAAGTAATGTTATGCAAGAAATTTAGAACCATCTGAACCAAAAAATTTCAGTAAGAAAAACGATATGTTTTTTAAGTTTTTAGGCTGTGAGACTTGTACACTATGAACAGGCTGGAGGCTTTTGAGATGTGGTTGCATCGCAGTATGCTTAAGATATCTTGAACAGACCTGATAACGAACTCAGAAGTCTTAAATCGAGCTAGAACAGGCGGAGAACTCTTGACTGCTATAAAAGTTCGTAAAATTTCGTATCTGGGGCATATAATGCATGGAGAAAAGTACCTCTTGCTTCATTTAATTTGAAAGGCAAGATTGAGAGTCACCGAGGGGCTGGAAGAAGACAGATGTCCTGGCTGCATAATATATAAGACTGGACTGGCTCCAGGACTGTGGAGCAGATTTTCCCGGGCAGCACAGGACAGAGAGACTTTCACCAGAGTGATTGCTAACGCTGGGGATACCTGACAGGGGACTAAGAGAAGAAGCAATAACAAACAAAATAACAAAAGATTTATAAGCAAAAACTTAGTGTAGATATGGCCCACACAGGTTTTATGCTATAGAAACAATTGACATACTGTGTTTTTGATGATTGATTATTTACAGTTTCTTTTTTTATTTGCATAAAGTTAATAAAGACTAAAAAGTGTACTATCTTAAAATATGAATTTTACAAATAACTGCCTTTTTGCTATGGTGTTTGAAGTTCCGGGTTTGATATATATTTTTTTTATTTACTGTATAAAAAAATAAAAGTGTTCAGCGCATTTGCCTACCATACAAGAGGTCTCTGGTTCGATTCCCGGCATGGTTGAAATGAAATATTTATTTAAAAAGGTATATTTACACTAATATATTTATAGTCCCTGGACTGGCACCTGAACTGTAAGACTGATCATCTTAACTTCATGTAACAAAAATGATCAAGATTGCTATGATTGGTGTACCAATGCAGTGCCCTATGCACCATTAGGTGCGGAAAGGTAATGATGATGATGATATAAAATATTTCATATACAAAAATAATTTAAGAGTATTCCTCACTAGGGAAACCCGTTCTGAGGAGAACTGTGGTGTTAATTGTTTTTTTTACATATTTCCCAATCATGTAATTCAAATGTTCTTTTTCTTTTATCCTAATTTTCTTGAGCCATATTTCTATTTGTGTTTTGAAATATTGTTTGTTATCAGTTAACTCAATTTTATATGGAAGCATATTAAAAAAATTGGCAGAAAAATAATCCTCGCACCTTTGTTCAAATGTTGTACTAAAGGGAGGAATATTGACAATGATATTATTTCTTGCCCTTGTCATATATTCATGTTCCAGAGCAGGGGGATGACAATGTACATCTCCAAATGTCTAGCAGAATAATTTTAGCATATACTAATATACCTCAGGCCTAAGCATACCTCAGGCACAAATTTGGCATAGAATATTATTCTACAAAGATGTTCTTTCAATATATCAAATTAAATTTTACTGTATCTGGATAGGCATCTGAAGCTGCTGAGAATCTTTCTTTAAACAAAAAAGGATCCATAAAAATTGAAAACTACCGGATGATGGAATAAGTACTTATTTAAATTCTTAAACCTTACATATTTTTTACCGTTGAGAAAAAATATTAGGTAATGTAAAGTTTTGTGGAGATTTTCAGAGGGAAATCTAATTTGAATGTGGTTGTAATCTTAGAGGCGTCCAGTTAATCGACCTAATTTAGTCTCATGATACTTCCAACTGAGCTACAATACGATGTATTTCATGAAATAATACGCTTATTTTTCTTCAAACTTTCTTTGCTAAGGAAATATTTGTCCACTAGGAATGAAAAATATTTTTATAAAAATTATAATTCGACATACCTATGAAACTAAAATAGTTTAAGAAAATATTGTCTGATATTACATATACTTAAAGACAAATCAGTAAATATCCTGAAAATGAGGTATTAATACCTGTGGATTGTAAACGCAAACAAATTACAAACGGTCTACTTATGAGAGGTTATGTACGTGTTATATTATTTGGTATACGCTAAAATATTAGGTCTTCATTACGTATATAAAAAAAACACCGGTATGATTTAATATATATTTGATTTCATTGATATTACCTTAGTTCCTCTGATGACGACTACAAGGCCCGCACCTGCAGCGGTCATTGCCCAGGTAAATAAGGTCCCAAGAAGGGCCTGAGTCACAGGATGATATCCCTCTAACATTATTTGAGATAGTAGCACTCACTTTGATAACCACAAAACAAAACTATCTTCACTTTTCCAAACACTAATAACTCCACTGAGATGACTTTTCTAACCGAACTATCATAAAACTAGCTGACATTAACTTCGTTGACGTTCTACTAATAGTGTTGCTAAAGGCTAAAAAAAAAAAGTCCAACTTATTTGCTATCTTAGAGGTAGATACTTATCTACACTTTTCGACTTTATGTTTTTATTTATTTACGCCTTTGTTTATTTATTCTAAATACGTACAGTGCGCTCGAATGTTGAACAAGTATATGACAATCTGTTAGTGCCTGTCGGTGAACCAGATAGAAATACAATGTTTGATTGTGTAAGCAAAAGCATTTGATTTATTTACATGCAAAACTTATTGTTACGTACCCATAAAGCAAAGATTATTAACCATTTACATGTACCGTAGTTTCCTTAGTTTTCGATATCTGTATTTTAAATGATAATAACAGCAACAAAAAATGCCTAAAAACCAAACTCAATGAAAATTATTTTTATCATATATAAGCGCTTTTTAAATATAACACATGGCGTTTGCAAATTGTTTTTCACAAAAATTGTCAAATATTAGTATGTTTCTTTTTAAACTAAGGCCCTTCTACCAAAATATGATACTATCGGTCGAAAACAAGGTACATATTTACACATGACATATATGTAAAACATAAACACAAGTACAACAAAAAAGCGTTAGTTATGATGATATAAAAAAAAAACTACACCTGAACGTATTATCAGAAAAAACTGACTAAGAACCCAGCGCCTCCAAATTTTTCGATGAGAGATGTGTGTGAAGTACCCTTCTCATTTTACACTAATTCACAATCTTCTCCAAAACAACATCTATGAATTTTACTGTCAAAATCATGTGGGTTTTGTGATGTCTCGTTGTTTGTTTTCAATTTTCAAAATATTTATTCAAATATAAAAGGTGTTTTCATTCGCATTATCGTCAAATTTACCAAATGTGTTTTACGCAATGAATAATATAAACTTTCGATGAATGTATTATGGAAAATGATTATTATTTTACATTTATGAATAATTTACAAAATGAGAAAATCGAAAAGAGAAAATTTTGGAGATGATGGATTTGAAGCATGGGTAAGTATTTAATATTTTTTTCATAATTAAGAATATCTTGTTATAACCATCATTTTACAAATTAATAAAATTATTAGCCTGCATTTATTTATTTAGCGCCACAAATATATTTTATTTCCAAATTCAGTCACATCACTACATTCAATTCGATACTTTTCCCGAATGCTAGAATGTATATTTTTTGGCTTATCTACGAGTATGTTAAAGAACTGCATATGGATTACATATATACATAGAAATTAGAAATAAATTGAATTCAGTAAATATCAGAAATTAGTGTGAAACTAAGAGTGTTTGCATTTCATAAAAAATCACATTTGTTTTCTAAATGATTTAGATAAAATTGTAATTTAAGTAAAACGTTTATTGATAAATTTATTAACTTTGAAAATCGTTATAGTAAAATTTTATTTTAAAAAAATAACTGCAAAGCGCTCTTGAGTTTGGGGTATTACAGACGGCTCTCGATTTTCGCACATTCTACTTTCGCATAATTCGCAAAAAAAAAGTTTTTTTTTTTATCAATAATGCAAAAATTGTTCGCTTTCATGCAGTTGCTCCCGGTCAAAAAGTGATAGCTACGTTTACATGGTATTATATGAAGATATGTATATTGCTAGCCCAAAGCAACAGTGAGATATCTCTGAAAGACATATTCTGAGATGATCGGACTTTGATGTATGCAAAGGGTCTGACTAAATTAAATTATTTGAAAACATTCATGTATGAACACATCTGCATGTGTATCTCAAAATTGGAAATTTCGTTTTTATCTCACTGTTGCTTTGGGCTAGCGATATATATATTATATGTTCTCCGTTTTATTTAATTTTAATATTTCTTTTGGTTAGTATTTATTTTTTTCCCTTTCCTTCTGCATTCATAATAAATTTATGTGAAATCTGTAATTGGTCTTAATTTAAAACATTGTTTCGTTGTACCTTGAGTTTGTAAAAAATAAATAAAATAATTAATCAGGCCAACAAGGAAACTGGCAGAGAGGGTGTGCCTACATTAAGAGAATTTCGGAAGAATCATAATACATCTGCGATCTAACATGTTCAGTACTTGATACAACAAATAAAATTAAATATCTTGGTGTATACATAGACCAAAACTTAAAATGGAAAGACCATATTAGTTAACTAGTTAAACGTATTAGAAAATGTATATACATATTTATTAGATTAAGAAATATTTAAAATATCAATAATTTAAAAATAGCTTATTACTCGATTGTACAATCTTTGTTACAATATGGTATTGTTGGATGGGTGGTGCATATGCCAATATATTAAACCCTCTTAAAATAGTACAAAGATTAATTATCAAAGTAATTTTAAAGAAACCCTCAACATTCAATACTGAAAGTCTATTTAAATGATTTAAAGTTCATACAATAGACACTATTTATAAAATAAATTCCATTATACAAATTTATAAACAAGAAAAAATAAAAGAATTTGAGATGAACAAGTCACTCAGATACCAAAATAATTAAGATCCCTAAATTCCACACAAGTCATGGTCAAAATAGCTTTGTCTTCAAAGGTGTCAAAAATTACAATAATCTCTCCAATGAACTAAAAATTATTAAAACGAATATATCCATAAATAAATTCAAGGTATATCTAAAGAATTTTTGAACTAGTGTAAAAACTGCATTAATTTTTAATTAATATGAATTTATTATTATTTTCTGTTTTTCTTTATATACCCTATGTTTTTGTTTTTTTTTCTAATGTACTTGTATATTTAAAATTATATAAACTCTAATAAATAAATAACTATAATAGTGTAAGTCACTCTCCAAGCACAAGAGTTAGTCTTTTTTTTTGGAGAACTGTAGCTCTAACATTTACTAGATGTATAAAAGTAGATTTGTATAGAATTTTTAAAAAACATGGACTATTTATGAAAATTTATTAATAAAAAATAAAATAAGAAAATGGAACGCAATAAGCAATATTGGAGAATTGTGGGCTGAAACAATTAACAATGAAATGTTCCTAGAAACAATTATGAGTGATTTTATAAATTCTTAAGAAATTTTGGAAACTATGACAGATGAAACAATTAGCCTGATGAATGAACTAAACTTGGATGTCAACAACGAAGATGTTAACGAGTTGATTGAATCACTTTCAGTACCTGTCAAATTAGCACTTAGTTGAGCAACATTTGGCAAATGAAATATACACTGAAAGTGGGGAAGAAGAAGCTGATAAAATCGTCAAGACTTTGAAAATCAAAAGTATTAATAAAGTCTCATCCGTCTTCCTAAATTTTTTACTATCATGGAAGAACGTGATCCCAATAGAGAACATGTATTAAGTGCGTAGGGTCATTGAGAAAGAAACAGCATGTTATAAAACTCTTTATCAAGAAAAAAAAAATGGTAGTATTCAACTAACTCTTGACAAATTTATAAAGAAACCATCTGATAGCACTTAAATTGCTTCCTTAACTTAATGAAATATAAATAAATAACTTAAAATACATTTTTTCATGATTTTTGAACATTCAACATTTGCACAAACTTTTAGGAACCACTTATGTGTGAAAGTCGAGAGCCTGCTGTAAATTGCCAAAAAGGTATATAAGGTATCCATAATAATAATTATGATATTTCTATGTTTTATTGACAGGGTGGATACATGAATGCAAAAATAGCCAAACTAGAAGAACAATTCTTAGAACAAGTAGAAAAAGAACAATCCAGAACAAGCAGCATATTTTCTGGAATATCCATATTTGTCAATGGGTACACTAAGCCTTCTTCAGATGAACTGAAGATGCTGATGGCTGAACATGGAGGCATTTATCATCACTACTTTAAATCAGATAGAACTAAGTTCATTATAGCGTCCAATTTACCAGATACCAAAGTATGTATGTTTTATAATGTACCTCTTTTTCTACCTTGATGCCTTTGTTATTTTATTTTTAAATCTTGAAACATTCTGTGTTCGGGCGGATGAATAATACAGTTCTATGTGAAATAGAACCAGAATACAGGACGAGAGGAAATCAAATTGAAAAAAACCCACCTCATAGTGTGGTTGGCGCATTCGCCTACCATGCTGGAGGTCCTGGGTTAGATTCCTGGATATTTGTAGTGTTTTACAGGTGGTTTTAGACTGCAGTATTTAACTTTCCCTAGACAGGAATCTGAAGCGCAATACTGATCACCCTACCTTCCTGTAACAGATGATCGAGATACCCTGCATTTCCTTCTCCAATGTATCACTGTATCCTATGCATCAGTATGGGAATATAAGGGTCTGTTGAAGATATAGTTTTATAATAATAATTAATGCTAATTAATTTCTCAGATGGAATCACATTCTATAGATATTTCAACAGAGATAGAGAAGTTTTTTTTAAAGTAATATGAAATTCTAGGAATTTACAAGAGTCATGACCTGTCCTGTTTATTCAATCTTCATATTCATTATTTTTTGTGAAATAAAAGATCTCTTATCATTTTTTAAATATCTGTCCGTTTTGATAAACTCACCAAGGGGTCAATTGTCTGCGAAGATTTTTTTGTAATCGAAATATTGCTGGAATTACATTTGTTTAGCGCAGTGAAAAGATTACTTGACCGGAAATCTGAAGGATTAGGGTTTAAATCCACAAACATGCAGTGTTTTTTTCCCTCTTTATTTATTTGATATACCTAAAATGTAACAATAAATTTCTAAAGTTATAGCTTCATTCTCAGATAAGTCTGTAAAAATAATTATTTATTTTTAAATGTATTACGTATTTACAGTGTTGTCAAAATGCGAATGTGTGGTAAAATTATGTACGATAGGTGCACAAATGTCAAGATCCGTGCATTATGTAAGGCTAAGATAAGCATTATCTACAAAATCAAGAAAGGAGTTTTGCGTTGGTTTGGACATGTAGAGCGAATCAATAGCGAAAGAACAGCTAAAAAGATTAACAATGCGAATGTTAATGGATGGAAAAAATTACAAATCCAACAAAAACTTGAAGATGGACATGTCACAAATCTGAATAATCGGCACGTATGCATGAGAAGATGTATGAATGTAGAGGACGCGAGATGTGTTTCCAAACACACTGAGATATGGCATTCTATCCTCTCTGCCTACCCCTACGGAGGTGTGATGGTTTGTTTGTTTGTATTTGACAATAAATCATCTGGACCATGTTGGATTATTTTATGTAATGTTTTTGGTGTGATTTAAGGTGAAAAATCTTCCTACAACTAAAATAATTAAACCAGAATGGATATCTGAAAGTATAAAAGCGGGAAAACTTCTAGATCATAAAGAATTTCTTTTATATAGTAATCATTCCAAAACTCAGCCCAGACTAAAGTTTCAAAGTGTTGATAATACAACCAAACAGTCTTCTTCTAACTTAGATGATACTGAGCAAGCAAATGATTTAACCAAAAATATTGAAGACATAATAATAAATAAAATCACTCCTGAAACTTCATCCAGTTGTACTGAAAACAATTTTAATACTAGCAAAAGTAAGTAACATTCTACTTATTTTCTAATATTCCCAAGAACATTATTAATTGAATGCTCCCATTAAAAAAATACCAGATAACATTAAGATATTTTATTTAAATCTTAACCTTTGTATAAATACCTAGAAATGTTATGTATGTCAACAAAAGAATAAAATATTGCTTTCTACTTCTTTGCGTATTAATAATTTGTAATTAGTTTTTTTTTTTTACCACAACAGGCCACGAGGCCCAAGAACGTTGGTAAATTACAGCACAAAACACGCAGGCTAAAAAAATCACATTTTAGTTTTATTACTGTGATCTCGCCGGGAATCGAACCCGGAACCCCCGAGCAAGAGTCAAGCGTCTCAATTTCACCCTGAGAGGTGTAAAATCGATGTAAAGGCAGTATATTAAAATATTTGTTGACTTAATTTTAAGTAACCTTTCATATTTTTACTAATGTGTATAAATTTTTCAGAATCTGAACCAGACAATTTTCACACAAAGAACAATATATCATCAGATGTAGTATCTTCATCATCAGATATTCATAAACGTTCTACTCGTACAGCTGTTGATCCAAAATTCTTATCTGAGTATTACAGCAATTCTCGATTACATCACATTTCACAATTAGGAGCAGGATTCAAACAATATGTTAATGAACTGAGGGATACCAGTGACTTTAGTTTTCCAGCAAGAGAAATATTAAAGTCAGCATCAAACCGTGAGGTGAGATGAAAATAAATAAATCTGTTTGTAAACATAAATTTTTTGTTTACCAAGAATTTTAATTGTGGGTTTCTTCCATTTCCAGGAAAATTGTTCAACGAATGTGAATAAAGGAAAAGTTGTTATGCATATTGATATGGATTGTTTTTTCGTATCTGTTGGTCTGCGGAAAAATCCACACTTCCGGGGTAAACCTGTTGCTGTAGCACATTCTAAGGGAGCGGGGGGTAAACAAAACAAGAGAGAAGGTGTTGACAGACAAGCAGAATTGAATTTATACAAAGCTAAAAAGAAGGCAAATATGATTTCATTATAACGCATCACTGTATTTTCCAATAATTGTCATGCACTGTTATAGAAGAATTTAACAAATAATTTAATGTAATTGTAACAGATGCGGCAGGTCACTTTCTCCCTCCTAGCGATTGCACCCGTCACAAGAAACTGTATACTACAGGTGCAGGTGTCACCGCAGAATGACTAGGTATTAGGCAGCCGCGGTCAGTGTACGATAAAGCTCGTAGGGAGGTTATCACAGCCTAGACACCCTTGCAGGCTCGCTAGTAGGTAGTACTGGCGGCTGCAACCTGAAACAAGCAACCGGGGTGATAAGGCCGGTATCGCTTTGTCGGCTAAGGCAGCGTTGTCTTCCAGGGAGTTGTAGCCAAAATCCAATTGCCCGGGATCAAAAATCCAGTTTCAATAAGTACATGCATTCCAAGTCACGGGGGGATACCGGTGGTCGAATATTCCAAGTGCAAAGAGGTCCGGGTCGAAGCGAAGTTAGGAAGCAGAAAGACGAGGTGAAGAGTAAAAGCCAGTGGTGATGTTGAAGTCCAACTGATTTATTATTTGGCTGTATGCCCTATTTATACAATAATTTTACCGCGCGAGTTGCTCCACCTGACCAATAGCGGATGGTGCTAGGCCGGCCAATCATGCCACGAGAGGAAGAGCGAGTGCATTCGCTCACTCTATATATCCTTCTCGCGCCACGTATATGGACACCCCCACTCCGCTGCCCATCGCATTTCACCGCAAACCGTACGGCAGTTAACATTCATACAGAAATGAAAGGGTAGACAGTTTAAAGCAGTTTTTTATGTTTCCAATAAAATCTATTCGGTATGGCAAAGACCCCCCGGTAAGTGACAAATACTAGTCTTTATTGAGGGGCAGCACATTGCCAACACATACCGAGTTTCCTATTCTATCTTGATATTAAAAGATCCCAGTAAGGGCCGCTAGGTTTTCAGAATGTGGCGTTACATCGGCAACATTGATATTTGAAGAAATATTCTAGCAAAATGCCATAGGATTCCATATATGCATTTGATTTATTTTAACAAAAAAATGGGGTTTTGATAAGTGTTTAATATGTTAAAACTTTGTGCAAGAATTCACTTTACCACAATTTGATTCCATATTTTTAGCATAGTTATGATTATTTAAAATAGCCTAAATGTAAAAACATGTTTAGTGATATCATTTTGTTTCCATTAACATACGGCATTTAACTTAGCATTTGTCGCACTTTTTAGAATAACATAAAGAAAAATCTGGGTAATGACTACATCGAGGAACTGGAAAAAAAATTCCCCACTCGTCTAGATGGGCTTACAGATGATGAGAAATATGGTTCAATGAGTGAGATAGCGTCTTGTTCATACGAAGCCAGGGCACTCGGTGTTCACAACGGCATGTTCATGGGACCGGCTTTGAGGCTGTGCCCTGATTTGAAAACAATACCTTATGATTTCGAAGCATATAAAGAAGTTGCCTACATTCTTTACAATACAGTTGCCCAGTATGTTTTATTTTATCTTATAATGACAAAATTCTTCTTTGAAATACATTTATTCAGCTGTAAAATATGTATTGTACTTTTCTTGTGATTTCTTTAAAGGTATACGTTAGACATAGAAGCAGTATCCTGTGATGAAATGTATGTTGAATGTACAGATCTTTTAAACAATGTCAATCTTCAGCCAATGGAGTTTGCCAGAGTTATTCGCGATGAAATAAAAAGGAAAACTGGATGCCCCTGTTCTACCGGATTCGGAAGCAACAGACTGCAGGTAATCAGTAGGTTTTTATCATAATATTATGATAAAACACCCTTAAGTGTTATTAATTTTGTAATATTTGTTGTTTTAAAGGCACGACTTGCTACTAAGAAAGCAAAGCCAGATGGTCAATTTCATTTAAGTCAAAAAGATGTTCAATCATATTTTTCTGACATTTCCCTCGGAGATTTGCCAGGTAATTTTATGGATTAATTTTCTCAAAAGTAAATATGGTATGTTAAAGTATTATTTTGTTCAGTTAATAAAATATTTGGGTTTTAGGAGTTGGACGTCAGATGGCGTATAAATTAACTTCTCTCGGTTATACAAACTGCGCATCTCTACGATCTACTGATCTTTCTACACTACAAAAACATTTTGGAAATAAAACGGGACTACTTCTGTATAATTATTGTCGAGGGCAAGATGACAAGCCACTCAATTTCACAATTGTATGATATTTTTACTTTTATATTCTGCAATATTGATTATATTATTTATTTAAAAACTGTATTGATATTTTTATTTAAATTGTAGCTAAGAAAGTCTATATCTGCAGGTGTGAATTATGGAATAAGATTTGAAGATTTTTCACAATGTGAAAATTTTCTCAAACAATTATGCCAAGAAGTGTGTTTAAGAATGTCTCAAAATAAAATAATAGGAAAATCATTAACCTTTAAACTTATGGTGAGGGCAGCAAATGCTCCAGTGGAGACTGCCAAATTCATGGGACACGGATTTTGCGATAATATAACAAAAACCACAAATCTATCACAAGCTACGGATGATTTGAATGTCATCACCAAAGAAGTTATAGATATTTGTAAGAAATTGAATGTCCAACCAGTAGACATGAGAGGTGTTAGTATTCAAATTTCCAAATTAGAGAACAAAAGTAGGTTTGAAGAAACGAAAGGTGGGATCACAAATTTTTTGCAGCCCAAGAAAAGCGTTGCTGAAATAACTAGAGGCCTGATTTCTCATCAAAATAATGAACCACAATGTAATAAGATTGAAATTATCCAAGAATCTACACCTATAATAATTGAAACTGAAAAAAATCTTAGTGAGGTTTCAACTCAAGAGACCAATTCCCTTCCAGCGCATAGTTTCATAGTTAGAGAACAACAACCTTATAAAATTAACGTGAATGCGAAAGAGTTGAGCACCAACAAAAAAAATCTTCCAGAAAAGAAAAATAAATCCCTTGGTTTAACTGGTAAAAGACGTGGTAGGCCACCCAAAAATGCATCACTATCTAATAATACTCATACTAAGGAAAGAAATAAAACTGTTAACTTATTTCTTCCTTCAAATAGTAGTTCGATAAATAAGGCAAGAGAAGCAAAAGAATATAATGTAAGCATAAATTATTTTTTTTCACATTATGTCCCAATAGAGAAACTTTGTAATATAGTAAATAAAATAAAATATAGTAATAAAAATCATGCCCAACAGGTAGGTACATTTTGACAATAATGAGTAGAAAACTGATTTTTACACTGGCAATACCAAATCGTGAGTGGCTTGTTTTGTGATTGGCCACAACATTCTATTTAGCTGTTTCTAATGTTACCATTAGGATTCCAAGTCTCACTTTTTATGATTTTCGGCTTTTTTACTTTTCTCTTTATCTAATCATCATCAGGGCAACTTTTGAAAATGGTTTGCTTAATTAAATTTCAGCTTATATAAATATTCTGCACAACTTTTAATCAATATTTTTTTTTTTTTTAGTTTGAAGAATTAGATCAAGATTGTCTGAATGCATTGCCTGAGGACTTGAAATCTGAAATATTGGCAAATTGCAAAGTTAGAAAACAAAACATAAAAAGTAATGTTGATACACCTATGTTTTTGTACGAACATAACAATGTAAGTTTTGTATAAATTTATTAATGCCTCTTATGCATTTTTGAAATGTGCTCAATATTATTTAAAATCAACAATTTTAGATTGACCCAGAATACTTAGCCGCTTTACCTGAGGAAATAAGGAAAGAAATTGAAACAAACATAACTCAGTTCACCAAACCATTTGTTGAAAAGAAATTGAGTGTAAAAATGGATCAATCCGAATGCCTAGCGAGAAAATCAGATGAAATGAAAACAGGGAACGATGCTAGCAACCCAGAAACCGAACAGCACTCTGAACCAGATATTTTGGGGATGCACTGGAAGGATGTTCGTGAAATGCTTAGAAATTGGTTCAAATCTACAATGATGCCGCTACAGTGCGATGTTGATATAATCACAGTTTACGTGAAAAATTTGGTAATGAATAAACAAATAGAAGATGTTGACTGTTTCTTGAAGTTTTGTTACAGGTAAGGAATAAAAATATATTGTATGTACTGAAAACTTATATGGGCAGGACACTCGATTCAATTTTTGTTCAATCTACAAATAAGTTTACGGACTATAATTGGCTTATTATTCTGGTGAAATCTTGATGTCATGATTATTAATGTATGGACCACATTTGAAATTTGTGTTAATTTTAATTTGATGTAACTGTTTTTTTTTTACTCTTCCACTAGGTCTGTGAATGAGAATTTGTTGTGTAGCTGGCACCAAGTATATTTACAAATAGAAAGAAACGTTCAAGAAGCGATGCAGTTAGTTTACAAGAAAAAGTTAAAAACATCCATCACATTTACCTGTTGCGCTTCATAGATTATTTATAACACAATAATTTGTATTTATTTGAAACTCAAAACACAACGCTCTTTACCCAACATGGTTATTTGGTTTATCATGTTTAGGTTTAAAAGAAACATACCTACAAAATATAGTGCAACACGAAATGCAAACCTATTTTAAATTACTGGTACATAAATTATAATATATTTTATATTCAAACTCTGGAGTCATGTTAGTTGAAATAATAATTTAACCATGAATATTATATTTTTTTAAACTTCTTATAAATATTCCCAAAATTGTACATTAAATATATGTAGTGTGTTTTATTTCTAAATTAAATAAGAATTGCTCCATGGAAATGAAATATTTGCATTCTTATTATTTACCCAGATATTTCAATTTTGAGGCCATTTTCAACGGGTTGTAAATAACTCACTATTAGAAAATGGGAATCAAGTTGGGGTAGAGTGGGGTTCGAACCTCGGATCTGTGAGGCCACAACACTAGCCACGGGACCACAACCCGATTCTAATGAAACAAAATTTAAAATCTATTACCAATGAAAAAAAAATCTGTCAATTTTCAATGAATCTTAACAAATAAAACAACTTAAAAACTTTATTGTTACATTTATTAAATCGTAATAAATATTGCCGAAAACATGAGCAGTAAATTGTGTGCGTATATAAAGTTAACTAGTCAAATAAATACTTTAAAAATGATAATACCATGATTACAAACTGAATAATAGTTATTTTCTTATAACCTTTTACACATTCGTATTGTATTTTGCTTTATTTACTGTGTTAGCAAATGGTATTTTATAAAGGAATAACATTTCAACAATAAGTAATTAACAATTTGTAATTTAGAAATGACTTCACCCGTGACTTTACTAGTTGTCATCGGTGAGTTATCCTGACATTTAAAAAGAGAACCCGTACATATGAAAACATGCCAAACATGGCTTCCTGGAAACCGGAAATATATCAAAACACATCATTGATTGGCTATTCTAAACAGCTATTCCACTTGAATTTGTGATGTTTTAAAGTAGTTCATTTCTATTCAAATATATTTTTTCATACATTTTTGGGAAACTTTGGTTTTCAAACATAAAAAAATTAAATAATTTATTATATCCAATTTCCCATAGCGCTAAACTTCCTCGTTAACACAAAAAAAAATGTTGATAAAACACATTACTTGTCAATTTTCTACCTATAACTGACGGAAAACTTATTATTTTACTATTCATTCAGGCGGTTGGTGTGTTAGTTGACATCCTTCTTAGGGCAGATCTGGTGTTATGGACTAAAAATAAAGGATATGGTTATAGAATATAAGTTAATCAGTAGTTGACTAATAAATTGGAGAATTTTTATAATTTAGAGACACAATAGAACCCACGATGTTTACTGTGGTCAAATTTAGGTTTCTGTATTTATCTTTATAAGAAAACAAATCAACTCAATAATGGAAATTGTTATATGGTAGATACATATTTTAATATGAGTAATTTGACCAAAATCAAAGAAATTCTCTTACCAGGTGCTGGTGAAAAGGATATAAGATTGAATGATCTACGATCATCCAAGGATTTGCTTTTGTCCATACACATCGCAGGCAAGCCATTTTGTTTATTGGTAATTTGTAAGTCTGTAAAATAGCAACAATCACATCATTTAATAGGTAATGTATAAAAATAAACGTAATACATTTTAAATATGTAATAAAACGTAAATTAATTACTGACCTGTAAAAAAATCTTGTGTTAATCGAGAAGTTTTTATTGGTGTATTTTTTTCAGATTCTTCTGTCAATTCCGCTGTATTTCGTCTAGTTTTTGTGGGAGTCTTCTTTTTTTTACTTTTTTTATTTGATGGTTGTGATTTAGTGTCAATTTCCACAAGAGGAGGGTGATTTTCATTCTGCTCTGTTGCATTCTGTCTTGTAATTCGTTTTCTTTCTCTCGGTTTCTTTGCCTCAATATCATCGATCATAATATCATCGTTATGAGTGACATTAGTATATTTTGGAAGACTTTTTGTAGCCTGTTTGACTACTGATGGAGGTTCTGTATCATCATCACTACCTTCCTGTATGAAAAGTACTTTTACACTTTTTCTAGAGTTAGTAGTTGTTGTTTTCTTAGTTGTCCCAGGCGTTTTGAGAATACTTTTACCTGGAGTTTTATTTAAATCAACTGGGGCAACAGCAAAGTTCATCTAAAAATCAATAAATATATTGATTTTATGTTAATATTATTTATCATACACTAAATAATATCAACATAAAATATCTTTTGTTAAAAAACAACATTATTTGGTTTTCAAAGTACAGTGTATCCACAGTTTGCAATTTTTACTAAAATTTCAAAGTAAACAATTAAAGAGAAGAGTGGATGAAGTGATGTTCCAATTTTTTTTTAAATGTACTTTTTTTTACATAAATAAAGATTTTATGTACAACCCTTTCACATAAAGCCAACATTATCAAAAAGTAGCAGAAAACCGATTTTGAGTGTTGTGAGAGGTGTTGTTTTATTAATAAGGTGTTCAAAACTTTAACCCCAAATATCCCTGCTTTTTGTTTTTGTCACACAACACCTTTATCTACTCATGTCTTCAAGTAATTATAAGTAATCTTTTACAATCTCTCTGTTACAAACATAATTTAACCAGGCAATTCTTCACCTAAAAGGGGCTGATATTATATGCCGTACAGTTTTGAACAATATAGGGAACTATTTTTTTTTTACTCATTGATAAATAAATAATATTCACCCACCTCGTAATCCTTATTGTGATTATCGTTGACCACATTTTTTGATAAGCAAGAAGCTTTCAATATTGCACTTGTACTAGGAGGAGTCTGTAATATAAAAACGCATTTTAGATAAAAACCCTTTCAAAACACTTTTTCGCATTAAAACAAAAATTTAAATACCTTAGATGATAATCTCTTTTTAGCTTCGGATGCAATGACTGACTTGAGCATAGATACTCTCTTATTTGGTGTCTTGACCTTTTCATTCTCTTCTGGTTTATTTTTTACCGGAGATATTACAGAGAAAAATCCCGCATTAAACTCCTTAGTGTTAGCATCTTTAGGGGTTAAATTATTTCTTGTCACTACTCTGCCAGGACTCACCGCTTGGGCCTTTGATTTATTGCGAGCAGCTTAAATAATAATAAACAAATATTTTAGTTGGCAAAATAGTGCAATATCCATCAAAATAGTATACCGACGCTGGAAAGGAAACAGTTACCAAGCGACATGTAGCAACTTTACGGAAGAGCTAATTAAAGTTTTAAAAAAAACTACTTTTATTTGGAGAACTCGATATTTATAGGATAAATAATTACCTCGGATCATTTCCTTGAGCGAACTGGAAGGTTTAGTTGTGGCTTTGGTCTTTGCAACTGCTTTCTTCTTTGCTTTGGTAACTACAGATGAAATTATTATATCTTCTTTCCAATCCCTATTCTTCAATTCTTGCAGCCTGTTAAAGCGAACGTCTACATTTTCAACCTGTGAATAAAAAAGCTATCAGAGATCAAGAGATTATGGCAAGAAGGCCAAAGAGAATAATTGATTTGTTCATAACGTTTAAGTTTTTTCAAGCTTTCTGTAGCTGCAGGACGTGTTATAATCAAGCTACTATCTAATATTCAAATTTACAGTATTTGGAAAGGGGAACTAGAATCCCAACCGCATATGTGTTATGTTATTGCAAAATGTGCTAGGACATTTATTGTATAATACCCTTGAGGCGAATTTGACAAAAATGTAACTATGTGAATTATCCAACACAATAATAATATTAATTAGGTGTAAAATATTAATATATACTTAGAACAGATGGAGACTATCCTAAACAGAGGACGCTCCGTATTCATTTTTGAATCCACTAGTTTTATATAGATTCTCGGTATTAAATATGTATGTAATTAATTTATAAAATATCATTTTTATAAAAATGGGAGATTCCTTGCCAAAAAACAGTCATTTAATATTTACACTACATGGGTGAATGGTTAATAAGATCAATTTTTAAATCTTTATAGAAATTTAATTAAGACAGGCACTGTGGCAGATTGGTTAGGTTAGGTTAGTTATGCACAGTTGGTGGTTAGACGGGCAACTCTGAAACTGGTGTCCCAGGTTCGATTCCCGCCAGTTGCAAGAAGAAAAAAAAAGAAATATTTTTTTCAAAATTGGTCTGTGTTGTGGTGTAATTTTCATAACTTCCTTACATAGTCTCTCTTTCCCACCTGCTAACAAGCCTCCAAAATAGAAGCTCAGTGGGTTATTCCTTATAAAAAAAATATACAAAGGTGTAGGCAAAAAAAAATCATGCCAAGAGTGGCCATACATAGTTTTTGCTTTATTTCTTAATTATTAAATACATAAGTACATGTAAAAAAAATTAGTTAAGGATGGCACAACAATATATTATAGGCAAGACATAGAAGAAAAAATAAATGAACATATGTTTTAATTTATATTGTATATTTATACAGACAGTGACACGACACACACTTTTAAGTATATCGGTTATGACTTTTTAAAATTATTTCCTATTCCTTTCAAATGTAATGTATTGAAATACTGTTGCAAAAATTTATTGATTTTATATGATCTTTGATCAAAAAGCAAATTTGGATTTATCAGAGAGCAGTGCTTTCTATAGAAAATTGTTACCTGCATATAGACCATGTCCCAAAAGCCTTGTAGATCCTGAACTGTGACCACACCTTCCCCTTCTCTCTTTTCCTTGTTCTCGCACTGGAAGATGAGTCCTCTAAACTGCTCAAACTTTTTGTTGATCAGCAACTGTGTTTGTCCAATGGCGAGATTAATAAGGTCCTTAATAATAAAGTAAAATCATCATTAAAAATAGCAGCACATATCTCATCTCTAATATTTAAAAAAACCTAAAATACATTTCCATTTGTCTGTAATAAGACCCCCCCCACCCTGCAAATTATTTTTAATTGATGGAATCATAGAGGGGAAATTGATCTCCAAATGTTTGCCTATGTAGACAGAACGGTGAGTGTTACACGGTGTGTGAAGTGATTATTTAACCCTTCCCTTACTGTGCAAAACATCCTCGCGTTACGGTGCTGTATTACACAAGTAAAATTGAGAGATTTTAAATCAGAAAAATGGAATATTCAGAGGCAATCGCTTCAATTATTTATAGTACAATTACTAAACACTGATGCTCACAGCGCAAGCGAGAGGAAACCTCAGAACTCAGAGCGTTACTGACGTCTGGCAGTGTACTGTACTGACTCTCGGTAATTGGTCTGCGTAATGCGTAAAATTGTCTCGCTCTTAAATATACTACGAGACATAAAGATTGTGTGAGACAATCGTTGTTCGGTACTCTATTACTTCATTCGCCGCAAGTTGCGACACATTGGTTGTATTGGTGACTTATCTTAAATTTCTGATATTCAATGCTTTTTCCGTGCACAATAAATATTTGTTTTTTAAGAATAAATTATTTTTACTGAAAATTTTTACACGGTATTTATTATATTTATAGACATATTAAAGTTATTAGATGCAACGTGTACTGGCTACACATCACCGGGAAGGGAGGGTTAAAGCAACCAAGCAATTTTCAATATTCCTCTCTTAAAAAGGGTCTTCACCTCCGTTGAAAAAACTATCAATCATTAATTGCATTTACTTTAGAATCCTCTGCGAGTGTGACATCATTATCTTCCTGACATATTTTCCAAGTCCGACACAGGTCCTGAAGCCTGGTCACTTCACTATCTAGCTGTAACCGGAAGTATTGGGCGGTTTTCTCGGGAGACATTCTGGAGTACCCTGAAGTGGAAAGTATTATTCATTAAATTAGAAAATCTATTATAAAAAAAGATAAGATAAGCTAAAAAACATCAAAAGGGGAGGAAGTCAGCATATTTTTTCAGGAAATAATAAAAAGTGGATATTTAATAAGAACTAAAGGTTGATTCTCACCCGAAAGTTTTTTATTTGGGGATTTATTTCAAAAGAAAGGATTGATGTTACATTATATAATAGAGAGAACTCCGTAAATTAATTCATTTTGATTTCACGAGAAGATAAATCATACATTAAAATGATTTATTTTCTCTAACTTTAAAAAAAAAAAATTCTGAAATTGTGCAGGAAATAAATTTGTAAACTTTGGAGTTCATAAAGATGGACAGACTGAGTTCATTGATTTTGAATCACGCACAACTCGAAAATATACATATTATATGATTGAGAAAAAGGTAAAATTGGGTTGTGGTCCCATGGCTAGTATTTCGGACTCACGACTCAAAGATCCGTGGTTCTAATCTCACTCAACCCCAACTTGATTCCCATATTCTAATAGTGGGTAAATAACCCAGTTGTAAATAACAACTCATTAAAAATGGCCCTCAAAATGAAATATTTGGGTGAATCATAAGAATGCAAATAGTTATTTTTTACAATAAAAAATGGAACAAAGGGGGGTGCGGGTGAGAAGTGTCCAGTGCAAGCCCGTATTACACGTAGAGATGCAA
The DNA here is from genome assembly GCF_059751315.1 of Micrasema longulum. Lineage (NCBI taxonomy): Eukaryota > Metazoa > Arthropoda > Insecta > Trichoptera > Brachycentridae > Micrasema > Micrasema longulum. The sequence goes on from NW_028277527.1 coordinate 26,540, forward strand.
GGCGGTAAAATTACCTCGGTATCATCAAAATCTTGAAATGCAATTGTAAAAAAGCTAATAACTTTATTTCGCAATTTATAAAAATGATGTCATCTTAATGTCAGTAAACATTTTTTACACTTCAACTAACATATTTGTTCGAATAAAGCTAAAACTGTGCGTGTAGGTAAGATAAACTAAGTAAGAAAACAAAAAGTCTCCATATTCCAGGGTAAAATTACCGTAAAATGATAGGTATTTTACCACGCTTTTTTATAAAATTACGTAACTTTACATCCATAATTACATGTCATACTCTCAACATACTTAAATAAGGATTTTAATATTGTATGCACTAAGTCGGAACAACAGAATAAACATTTGATATAACAAAAAATAATTAGCCATTACTCAGATAGCGTATCCGAATTACTGCTTGAATTTTCTAATTATTCCAGCCATTTTCGAGAAAATCACCTCAAGGGTACAACTAACATCCCTACACATTTTGCATTTAAAGTAAGAAGTTTTTGTTCATAAATTAATATCGGTGGTAAAAAGGCTAAAGTGAATTGTGCACGAGTCAATTAAATATTTTTTAAATGAACAATGAGCATAAATTATTTTATTTAAAATAAATTCAAAAGCTGATGTAGATAAGATAGGTGTTATGTAAAATTATTAGGACTATGTAGAATAAATACCAAAAACAAATCTTAATGTAAATCTAAATGACAATTCTAAAAATAAACCCAATTTTGTGTGATATGAATCTATTAATTTTATGAAGGTCATAAAAGATATAAGATAACTTTTTTACTTGTTATTTTTAGGTTACATTAAATATAGTGTTTTCTTGTAATTACTTAATTATGTTTTTAATTTTATTTTTAAATTACTTTTAGTACCGTTATTTTCCAGTTATAATATCTGCATCTTAGAGGATAAAACACGGGAGTCCGCCTTTTGCCGTTTTGAAGTAAAAAATGCAGAATTTATGGCAATAAGCTGTTTTATATGTGAATAAATCACGAAAGTCAACTTTCGCTGTAAAAACGCTTTTTTTTAGTTGAAATAAAAAGTCCACTTTTTAGGTTGAAATTATCTAATTCTTCGGACAAAAACGATAAACTAAGCAAGGATACTAATACTTAAGTATGGGACAATTGCCCAGTTCTTTGAAATATTACATAAAAAAAATACAAAGTAAAAAGTACAGTAAAATAAACATCTCAAGTCCAGTAGAAAAGATTTAAAAGGGCATAAAACAATAATTCACAACATACAAAACTTTCAAATGAAATGCACATGTCGCAAAGCAGTGAATCAACAACTTCCGAAATTACTAATCAATATACAAAAATAAACAATAAAAGTGCTCTTAGTAAGGCAATATATTAACCCGCCAAATCTTTCAAATGAAGTTGTTAGTGATTTTAATGCATTCTTTACAAAATATATTATTTAATGAACTAAATATTGATAAATTAAGTTTCGGCCCGAACATATTTTGAAAATCGCACAATCACAAAATATTGTTTCCTGAACATTTCATTCCATGTGACTCCTGTCGTTTATCCATTAAGGTATAGAATTATTATTCTTTTAATTACAAAACATAATAAATATAGTTAATTGATAACCTTAGCAAAAAAAAAATTATTAAAAAATTTAAATGTTGTATTATTATGGAAACTTCACTAGTCCATTACAATTAAATTAATTTTGTATTTACACCCTTTGTTCATGGGTGTCGACTCATACATTGATACATTGCAGCGCAAATTCTGAGAAAAGTGGTATACACAATTCATCTAATTAATTACCCAAATATTAAACAATTTTCGGCCATTTTTAATGAGTTGTAATTAACTATTAGAAAATGGGAATCAAGTTGTGATAGAGCGGGGTTCGAACCTCAGACCTTTGATCTGTGAGTCTGCGGCACTAGTCACGGGATCATATCTCGGTTCATTCAACCTGGCACAAATTGTTGCCAGGTTTTTCTTTGGTGAAACTAAAATAAAAATAGGAACATACCAAATTTAATTTTGCATGCATCTTCTTGTTGTCTGGTAGTTTTACCACGACCCACGGTAACATAGGGACTGGAGATTACAAGGTCAGTGTTGGAGCTGGAAGGTTCCGGACTAGTAAATGTTTCATTGCCATTCTCATATGCTTTTGGAGCACTTTCAGGAGTAGCGACTACTTTGGGGTTATTTTTAGGAGTTGAAAGTTGACTTATTGTATTTGATGTTTCCAATCTGCCCATTTTTATTTCTTCTTTTACAATTTCTATTAGAAAATCATCTTTCTTAGAATTCTTCATTACCCTCGGTGTTTTACTTATCTTAGTCAGGTTAGTTTTTTTACTTTTCGCGCTTTTGGTGGCTTTGGGCTTAATATTAATTGGTATTTTTGTTGGTTCGGCTTTTGTGTTGGGGAACAAATTGGAGAAAGGGCGAACATATGGTTCAGTTTTCGGTTTCTTAGGTGTGTATTTCAACTTGAAGTTTTTCCTTTCGACAATATTTACCTTTGGAGCGTGGAATTTGGCATTTGGAGGAGCAAACGATTTTGGAGGCTGTGGTAATGGCGGAAATACTTTAGAAATTGCGCGAGTGGAGGACCTTGTCACTCTTTGGTTCGGAACTGGAGGATCGGCTACATTAGATACACAATTTTTGAAAATCTCTTCTTGGAACGGGGCAATGGCATGCCTGACAACACCGACTTTAAACGGTGGGGCTTTTTTTGGTTCGAGTTTCTTCCTTAACATTCGTTCTTTCTTCCATAGTAGCTATTTGTTTTTTTCTAGGATCAGTAACATCTTTTTAGGCACCGAGTCTTCCGATTGGGAGTCACGAAAATCATCTTCAACAATAGCTCTATTTGATATAAATGTATCAATTCTTCTGCTGTGACGCTCTTTCGCTTGCTTCAGTATTCTAACATTTTTGCCTTCTTCAACTGACGTTAGAGCTCTCGGTTTGGCTTTATGCTGATGTTGATATACACTTTTCACTAAATCTATAAACGCCATAGTTCAATATAGTAATAAGTCAAAACTGAAAACTTAAATCACTCGAATAATATACATAATTCAGCGATCTTCACAAATAAACAGACTCATTCGTATTCCAAATTGTTTCAAACATTCAAACAAAGTTTTCAAATATTCAAACCGTCGAGCAGCGTTGCCAGACTCGATCAAGCTAAAATAGGCAGATTCAGAAAAATAAATCCGTGGATTTCGGTAGATTCAGGCGGTGAGGAAGGAGGAAGGGAAGCAAAAATAAATTTGACAATTCAAAATTAAAGCGCCGTTTCGCCTAAGGCCGTTGCGTTGTTCGCCTAAGTCAAAACGCTTGATAAATGAACAACTGAAAACCAAAAGGACTGCAAAATGTGAATCATCCAAATATATTGATTGCAAAACTGGCCTAGAATACGGGTAAATGTTGTTTTATTACTTTGAGGCTATTGTTGATTTTAATTTATATTTCAACAATACTGTATTTTGTGTAACCATACCAACTCTTTAAGGGTTAAGGGCATAAATATTTTGATATAAATGTATCTTTCGAAATAAATGAATAAAATCACACCAAGTTACCTATGTATGTATTTTTTTTTATGCACGAAGATACATCGGTTGAATGTATTTTTATAAAATATATTCAATTATGTATATTAGTACCCGTTCTGTGAAAACTCAAATATTGTGTAAAAGCCTGTCAATGACTCGGTATAAATAGTATTTTTTTGCAGGTAGAAGTGTCTTGCAGCATAGAGGCCCTGACTTTGATGGCTCTTCTCTGTCTCTCAATGTCCGGTGATTTTTATAAGCATCAGTCAAACTTTATTTTCAAACAAAATGCCAAACAAAGAAATAATTCATATGTAAAAAATCTTTAAATGTAAATACTGCTAACTGCTTAATCACTGAACAAATTGCTTAAAGCAATGATTAAACTAAATTTAAATAGAAAATAGATAATCAACTGAAGAAAAACCATTTCTTTAATATTTTATATGAAAAGTGATCCCATTACATTTTTCATCAAAAGATAGACAAAGAGATAAATGAATTCCTCAATAATGTTATGAAATTCTATTTATTATACTACAATATTACATATTTGAAAATAACCGAGAATCGCTGTTCGCCAGTACTAACAAATTCATTTTATTCATATATAACAATCAACAAATGGCAACCTAAATGAGCAAACAAACAATAAATTTTAATTAACATAACGTGAATTCGTTTTATTTGTATTGAAATTTTGTTATATAGAAAAAAAAACAAGGAAATGTACAGAAATCCGTAAGATTTTAATAGAATTCGGTAGATTGCTCCCAAAATCGGCAGATCTACCTAAGAATCGGTAGATCTACCGAAGAATCGGTAGTATTGGCAACGCCGCCGTCGAGTAACGATTGGAATAATTTGTTGCCAGGAGTACTTTTCTTAAAAATTACATAGCCAATATTATATTATAAAGTACATACCACGATCGTTTTTTTTTCTCTTTATTGAGAACTTCAACCAAAACGGATAATAGTATCGGCCAAAAACAATTCACATATCTACAAATTACAATGAAATAATATAGAAATAACAGAACAAAAAAAATTGAATGGATGACAATATACATATAAACTAACATAAAAATAATGGAAATGCACAAGAATAGCACACAGAGTTGGTTATAATATTATACTGAAATTATTTTAGCATTTTATTTTTTTCAATATTATCATCTCTCTTGTCAATCGTCATTGTTTTTTATTGAGCTTTGAATGATTACCTATTTCATATTATCTACTCACATAACATAATCCAAAATCTGAACCAATTCAATTGATAAAGGAGGTTTGTGATAACATAAAATCAGACGGTGATCCTTTTAAAAATATAAACAAAATACGAGTAATTAACCATATGTTAACAAAAAACACGGGATTTTTAAAAAAATTGGGTATTATCGGTATCATACCTGAAATATTATAATTTTCAGCAAATAGTTTATTAATTAATACACCAGTAACAAAAATATGACCTACACATTTTCATATTGTTTATACATGTATAATTTGTATATTTTTTACTAAACTTGTTTTCGACCGATAATAATATTATTATCATGTAAAGGGTTTAAAGAGAAAAATATATATATTGTCTATGGCCAAACAGCGGCAAAAACTTTTATTTTGAGTACAGTTGCTATAATAACTTATAAAAACGAATATAATCAGAAAAATGGAAAATCAATTGGCTGAAGATCTTTTAAACGAAGTAGACGAAGAAGAAAGTTTTTTTCAGGATGTAGACATATTACAGCAACACGGAATAAATGTCGCAGACATTAAAAAACTAAAGGGTGCTGGAATATGTACTGTAAAAGGCATTCAGATGCAGACAAAAAAAAAACTTTGCAACATAAAAGGGTTTTCAGATGCAAAAGTAGACAAAATTAAAGAAGCTTGTCAAAAAGTATCATCAGTTGGTTTCTTGACTGCACTCGAAGTTAGTGATCGGCGTAAACAAGTATTTCGCATTAGTACAGGAAGTCAAGAATTGGAGTAAGTTTGTATTTTTTTAAATGAAAGGTGTTCATATGAAATCAGTGTCTGCTTCTAAGATTGAATTCTATGATTATAGCAAGTTGATGGGGGGAGGAGTAGAGTCAATGGCTATTACTGAAGTTTTCGGAGAATTTCGTACAGGAAAGACACAACTTTCACATACATTATGTGTAACTAGCCAACTGCCTCGAGCTAATGGATACACTGGTGGAAAGGTCATCTTTTTGGACACAGAACACACTTTGTATCCTTTATCAATCGAATCTTATGGTGAAATTAGTTTATTTTGATAATCAAACGAGGTTATATATAATATTTATGGCCATATAATTGAAAATATTTAGGTAATTCACAAAATTCTTTTTTTTTTTAATTTGTGATTCTTTTCTGTATCATTGAAAAAATATAATTATTTATCAACCCTGTGGAACATACTAAGAGGGCTTAATGCCATTCAGCAATTTCTTCCAACCTATCAAAATAACAATTATCCTAAAAAAGAATACAGATCAAGGGTAATAATCAACAATAGTAAATAATATACAACAGATAGAAATCATACTTATATGAATTCTTTGAATTAATTCCATTAGCTATCTTATGGATAAATGTATAATAAGAAAATGTGACTAAATTTTGAGCAGGCAGTACGCAGTATTGGTTTTTATATAAACACACCACAAGACATCTGCAAAATGAAGGTTTGTTAGTTCTGAGGTTTAGAAATAAATATGGCCAAAGAATGTTAAAATTTACTTTTCTGATTTTTAAAAATAAAATCTTAAAACACATTTCGAAAAAAAGCACATTTGAGAAAAAAAAAATGAATGGCTAGTATGTAAAAATGCCATATTCACTATTTATATTACCTTCTGTTTTATAGCATTTTGCATAATTTTTTTTCTTTGGTTTCTTGCATATTAAAAAAAATTACTTGTAATGTTTAAATTTATATCTAAATTTATGTAACTAATTTTAAAACTATCTCTGTAAAAAAACCTGCTGAAAATCTTGTATCATAGTTTACCAGGTTTTCTTTATATTAATTTTGTATGCCTGTATAAAAAAAGGGGAAGTATGGAAATAGATGAAGGAAAAATACAGAATAGAGAGAAGTTGATTTAGAAGTTCCATGGAAATTAATTTATTTAGCTGATAGAGGAGAATAATTAATTGTTGTTTGAAGTTCTTCACTTTATTACAAACTTTGATTATAAAGTTTGATTATAATCCTTGATTATAAAGTTCATAACTTGTTAAATTTTGAAAGAATATGGTTATTGTTTAATTTCCTGAACCCAAGAATAGCCGTCCTGATCGACTACGCCCCATAGCAGATAGATTCAACCTTGATCAAAGCGCTGTATTAGATAATGTTCTTTATGCCAGAGCTTATACTTCAGAGCACCAGGTAAAGTGTACTATCTACATACAAATATGTTTTTAAATAATCAGTAAAAACAATATTCATCATTAGAGTTTGGTAATGTATGAAATAATAGTTTGGATTCCTGGTCTTCCCTTACAATGGGAAGTTAAAAGATTTACTTATCTTTGTCAATATTGTTAACTCAATCTGTTTCACAACAATTGAAATAAGTACATATTTACATGAAATTTTATGTTGGTCTTATATTAATTAGTGACAGGCCATGAAAAACTTGACTCGTGATGGAAAATGAAAAATCTCTTTGAGAAGGGAATAAGCGATTGCAAAATTCTTACCTAAACTCAAATCAGCCCAGATCATAAACGCTGCATTGCTCTCCAAAACATCAGCAGGAAGGACAAACAACACATGTTTTAACATTTCAGAAAAATATAAAGATTCCGATTCTGCCATACTTGTGAAGAAAGAGACATCTCGAATTTCACATAAAATGAGTTATGTTATACTCATCTTTTGTATCCAAAGTACAATATCTAAAGGCAAACATACTAATAAGGTGGCTTGTTGCGGTTTTTAAGGAATGATAAAAAAATTAAAACATATCTATTGTTAATAAGTAATAAAACGCAGAAAAAATTCATAAAAATATATGTTTAGATATATATTTATACATATATAATATATGTACTTCAAAGGTGGCAGGAAGTATTTTCTTTGGAATGTATTTTAATTGTTATTTTTAGTCATTAACCAAAGTTAATATTTGATGATTTATGATGAATATAAAAAAGTTAAATAATAATATGCACATGATTTTCATTTTTTTCAAATAGGCTGAGTTACTGGACTTTGTGGCTGCAAAATTCCACGAGGAAGCAGGATTATTCAAGTTACTTATAGTAGATTCTATAATGGCACTTTTTCGTGTGGACTTTTCCGGGAGAGGGGAGCTTGCTGACAGGCAGCAAAAACTGGCTCAAGTTTTATCACGCCTGCAAAAGGTATCTTTTGTATAATCTGTTAACCTCACAAGCAATGATTTTAAAATGCATATATTTACTTTTATATAAATAATATTACAAACTTTATTTATCCCCTAATAGAGCACATTACCAATAAACATACAGAGTATTTCAAAGCCAGACCGCGAAACTTCAGAGGAACATTCGTCATGGTAAACTATAAAAATATGTTTTTTTTCCGGAAACCTATTTTTAATGAGTTTCCATTATTTTTAGAATTTCAAAACAAATTAATACTTGATTTCTCGCCCATATCCGTACCCCTCCCCTACCCAGCCACTTTACTTGTCTGCGTTCGGTGCGTACCGCTTCGTTGTTCAATTACGTTTTTTATCTAAATTATTTTGTAGGGGAGGGGTCGGGATTAGTGGAAGGGATGCTAGTCTGTGAAATTACAGATTTACTCCATTTTCAAATTACAATTTTTTTTTATTAAAAACAGTAAGTAAATGGAATAAAATTATTATGATTTCTTTAAAGTTTACCACGAGGAACATTCCTCTGAAGTTTTGCGACCTGGCCCTGAAACATGCGTATATGTATTTTTTTCATTATAAAGAACCAACTAGTTTTTGAATAGGGGTTCAGAAATCTTATGTTTCTTTTGTTACAATATTTTTAAAGGCTAATCTTCAATTTGAAAGTATGAATAGTTTTTTTAGAGATTTATTTTGTTCTAGATTTCCGAAGAGTATAATGTGAGCGTCTTTATTACCAATCAAATGACATCAGATCCTGGTGCAACAATGTCTTTTCAATCAGATCCCAAGAAACCAATCGGAGGCCATATACTTGCTCATGCTTCAACAACACGAGTTTCGCTAAAAAAGGGTCGTGGGGAAACACGTATAGCTAAAATATATGATTCACCAGATTTACCGGAAAACGAAGCTACATTTGCTATAACAAATGGAGGAATAGCAGATGCAAAAGACTAAAAATATCATTTTTGTAAATTTTTAGTTTGTTTCCTTGTTTTTATACATTTTGTGTGGAAGACCTGTTGGCCTAGTATCTAGTACATAATTATTTCAAATTAATTACACTTGGTATTACAAGTTACAAAATACCTGTTGGACATTGTATTTTATGACAAAAAACATTTAATTTATTCTCAATAAAACGATCAAATTTTCCTGTAGTTTTCTTTATAATGAAGATAGCAATAGAATATAACAGCTTAAAGTGAAATATTGGTTATTCTGATTCGTTTTTTCGATTGGCAACACTTTCTTGAAAGTAGTGCGCTATTTTTAAACCATTCTAGCTTCTGCGTTTAAAAAAATATATTCCTAATCGATTGTTTTGTAATCTGTATATTTTTATCGAAGTCAAATCCCTTGAGAAATGCAAAGCACTTATTTTGGGACCACGTGTATTTGATTATTTAAAAACAATTTCATGTTATAAACCGAAACGCTTATTTTTATTTGATATAATACGAGCCTTTAAAGCAAGAGTACTATCGCGTGATCAAGTTGACCAATCAGCGTTCGAGTTACTTGACAGTCGCACGCATAGGTGAATCAGTCATTATGTGGAAAAATATTTTGTAGTGAAATTTTGACTTTGTGTAGAGAAAACTCCTCGGTATTTGGATAGTAAATATGACAGAAGAAAACGGAATAAAGAAAGAAGTTCGTGTTTGGTGTGATGGATGGTGAGTGATAAATATTACAACCCATATTTATACATTTTTCTGTCATATAGTGTTTGTCGCCGAATTTCAATGTCAATTCAATTTACGTCGCTCAATTTCTTATTTTCTCATTTTATTTACGCTTATTATTATGTAGTTATCGTTTAAAATGTGTTTTCAATTTTAAACATCATAATATTTCGATATTTATCATAATATTACACATTTTTGTTTAGCTGTCATTTGAAAAAAAAACATTCTTTTTATTTTGTTTAAAGGGAAATTTAAATTTGAAAAAATTATTTCGATGTATGTATTAGAATATTTTGTATTTTTTGGACGCATTAAGGAAAATTCAAGCATTTTTTATTTCTGGTGGGAATGTTTCAATGATACTAAATTTTTTAGACCATAAATGTCATTCTTTGAATTTAATATTGATTTTAAAATACATACACCGAAATACGCGAAATTCTATTCAAATATATTCATTGTATTATTACTTCAACTCGTTTATAGATATATTCCCGGATGCATGAAATACTTATCAACATTTCATTTATTATATTTAAACATGAATTATTATGAATACATTTCCGCTGCAGATAAATAAATGACACAGAAACAATAATTATCTTACTCTAAAATATTATTATTTTTACTAAAAATAATTTTGAAAAATTGTATTATTTTCAAAATATGTTAGTTAATTAAATTTGATCTACGTATTTCTACTTTTCAGTGTCTGGTTTAAGTGATTACTTTATAGTTTGTGTAAAATTTATAATTCTTTTTAAAAAAAAAACATGCTATTATAAAAGTTTTAAAAATTTAAGAAAAACATATATGTTTAAACATAGGCAGAATTATAAATATTGCACATGTATATAGCGATAATTTTAACCAGTAAATGAAGGTTTATGTTTGAAGCCTATCGTACTAAAAATGTAATTTATTACTTAAAAAATTTTAAATAAAAAAAAAATGAACAAAAATTGCAAAGTAATTTGCTTCAAAGTTGCAGGTAGCCTCACAGCTAAACAGTCACACAGCTAAATTTCTATTAGGCTATTTCTTTTCCGAAAATGAAAAGTTCTGATATTATTAATAATTGAGTTTCTCCAGGGTATGCTTGGTTACAACAGAAGTGACGTGTATTCAACTGCACATTTTTCCCTTGTTACGCAGTATTTTTGTTAACACCGAAATATGTGGAGCAATAGTTTTTACGTTCCCAATAATTATAGTCAGCATCAACATAGATTGTCTCACATTTCAATATAAAGGTTGCTTATGGTTATGCCTGTCGTAAGAGCTACTTCTAAATTGAACAGTATCACTTTGGACATTTGGCAAGGTTTTTTTTTAAGTTACCTTAACCTTAGACTTGCGTCTGTTTTAAGGTAATTGATTAACTTCTTTTAGATGCATTCGTCCCTGCAATATAAATATATTACAGCAACGTAAATAATATATATACATAAATAAAATTAATATTTGAAGCACCATGTTCAATAATATAACTACGTATTTAATTTGCCTAAAAAAAATTATAAAATGAATTTAATGTGCCAACTGATTTAACAATGACTGTTTCTTTGTCAAAAAATAAAAATTCATCGAGTTATTTTATACAAATTAAATACCTGCATTGTTCTATTATTTATATCACATAAAATGTTTTATTTAATAAAAAAATAGATTTCCAGTTATGCTATTAAGTATATTTCTCATTTATAAGCCTTGAAACTACCATGGCTTAATTCATCATTATCAGTATTCTCATATCCTCAGCCTGAGGGTGCATAGGGCACTGCATCGGTACTTATTATTTGTTATCTGTAGGCAAAATGATCAGTCTTCCTTAGGTGCCAGTTCAGGGACTATGAAATATTGTGATGTCAAAACACAATTTTAAATAACAATTTACCGAGAATAGAACCCGAAATCTCAATCATGGTAGGCAAATGGCAATTGTCATACGACCTTTAATGTGCTATCACTTTGCAGATGATACTGCAATTGTAACAATTGGAGACACCAATATAGACGCACAACAAAAACTGCAATTGGATTTTAACCAAGTTTTAAGACGGTCACTTGACTATAGCCTAGCAATAAACATGAAAAAAACAAAAGCGTTACACTTTACATCCCCATATAATAGACCTAGAGAAGATTTATTAATGTATGCTCATACTTACGAATGCTTGCATAAAAATCTACAAGACTGTAAATGTACAAAAATAGATGAAGTATCAAAATATAAGTATTTAGGTATTATTATAGATTCCACTTTTAATTGGGAATAATGGGTAAAAGCAGTTTGCAATAAGCTAAGAGTTTGCCTGCTTTACATGTACCACTTAAAACCATACCTACCCTACCCAGTGCTGAGACTAGTTAAGCCGATAATTCAATATGGATTAAGAATATGGGGCCTAAGTTTTAAGTACTTTACCAACAGGGTCTTGAACCTACAAGTACAAATTTTAGAAACTATCGTACCTGTAAAAATGAAGATTGATACAAAAGACAATAATAATGTATTGTTTGATTATGTTAACGTTTTGCCTATTAACAAACAGTGTCAGTATAAGATAGTGACAGATCATTTCTTCAACTGCAGTTTTAAATTCAAAGTAACCCACTAGATCGTGACCCTACAAGTTTCGGCACAGCAGCTGACGGTGCCTCGACAGAAAAACTACTATGGAGATAGATCAATGGGGAGTGTAGTACCAAAACTATTTGACTTAATTCCTTGTGAAAATCGAGAGGAAAAAAACTTAAATATGTTTTTAAAAATCATCAAAAACTTACTAAAAGTATTTTTAAGAAAATTTTTGAGTAATTAAAATATTTTTCTCGTTTTTTTACTAAACTCTGTACCTACGCTTTATAAAAAAAAAATGTAATGCAACCCGCAGACAAGCCTCGGCTTTGCGGGAACAACAATACAATTGTGTATGCTATTTTATTGTTGAAATAAATAAACATTTTTAAAAAAGCGGTAACCACTAGCTAAAAAAACCCTGGAAATGGTGCTGCAACATCGTGTTACATTGAGCGAAATACGACCTATTTTGAAGTACAGCTATTTAAAAACAAAAATTTAACCATTGTTTTTATTTGTAAAAATATTTACATCATTTAGGCCTGTTATGTCAAAATACGACTTCATTATTTATAAAAATAAGAGATACATATGGCGTTGTATTCTATGTAGACTCATGTGGCATCATAGCCACACAAGGGTTAATTACATAATTAGAGAAATTATATTCTTGTTTCTAGTTATGACATGGTGCATTTTGGGCATGCCAATTCCTTGAGGCAGGCCAAAGCCCTCGGCGACGTTTTAGTAGTGGGAGTACATACAGATGAGGAAATCACAAAGCACAAGGGCCCTCCAGTGTTCACCCAGGAAGAGCGATACAAGATGGTCAGAGCCATCAAATGGGTGGATCAAGTTGTGGAAGGTGCTCCTTACGTCACCACACTTGAGACTCTGAACCAATATCAGTGTGACTTATGTGTACATGGCGGTAAGAATATATATTTTCTAAATAAAAATTTCGTTTTTACACAATGTAAAAAGTAATCACATAAATGAGCCGATGAGAGGCTATGTCTGTGGCCAATATGAAATATTTTATCTCAAAAAAACGTATTTATTAATTCCTCCAGTTTTTAAAAAAATTCAATAGGGCCTCGACAATCCGAACAGGTAAAAATAGGACCTCGGCGGATTTTTGAGGTGTTTAATTTCTTTATTTATCAAAAAACAACTTTAGCAATATTAACAATAGTGAATAATAAACATGTAGGAAGGCTGCGTATTAAAAACGAAGCTAAAAAAACAGAAGTTTAAGTAGTTGTCTTGAAAAAGTCTGTAATACTCTTCTGCTTATAATTTTACAACTTCGTTTCAAAAGCGCGGTCTCTTAGTCGACGAAGAAATATAACTTCATTATCTTTAGCCCCTTTCAAAGTAGTTAATCTCCCTCTGCTTCTGAAGGTTAAACTTTTTTGGAAGCGAGAACTTCAACGCTTTCATCGTCGTCTTGAGAACAGACTTCTTAAGGTGGCGCTCTAGGCAGGTGAAATGCCTCTCGCTTTTCCCACGAATGCCCCTGCCTCATCTGTCCGGATTACCGCGATCACCGGGTAAGGGGGGGTCCGGATTATCAAGGCCTTACCGTGTATGAAAAATACTAACATTTTGTATTTTTGAATTTTTCTCTACAAAATAGGCACTTGTACGATCAAATTTAATCTTTTTTGTTAATTTTTTCATAAGTTTTGTATGTATTCAAATTTGTTTTCAAAATATATTTTCAAATACATTTATTCAGATGAAATATTTTTGTCATGAAATTACACTCTGATATAATTTATTCATGAATGTTTGAATAATAATTATACAGTGTTTAATTAATTAAATAAAATTGTTATGCATAATATAAATAGTTAAGTTTTTAATATAAAGGTGTAGTTGGAACTAAGTATAGAAGGTTGATTTTACCTCAAGTTTCTTGACATTATGTCATATTGCCAGTACCTGACAGCAAGGTCAATAGGAACAAAAATATTGATTACGTGTTTAAATATACATACTTACTTGTATAAATAATGGTAAATCCTTGAAACATTAATTATTGAAAGTATTTTATTGTTGATGGGTATTTTCAGATGACATTACCACAACAGCTGATGGAATAGATACATACCATTTAGTAAAGGCAGCAGGAAGATATAGGTAAATATCTGGCATAAATTAATTTACCTTATAAAATAATTATTTAAGAATGTCCATTTATTTCTCTTGTTTGCCTTAAAACTGTTCAAATATCCATTGACTTACTCAGATCTTCTTGTTGTCTTTTATTTATTTTTCCATTCAATTAAAATAGCACATGATTGGTGTGTCATTTTAGTATTTGCTTCTTATATAGAGAAACATCTTTAACCCTACACGCCCCGATGTAGACAATCTGCTACATGCTGATAATCGGAGCATAAAAGTGATTTCAAACATTTTTATCACTCGGCGACTAGTGTATTATATTTTATACATACTAGCCTTTATAATTTATTTAAAAAATCAACACCAGAGTAATATTGTTTCATAAAATTTGAAACAAAAAGTCAGTTGAATGTGTTCTGTCAAAAGTGTAATTCAGCTAATGTTCATGTGGTGATTTTTTTATACAGATTTTTGAATGATTCAAAGTCATTGTTTCCGCAACTTTCATTATTAGATGAAAATATGTTTATAAAAAATATTATTTCCATATTTTCTTAATATTTTTGAACCTTTTATGCCCAATGTCTTCATACCTAAAATATGAAAATAAATATTAAACATTTTTTTAAATCATTATATTTCCCAGCATCTACATAAAAAAATATACACAAATATATATCTTTAGTTAGAATTAGAAAAATTGGGCAGTGAAGGGTTAAAGCGTTTAAAAAAAAAAATTGTTTGATTAATCATCATTCCCTTTCCGCACCTAATGGTGCAAAGGCCACTGCATTGGTACACCAATCGCAGCGTATCTTGATCATTTTTTTGTTACATGAAGGTAAAATGATCAGTCTTACGCTTCAGATACCAGTTCAGGGACTATGGAATATTCTAGTGTAAAACACCCTTTTAAATAAATATTTCATATCAACCGTGTCGGGAATTGAACCCGAAACCTCTTGTATGGTAGGCAAACGCGTTGACCATTATGCCATGAGGCTGGCTTGTTTAATTACAAATAATGAATTAAATGCAAGTATATTAAATGAAATTTTCTTCAACAAATGAATGTATTTTTTTTTTCAAATGAGGAAAAACCAAAATTACATCTAATTTCTTAATAAATAACATAGATAAATAAAACCTTACAAGATCTATACAAGATATTGTAGGCCTTTTAACTATTTATTTCATGATATTTTATTAATTTGTAATGCAGATGAAAATGTTACATAGAAGAAAACTGTCAGAAAATGTATAAGACTTAAACACAGATATAATACGATAGTTTCTTAGCAGAAAGTTATTTAAGCGTAATTTAATGTAACATATTTATAATTTTTTTTGCATCACAACGGGACAGGGGGCCCAATTACGGTGGGGAATTACAGCACATAACACCCAGACTCGAGAAAAATCACATTTAATTTTTTGTGTTCTCACTGGGAATCGAACCTGGAACTTTCCTACACCACGGAGGCCGCCTATCTATTTAAATAAATATTTCATAATGTTTATCCGTGTATAATTAAGTTATGTACTTTTTAATGTGTGTGTTATTTACCATAAGTGAATTCCGAACCGGTCAATTCTATTGTAAAAATCTCTCTTCCTCTCCTCCACTTTATTTCCTCGTCCTCAGCTTCACGCAAAGCTCTTCTTTTCTTTTCTAGTATTTTATATTTTCTGCTTATTGTGTAACATGTTCTTCTTTTATATTTAGATTTGTGAAAAACTTTGACTGGATGTTTTTATTATTTTCATACTAATTAAATTATACAATTTCTGTCGTTTTTCCTAATGAAAATAATTATAACAGTTAATAGGTCACTAGATTTTGATAACATGTCATATCAACATGTAAATTTTGATAACATGTGTAAATCTGAAAATTTCTGAATGTCAAAATACCAAGCCGCTTTATGTGTTTGATGCATATTTTTTACATTGCGCAATTTTGAAATAACAGGGGTGTTAGAAAGTAATATATTAGCTAATAATCATAAAATTATTTCTTAATTGAAATGGGAATGATCGGGACTGATATTATGGGCTACGGGGAATGATATTATAAGCTACTTGAGCAAATATGGGATAAAAAGAGTTAAACTCTAATGACGGTTGGTTGAAATTACAATTGTAAGCCAGTTAAATTTGAAATGTTGCAACTTAACAATACTTAACAATATTGGAATATACCGATTCTCAGTAATTAAAAATAATGCTTTTATAATTGGTGTACCATTCTTATATCACGGGGTAATTACTACAACTAGGTAACTACAAAATCAGCATTATGAGTTACCCACTGAAAACACATTTTTTTATCTTCCTTCATGAATGCTACAAATAGACAAGTCACGCGTTCAAATCATCATAATATGATTTGAATGAATCACGACTTGCCTATTTGTAGCATTCATGGAGGAATATGCAAATATGTGTTTTTTGTGGGTAACTCAAAAAGACTGATTTGGAAGTTACCAAGTTGTAGTAATTATTAAGACAAACAGTTGGATTGATTTTCAAAAACTGATGTATAGTTTATGTCATGTAACGATATAATATATCGAGATTATTCTATAATATAAAAAAGATACAGATGATATGAAAACATGAATGGAAGCAATTTTTTAAGACAGCTACTGTAGTGTGCAGAAATATGCGCTGAAGAAAAGTGTCAAATAAGAACTTGATAGTTCTTCTTCTATTGAGTGCCAATTTTTCAAAATTCCATTTTTCCAGCCTTTCTTATTTCCAGGTAATCATTCTTCAAATAATTTTTATAAATTCTCTACATATTGGAAGAAAATATGTGAAAAGTTTATTTATTCGGTCTTTTCGTTTAGCGTGTTTTTGATTTTATTTTTGTCTAATTGAACATAATTTTTGTGACATAATTTTGAGTGGAGGCGTATAAAAAAAATAAAAATTAACATAGTTATGCAGAAAGGAACCAGTCCACAATTTTGAAAAATTGCGATAATGATATTATCAGGTGCAGTAAGGTCAATTCTATGTTCTGCTAAAAACAGCCAGACTGCTGTCATACAAAAAACTGTATAAATCACCTTCTGAAAATGGTGTCGATCACAAAAGCGGCATTTCTCAATTTGCAGAAAATACCCACAGCACTAGAAAAATCTTACAGTACATTCAAATCATTAACACTGGTCAAATACATGATAAGATTCTTGTTTGTCTTGTAAAAAAAACTAGTGTACTCATTGTTTATCATTTGTTTAAGTCAAAAACATTCCAACTGTTGTGTAGATTCGATTATTCGCTTTTTTCACAAAAGCGCTATTATCTCAGTTTCACTTTTCTATGGCTGGCTGCTTTCTGCATAACTACGTTCAATTATTCTTATGAATAAAAAAAGGCAGACGATAATATGTTGGTACATAATTATATAACTAGGAAATGAAATAGTTAACTATCCTTATGTACACATTGTGTATGATTGTTTTAAAATCTGCTTTTTAAAAGTGTCAAAAATATTTTATTTATTACGAGTATCATATATACATAAAATTATGCATATATACAAAGTTGCTTTGACTGTGACTGTCTAACTAGGGTTACTTACCTCTTTCTAAGATAGTCAAAATATAAAAAAACAGTAATCAATATAGGTAGTAGACATAGGTGAAAATATAGTAAAAAACCATAGTTAAAAAAACACAGAGTAAAAAATGTAGTAAAAGACATAGTAAAAACATATTAAAAATATATACGTAGTAAAATAAAATAAAAACATAGTTATATTGCTGTTTAAAAATAATTATAAAACCTAAATATGAGAAAATTTAATAGCCGAAAGAGATAAGCTACCATATTACAAATATCTATCTAATGTCTTATTTGATTTTGTAATTTTTTATTTACTATTTTAATAGTTACATAAAATAATCACACCATATTATTCAGGTTCATTAAACTTATAACTTGATCTTGGTTTTTAAAAGATAACATACATATTTGTTATTGTTTCTTGATGGTCATTCTACAAGATTCAGTGTCAACTGGTTTTAAATGAGTATGGTTTATCTAAAGCCAGTATATAATTTAAATTATTATATCTTTTTCATTCCACTATCCGTGCATAGAGTGTAAAGTGCAATATTATTTATTATGTTTTCTAATGCAATGTTACTAAGATACACAAACATGTGTACTTTCATTCTAAATTAATTACAAACCATATTTTACTAATATTTTTTATGGATATAATTACAACTTGCCTTTAAAGGTTACAATATAAAATTTTATTATTTTGGTTTTGATTGTCCCAAATTTTTAATGTTGCAAATCCAAAATATAAATAAAAATCTTAAGAATTAACATTCAATGTCTGTACGTATGAGCTAGCTCTTGAATCTGTTTTATCGTTAAAATGGACTTAATACCTCAGTATTTTCATATTTTTATAGTATTTAACCCTTTAGCAGGCCCCAGGAATCTAAAGTGAATACATTTTTAAAAGATCCTCCAAATAAATAAACGAAATGCGTGGCACTCGCATGATCGATAGGGGCCAGTTTTTCAATCCATATTATTAATATCTCTTGCTCTCCTTTTTAAAAACTTTTACATGGAATGTTTTCCAAAAAATACAAGAAGCAAGAATACTAAATTACTTATTGATTCAAGTTAGTAGGTACACGTACAATGCATAATGTTTTTGATAATAAAATATACCAGACCAAAGCAGAGATTTGATAAATCCTTATGGGTAAATTAATAATGAAGCGATATTAGTGAGTATGAAGCGTCTGTGTCCGGGCGGGTGAAAAATACAGTTTTCGGTGTAAAATTAAACCAGATTATTGGACTTTAATTTTTATATTTTTCATTACACTTTACATTTATACATACATATTGGTCGTTCACCAGTTATTCCACATTCTATCATAGTAATCCATTCCAGTTCGAGCAAACCAATTATGCAAAATCCCGCTATATTTTTTCTGAAAACGTCAAAGATTACGCGTTCTACATTAAATCAGGTGAATGAAAAAAACTGGTGGTCATAAATGTCAACCGTATTCTATCAAGGAAAAATGTCATTTTAAAAAAAAAGTAATTTTGCAAATAATATTCAAGTGTTTAAGATATAAAATAAAGTGAATAGGCAGAGAAATAAGTTATTGTTATCCGCTAGTTTTTTATTTTACTAGGAACGGGCTGGCCACGCTTTATAAATTCATATTTGTATTTATTTTTCGAGTGAAATACAATCGCTGGCAATAATATCTTTCTTTTTTCATAAATACTATTAGAATAGAACATTAATATCTATAATAAAATATTATATTGTAGTAAGCTGTGCATAATAGCTTATATGGGCCATTTGCCATTGGATAGAAGCCCAGGGTTGAATTCCTGGGATGGTCAACATGAAACGATTGTTTAATGGGTCGTATCACACTGTAATATTTTATCATTATTAAACTAGCACCTGAAGCGTGAGATTGATCGCCTTACTTTATAGTAAATAGTTGTGATAAGCTGCATTTATTTTATCATATAGCACCTTATGTTCCATCAGATGCGGATAAGGCTTTGAAAATGATAATTTTCGTAAAAAAATATGTTTGAAATCAACAGTTTGTCACTGATTTTTAATTTCAAATGTATTTGTAGAAAAGATGCATGCATACCAAAGAAAGTTAAAAAAATATCCTTTAACCCATTGCAACACAAAGCCGGCGAATCGCTGGCCAAGGTCAATTTGTCACTAACTCACAAAGCCGGCAATTCGCCGGTTTGTCTTTGAAGTGATTTTTTTTACATTAAAACTGAATGACAATAACTTTATTTATAAAAATGACATAAATAGGTATATTTCGGTTACTGATTTCATAATAAAATGTAATAATCACAATTTATTTCACATTATTTATAACAATATATTAATTAAGTCTTAATTTAGTTTCAATAAAAAAATATGTCAAAATTAAATAGCGTGTTGTATGAACAAATTATGTCATCTTTATTAGTGGTGCAATGGGTTAACATTGAATATTAGTCAATTTCATACGTACTCTTTATACTTAACTTTCGAAAATGAGAAAGACAGAGATAGACAAAAGAAGACAGAAAATTCAAATAATAATAATGTTGAACTCATGTAAATGCTGGAATGTTCAAGGTTTCGAATATTAGAATAAGAAAATATTATTATGTTCTGTTTTACGAATACAGGCCAAAGGGCATGCATTCTAAAAAAATATGATATTGTCACACACAAAAATATAAAATCATTCGATTGACTCTAATAAAAATTGCATTGCATGAAATAAGTTTCAAAATATTTTTTAAATGTGGATGAATCTACAAACGTGCAAAACAAATATCTTATCTCACCTAGTCTGAAATCAGACTCGATGGTAACATGTTTACCTATTCATCTCGAGGTAAAGTAGGAATATAAGTATATATTTTATTTAAAAACAATTACAGATCAATAATAAAACATTCATGAACATGGCCACGGCATTCAAAATACAATAAATGTTTTTTAAAACCAATTAAAGTTGAAAAATATAAACTTGAAATTTATTAAAAGGTGATGCATAAAAATACCAAAAAGAGAAACCGAAAAAAAATTATAAGAAGTTGCGTAGATGGTATCCTGTTGTTAACGGTTTCTGTGTTGTCAAATATATATAGATAAATACTGGATTTAACCCGTTAGGGATTTTATTTTTTTGAGATGACAACATTTCGAACAAATCCTATTGTAAAAATAGTATCTCGATTAAAATGATTGTGTATATTTTCAGAGAGGTGCAGAGAACAGCTGGCGTGTCGACAACTGACCTTGTTGGTAGGATGCTTCTGATGACTAGGCAACACTTTAGGTCAGTGGTTTCTTTAACACTATTTCTTTACCTAATTTACCTACCCGCCATCTTTCTGTATTAGTTTAAAATTGTGTTCTATTTTGCCATTGAGAAACCACAGAATTGGTGGACCTATTTCCATACCACACATCCGATAAAATAGTCATAACTCAAAAAAGCTATTTCCAGGAGAGCCTAAAAACTAAAATAACATGTCTTTTTTTGTTTTTATTCAAATGAAAAAATTATAATTGAAATGTAAAAATACCCGTAAACAAATATATCTCAACAGAGATGGATAAACCTTTTTGAGGGATATGGAAGCCTCGCGTATCATTCAAATGTATTTTAGCGTCCATATTGCTTTAGTTTTCCTTATTTGTTGATTTTTGTTAAGTAATAAAAGTGAGGATCTATTGATGCACGTGAGACTTTGCTGAAATATTTTTGACCAGGTTTTTATTAATTCATATGTTTTTGATTTTGATGCATTAAATAAAGAAATATTTATATACCTATTTTGAGTTTATTTTTTTCTCAAAACACCATTTATAAATATTTGACAAAATGCTTTAGTATGTATGTTTTTTAAATCAGGATTATCAGTAATAGGTACGAGTATCTTGCTGAGATAATTTTTTGTGTATTCTATTAGTCATATACCTTACATAGTATTTTAATTGAAATGATGGTGATATATTGTTATCCCAATCATTCCTCATCTGATACCAAACAAATTTTGCTGTTATCATAAATACTTGAAATACATTGCTTTTTTATAATAAATTTGTCATCATGATAATATAATATAGTCTGTATGTTATTACGTCACTTAAACAAGGCATGAAGAAAAAATGTGGTTAATTTACTAACAATATTTGAGCCAAATCTTTATAGGAAAGTACTAAATTTTAAACCTTCACAATTTTTATGGTAAACAAATACGTAGAGTTTTTAGAAACTAAGAAACTATTAGAGATTAGAATATGGATACCTTGGGCTTGATTGACTGGTTTTATTGTTATGTTTTTCAACAGAGATGGAGATGTTGAATTTAGTGCTTGTCTATGAAGATTTGCATATACTAAAAATATTGTTGATATCTAGATGATTTATTTTTATTTTTTATTTTTTGGTTTCCTATTTTGAACACAAAATTTAATGTTGATTTTTTATTCCTGGTTTTGAGAAAGTAGTAAAATACTAAATGCATCAAATTTCGTCAATTTTTACCTTTCTAAAATAAAAATACCCATTGAATTTGTCTGAATATCACAAAAAATAACTAAAGATGATTATTTATTCATTCTTGTTAGTAAATACTAAGTGTAAAGTCTACTAAATATGTTTGTATCTTTCTAATCAATACAATAAACGTTATATTTTTATTATTATCATTTAATTGTAAGTAATTCTACATAGTATGCATATTTAAATCGAGGTCATTTCTAAACATTGTCTCACTATAGCAGTGTTGAATATATAAAAACTGTCAAAAGTTAACTCAAAAGTAAAGTATGTAAAATGCTGATTCATGAAACAGGAAACATCTGTTTGTGTTTTCTAAATCAACACCTTTTATTGGGTCATGTTTACCATATTAAGGTCCACGTTGTAGTAATAGCCATAAATGTCGATTTTGTTAACAAAAACAGTACCTACGTATTTGCATTATGTAAACTGGAATTTTCAAATTAAACGTTCCAATTGAAGAGCTAAACTATAAATGTTTAATGAAGCAGTTAAAATTAATATGTATTATTGATAGATGGGAAATTTCAGATTTAGTGCTGCTTTTTAAGTTATTAAATAATGTTCTTGACAGTCCCGAACTTTTAAATTGTTTGAATTTTTGTGTGAGACAGCATGGGACGACACAAAAAACGACTTTTTCTGTTGTATATATATTTGTATAATTTAAACTATGCTTAATACTCACATATTCTACGGCTCCACATGATAGCAAACAAACATGGAAATTTAGATTTATTTCATTTACATTTTTACTAATTGAAATCATAATTTTTTTCTAAATTATAAATATGTACTAAGTGTTATACTTGTTTTACTGTTTATACCATGATACATCGCCTCTGTTACTTCAATACTTTTTATATTTAAACTCTTTATTTATTGTTAATTTGCTGCATACCTATGCTATAATTTCTCGTTTAATTTTCCTTTGTTATTTCTTTATTTTCTGCTGATTTCATGTATATTTATTTTCTTCACTTGTTTACAGGTTTATTTTGTTTCATAACAATTTTTTTTTTTTACATATTTATTACAGAAATTTACAATGAATTATTTATACAACAAATTAATTAAGTAGTAAAAGTAAACATATAATTTTTTTATTTTTGCTGGTGGTTCATCTTAACTGCCTAGCTAGGGATAACTTCCCCGTTCTAAGGCAGTAAATTATGTATTTTAAAATAATATTAAAAAGTAATTACAGTTTTATTATTATGTGTGCTTTTTCAGTCTTAAAAGTAAATAATAAATATACCATGAAAAAATAAATAATACCAATACCAATTGTTTTTTATTATTATTTTATGCTTTGTTAAAGGCGTAAGCCTTACAAATAAATAAATAATACAAAAAATGCATGATTAGTTTGATAGTTTATGTATTATTTTATATTCATATTTGCGACAACATAATTTTTTTGAGGCAATTCTAATATTTATAACCTTAATTCTCATGTCTCCTAACTTGCATTGCAGGCGGGGAGATTTAGAGTACACTGTTGCTCTAGACTCTTCATCTAATATGGGCCAAGACTCAGCTGCGAGGAGTCCCTACACGGGGTGCTCACAATTCCTGCCCACAACTCAGAAGATTATCCAGTTTAGTAACGGTGTCTCTCCCAAACCTACAGACAGAGTATGTTCTCTCGCTGTTTTTCTCAACTTGAATAGTTTAGTAAAATAATAGCATTTTAAGTCCGAATTTCAATTTCAATCGTAAATAAAAAATGTTGAAGTATATTTGTTAACCCTTTATAGGACAGTGGAGAATATTTTTGCCATTATATACAAGAGTAATTTCTGTCGCCTAAAATGAACATTATGTATGTACAGCAGGGCCTCGATAGTCTGAACCGCTGCTAATCCAAAAGCCTCTATAATCCGAATGACCTCTGTACCTCGGTAAAGCTTCTGTGGCCCTTGTTATTTGAATCAGATGATATTTCCGGCCAAGATGCGGAAGATTCTCTAAAGATGACTTGCCATTAAATCTTTTTCGAAACAGAGGCTTTTTAGAAGTAGAGATTAACAATTTCTCAATAAACAATGCTAAAATTTATTGTCTGGAGCCTTTAACTGATGCAGACATAGTAAGCAAAGCAAGAAATGAGCATGACAGTGAAAACAAAATAATCGGAAGCATCGTAACTCAAGGCACTGCAAGGGTTCCACATACTCAAGCTTTATCTGCCTCGAAGACTTGCTTGGGATGGGCGGGTGAAGTCGGTATCTCAATTCAAGGGATAGAGCGTTTTTCATGTCGCTAAATAACATTCGTCAAAGAACTGTATTGAAATTATTTTAAAAAGTTAGATTGAAAGCATTTTTTAAAAAACAATTTAACATTTTGCATGCTTAAAACATACTTTTAGTTATCAAAACTTTGTTTTATTGTGAAAAATGCCTTTCGTAATATCTGCATACTGTAATGTGAACGCTTCATTCATCCGAACAGGGTATAAATTTTGGGTGTTTGGACTATTTCTCTATCGAGGCCTCGCTGTACATATAGTTATGATGAAAACAAACGAAAGCTGCATGCATATTTGCCACAGGGCAAATGCCAATGCAAATGCGCGTTCAACTTTGCTGTGTTTGAACTGTTCAATCACGTTATAACGCATGTGTCAAGTTTTAACTCAATAAAAGTGTAATGTATATAGATCACCGTCTAAATAAGTATTTAAATACGTAAATAAAGTTCATTTTAGATGAAAATGAACAAAGAAAATGACCTTTATATAAAGTGGCATAAATATTTGCTATTGTCCTATAAAGGGTTATACAAATAACTCGTAGGTTGTGGTTATTTATCATAATTGAAAACTTGTCATATCAACGCTAATTATAACCAAGTGTTTCAATGTCTGCTGGTTATTATATGCATTTTTACCTGTAAAGATTTTTTCTAAAGCAATGTTTAAATTAACAATACCGAAACAAATAGCAGAACAGCCTTCGAAATAATTTAACCAAATTTATGCATGTAAATTAATATTTTGTGCACTTAGTGCTTTAAATGAAATACTAATCTGTTGAGTTGTTTTTCCTTAATTTATGGAGTTATCCTGTACCGTAGGTAGTGTATGTTGCTGGAGCATTTGACCTGTTCCACGTAGGACATTTGGACTTCCTCCAGGGCGCTCGTGCTATGGGAGACTTCCTCATTGTAGGACTCCACACGGATCCGGAGGTCAACCGGTACAAAGGATCCAACTGCCCGATCATGAACCTGCACGAGCGAGTCCTCAGTGTACTGGCATGCAAGGTAATATTATAATATACTAACATACTTTTGGATTATTTTTCTACAATGTCAGCAAGCCAAGAGGCCCCCAATTAAAGCGTTAAATTGCGCGGAATACACAAATCATATTTTGGTTATGTCTGGGAATTGAAATTGGAACCTGGTTGGAATACTATGAATGTCACCGTTTCACATTACCTAATAGGTTATAATCATCTTTTTGTTTTCAGTATGTACATGAAGTGGTAATCGGTGCACCATACAGTGTAACTGACGATTTAATGAACCATTTCCGAGTCAGTGTCGTGTGTCACGGCATGACAGATATCGCACGGGACCATGATGGATCGGACCCCTATCTCGCTCCCAAGAGAAAAGGTATTTTCAAAGTCATCGATTCTAAAAATACCATGACCACAGAACATATTGTACAGAGGATCATCAAACACCGTCTAGAGTTTGAAATGAGAAATAAGAAAAAGGAAATGAACGAAATCGAACTTGTGAAATCTCTAACCAATGGTACACATCTTAATGGGGATTGTAAAGATTCTGTTTAATATCTTGGAAGTTATTGGTTTTTAAAGTGCAGAATTAAATTAGCAAAAAGATGCGTGTATTTTACTTCAGCAATAAACTTTAATAATAAAATCCATCTAATTTGTAGATATTCACTGGTTTTCGTATAACATTTTTCTTTGTTTATTTATATGCAGAGTCAATAACACTTGCCGATGTGGTCTGAAGTATTGACAAGCATAGCATAACAACTCTAACGATAAAATCTTTTTCTTTTTACCAAGTGTTTCTATGAATCTCGTTTCACTCACATTTTCTTGTTTGTTGAATTTGACACGTGCGATAGAGCAAAATTATTTTTGCAAAGTTAATTTATCCTTTTATATTATTGTTATTTGTTTATGCACAAATACTCAATTCTGATTCTTATTCTCGAATTTTTTATTTTGCTACGAATATTATCACAACTTTTAATACATTTTCTGGTAAACATACATTGTATAGTCCATGTTAAAAAATCAATTACATATTTCAATAATACTTTCTGAATCTCTTGCCTTTGTTATGTGGTATTTACTATGTAATATCAAAAATGTAGAATGTGAAAACCACTAAAAAGTTATATTATGTGTTCAAAGAATTGGTATTTTTATGCGGATGAGTACAAATTGGGCATTATTATAAATAACATATGCAATCAAATTATTTAGGCAAACTGTCACAAAGCATTTACATATTTTTTAATCTATTAGTAAAATTGACTAAAAAGCATTAAGTTTATTAATAAGGACTTTACATATTATTTAATAAACACATATGCATTTTAATCTATCCACCTCGCATATCGTTGTACTTCAATATTGTTTAAAAACAATATTTTTGATACCATTACGGTATATAATATTTTTATTGTTAATGTGATTTGAGCGTGCGCTGTTGTTGTTATTTTGTGCCAATTCTCAAGGTAATGTATTTAACTACATACATTTGTTATTTTTATATTAGATCACACGCTTACTGAAAGCTTAATACAAATTGACTGTATGTTCAAATATTCAAATTGTACTACACATTATTATGGGATATTAATATTTAGTTTAGTAATTTTTTCGCATTTACATATAATATAATTCATAGTTTCCTTTGATAAAATTATGACCTAATGTCGATAACTACATATTTAAAATAATGTTGAAATATTTTTCTATTTGTATGAATATTGCTTTAGTTTAGGTGCCCTTTATTTGTCCAAAAGCTATATGGATCACAAGCATATTATTTTATATCTAAAAATGGAATAAATACACTAAACCATGTATTAAATTATTCCTTTTATACCTTTGTTGTAGTTTGTTATCAAAAAAATTTAAATATGTAATATGGAGATTTACTTTTTGTACTATAAGGAGTTTTTTTTTATATAAATACAGCAATTTCTAATGTGCCTTTATTTAAAACAAAAAAAAAAAACATGTGTAGGTAATAAATTTTATATTTATTTATTGATTGATTAGCTAATATTATTAATTTACTGTGAATATATTTATTTTATAATACTAGTAAAATTATGAAATGTACTTTTTTATAGTTTTTCAACTATGTAGTAAATTGTTTTTTAAGCAGACAAGAACATAATTCACATATCTCTAGTAAAAGTTACCATTTACCTTTTATATAATATTTGATTTACTTACTGTATTTATAGTTATGTATTTTTGGCAGCTAAGTTTAATTTTTATTTATTCATTTTTATGTTATTTAAAAAATGAGAAAATTTTTAGTTGTAGTCAATAAAGTAAAGGAATAAACCAAATGTGTAAAATGCATGCTGCTATTTGTTTACTTTCAACTTCTATTATATTTAATAAAACCTTTAAAATAAAAAAAACAAACATCGATAGAATGAGTATGATTAGTATTTTTTTATTATTACTGTACTATTTATTAGAGATGCCACAAATATTTGGCTACTATTCGGTATTCGGCATATTTGGCTACTTTTTTTAATATTCGGTATTCGGCTGAATAGTACGCAGTATTCGACCAAACACCAAATTATGTACAAAAAATGCACTTATTATTAAAAAAATTACATATTTTAATAACAAATGATTAGTTTAATACTTAAAATATATTAGTGGTAAGTTGTGATGAACGAAAACATTTTTTTAGCAAACAATTGGGTCTTTCTTGTTAATATAATAATATATTGATAATATCTTGTTGTTACACAGCAACCACACGGCCAGTTCTTCACTACAAATCTAATAATATTTCCAAATAGGTGATTTTTTATTAAATGGCGCAAAGATGTACAATGAATGAATAATTATTAATTATTAATAATTATTACTAATAAGGACTTTAGGTAACACAATGCAATGTAATAATGAAAAAATAACGCGTGTCGTAACATGATCTACTTGCAAATGAAACAAATACGCCCACCCCGTCACATCCGCACGCACCGCAATGAGACGGGTCATAACCTGTCATGCGCGAAATGCACACATTGGTGCTTCTGCCGAGAGTGTGGCCGAATATTTGGCCAAATCATTATTCGTGGCATATCTGCTATTTATTAACATATCCATAAAAAAAATTGGGAGTTATTTGGATGCCGCTATGATTTTTAAAATTCCTACTTTAATTTACATAATATAATTGTGAGCGTTTATAATTTGCCAACTAATTTGTTAACTATGGCTGCATTTTTATGTGTTTTTACTTTTATTATAAAATAAATTTCCACTGGACAAAGAAAATTTTTTACTTTTAGAAAAATAAATTACTTTTAAAATTTAATATTGTGTAATTAGTTAACTGCTGATCATGCATTATTTTTCGCGTTATAACAGTATAACATTTTTATTCCTCAATATTCAACTGGCAACTGATGTGGTTAGTTGCTTATTCCTCGGCAACTACGCTTGAACGTTGTTATTTCTGTTGTAAAAAAACAAACATTTTACCAAAAGATTGACGGATATCATTAAAGCAATTTTGCAAGAAAAAAAATATCATTCCTCACTTTCTAGTTTTGGCATAGCGGTGGTTACCCTGTTAATTATTTCGGCATCAAATGATTTTCATTGTAATCAACTGATTACAACTTCAAAATTTTTCAAATCTCATGTCTTATGACTTATGAGACAAATATCGGTCTTGAAAAGTATTGCCTTTTGCTGAAGACCATTATTTAAATAAAACCTTTGTACTAGACATGAACATTGATCATTTACTTATTATTTTATTAGCTAACATGCAATAAATTTCTACCAAATCTTGTTATAAATATGCTTTCCTAGGTTTAGATTTAAAATACTTAAATATTCTTATCTAGGTGTCAATATTTTTTTTAGAACGATTCCATCTTTTATCATATTTTTACTTTAATATTGTTTTGGGATTGTTGCAATACTATGGTTTTTTAATATTGTAGTGAATTTTTAGCCCATAAATTTTAAGTGATATGTACTGTTTTAGTTGAATTGTTCCTTATAATGTAAAATAAATTTATGAATTTTCATTTTAAATTTAAAATATAGTCTATGCATTGGTACTTTTGCTTATAGTACGTTTGCTTATATAAAGTTGATAGTACATGTTATATTATCATGTAATTAAATTTATAATCTTATTGATAAATATTTACAGTTATTTCCAATGTATCCTAGCGGTAGGATTCTAAAGCATGAATGGGTTTTTGATGCCCTACTCTTTTTAACACGATTTACATAATGCTATTTAATTTTTTTTTTACAATTTTCCCAATTCAGTAGGATACTCTTTAATTCATTTCGATAATACGTTACTTTATATTATATATTTTGTTGAATGTATGTCAAAAATACATTTTGGAAAAAGTAATTTTGAAGACAGCAGGTGTATTTTGTACTCCAAATAATAGTAATGTATCATATTCTCAATAAAATTCTTAACTAGTCAGTTTGATTATAATGTAATCGCATTGCATGAGTTTTAGAATAAAATTTGCCAAATAATGTACGTGTAACATACGAAATTGTAATTATTTTTACTACCTACATTCCTGTTAATTTGATGAAAAAAAAAGGAATTGTGTATTTTTATACTTTACAAAATAGGTATGTTACTGGTTATCTACTGTAATATGTACCTAGATATTCTTCACAATTAATATTATGTATAGCACAAAAATCTTGGAATCTTAGTTGCTTTTGTACCAAATATAAGGCTCAATTTACTGGGGTCCGATTTATCTAAATTAAAAATAATTTTAATTAAGAAATAGTAAATTATTTTAGCAATCTAAATTTATTTGTATAATTTTATTATTATGGCCAGGTTTATTAAATTGATCACTTCTTTTGTTTATTTTTCGTTGTCTAAAAAACAATATAAATATGGAGTCAACTGCTATTGTATGAAATTTTTTACCTATTTTTTTAATACACAAATTGTATATAAAATCAATAAGTATGCAAACAATAAATACAATATGTATCAATAATTATAAAATTATAAATGGCTTTAAAGCTTACCGTTACTTTTATTTACCCCACATCCTAGTTTGTTTGATGAAACAAAAATGTACTTACAATTGATACAAATATGTAGGGTCGGGTGGGAACAATGTAACACGAGGTGCACTATATCAGTGATAATATCTCCTTTTATTTTTTTACTGCAATACCATTTTTTCTACAGCCAATGAGAGTTCAACATCCACCTTCTTAATACAGAGATAATTTTTTACAACAGTATTCATGATTTTTACAGTAATTGCAAAATGTTGTTTTTGTTAGTGTGGAGTAGTGATTTAAAAAAAGTCATTTTGTTACTATTCTGAAATGTCAAACATTGGTGAGTGAATGTATTTCCTATTTAATTTTTGTAAGCCATTTCATTAAATAAAAAAAGCCGGTTATTCTAATCTAACTTTTTAAAATTGAATGCATGTACTTGTAATTTTATCAAACTGAGCGGTTTGGGTTGGTAGGAAGAAATTGACTTAAGGCAATATACCCGCCCTTATATGTATATAAATTGTGTATGCATATAAAGTTAATAAATGCAAATCATTTTTATACCCTCTGGGGTAGTGTAACAAAATAGAAAACTGTTTTTATTATCCGTTGGAACCCGATTTGGCACTTGCGTCATCAGTTGATGATGTTAATGACATTACCACATCCGTATACCACATAGTATTTACTAAGGGTAAAACAAAGGGGCAAGCTGATCTATATTCATTCCCAAAAGGTATTTGGAAAAATGCCATTTTGGCCAATATTTTACAATGATCCCTCCTTTGTTAAACTATTCTCCTCTGCTAGTTACACTGTGCCCCAGATCTGGGGTACAGTGTAACAAGTAAGTGACTTAAGGATCACCATAGAATTAAGAATAGTCCAGAAGGAGCGTAGAATCATATTTGAATACATTGGACTGTGTCCAATAATTCTCCCATAATAACTCACTTTCGCCGCGCGCATTTGTGATGCCGCCGCGTAATGTTGCACGATGGGAAAAAATATAATCATAACACAAATGTAAGGTAAAAAAAAGCAATCTGTTTATTTCTCTAAAATTTTATTGTGCATGCGGAAATATTGATTGACACAACAGAGTAGATAAGTAAAGGGTCATTTAATTAGAATAATTGAATTAATGAACTTTGAACTTAAAATATAAAACAAATTTTATTTTACATAAAACTGATATTTTTATATCATGTTAAATAATATTTGATGTTTTAAAGATAACGTCGGTCAAATGTCCACCACAGAGTTGTTTAATCCGAGGTCCAGTTTTCATTCGTTTTCTCATTAGATGAGCAAAGTAGGGTAAAAAAATTTACTACCCTGGCGACACTAACGAAATGTCCATTTTGATTTCTTCAACAATCTGACAAATTAAAAATAATTCAATTTTTAAGTAATGTATTTGCTACTTACACATTCATTTGCTAATTACACATGTAATGTGGTCCCATCCTGTTTCTTTAAGATCCTAGCAGTATTTCTACACTTAAGGACATAACACGGTATAATTGAATTCAAATCGGGAGTTGCGTACTGAGCGACGTCTACAAAGAAACTAATGGGTCAAAACGTAAACCTACTCATTTATGAGTAGTTTAGTCGCCTTCTGTTTGATGCTCGTATGCGGATTCTGGACTATTTTTAATTCTATGGAAATCATTTATATTCATAATCCTGTTTTCTATTGCTTTTATTCAGTTAAGTCATGCTAAAGAATAAACTTGATTGATTGACTGAAAGAAAGGTGTTCATCAAATACAGATTTTTCTCAAATTAAAACTTTTTTGTTACACTGTTTCCCATCTTACACTTATTATCTTTTATCACCATTCTGAAAAACACGTTTGGAAAAATGAAAAAAAAAACAAAATTGGGCTCGCACTATGTAATTAAAATTTTGTTTCTCTACAAAGTTCTAAAAACATTAAAATGTCTTCACTCAGAGTAATAATGCGTCAAGGTTTAGAGGAGCCGAAACGTAGGAAAACCATTTTATGACTATTGAGTATTAAGTTAGCTACAGTTCGCAGCAAAACATTGGGCTGTACTCAGGTCGAGAATTACCAAATGGATATCAATTTGCATTGTAAATACTCTTAAATATGTACCTGTGTATTTATTATAGCAGGGTTATTCAAATTTATTTTTCTATAATTCGCCTATATTTATTTTATAAAATTGAAAATACATGTGTGTGTTTATTTTCATTTATGTTTAAATTTTATTCACAATATACTTATGTTACATTTATTGAGACATAAATCCCAACTCCATGGAACCCAAGCCTGTGTTGAGTTTTTTTTTTTTTTAAACGGAAAATAAATATTTGCGTTCTTATAATTTACGCAAATATTTCGTTTCGAGGGCCATTTTCAACGAGTTGTAAATAACTCACTATTAGAAAATGGGAATCCAGTTGGGGTGGAGTGGGATTTGAACCACAGACCTTTGATCCGTGAGTCCGAGACACTAGCCACGGGACCACAACCCAATTCAGTTTGTTTGTCCGTCACATCTCTGAAACAGCGAGTCGTAGCGGCCTGAAATTTGGACATGGCATTTTAGAAGCGAATTCAAGGTTAACGTTGCTATTTTCAGGTAAAATTTGAATTGACCTCTACTCAATGAAGACTCAAACTTTATATGGATGCCTAGTGCGGCCCTGACATATTGCCCGTAATCAACTGTCATTATCAATAGTAAACATACTTCAATTCATAAATTTATCCCCTAAATTGAGAAAAAATAGTATCTGAAGTAAATATGTTGATATAAAGAAAGGTTTTAAGCAACATAATACTCGTGTCAGGACAATAAATGCCAAAAATCAATGTAAATCATGGAAAAATATTTGAAATCAATTACCTGTGAAAACTGACTCCTTTAACACCTTTGACGCTCCTACTGCTGCAACCAAACATACTGCAATACACCATACTTGATTTTTATTTATTATAATGTAAATATCCAAGTTATTTACAAACAAAGCCAAGAACAGCGACAAAAGCATCTGATAGAACCGTTATGTCTATGTTGTCAGCAAAACAAAATGGCCGCTAATTTGTTTCTAACCAACATTGCTTACGTTCTATGAAACAAAGTGATAGGGCTTCTCTATAGGTTGACGCATTATTACTCTGAGGTCTTTAATAAGTTATTTAAAAGAGCACGTAAGTAGGTAAGTTTTTTTTCATGTTTTATAATAATTACATATCGTCGGTGATACTCCAATACTTTATACAATAAGACGAAGAGCTGTTAGTTTTTTTAATTATTGCTATATTTACTCTAAATAACGATAGTTTTTCTGATACCCTAGCAGTATTTTTGGTTGATTAAAATTGCAAGTAATATATTAACAGAATGCTTTTTAGGTTTTTCCTGCAAAAAAAATCAACTGATAGTTACATGGTATTGTAGTATTACCGATGATAAATATTATAATGACACTGTATATTTTATTCCAAATCTCAATTTCCTCCATCATGTATGTTAATTTCATAACTCTTTACACACATTTCGATCCTATCTTATTTATTTTATATTTGCTTTATACATCCTGTAATTTTACATTATTCATGTTGTATTCTAAATACACATGTTTTAAATTTTATATGTATCACTCAAAAATAAAAGTCAAAACACTTGCATATACTTTTTATTAATCTACATGCATGTGAATAAAATTGTTGTGATATATTCTCACACTGTGGTAATTTTATCAAAGAAATAAGTTTCTCACCATAAAACAGATTATGAAAAATTGTAAAATACGAAAGTTCAATTACATACATAAATTAACGATTATTATTATTATTATTAAATTCAGTCACTCTCACAATAAAACAAAGTTTTTGTTTTCATGTTGCTACCGTAGCACACAATGCACACATGATTCTTAGCATTTATATAATTTATTTAAAATAAATATTGAATTATTTCGTCATGACTGAGAAATAGGTACAATTTCAAGCGCTTTTAAACAAGTACTATTTCTCAGTCACAAGTTAAAAAGTAACATTACGGTTATCCAAAAATTGTCATTAATCTTCTTTTAATAAAATTAAATAACACCTTTTGTATACATACTAAGTTATCTTAAAAATAAAACAAATAAATACGTAAATAAATTTGGTGTTGTGTGACAATTCACAATATTAATGTTTAACTAAATTCAGTTTATGTGAATTATTTAGTATTTTCCAGAAGGATAAGATGTTATATTCTCCAGAGAACTGTTAATATTTATAGCTTATTTTCTTGTTGAATATAAAATTTTTAAGTGCAAATAAAATTTAACATTCAACAATATCATCAATCAACATTTATTAAGGTAGGTAAGTCGAGTTTAGGAAAAGTTTTTTATTAACTTCTCTTATAAAAAAAAGTACTGTCAAGTCATTGAAACAAGTGCACAATTCATCATTATTAGGTTTAGCAAAAGTTTTGAGATTAAAACATCATCTGTGTGATCCTCCTCATTCCCTTTCCGCACCTAATGGTGCATAAGGCACTGCATTGGTACACCAATGGCAGCGTATATTGATATTTTATTTTTTTATCACATGAAGGTAATCTTACTGATCATCTGATCAGTCTTACGGTTCAGGTAGCAATCCAGGGACTATGAAATATTCCAGTGTAAAAACACCCTTTTAAATAAATATTTCATATCAACCATGTCGGGAATCGAACCCGAGACCTCTTGCATGGTAGGGAAACGCGCTGTCCATTACACCACGAGGCCGACAAGCAATCTGTGTGATGCAGGTATTAATAACCTAATGAGTCTTACCAGCCCAAACAAGCAAATAATGCCTAGTTTTAGTACCAACATTTTTTTTATAGATATTTCATTAACAGAAATGCTACCCCAGCGCCCCTCACTGCTTTGCCAATAATCAATGCAAATAATAATTTATTATAAAAATCACTAAACATCTACAGATTTCGTGTGGATATGAGTAAGATTCATTCCCTTTGCTTAGGTACCAAGTAAAACCATAAATAAGAGTTGATCAGTGTCATTATAATAAAACGTTTTACGCTTAGAACTGTGTGTTCTTTTCGAAAATAGGTTACTGCAGTGTAGGACGACCAGTATAACCTATGGAGTCTCCATAAGATGAAGCGTGAACTTCTCTCACTATTTGGTCAATGGATTTATTTGATAAGTGTGACATATTGTTTCTTAAAACCGTAGCATGAAGTCTACTGGCCAAATAACACATCTGAAAACAAACAACCAAGGCTCTTATCTTAATTTAAAATTAGGCATGTATATTTTGAGAAGAAATAGAGCAGGTATTTCACAGATTAGTGGTAAATGAAAGTGTGGTTGGAAAAAAACTTTTATGAGTGAAAATTCAAACACATGGGTACCGTTTACGGTTTACCCTATTTTAACAGGGCTTTTTGGTAAATGTGGGTAAAAATTTTAAAATTAAAATATCAAACAAAAATTAATTTTAATTTATTTGAAAGTACACCTATGTATAAAAAAATATGATACTCCAGAATGTACTGAAAGTGGAGTGAATTGGAAATATTTTTAATATTGTATAAAAGTGTGAATTTGGTTACTTGGTAAATATTTGCACTTATTTTTTGTTAAATAAATGAAATAAATAACATAAAATTAAAAATAGCATTTAGCTGACGTGTATGTTTTTAAAACATAGCATATTTATATTGAGAAAAAAAACAGTACGCACATAATACAAAAGGAAAGATTCATTAGTTCGTCCAGGTAGCTTTTGAATATATTTACCAAGTGTGCAAAAATCAGTTTCCCGAGAATGCTATTCCATTGCTCCATAAGTCAGTTTATCAGTAAGTTCTTTCTGGGGTTGAATGTTCACATTCTTTCAGGAGGTAGCCCTTAATTTTACATAAATGATCTCTAAGATGACGGATATTGTCGATTTTCAAAATTTGCTCTCAAGACTTATATTAATATAAGATTCACTTACAATTATTGCTGATATGAATAGTAGACATCCTAAAGCTCCAGCTATCACAAGTGAAGAGTTACAAGACCCCTCCATGGAGTTGGTCTTGTGAAACAACTCTCCCGGCATCACAACAGTGTATTCAATATTCTCTTTAAACTTTGTAAACTGTGTTGTGTCGTTATACTTCTGTGTGAGCGCCTCAGCCCGAATTCCGTGTGATGATTCTTGAGGGTTTGTAGAGTTTTCATAAAGCATGAACTTCATTTGGCGCTTTTTTCTGCCATGACCTGGTTGGGACACTATTTCATGGTTATTATTTAGGTCAGTAAAAAAAAGAATTAGAACTGTAAGATCAACAATATAGTACTTAAATAGTTCATTATACCTTTACTCTCTACACTATTATTATTATCTTCACTATCATTATTATCTTCATAAAAATAATTTGCATTGTTGATAGTGGGGAAAAAATACTCAAAAAAAATTCTTCAACGCATGACTAAATCAGGTGTAGGACTAGTAATAGCCATACATTATCTCTGGGTGTAGGGAGAAAAATCTAACATTTTTTAAATACCTGATTGTAATCTTCTAAATATTATCAGCCAGATACAAAATTTAAATATACATATTTTAAGTACCTACCTACATATTTACAAGATTTTTTAGCTAAATAATCAGATTAATTATCATACAAATTTTAACAAGAAATTACAAATTAATTGTCGTTTCAGATATCTAACTTTTGCAAGGATTCAGAAATTTAAGCTTTTCATATTTAAAAAATTTCTGCCTTTTATGTATTGGATGTAATGAAGCCTAATAAATAGAAAACTTAAGCACAAACCTGATGGTTCATAAAGATCCAAACAGAAGTCAGGTTGGCAGTCTGCAGTATCCATGCAGGCCTTAATTTGTGAATGTATCCACAGTGTACTGCGTTCCTTCATAGTACTGAGTAAAAAGGCCTCGAAGTCTAGAAATACTTCGTTGTGCTTATCTCGGTATCTAGCCGGCTGGTGAGGTATGATAGAAGCAAAATCACGATTCCGGCAGCTGAAATTTTTAATTCAAGATCTGATATTAGATTCTTATGTTAATATTTTAATAGTTAAGTATGTACCTTTTATTTAACTCTTTACAAAGACTGTTGTGTTAACGTTAATAAAATACCTACAAAGTAGTTGATTATAATATTGTATTCAATTTATGTTAATATTAAGTACTGTTCATCAATCAGCATAGAACAAACTATGTCCTTAATTCTCCAATGACCCGCCTTTGTCATATTGTTAACTCAATACAAGATCTGGACTTTTTTGGTTTAAGTTTACAACGATTTAAACGAGCACTAAATAAATAGTTCAGATCTTGTCTTGATGTCCCTTATGTTTGTCAATGCTTCTTTTCTTTTTTTTTTATCTTTTAAACTATTCTTTTATTGTAATATTTAAATCCTATAAATTGTATACATGGACAATATCCGTTAATAAATTAATAAATAAATGTTGATGATAATGTGGGAAACTAGTAAAGAATCATTACTACACCTTGCAAGAACAGTACTATATTAGAAAATCATATAGGTATAATAATAAATAATTATTCAATGTCTTCTACTAAACATTTTTAATAGTATCATAAAAAAGATGGCATCTTAATATTTTCATTTTGTTTATTTTTTACACATTTTGATAATGAATAAACCTACATATTATTCTACTTAATCTTGTATATAATGTGAATTTTAACAATCGATTTATAATCTCACCCATCTTTAATAAGAGTCACGCTGCCAGAAGTGTGAGGATCATCAGGATCTGGAGACACAGTAACTTCCATTAGCTTAACATACTTCCACGCTGAATCCGGGTTGATTCTGGCACGAAGCTGTAGCTTGGTACCAATAGGAACGGCCTGAAAACAAATGCATTTATTAAAGAATACGGCGAAAGTGAATGAAAAAATAATGATCTAGAGAATATTTTAATAATTTTCATGTAAAGAAATAAAGCGCTAAGCCTCTATTTTAGAGGCTTGTCAGCAAGTGGGAAAGAGAGGATTTGTATAGAAGGAACTTATGAATAATTTATTACAACACCTAGACGGATTTTTTCTTGTAATTGGCTAGATCAAACTCGCAATGCCAGTTTCAGAGTCGGTCGTTTAACCAACTGCGCCACGACGCATGTATGTAGACATGAAAACAAAATATGTATATTTGAAAAGACATCACGGTAGTATACCTGGTCTACTGGAAGTTCGTTTGAAGAATTAGACAATCTCGCTGCTGGGGCCTCTTTATAAAGTGCTACTTCGTACTCCAGTCGTCCTGGTGTTTCTTCCACAACTCCCGATACTCGAGCACCGTGAGGGCTAAATAATATCGATAATTTGATTAGTTGACTTCCAACTACATTCAGTTGGAACCTAGTAATCTTAGTTTCTAATAAAGTTATTTATATACTTACAAACTGCCAGCAAAACCCGCTGCTTTATTTTCTATGACGGTTGGTTCCGGAGGTTTACACATGATGATCAATTCTTGGTCAGATTGCATCACAACTCCTGGAAACTGGGGGAACCAGACTCGGACGTGGACAAATCCCTGAATGTAATGATTAAAATAATGTAGTAGTAAAATAATTCGTATATCAAACAGTTATTTTTTTATTTACTTTATAGGCAATGAGGAATAAAATAATATGCATTTCTATGTATTCATATATTTAACACAAAACTATAGTTTCAAAGAACCGGTTTTTATCATTAGTAAAAGTTTAAAAGCAATAGTAATATTTTTAATAACAGAATCTTTTGTGCATAAAAAAAGGAAAACTTTTTTAAAGCTTATTAATTTTTACGCATTTTAGGATTCTTACTTCTTTCAATAGATGTCGCTAGTTTTCTCCATTCTTCCATTTTCCATAAATAAATAACCAACACGCTTGAAAATAAAAATAAAACCTAAATACAGCATTCTAAAAAAGCATAAATACAAAAATCGAAAAATGCCATCTGTGAATATGGAAGTCATCTTCTTATAGACCGAATGGGTGAGTGTTATACAATGTGTAAAGTGATCACCTAACCCAACCCATGACATACCATATTATTATAAGCTCTATAAATGTTTAGATTTCTA
This sequence comes from Micrasema longulum, assembly GCF_059751315.1. Lineage (NCBI taxonomy): Eukaryota > Metazoa > Arthropoda > Insecta > Trichoptera > Brachycentridae > Micrasema > Micrasema longulum. The sequence goes on from NW_028277527.1 coordinate 66,410, forward strand.
AATTCTCGTCAGCTTCATATTTGTTTAAAATATCTAAATAGAATTCATACAAAATTTTAGTAAAATTACTAATAAATTATTAATGGTTATTTTACGTTTTCCGTGTTGAATTAAATTTTCCCCTTTAAAATAGGTAGGTTCTTTTATTCGATATTTTTTTACGCTGTTTTGCACAATTTTTTAGACTTTAATTTTAATATTACCATCATGGGACTGTAAAGTGTCAGTCAAGAGAACGAAATAAAATATTTTAATATTAGGGAAATAATATGGATAAAAAAATAGGTACGTTTCATACAATAAAGTGCACAATCAAGTCTTTAGGAAGTTTTTAAATTCATTGTAATATTTTTAATTCTAATTTATACTCACATTTCTCTTCAGTACTCCACATCTAGAAAAGTCTGTTATTTTCAGTCTATACAGCAGGCCTTGGGGGTCCCCTGGCTCTGGTCTGATCTGACAGGCGATGTCAGTTCTCGCATCCACGGAGCGATCGTCCGCGAACAGAGGGGCGCCTCGGAAGCCCTCAGGCTTGCGGAGCAGAGCAGCTATGGAGTCCCGAGAGCCGCTGGTACCGGGCCCCCCGAACGTGCATTGGATGTCTGTCACTGGATTTTGATTTAAAATACATGCATAATATATTTAAAAAATATATTTTTATGTAAAAAAAAAAAGAAATTGAAAATACCTATATATATTAGGTATCTACTGTAAACTGTGTGTATCTAAGTAATGATATTAAAAAATATATATGTTAAGGTAAATATATATAAGAGATTTATTTTGAACTCATGTTCAAAATATTTGGTATTCTCATTTCTGCTGTACCTTTACCAGTAAATTATTATGTATTTAATATTCTACTTTATCAAAATTTTTAATCCAACAAATTATTTAATAAACCCAATCGAAGCTGAGCTTTTAAAATGAAATAAGTAAATCGAGAGATAATATTAAATTTACAATAATAATTACAGCCAATGAAATATCTTTTTTATTCAAAATTGAAGAAACATTCATTTTACTTACCATCGTAGTCTTGCGAAAGTGAAGAATGCACCTGTAACAAAAATGTTAATTATTGCTTTTTTTATTAACTTTAAAGAAAAATAATGTATAATTATTGTAAAATGAAAAAAATAAATAATGAATAATATTTGTGTTCAAACAAGTACCCACATTACATAATTCTGAATGAAAAAGATACATTTGATCATGCAAACACAACACTCCCAATTCAGATAAATAAATCATTTGAAAAAAAAGGTTTCTACATAATACATATCTCATAAGACGACATAAGATAATACAATTATTTACAATTATTTTAATATTAATCAAAATCATATATAGATATTATAACAGAAATAAAAACCAACATTTGTGCAGTAAAAATAACATGCCTATCATATACAGGATGTTCTTAAAACCCTGTCACATCCGAAACCATGATGACCAATATGAGCAAGAAGACATATTGGCACATTAAAATACTTTTTAGAACGACTAAAATCTTAAAAAATAAAATATAGAATTAAACAAATGGTTGCTTACTTCTGCAGGAGAGAAACGAGGGGGGGGAGGGGGAGTTTGAACCGCACGGCCACGCTCCCCTCGCTTCTCCCCTACAGAAGTAAGCAACCATTTGTTTTTTTTAAATATTTTTTTTTTAAATTTCTTCGTTCTAAATATTTTTTAAATGTGCTCATATGTCTTCTTGCCTATACTGATCATCGTGGTTTCGGATGTGACAGGGTTTAAAGAACACCCTGTATATGATAGGCATGTTATTTTTACTGCACAAATGTTGGTTTTTATTTCTGTTATAATATCTATATATGATTTTGATTAATATTGAAATCGTCATCATTCCCTTGTTCCACACGAAGCCGAGATGTCGAGTCTTACGTATTAAATAACCACCTATAAAATAACCGGGTTGTGGTCCAGTGGAAGTGTCGTAAACTTACGAACCAATGATTCCAGGCTTAAACCAAGCTCTGCCACAACATATTAGCAACTTTTAGAAAATGGCCTCAAAATTAAAACGTATGGATAATCAATAAGAACGAAAATATTTATTCTTATTTTAAAAACCCATGTAGGCGGACTAATGAATCTCCACCAGGGCCCCGATTACAATGGGAAGTTAAAAGAGTTATCTTCGACTGTCTATAAAGAAAAATCGATATTTGTGTACGAAAATGAGTATATTTGCATGAACATTTAAAGCATAGGTCTTCAACCTGCGGCCTGCGGTGGCTTCTTCGGCGGCCCGGGAATAACCTGGCAAAATTAAATTTATTGGTTTAAGTAAAATATACATATATTTAAAAATTAAAACAAAATAGTTCAGTTAAGTATTCACGCTAACGCGCGCAATTCGCATTAATGTTGCTATAAAACTGTTTTGTTTGATACCTACATTACAAAGGTACACTGTACCTACAAGAAAGCTATATTATTTCAGAGAAAATTGTACGTAAGTCAAAACCATTTACTGACGAGGAATTCATAAAACAATGTAAACGTTAGACTGCAGCGGAAGTATTATTCTCATCGCGAAAGCAACTTTTATCCAAAGTAAGTATGTCTGGAAATATAGTTGCAATGAGGGTAGAAGAACTGAATGGAACGCGTGTTGCAAAGTGTTCGCATGTTTGCTTGAGTTTTAAAATGACATCACATTTCGGAATTACAAAACAACCAGTCCAAGACAAGGATCAGAATTATTGATGATCATCTGGAGAACGGTTTGAAAATTATTGCGACGACCACTATTAGGTCAGATGTTTACAAATTAGTTAAAAGTAAACATCTCATTGATTGAATTTATTAATACCCTTTACTATTTTTCTAGCCTAGTGAAATTTTTTAAAAAACGAGCTTGCCCAAATCCGGCATTGCCCGGGATCTTTTTTTCCTTAAATTTACTGGCAGAGGAAGGATGAAAGCCGAGTGAACGCGGTTGAAATGCGATCTCTTAGATGAATGCGTGGAAAATCAATGTATGACAGGGTTACGAATGATGAAATCAGGAAAGAGTGTAAATCTGAGTCAACTAAAATTGATAAGATTAAGAAAGGGATTAAGATTAAGATGGTTTGGTCACGTAGAACGAATGGACGACGAAAGAATGGTGAAACAAGTATATATTGCGAAAATGAACGATTACGTGATACGAGGACGACCAAGGAAGACGTGGCATGATCAGATAAACCAAAATCTTAAGTATGGTCATGTCAAAAGCAGACAGAACCGAAGGGCATCTATGACAAGATGTATGAATGTGGAAGAAGCTAGGCATATATGCCAGGATAGACGTGTGTGGCGGTCTATTCTCTCTGCCTACACCTACGGGAAAATGGCGTGATGGTAGTAGTAAAACCTGTGTAATATATTTTATTAAAACTCACTAGAGCACTGTGAACAATTTACAGATCGCGATTGGTGTGAAATTAAAAAAAAACTGAAATGCTTCCGCGGTTCTAAATGCGTAGATAGCGGTAATAGATAAAAAAATATTGGATACCTGAACTTTTGTGCAGGGAGGTCATTTTTTTATTTTTAAGCAGTTGACACATATTTTGGAAAGTACTTACAAACGTAGGCAGTGTTCGCTTTTCAATGAAGCGAAAAATTCAACCACTCGTTTATGTCTGTTATAAATACCTAACCGTTAATGTGAAGTAGCTTTGTTGTTGATAATAATATTATATATACTTACGAAGACTAACCGTTGGAAGCAAATAAATTAGTGGGTACAGTAATCAATTTATGGACACTGATTTGTGGAGCTTTACTTGTGGTTGGTGTTGGTGACAGCCAACGTTTCTTTGTTTTTTGGAATACGTAAAATATAGTAAAGTTGCAGTTGAAACCAACAAATTTTTATCTTTATTTATGACAACCAGTGTATTTATCATCTCATCTCTGTCGGCTGCCAGCTGCTGTGCATCCTCTCAAGACAGGTTCGCGTCTCGCAGTTCTGACATGAACTGCCGACAAAGTCAGCAGTGGACGTCCAGGACGTCGAGAACCCGATGCCTTGTAAAGTAGGCAAGCGTGGTTAAGGCTCTCAGGAGGCATCCGAAGCACATGGCCGAGCCAACCGTATCGCCTCCGCTTGATGACAGTTATCACTGGAGTTTGCTGCGTCCGTTCTCTTATTACTTTATTCCTTAAAAAGTCAAACCACCGCACGCCCAAGATTCTTCTGAGGCACCTGTTCTCAAAATTCAGTATTTTGCTGTTTTGGGTCCTAGTGAGGTGCCACAATTCGCATCCATATAAGAGAATAGGTGTTATGCAGGCGTTATATAGGCGGCATTTGGTTTTCCCTGAGTAAATATCCGATCTCCAGACAGGCTTAATACTGTTGAATGTGACGCCTGCTATTCCTAGCCGCATTCACAGTTATTTTTTAAAGCTGCCATTTTCCCTAACATATACTCCCAGGTATTTGAAATTTTTGACCCTTTCGATGATTTCATTTGACAGAGTCAGGGAATTTTGGGCATCAATGCATGAAGTTTTACACAGTACATGGGTTTTTGCAATTTTGATTTGATTACGTATATTAAAGAGCATTATAAGTCTAAATTAAACATCACTATAAGTCTGCCACGTGGCGTAGGAGACAGCGCGTTTGCTTACCGCGCAAGAGGTCTCGGGTTCGATTCCCAACATGGTTGACAATACGAAATATTAATTTAAAAAGGTGTTTTTACACAAGAATATTTTATAGTCTCTGGACTGGCACCTGAAGCGTAAAACTGATCATCTTACCCCCAGGTAACAATGATCAAAATACGCTGCAATTGGTGTACCAATGCAGTGCCCTATGCACCATTGATTGCCACGATGATGACGATAAATTTAAATATTAAACAAATCGATTTATGAATCACTTAATAAAAACAATTTATTCCTCGTGATTATCCATGCGATATTATTTATTAATGGACATTTTCCATTTATATAATTTCGAGGGCTTAAATAGTACAATAAAAGAATAGTTAAAAACATTTTTTTAAAAAGAAAAAAAGCATTTACAAACACAAACGATATCAAGACAAGATCTGGACTATTTATTTAGTGCTTGTTTAAATCATATTAATTTTACAGTTGAGTTCAGTGCTATGTGGTTATGGTGGCGTTTATTTATATTTAAATTAAACAAAACCATTTTTAATGAAAGATTTCTCTAGAAATTTTATACTCGTATTTGATTAACAAAGTTAATAATAATAAGTCTGATTTTGAAATATTTTTAAGGAGAGTCAGATTTTATGGATATAAATATAATTAAACGTCACATAACATTTATGCTTTCATTCACTTTAGATTGTTAAAAATGGAGGGATCAGTGAGATAAAATAAAATGGAATACCTACTGATCAGTGATGGTACCTAATAATATATATATATACAGGAAGAAAATACAAATTTAAACAATAATAATGGGTGAAGATGCTCGCGAATTAAATGATTTTCAGAGTATGTTGATGCATTACCTATATAATTTTCTCATCATACAACGTGTACAACTAAAGTATTTTTCATAGAATTAAGAATAGTCCAGAAACTGCATACGCACATCAAACAGAAGGTGACTCAACTACTCATAAATGAGTAGGTTTACGTTTTGACCCATTAGTTTCTTTGTAGACGTCGCTCAGTACGCAACTCCCGATTTGAATTCAACTATGCCGTGTTGTGTCCTTTTAAAGTGTAGAAATACTGCTAGGATCTTAAAGAAACAAGATGGTATCACATTTAATGTGTAATTGGCAAACGAATGTTTAAGTAGCAAATGCATTACTTTAAAGTTGAATTATTTTTCCATCTGTCAGATTGTCGAAGAAACAAAATGGAAATTTTGTCAGTGTTGCCAGGGTAGTAATTTTTTTACCCTACTTTGCTCATCTATTGCAAGAACTAATGAAAATTAGACCTCGGATTAAACAACGCCGTGGGGGACATTTGAACGATATTATCTTTAAAACATCAAATATTATTTAACATGATATAAAAATATCTTTTTTATGTAAAATATTTTAAGTTCAAAGTTCATAAATTCAATTACTCTTATTTAATGACCCTTTACTTATCTACTCTGTTGTGTCAATCCATGTTTCTGCGTGCACAATAAAATTTTATAGAAATTAACAGATTGCTTTTTTTACCTTACATTTGTGTTATGATTTTTTTTTCTCATCAAGCAACATTACGCGGCGACATTACGAATGCGCGCGGCAAATGTAGGCCATAGTAGGGGGATTATTGGACACAGTCCGATGTATTCAAATATGATTCTACGCTCCTTTTGGACTATTCTTAATTCTATGGTATTTTTTTAATCAATTTATATAAAAGCTCTATTCGTCCACTAACAAGAGCTGTAATTCAAAAACAAGCTTTTTTTTAAATACAGATTTGGATCAATTTTTCACCAGTTTGTTTTTGGTTGGCTAGAAGATATAACTTTTGCAACAAGTGCTCCAAAGTGCATGCATATAGTTTGTACTTGATAAATAAGAAATAATATTGAATTAAAACATGAACTTTATTTTTTTTTAGTATTCTGGAATTTCATTCAAAATCAAATGGATCTAAACGCAATGTAAGCACTAGAGTATGTATTTTTGCACGTTGCAATACCTAATTTAACTTATATTTGTATAAAAATAAAGGTGAAGATGTATCTCTGTTAAGTAACTAGGAACAATGCCATAATAAATTTCATAGGCCATTAATGTGCATTATATAGCATTATACCTAAAGAGGTCAGAACTGTCATGGTCCTGACCTCCGTTCCCCGCCATGGAGTGGAAACAAAGAAAAGCATTTCTTGGCTCTTCTTATCAACTAGCGGCATTTAAATTTTCCTCAAATTGAGTTTTCCGCTGAAACAAAACTCACCCAAAAAATCTCATGATTAATTTATTTTGAGGCACATAGGTAATTAGCTAAATAACCACCTTGTACGAGTTTTCGATTCTCAACATGGACATTTTCGCAGAAATATTTCAGTTTTTATGTTGGCGGATTGTAAATAAGATTATTTTTGCCTTGTTCATTATGTACAAGTCTTATTTACGTTTGCATGCCATATAAATGTTCTTTCTTTCAGCTAGAAAGCTACCCTAACTATTATATGCAGAAGTTAACAAAATTATCTTCTATTATTCATATTTAAAGCATTAACTTCATGGTCAAGCATTTTATTGAATGTTACTAAATAATTGTATATAACCGTAAGTGGCTATGTACAATTATTTGGTAAGAATTATCTTCAATTGTAAACGTAAAACCGAATTTTCTGTATGAAAATGTGTACGTCTGCTTAAAATTTTAAGTATCCTCTTCGGTAACCTGTAATTCAACATGTATGGAAAACAAATCATGAAATATACGCTTTTTGTTCTGCAAATTTTATTTGACTTTATGAAGCATTTAAGATAGCTCTGTTAACTTTCCATTGTAAACGCTGTTCTGCTCCTCGCCCTGTGGTGCTATTCTGAATCGCTTTCGTGGCCGTAGAAAACACTTTTATCTCGTGTATTTTGTATGTAAATAATAAGCGTTCGGAATATCACCGTTGGTGGGATATTTGGCTCTGGTCTAACTAAGGAACTCCGTATTTACATCATGAAGATGAAATCAAACTATGACGGACGTTACCTTCATGTACTACTCGTAAATGATGACCATACGTTGCAGTAGTGCGCTGTTCTAATATAGTGTTCTACGCACCATCGCTTGCTGAATACGGCTTCTGCAGATACTATGAACCTATTGTGTCGTACATATCGACAGTTTAGCAGCTATCTGCTTTTTACTCATTAACTTGCCATTTGCAATGTTGTTTTACCTTTTTTTTACAGTATGCATTACGTAATGGGTTGAACAACCCGTAAAGTCATACAGACCACAGTAAATTGTAAAAAAATAACATGATCAATTCACCTGAAATGTCAGCATGACGTATAAAGTCAGAATTAAAATCACGAATGAAAACAAGGGTCGAGTTAGGTCGTTAGGTTATAGTTTTTGTGATTTTTTCAATTAAGAAATATTTCCGCTCCTATTTATGATTTACCCAAAATTCCAACTTCAGGGTTATTTTCAACTTGTAAAAGGAATGTGTCTTTGTTGAACGAATCCAACTTACATACTATACGGAATCACCCAAAAACCTGCCGACCTATTTAGTAAAGGGGACTTCTAATATTAAAAGCATTAATTTTGTGGTCAAAATTTTCAATAAATGTTAATAAATATTTGCATGTTACCACTTATTGACTTTCTTAGCTTCCGGTTTCGAGACGCTCATGTCTCTTCGTTTGAACACCAACTACATTAACATGCAAAAGTGGGATTTGCATGCCAGTGTGATTAGTGTCCTGATGAAGAAACGGGAGCGTCTATAAGCCAGTAGACATAAAAAGTTGGTAACTGATTACATACAAATATTTACGAACATTTATTGTTAAATGAGAATTAAGTTATGGGATTGGAATCTCGATTCTCTGATCCGCGAGTCCGCGAAATAACCACGGTACCACAATCCGGTTCAATTGGCAAGTAATTTAACTTTTTGATTCTTTGCAACTGAAAATAATATTGAATTTGTTTTAACATTTTAGTTCAATTATACATAATTGAAAAACGGGCCGCACGTGCGCGTGGCGCGGCGTGGAGTGGCGTGGCGCGTGGTCGTCGACCCGTGAATATTCGGTCAGTGGTCAGTGGACCGATTATGTATATTGTTATACCTACTTAACAAGATAGCGTTTCGCCAAACTTATTCAAGCCACAATTTTTTTTTTATTTTACAGGCATAGAAGAAACATTCACATTTTTACAATGTTTTGAATAATCCCGTTTCGTCTGTTTATCTGAAAAAATATTCTAACCTCTATCACAACATGGACTATCACTTCGTTCTGGTAACGAGAGAACCCTTTGAATGCCCATTCACTGCTCTAATTTTTTGCCTCCTTTTTAACAGCACTAACTGCTCAGAATCAGTATCTCCACTAATGTCAGAGACGGTCTTTCTTAATTTACATTTAAATCAAGATTGAAATTTCACTATCCAAATATTTGGGTTTTTTCTTTCTCCTTCTTTCCTTACCATCCCACCTTCAATCTTCATAGTATAGTGAGAATTTTTTGGTTTAATTTTATTTAAAATTTTGTATACAGTTATAAGATTCTGTATTCATTTTACCTAGGATATGTCTATATACTTCTTATTTTCTTAAACTGAACGATTTGGGTAGATGAAAGAATTTGCCTTAAGGTAATATGTCCGCCTTTATAAAATGTTTCCTAGTCCCTGGACTGACACCTGAACCATAAGACTGATCATCTTACCTCATGTAACAAAAATTATCAAGATTGCCGCAATTGGTGTACCAATGCAGTGCCCTATGCACCATTAGGTGCGGAAAGGGAATGATGATGATGATGACATATGTATTAGATTTAGCAACAATATTTTGAGTTTGTCCAAATTTTTGTAGACAAGGACTGGATTCAACTCCCTGGGGAGCTGTTAACATTAACATATTACAACAGAGATGAAGAACATTTAAGAAAAGGTAATATAGAAGTCTAGGCATCTACAGGGCTTATGACCTGTCAATGGCTGGTTTAAGTGGCCACTTTACACACTGTGTAACATTCACCGTTCTGCCCATATTTGAATATCTATATTCCTTCAATTATTTCATCTGTTGATGTTTGTGAAGTTAAAAAGCTGAAAAAAATTGAAGGAAAATAGATGTTCAAATATGGGTAGAATGGTGAATTTTACAGTGTGTAAAGTAGCCACTTAAACCAGCCAATGACAGATCATGAGCCCTGTAGATGCCTAGACTTCTATATTACCTTCTTTAAAATGTTCTTCATCTCTGTTGTAATATGTTAATATTAGATTTAGGATAGGATTATATTCCTTTCTAAATTACACCATGACAAAGGAGCGCGTAGTAGCTCAGGAATCGGTCGATAACAGAAAATAGTAGCTTAAAAAATATTTTTTAATTTGTAATTTTGAATTCCAGTGAAAACGGTCCAATGCATTGGTCACGTCCCTAATACGTCACAATTCGTGTAAATTTTGAACATTGTTTGTGACGGTATAAATTAAAATACATCTTCGTCTAGAATCTCGACGTCCCAAGTATCAAGGCCAAACATGTTGCGTTTTTGTAGGGACATATTTTTTAATAATTCCCGTTTTAGAGTTATGTACGAAAACATTTCTCCACAATATCCATATTAATTTAGAAAATAAAATTAATTTTTCTAAATCCATTTCATATGTTTTTATCTGTATTAGTAGCATGGGATATTTAAAAACGAAGCGTTATTTTTTAAATTATTGTTTACACATTCTTGAAGAAAACGTGTGCAAAAGTAATAGATAAAATAAATAAGCTATTTATAAATGGGTAAAAAGCTTAATCATTAATTCAAATTAGTTTTGTGAGTGTGGGTTGACTGACTTTAGCAAATCTTTCCGCAGATATTACAGGTAGTTTATTCAAGTTCACCTCCTCACTTCCTCTCCTCAGTCCGCGGAGTAATGGCTAATGGCCGCAATGAACGTAAGAAAGGGGCAGGCAATTTAAGGAAGGCCACTCACTCATTGAAGATTCTGCGACTCTGACCCACTTCCACCAGGGACGAATCTAGACAAAGGGCCATTTTATTTTATCTTAAAAAAATAATGGGCCAAATTATCGTTATCGTTGAAGATTTTCCGATAATTGTTTACCTGCTTATTCTTGTACAATCTTTGATTTAATATAAGGTATTATTTTTATCGTAACATAATTAAGTTATCTATTATTTAAGGTTACTGGCCTCGTATTTGGAAAATCGAAAATGTTTTGCTGAAGTGGGAGGTGAGTGTAGTGAAAAGGGGAATATTGCATGTGGTGTCCCACAAGGTTCTATTCTTGGCCCACTACTCATCCTGATCTATATAAATGACCTACCAAGCTTGAAATTCATGGGGACAATGCAGCTCTATGCTGATGACACGATTATTCATTTACACAGTCCAAACCTTGCGGATTTACAGAATCAAATGGAACATGACGTTTCTCAACTTACGGCATGGTTAAGAATCAATAAACTAATTTTAAATGCAAAAAATTCCACTATTTAATAATGGGAAATAAATTTGAATATTGCAATTGGTTCAGATTGACTGGAAATAAAATAAGTTACTAAATATTTAGGCCTAACCATATATTCTATACTAACCTGGAATGATCAGTTTGATCGTGTCAAATCTAAAATTGCGCCAATTGCTGGAATTCTGTATAGACTTCAGAACATGCTTCCAACAACACTACTTCGGGCCGTATATTTTGCCATGTTTCACTATCCTATCTTATTTGCGTCTGGGAATTTTCAACAAAAAAGAGGATTGTGGAAATACAGGTTTAAGGCATTAAGAAATGTATTTCGTTTTCCAAGAGATAAAAACGTAAATGGAATATATTCTGATTCAAATATAATCCCATTTAGTATTTTACCTTTATATGAAATAACTTACACTTTTTTACAAATATTTCAAAATAAATTAAACTCAAATTTAACGCGTAAATTCAACAAAGATGTACATAACCATTGTACACGATCTCGTAACTGTATACATTTACCCCCTGTACACTGTACACTCCTCTAAATTCGGATTGAGGTCATTCCTTTACATTGCCTCTACTCAATATAACCTTCTGTCTATTCACTTTAAATCGATTTCTTACCAGTCTACCAATAATAATCAAATTACACTAAAAAATCATTTTCTAAAAGTATTTCTCGATAACCCTTGACTTATGTAAGCTAATGTTAAATAATGTATTATAATTTGTTTTTAAAACTGTTTCCGAGATTTGTCCATTTTTGTTTTAGTTATGTTTAACTATAAATATTTATATCTGATAATCTTTAATTGTACCTGTTCCGGAATGAGTTTGATAACTCATGGGAATACAATTTTGTATATTGTACATTTTTGTATTTTGAAATAATACAAAAAAGGTGGTTCTACACTGCAATAATTTATTGTATAAGAGAGGCACTCTTTACATGTTGGTCCAAGATCCTTCAATATCTGACCTAAGAAATTACAAAACATTCAATCTCTGATACAAATAGAAAGTAGGTTTTAGGTCTTGGATAAGCACGGAAGGAACAGATAGACACATTTAAAAAATAAATAAAACACATACTGCAAATAAATCCTGTTTTTGTAATAGCAGCATATGTTCATCTTGTTTTTCTTTTCATGGTTATGTCATACCATATTTATATACGATAAACTTATAAATGTTTTAAAAAGGAATGGCCCACGCTCAGACGCCGAATTTTTTGTGGGCATTTTCTCAAAAATTGGGTTCTTATAGCTTAATTTTTAAATGTATTTTTCAAAGTGTATTTTTGTAATTAAAATTCTTTGTAAATATATGTATCGTAAAATAAACAAATAAAAAAGAAAAAAGTACCATATTCTCTCCAAGCTTTTACCGTCTGTCTTTTTTAATGTAACTGTGTAGCCATTATCGTTAATTTTTTTTAGTTAGAATAGCTGTGAAATAGGAGTGGCGAATTAGTTAATATGCAATATGAAAGTAACTATTAATAATATTAAAAGGTTCACATTGTATAATGCGGGTTATTTTGCATGGTACAATTTTGTATGCAAATTTCTCATTTCTATTACAACAACTATGTAAATATTAATTATTTCTACGATTAATACTGATGAATAATTCAAAAGAAAATAAACAGTAACATAAATATATTTAGTGAAGTGTTACTTTTAATTAAAAAGCAAAATATACCTATAAAAACTAAATTCACCTACGAGATGAACAAGGGAAAAAATCGACTAAACACTGTTCAAAATTTTAAATAAAAAAGTGATCACATGAAATTGGAATTAAATTGTAATTCTGTCACACTACACTGTATTTTCATTTAGATTAAAGTGTCTAGGTAACTCAAGTGGTTAGTATTTTAATATTTTAAACGTCATAATACAGCATTGCTTTTGTTTTTGAATGCTTACATATTTATGTAATTAAGAGGCAAAATACATAAAAAAATTGCGCCATTTGATTTCGTTGATTTACTTCCAAATGTTTGTTTCTTTTTATGTATTTCAAGCGCGTTTAATGAATAAATAAAACACGCCGTTTTCTGAGAATGAAGACAAATATGATAGCAAATTCAGCCCTGTTATATCGCAAGTAAAATAACTTTTGAGCACGATACACGGAGGAGGTTGTGCTACATTATTGTAAAATCACGAATGCAAATTGTGCTGGCACTGTTATCTCTTATGAGGGTAACTGTTGTGTCACTCCTACTTACTACTTATATCATACAATTAATAACTGTGTTCAGAATGCGATTTTGAAAGGATTGTTTAATTGTGAAATTAAAATCGTGGTGAACTAATTGAAACTACAAACTACTCGAAGATGTCACGAAAGCGATGAAACCCGTCACAGGTTTTTTTTTCCCCTTTATTATGGCTTTTACCATTCTTGGTAATGCTAGCCAGAAACAAACAGTGTTTATAAATGTTAAATGGAAGCAAAACAATATTACAGACAAGACAGAAAAAACAAATAAACCTTATACATTTTTAAAATACATGGAACATAATTAATTTTAAAATTAAAATTATAACAATTAGAATTAATTTAAAAATCGCAATAATAATATGCATCATTAAGAAAAACCCCAAAACCTTGATAATACATATTTGAATACAAAAATATATATCGAAAACATATTTGACATAGGTTTACTATTCTAGATATAAACATAATTTATAAGAACTTATTTCTATTTACATAATAAGAGCTTAAAATATTCAGATACAACAATAATTATTTGATGCGGGTTATTCTCAATGTGTAGATTTGAGTATCACTCGTATTTTATTTCTATAATAAACATATCTACTACGAGTTTATATTTCGAGTTTCAACCCGTGTGAGTTCTTTTACCGAATGGAAGTAAGTACGGATACATACTTTTTACGGAAAATGGCAGCTTTAAAAAATAACATATAGTCCGGTTAGGAATAGCAGGCACACATTTAACAGTATGAAGGCTGTCAGGAGATCGGATATTTACTCAGTGAAAACCAAATCCCGCTTGTAAAAAACCTATTCTCCTCTAAGGATGCGAATTGTGGATCGTGGCACCTCACTAAGGCCCAAAATTCTGAGTTTCGAGAAGAGATGTCTCAGAAGAATCTCGGGTGTGCGGTGGTTTGACTTTCTAAGGAATGAAGTAATAAGAGAACAGACGCAGCAAACTCCGTAGACAACTGTCATCAAGCGGAGGCGATACGGTTGGCTTGGCCAAGTACCGCGGATGCCTCTCGAGAGCCTTAACTACACTTGCCTACTTTACAAGGCGCCGCACGGGAGCTGGCAGCCGACAGAGATGCCTGGAGGATCTTCGTGGACACCATATGCTCTAACTAGGGAGCAGACATGGAATGATGAAGTACGTATTCATTTTCTGTGATTTTTGGCATTTGAAAATTAAAACGTCGTCTCCCCCTTTTTTCTCTTATTTGTAACTTTTACGATAAGTTATAGATTTAAAACATATTTAGTTTAATAATATCGATGGTCTAGAAGACAAACGTGCAATTACAGAATTGGTCATTTTTCAGAAGAGCAGTTTAAAGTTTGACAAGTTGCTTTTTTGTCTGTGTTTTTGTGTCATTTATTATGAATATACTATTACGATTTGGGAAAAGATGAAAAATTTGTGTTCAAGTGAGTGTAAACAACGACGCGCTCGTTTAATACATTTGGCGTTAAATTGTCCAAACTATTTTTTTTTGTCCTAGGCACGTTTGTTTTCCAGATTTCTAGACAATCAATATTTATTTATTATATATACGGCATAAGCCAATTACAACAGTTACATGAAGAAACATAAATACAAGAAACTGAACCAAAATAACATAAAACTAAGTAGCAAAGACAAACAAGGGAAAAACAAAAATTGTATCCAATATATTCACAAAAACGAAAGAAATAAGACTTTGAGCAAAACCATGCCAATCCAACTTCATCTCACACTGTTACATGTTGATTATGTCCAAATTACATTAACAGATAGAAGAATTGAGGAAATGTGAATGTTTAAAGAGGCATTAAAGTAAATGCTGCAGTGTGTAAAGTGGCCACATAAACCAGCCAGTGACAGGTCATAAGCCGAGACTTCCATAATCTTTGAAGCATAGCTCAGAAACCAAGGACCTGGGAGTGACCTTTGATACCTCATCAACGTTTTATAGTCACATTATCAATGCGAGTCAGTGGGCTTCCAATATGTTGGGATTTGTTATACATAATTCTAAACACTTCGCTGAATTGAACACCATAAATTTTGTATGCAACTTTAGTGCGAAGCATTTTAGAGAGTAGTGCGGTAGTGTGGGGGGCTGAAGAAGCCACTTACTCACTTATGGCTGAGAGAACACAGAAGAAGTTTCTTCGATACATCAACATGAGAGAGTATGGATACTACCCATTGCAGTACCCAGCATTGTTCTTTTTAGGTATGTTTGGTATCACAAGCTTGCGGGCCAGAAGGAGCATTGTCTTGCTAATGATGGCCTTTAAACTTCTGAACGGGTTAATTTACAATCCCAACATTTTGGAGCGCATAAAATTATATGTACCGAGCAACTATTGAAGAGTTAGGCAACACATACCATTTATTCTTCCTGAATGCAGGACAAATTTACCGTTGTTGATACCTGTGGGGAGAATGATTGATCTGTTAAACAGTCTACCGAGAGAGGTGGATCTTTTCCATGCTCGGATTACCAGTTTAAGACTCTTCCTCTCTAACCATGTTTCATAATGTGTATTAGGGACTTATTCGTCTTTGTTTACTATTGTTTATGGGGACTGGTTACGCGTGAATGTTTACTGCCATTTATGTGTTTTGGTTGTCGGCTTTTCCTTGAGAAGTAGAAACCTGAGCAGCCTGGCAGTACCTACCGCATTGCAATAGTTCACAAATTCCATTTTCAAATAAAACTGACAGCTATATTTTTCCTTAAAACAAATTATGTCTGCTGTGATCCGCACTATAAACTAACAACAACAAATAATATTCGTACCGCTATCTTGCTATAGAAAGTTACCGCTTAAGTGTCAGAATTAATATCATCACCGCAACCAATATCTAATCCTGATACACCAAACAGAATAAGAAAGAACTTGACATCCGCATCATTCCCGCATTAATATCTGGTGGAGCAAGGAGGAACACTTCAACATAGGTGAGTCGATTTCAATTACATATTAAGTGGCAGAAAACGTTCTTAGTAACGTGTGTGTTGGCTGACCTTGTTGGACCATCTTGGATTTGTTCATGCGCTCTCTAAGCTATCGAGGAATTTAACTTTTGCGCCTCTCTCTTGCGTCACCAGGGCCCTTAATAATCTATTGTACTTTTTTATCATGTTTTTGTACATACTTAATAATATAATCTATTTACATTGTAATTGGCAGTAGTGCTGTATTGTACATTTAAATAAATAAATAAAATCCCTCTTTTAAAAACGTTTTCCTTCTTTGCTACAATAAATTTCAATTAAATGATAATTTTATGTAAAATAGGTACCCACACGATAATTTTCATTATGCGAACATTAAAGTAAAACATGAGAGTTCCCATGTAATGTGCACAGATTATTGTAGTTGGCTGTTTATGCTGTTTATTGCGATATTACCTCTGTTTATTAAGCCATTTAGCATAAAATAATGAACAAGAAGGAATGTTATACAAGGAAAAGTATAGAGTACCTACAATGATAATGGAGAAGTGTATATTATTTTTGTTGAAGCATTAACTTTGTGGTCAAAAAATTTAACCAATACAATATTTGAGTTTGTCTAAATGTTCGTTGACAAAAGACTGGATTTCACTCCCTCGGGAGTCATTAAAATTAACAAATTACAACAGGGATGGAGAATACCTTAAATAAGTGAATATGAAAGTCTAAGCATTTACAGGGCTTATGACCTATCATTGGCTGGTTTATGTAGCCACTTTACACACACGTGTAACATTAATTATTTTGCCTATGTTTGAACATCCATATTTCTTCAATTCTTCCATTTGTTGATTCAAATTCACTTTTTTAAGGTATTCTCCATCCCTGTTGTAATTTGTTAATCTTAATGACTCCCGAGGGAGTGAAATCCAGTCTTTTGTCTAGGAACATTTGGACAAACTCAAATATTGTAATGAAACCAACTGGTCCAAGAAGAAGTTCAAAAATTGAAAAATTGTTCTCAGGCGTTGCCTACTATGTGAAATAATTCAGTCAGATGAATCTCTTCACAAAAATAAAGGTTTCAGCTCTTTAACTTCACTAAAATCAACAAATGGAAGAATTGAAGAAATATGGATGTTTAAACATAGGTAAAATGGTGAATGTTACACAGTGTGTAAAGTGGCCACTTAAACCAGCTTATGACAGGTCATAAGCCCTGTAAATGCCTAGACTTTCATATTCACTTATTTAAGGTATTTCCATCCCTGTTATAATTTGTTAATTTTAACCAATGTTAGTAAATATTTATTTAGAGTTTACTGTTTACCATATTGATGTGCCATATACATGTTTTAAAAATATTTTTTATAATTATTTTTATGTTTCTAATTCTATATTTGTGGTGATATAGTCATGTGTCTGTGTCATATAATTGCTCGTAATTGAATTGAAATAATTAAATAAGTAATTTTTGTATGATAGTTTTGCCAACATTGGCGCATTGCAATGTTCGCACATCCACAGGGCCTTACTCTTTGTTTTGTGCTACAAAGCACAATAGGACACACATCCTGGATCCGTGTAAACACGTGAATATAATAACCGTGCGTCGTGTCCCGGTCTCGTGTTTTCACGTGGTTTACCGGCAGCAAAAAGGTACTAATAAAAGTCACTAGATGTCAATAAATTGCGCCTTTTTAGATAGCTTGTAAACCACGTGAAAACACGGGACCGGGACACAACGCATGGTTATATAATCACGTGTTTACACGGCTCCGGGATACAAAGTATTGATAGAAAATAATCAATTCATGTTCCCAACCGTGTCACCAGAAGTCAAAATCTGCTATTTATAAAATCTTCTAAGAGCAACTTTGGTTTTTATGCCCCAATGTCCAGAATGTGTAGATTAGTCAATTCATCACACGACTTGGAATTTTTTGGGATAGATCTTCCGGCTTTTCGTAGATCTCTTCGCGACTAAACAGTGTGGGATGAAGTTGGATTGGCATGGTTTAGCTCAAAGTTTTAGGTCTTTCGTTTTTTTGAATATATTGTTTACAATGATTGTCTTGTTTGTCTTTGCTAAATAGTTTTATGTTCTTTTTGTTCAGTTTCTTGCATTTATGTTTCTTCATGTAACTGTTGTAATCGGCTTAGGCCGTATATATCATCAATAAATAATTTTAATAAAGACACTGGATTTAAAGTTCTTCATGATTTTATTTTTCAGTATTTCTGCATGCAAATGACAAGCGAATCAAAAATACCCGTCAACATTTATTTCATACGCATAATTGTACTCTCCATTGTTCGGATAAGGGATTGGAAAACATTTCATGTGAAAATTTGTTTTTTGTCTGATCTTATCAAAATGTAAATAAAAACCATGAGTCGTTTTTAAAAAAATCTGTAGGAAGATAGCCAGAGTGCAATTATAAATAATTAAAACAGCTGTCATATCCCATAGTGTAAAATGAATGCTGTTTTAATAAATATTCAAAGTACGCTAATTAAAATTGTATTTAACTATTCACAACCGCAATATGGGTCTATAGGAGCGAACTAACTGTATAATATAATATCATTAACCCAGTGAATAAAAAATCTTATTAAAATTATGCGTAACAACATCAGATAATCCTCGCGAACTGATTATTATAACTGACCAGAAGTAAATCAGTAAGCAGAAGGAATTCCAGATGGCGGACGTTGGTGGTATTATTCATTCATTTTTATATTTGATTTATTCTGAAAGAGGCGTATCTAAGATCGAAGATGTGACGTCTAACATGAAAAAAAATCACCAAAAGTGGCCTATGTAACGTAAATGGAAATCTATAAAGGAATTAAAAGAAATTCCGCTTACTAAAACTGCACATATTTCATGTACCATTTCGTCACTAACCGTCACTAAAAGTCACTAACCCTAAAAAAATTAGTTTTGAGTTGAATATGCCATTCAAAGAGTAAACTTATGTTCTTTAAGATACAATAGCCACAGAGGTAGTTAAAAAAAAGTCTCGAAAATCGAAATTATTTGTTGTTAGTGAAAAACAGTGGTGTTACTTTTTAAAAAATCACAACAATCATAATTTTTTCATTAACGCCCAAAAGGCAAAACATACGAAATTATACAGAATATACAGAAACAATATGTGAAATTAGTTAGAAAGGATATAATAAAAAGTTTTATAAAGTAAAAAAAAAAAAAACAATAATAACAAAGGTATGCAAGAAAAAACAGTGAGCATATAAACAAAAAATACAAAGATATAAGCTTATGAAATAAATTCTGTAAAGCAACCACAGAAAACAAAGTGATACGGTAAGAAGAAAGACAAATTTAAGTTAAATTAACAAACAAGCAAGCATATATTATCGGGAAAAAAGAAGAAATAAAAATATGTGTATATAAAATGCGTATTTGTCAATACTACAATGCAATTTGATATAATAGTAAAAAATAAAAAATTAGTATAAGGTAATAAAAATAAACAAATAAGTATTTTTTTAATTTATGAAATTGAATTGTCAATAATAGTTTGACGAGCAGCTACAAATAAACTTGATATTGTGGACTTATAAGATGGTAAAGAATTGGACAGAATGTCTGCAGCCGTTCCATAAGTAAATCACTAAAGGCAGATAGAATTTATTAACAGTAAAGTTGCTGTATGTAGCTTGGTTTTTTTTTCTCTTTCAGCGTCGATATATTAATGGATGAAAAGGCACGAAGATTTAGTAAGCAAAAAGAAAGAAAGTACAAGGGTATGCAAATATTAGAACTCACTAAACTCCTCTGTTTCCCTTGTAAGACTTAGTGTTCCTGCCTCAACATAAAAAATCAATTAGCTAAAAGGTAAATGCTCCGAGACTTGGTATTTATGGCTGTCGTGTTGCACTCATCCGTCCTTTTATTTTCATTGCTTTCTTTCAAGTAGCTCTAATGTTACGCTGTACTGCACCCAAGTAACGGGTTATGGGTTCTGGAACCCCGTGTCGACTTTTTAAATTCATCGGCTTTTCTTATTTCATAAAAAAAGAGAACATTAGTAAAAAAATCTAGTTATACCATAAACCCATCAAACACAAGGAGTAGAGCCGTATCACATGCATAGTACAGAATTTAACATAATATCAAATAATTTATTGGTGAATCATTAATTAACACTTCCCGTGTCTAGTTGATTTCATCATTCTTTTCCAATGAGAAAGTTGGGTGGTTTTTTTGTTTTTTTATATTTATTTGTTAATATACTATTTTTATGTATCGTGTTATCAGGGGTTCAAACTGTCAATAGGGTCGCAGTGAGTCACATCTTGCTGGAGGATATGATTCTTTAAAATGCTGCGAACGCCCAGTTGCATTCTACCGGCAACACTACTGACTAGTCCTATTCGTTAGCGTCCACTTCGCGAGCCCTGGGCAATGGGATCACACTCATAACGGTGTGATCATAGCAGATAACGAGAGGATGAAAGGCGAGTTTTTGGCGCCACAAAACCAAAACCAACCAGCTGAGGGAAGGTAACCCCGACAGAAAATCCACCAGAGAAGGCAACGGAAAACCACTCTGGTTATCTTTTCCCAGGAATCAATACGGTGAGTACATCAATAAGCAGTCGTCCTGGCTGCGAAATGTAAAATTAGCGCAGGATAGATACATACGCATTCGCTGAAGTGATCGCCAATGTCGGGGGGACCCGGCAAGGCACTAGAAGAAGAAGATTATCAGCGCTATGATTGCTTTCAAATTACTCTGCCTGTGACGTCACAAGTTCTCGTCTGTGCGTTCGGCTGATTGGCGAGTTGGCTTTCCAGAAACTGCAAATCTATCACAACACTAAATATTGGTTGATTCGGAAGAATTTGTGACGTAGTTAATTTATATTAAGTGACCGACCGAAGTTTCTGTTTTAGCAGAAAATTGACTGAAATGTTCGGATGTACTCGGGTGCATCTTATGACCCGTAACTCCAAGTTCTCGTAAATTCTAAGATCTTTCATATTTGTATTTTTGTCATTCCTTTATAGTTAATGTTCCCAAGGCGTACTTTCAAGAACTGTTACATTTAATTTATATGTATAATTTAACAACGAACCAATAAGTTTGTGCCATTTATTTCAGAGTGTATTTCATTGAACACTTATTCATTACTTACTTATTTACTCAGAATACATTTTTTTACAATAATTAAAGCATTGTCAGTTAAAAAGACGGTTTTATTTATAAGAACTTGACTTTTTGATTATCGGGTTAGTTGCAAACATGGCAACCCTACTTAAGTATTGTAAAGTTGGAATGTAGAAAATTTAATTTATTATTACACTACTGTTTATTGACATAATTAATGCTGAATTATAAAATATTTACTGATTATAATAAAAAATTGAAGTTTGAAAAAAAGTTGAAGTTAAGTATTGTATCAGTTTTTTGAGATTTGATCAAAATGAAGAAAGATGGATTTTGCCGGGTTTGCAAACAGTACCCTCTCGTTAGGTTTAACAATAAAAACGCGTTATTTGGGGCGTTTTGAAATAACTTATATAAATAATTTTCGGTCTGGCTTAAAATCTTGTGTTGGTCGGTCACTATTTGTGTTGAAATCATTTTCATTATTTTTTACAATTAAATGCTCTAATTTTTACCGCGTGTAAGAATTTTTTATTACTGAACATTCTCATTGCATTCTTCATTTAAAAAATCAAATGATTTTTTTTCTGGATATTCTGGGCACTCCACTAGTTCATAATATGCACGTTCCTGAATGTCAGGTGTATTATTTTTTTTGAAGGTTAGCGTACTTTCATAAAAAAATGTCAACAGAGAAAAATTCAGTGCAATCAATAGAATGATTATTCTCATACGTACTATAAATATTCCTCAGCTTCCTATCTAGACTTTTTAGCTGCCTATTTATGGACTAGAG
The DNA here is from genome assembly GCF_059751315.1 of Micrasema longulum. Classification (NCBI taxonomy): domain Eukaryota; kingdom Metazoa; phylum Arthropoda; class Insecta; order Trichoptera; family Brachycentridae; genus Micrasema; species Micrasema longulum. The sequence continues at coordinate 88,704 of NW_028277527.1, forward strand.
TTTTAAAAATATTGTTATTTATTTTGTTTACCCATATCTCCATGCATAAATGGGGAATTTTGGGCCTTTTTTTTATTTGTTAAAAGACTATTAAACTGAGCTAAAATAATAATTTTTATTTTTATATATCGTATCATCAGCGCTATGATTTTTTTATGTTTTGTATTTCTGAAATAACTGCGCAGGTGACGTCAGAGGTTCTTCAATGTCAGTTCTCCCGATTGGTTCGTTTAAGGTAAGCAAACCGGTTATCATTTACAGCTCTCATATCATTGGTTGGTTCATATGAACCAGTGACGTCGTTCAAAGGAGTGCGTTTTTAAAAAAAAAAAAAAAATTTTTTTTCATTTTCAAGAAATTTTGCCTTACAATTTAATGTTACCCGCGTACTGAGAACTCTTTACAACTCCTTGGTGCGAAGTAGACTCGATAGTGGCTCGATGATTTGGGGGCCACATGAACTGAAGTACTCTCTTATGATGATGATGAGAAAATCCAAAAGAAGTTTCTGAGATATCTCTACATAAGAGAGTGCGGGTATTATCCTTGGCTCTACCTGACCGAGTTTCTCCAGGGTATGCTTGGCTACAACAGTTTAGAGACTAGAAGGAATGTGTATTTGACTACACATTTTTATCGATTGTTGCGCGGTATGATCGAGATGAGATTATGATGAGCATTGGTTTGTATGTTCCTGATAATTACCTAAGAGTCAGCATATATCGTTTCATATTCCGATATACAGGACCAACATGCCTATGGTTATGCCTGTTGGAAGGGCTACCGCTATGCTGAACAACATCGCTCTGCATATTGATCTGTTCCATGTATCCGAAGGGGTTTTCCGGAGCAGGATTTTCCTACTACTTTGACATGAGTCTCTTTCATGTATTTTTTTCTTTTTTATAATATGTACGTATTGAATATATGTTTGTAATGTATATGTTATATTTTAAATAAATTAATTGAATTGAATGCTCTAATTTTTACTGAGCTCAAGAAAACATTTTTTGTATCCAATTTCCCGTAGGGCTGAAAATCCTCATTACAAAGTTTAGGTGCCAGAAAATAGTCATACTTCTGTTCGTAATTTTGTTTGTGCCATTGGTAGCAGAAGTGCTGTTTTTTGTGTGTATAATACATTGAATCGGGTTACGATCCCATGGCTAGACAGACTCACCGATCAGAGGTCCGAGGTTCGAATCCTACTCTATCCCAACTTGATCTCCATTTTCTAATAGTTTATGTTATTTAAAACTCGTTGAAAATGCCCCCCAAAATCGATATATTTAGGTAAACTGCAATAACAAATATATTAATTTTTGTAGATAAAAAAAACGTTTTTTTAAAAAAAATAAAAAAATATTTGCGTTCTTATGATTTACCCAAATATTTAATTTTGAGGGCCATTTTCAACGAGTTGTAAATAACTCACTATTAGAAAATGGAATCGAGTTGGGGTAGAGTGGGATTCGAACCACGGACCTTCGGTCCGTGAGTCCGAGACACTAGTCACAGGACCACAACCCGATTTGTGTCTTAATTCTTTCACGTATTATTCTATTTTATGTATTTAATGAAAAAAGATACACTAACAACATAACAAAAGAAGGAGTTTCGCGTATAACAGTAGATCTAATGCTGAATTACAGAAATGCATTTCTGAATAACCCAGTTGAATGCAAGCCCTACAATTCGATCGACTCAGCATGCCCGTTATTCGTATTTATGTAAGAAGTTAAGTATTACAGTTGTTGGTTCGATTCATTGAAATAAAAAGTTAAGTAAACGGAAGATAATCATAGTAATTTGTTGTTTGGTGGTACCAACGCAACGGTAAGATAACTCAATGACGGGATAACTGCTGACGCGTGACGAGAATAATTACTTGTTTTATTTTATTAAGTAAGTATAATATTATCTGTGTCCGAGCGGATTAAGAATACAGTTCTGCGTGTGAAATAGAGCCAGAATCCTGAACGAATGATTTCGACTCGGTGGCTGGTCTCAGGTAAAAATTCTGAATAAGGAAATCTAAAGCCTAGCATTCAAACGATAGCAGAATAATACCGCGTAAAGTTTAACTCTTAAAAGACTGTGGTAAATAATCCTTTTGTGCGCGGTGATGTAACATCGTGTTACCACTAGTAAAGTGCGGAATATTCTATAATTCTAAAATTTGAAAATAAAAACGGAGACCTACTGTTTAATAATTCATTTTCCATATTTTATCCAAATAAACATATAATTGAGCCCTGGCAAATAAATAAAAAATCATTAAAACGATGTACTACAATGAAAAGTCGTTTCTTGCTATAAACGCCCTTTTTATTTAGTATTTAAAAAAAATAAAATATTTATATATTTTATTTAGTTCTATGATTAATAGTTATATATTTACAACACAATATTTACATCCATACTTATTCTAACATTATTTATCACTATTATAAACTTAATATCCTAATTTATAATATTCACTGTTTCATATGTACATTTTCATTAATTATATTCACTATTTACACTATATACTTAAGTCAGAACAGCCTTTTGTATTTAGTAATCTTCAAGACTTTTTGCAGTTAAGTCTCATTTATTAGTGAAAATAATAGGTTTGTGGTTATTTTAGAAAGATAATTCAAGTACCAGTAGATGTTGTATTTTTTTCCTGATTCCGAATACGTATTTAACTCATTTTCGAAAAAAATGTTAGATGCGTTCTTCTTTCTTATGACGGCAGTAGTGTGTTCGCAATTTCGACGACAGCGCATTTCATTTTATTTCTATTGAGACCATATTATTAATCGAGAAATCAAGCGTAAGATAGGAGTAGCGGTACGATCTATAAGATTCGTACGGCATGCTTAAAATGGATGAAATTTATTCGCATAAGATGACGTTTTCTGGAAGAAAAAAGAAGAATATTCAGAGCTGGCAAGGGAAGCTTTGAAATGAATAGTGCTACCTATGTGAACTAACATTGAGATGAGAATGGTGACAAAATGAGAACCAGGCTCCAATTAGACGGATTATTTAGATTTCAAAATAGAACCATGATTCGACAAAAAATAGAAAGGCAAACCCCATTTACTCGAATAATAGGGAAATATATTTATTTAAAAAATAATAAAGGTCTTTAAAATACTGTCCCGTAAAAAATAGATGTTTTTGATAATAATTAGTAGCATAAAAAATACCTTAGAATTTGTAATTTTAAATTGCCGCAAAAACTGTGATTCTATTGGCCACGCCCCTAATACGTCACGACCCATGTTTATTTGTTCCTGCTATTGAAATTTGTGTAGAACAATTTCACGAATCTTGACGTCACAACAACAACCGTCACAAAACACGTCGCGTTTTTCTGCGAACGTATTTTTATTGAATTTCTATTTTACATTTATGTATGAAAACATTTCTTCAAAATATCCCTATTGATTTTGAAAATACAATGAATTGTTCTAAATCCATTTCATATATTTTTATCGGTATTCGTAGTATGTGATATTCCCCTATTGTATTTTGACTGCAGTGTGGGACTTAAATGTCCTTTTTGATGTAATTTATGTCGGCCTCGTGGTGTAACGGGCAGCGCGTTCGCCTACTAAGCTAGAGATCTAGGGTTCGATTCCCGACATGGTTAATATGAAATATTTATTTAGAAGAGTGTTTTTACACTGGAATATTTCCATAGTCCCTGAACTGGTATCTGAAGCATAAGACGGCCTCCGTGGTGTAGTGGTCAAGACGCTTGACTCACGCACGGAAGGTTCCGGGTTTGATTCCCGGTGAGAACACAAAAATTAAAATGTGATTTTTCTCAAGCCTGGGTGCTCTGTGATGTAATTCACCACTGTAATTAGGCTTACTGGCCTGTTGTGGTGCAAAAAAAATGTAAAAAAAAAAAGACTGATCATGTGATCATCTTGCCTTCATGTAACCAAAAAATGTTTTAGATACGCTGCGATTGATGTACCAATACAGCGCGCCACGCACCATTATGTGCGCAAAGGGGATGACTATGATGATGAGGACTTAGAACCCTCGCTTTTTACTTTTAGCTTGCTCGTGACCGCGACCCTCCAAGCATGGCTTCGCGACCCCCTGGGGGACCGCCACCCACAGGTTGAAAACACCGCTTTAGTTCATAAATAATTCTGAGAACTTAAGTTGACTTTATTTATTCTTTGTGTTGTTTGCGATAAAATGTTTTTTGTCAGCCACAGAAAGCTAACAGCGATGCGCTTTAATTTTGGTCTGTCTTAAAAACGCTGAATAAATACGGTACCATCGATTTATTTCTCACAGATATTTCCGTTTATTGGATCTTTCTAACGGACGATAATTTTAACGCGTACTCACCAAATTCCGCGACTTTCTAAAGATTCACGCTTTTCGTAATCAGATTATTTAAAATATGGCACACATTTTATTCTTCTCATACGCGCTGCCAGGTCTTCGTAACTTTGTGTTCCACTTTATAATTCACTTTAATTTATTATTAGGCACACATTAATGAGTCAAAGACCGAACGAATTCTCCAAAATGTGTGAACATTACAAATAACCATGTAATAATAATATAGTACAAATAAAACATAACTTCGGTGCAGTGGCGTCTTTGGTACCAAATTTCAAGTGAAGCTCAGATTTTAAGGATAAGTATGATATGCGTAAATGTTAAGTAGGTACCTATTGTAAATAACACAGTACGGACCATGCTGTAGGCATCTTTGAGCACATTTTTACGAAAATGTTTTACTGCAATCAATTTGTCATAGGGACTAAAAGCCGTTACTTTTAAATTATCGTTATTTTACTTTAAATAATGATAGTTTTTTTGATACTTTGGTGATATTTTTGGCTGGTTAAACTAGTAAGTAATATATTAATATAACATTTTTTAGATTCCCCTGCCAAAAAATAAAATTAGTAGTTACGCGGTATTGCAGTGTTGCTGACGATAATTTAATATAAATGTACATTAATTAAAAAAATATTTTAAGCACTAACTTTAGGGCTATTCACTATTACAAATTTAAAGTAAAAGAAAATTTTTACACACCAATCATTTTTTATTTTTTCTAATAAAATAAATGTAAAACGATTTTGTTTTGAACCACTTATTTTTTCTTTTTTCTACCGACCAAATCAACAACACTCTTTTTTTAGTCTAGTCCTGTCTAGTTATAAATATAGTATCCATCTCACTTCACACTTCCCATCTTTACAAGAACAAAATTACAAAAAGACTTGACTTGTTAGCTCCATATGTTTCAATGTAATATTTGTAATCATAAAATAAAATAGGATAAGATCCGTAAGTTAATTATACTTTGATAAAGAAGCTTGTGTAGCTTTGAAACCGGACGATAGATTTTGTTTTATGTTTATTTTGTAATTTCTTTTGTAGTTTTCGTCATCCAAGACATACATTTAATGGTAATTAAAATAATTTATTATTGAGTAGAGGAGATGTACCGAATATGGCATACGTCCCTAATATGAGATGACGATGTTTCTCAAAAACTAATCAAGAACGCCATCTAAAACCCAGCGCACCTACTTTCTCACCGATCGATCAAAACATGCTAGTACGCATATTTCAAAACATTTTTATTTACAAGTACTTATTATAATTATTATATATTTAATGTTTTTACCTGTCTAACGGAGTAGGACGCTCGTGTTTAGATTTTGATATTTTACATCTGATTTTTTTAAAGCAAGAAAATCATCAATCAATGTTAATACATTTTGATATAAAATAAATAGTTTTTTTACCAAAAAATATATTCTAAAAATATTTGATTACATCATTAATAAAATCAATTTTAATAGTAAAAACTTACTGCCATTTTTTGTGTATAATTTTTGAAGTGCAACGAGTGTAAATTTTCTCGTATAGTTCCTACCCATAATTATTATTTGGCACACTATTGTTAAATAAATATCTATGTGAATGTTTTTTTTGCTGAAGTCACGGACTGGATAGCACGATTTTTTCGGTCAAATTTAAAGAAAATCGCATTAGTTTTGTGAAGATTAAAAGCGAAGAGTGTGTTAAGCTGTATAAAAATATTAACTTCTCACGTTTAGTGAATTTACCGTAAATACAAAATATACGAGTGGTACTAAAGATAATGTCTAAATAGCATTATATTTTTACGCCTTACAAAAAAACATAAATTTTAAATAGCGTAAAATCTGCGCCATTATATTGAAGTGTTTTTATTTTGACTTATTTTTATATTGCAGAATGATTTAAGTAACTTGACTTCATACATTTTGTATTTGAATGGGCTATTTTCCAATGTAAATGCATAACATCATTATTGCGGCGTGAGATTTTCAGATGAAGGTAATGAGGAAGTTCAGTGGTTTTAAAAAAAAAAAATTGTTAATAGACTATTAAACTAAGTCATTTTTTTTTTAATTTTCATATATCGTATTATCAGCGCTACGATTTTTTAAAGTTTTGTATTTCTGAAATATCTCCGCGTGTAACGTCAGAGGTTCATTTCCGCTTATTCTCATTCAGTTCTTCCCATTGGTCCAGAAGCGACAAGCAGACCGGAAATCTTCCATAGCTCTCAGATCATAGGTTGATTCACATGAACCAGTGACGTCATTCAAAGTAGTGCGCTTTTATAAAAATATTTTTTATTATTTTTTCCGTACATTTTCAAGAAACTTTGCGCTACAATTAAATGCTCTAATTTTTACCCCGCACAAGAAAACATTTTTTGTATCCCATTTCCCGTAGGGCTGAAGTTCTTCATTCAAAGAATTTGATTTGGACAGTTCATTATAATTAATTTTCCTTCTAACAGTAGAAACCAGGATGATTTGTATGCAAGATTATCTGCATACTTTCCATTCATATTTCCATTTCCATTGATAAATCCTGCATAAAAAATCTATTGGAGATATCTCCACTTATAAATAAAGTGTTTGGCGCGTTTGCCAATCATGCTTGAGGACCTAGGTTCAATTCCTGGGAGGGTCAACATGAACTTTTGATTTTTTAGATGGTTCTATATTGCAATATTTTCCGTTACTGGAATGGGACTTGAAGCGTAAGGATGATCACTTTACTTTCATGAAACAGATTATCTGTATGCGCTACATTTAGTGTACCAATGCAGTACCTCATGCAGTATTGGGTGCGGACAGGGGGTGATGATGATTATTCCATTCATATTTATGGGCAACTTGAGGGATAGTTAATGTACTTATATTATATTTTAAAAACATTTAAAAGTCAACGTAGTTATTAAAAAAACATCTTATACGTCTTAATATTTTATTAAAACATGAATCATTTTAATGTTTTCATTTTTACAATTTTCAAATATGAAGACGTTTAGTAGTGGTTATTTGTTTGAAAAGTCCCAAATTACCTGATAATTTTTAGTTACTCATTTTTATTTTATTAATTTATATACGTAGAGGTGGTTTTTTTCTGTACGAATACCACACTAGGTACAACACGTACAAAAAAAGGTATATTATATGCGTTCTTACGATTTACCCGAATATTTCGAATTTAGCGCCATTTTAAAAGAGTTGTAAATAACTGACTATTACAAATTAAAAATCGACTAGAACCTCCGAGCTCTGACCTGTGAGTCCGCAATATTAGCAACGGGGTGCAAGCCGATTAAACAAATTATTTATATTGTTTTATAATTTATATATCTAGGTACCGACCTTTATATATTTTTAAATACTAGAGCAAATAAAATAATAAAGAAAATAGTGGGTAACAAAAAAATAGTAAAATAAATAACATTACACTATGCATTTATTAAACTTAACATAAAAGAAAAACTTTAAACGTAGGTTTTATTTAAATGACTTAAATACAAAGGAAACTTATTACTTACCAATAGCAGAGTGAATATTGACACAAAGCATTTAGGCGCCATTTCAAATATCTTTACAACATCCGCCGCTTGATTTTTCGCAAATGACAAATGATGTCAAGTATTTTAATCTGCTTATTATATTTTTCCTATCCAGGGGCTTGAATGAATGGTTTGTACACGCTTCAGTTACGGTTGCGGTAAAGATTGCGGTATGCTGCACATCTTCTAAGTCTTTGAAAGGAATAAAAAAAATAAACACACGCGTGAGAAACTGACAGACGTTGGATCCCTAATAACCGAAATGAATATGAATCGATTTATTTAGTGCAACACTTTGATTTAGTTCTCACAATAGGTTTGTATTTCAATTCACAAATAAGTGTTATTATTTATCACAAATAATAATATCAGCTCCATGAAAAGGGTTCATATTTTTTCTAAACAATTAGCACGTGTTTTTTTAAATAAGCAAGTATGCTAACTTGTTGATAATATTTTTTCTTTAGACTGGCAATGTAAACAATCGATAACTACTGTCGGCGTTCGTTATTTGAAACGCGAATTCCCTCGCAACGGGATGAGATTGGCTTTGAATGTGTAGCGACCGTTTTGTTTGCGCGCCGACATTGACTGGCGGGAAATAGCGAGAAATAGTGACTTCTGCTTGCTGTCAAGTACGAGTAGGTATATACCTATTAAGGTAACGCACAACTGTGGTTCGTCAATGAAAATACCTACCTAATTATTGTAGATGCCGTTAGTTAATTTGTTTTTCATTAAACTATTGAGGAAGTTTAGTGCTGTAAAAAATACACACGGTACACCCGGTAAAAATAGCATTTAATTGAACGGCGAAGTTTCTCAAAAACGGATTTAAAAAACATAATAAAAATGAACTACGTCACAAGTTCTTCCGGATCAAAAAATGATAGAGTGTTGTGATAGATTTCCGGTTTCCGGGAAGCCAACTCACCGATCAGCTGAACTTACCGACCAGAACTTGTGATGTCAAGGGAAGAGTAATTGAACAATTACGAAACTTGGAAAAATTATAGCGGCGAAATTAGGATATATAAAAAAACATTTTTATAATCTATTTATTTTAGAGCAATAATACCAAAAAATCAGAATACTTTTGTTCTATGCAATAGTGCGAAAGGGCGTCTCTTTAAGCGTGTAGCGAATTATTACTCTGAGCTATTAACTAAAATAATCACTGAACTCCGTCATTAACTTTTTTAAAGTTATAATAATACATACAATTTTAATTTCGGTATTTTATAAATAAACATAATTAATTTATTATGTTTTTAGTGTTGAAATATTTTTTTTAAATGTACTGCAAAAAGTTTGTTGATACGATGAAGCAAACGGTGCATTTTTATTTTTTCCTCGACAGAAAAAAAAATATGCAAATTTATAGATTAGTAAAAAATAAATGAAGGCAGATATTTTGAATGTCTGTGATGATATTCCAAGCGCTCTCGTGGTTGTAGAAAATACTTTTATATCACGTATTTTGTATGTAAATACGCGAGATAAGAGTGTTTTCTACGGCCGCGAGAGCGCTTCAGTACCATTATAAACGTACAACAAGATACCTACTCATAGCGTGATTAAATTTATATTAATTTGATCATCCGTACCCTATCCGCACTTAAAGATATATAAGGCACTGGACTGGCACTCGAATTGCAGAATTTTTATATATGTATTTTATATGGAAGGTAAAGTATTCAGCCGTACGCTTCAGATACCAGTCTAGGGAAAATGAAATGTTTCAGTGTAGAACCATCTTTGAAACCAATACTTCACGTGCACCCAGCCAGGAATCGAATACACTACGAGGTGGACTCGATTTCCTTTTTAGGATTTTTATCTGAGTGCAGCAGTTGAGTCAAAGTTACTCGTCCAGGGTTCTGGTTCTATTTCTTAAACATAATTAAAATCATCATCTTCCCGGATACGGAGAAAATGAAGTTTTATAATACGTACATAAAAACTGTAAAAAAAAACTTACTCGCATAGATTATCCCCTTTTAGTGACCAACCAAAAAACGAGTTTCCGGCCGGTAAAACGAGTTTTAGCCGCCGTTTCAATTTCGGCCAAAAATTGGCTGGAACTTCGGCTTAGCCGAAACCTGCGATCGGGATGTTTTGAATTATGTTTGGCTGTACTCGGTTGGAAAATAAACACGATTCGAGAAATTGTATTGTTGTCCATTCAAATACTAAGTATCGCCATTGTCGAACATAAAAAAAAACTAGACTGTTGACTATAGTAAGTAGTTCCAAGATTTTTCATATGTACATTTTTGTAATTCTTTTATAGTTAATTGGTTAAAGTTTCTATAGCGTACATTGAAGAACTGTTATATATAAGTTGAATGTATAATATAACATAACAGCGAACCAAAAAGCGCTAAAAATAAAACATTAATTAAATTGATGCCTTTTATTTAATTGAATATTTTATTTAACACTTATTTTAATGGACTCGTACGGTTTAACAATACAAATGCCTACTTATTTTAATTCATTTTATAAGGTAATTCAACAAAGATACATACTAGAAAACATACCGTTTGAAGGTATTCGACTATACAATTCCACAAAATTGATAAAATTACGTTGAGTATTTTTTATTTTTTTAAATTATAGCGCGTTTTTGAAGTGGCTTTAAACTTATTTCAGTAAGTTTTGTAATGTAATGTATTTATTTAGATAGTTGTAGAAATATTATTTTTCCATGAATACAAAAATTGTTTCAAAAGCATTACATTGTTATAAAATTCAGACGCTTTCCGATGACACTCTATCTACTAATGTGGATGTTTGTTTTTAACAAAAATCATCGCCAACCTACTAAACGATGCGATAGACCCAGCATCCCTTATATCTTTTGGGAAATAATTGAACATCTTAAGTCCTTCATGATACAGATTGTTTCGAGTTGCCTGGATTCTTGTTTTGGGGAGTCTGAAACCTTCAGCTCCCCTCGTAGGATAGCGATGCATTTTGTTAGAACGCTGAACATCACAAAACACGTATTCATATAATTTATTTTTAAATTTAAATATTAACAACAAAGTATTTACAATTACTCTTTGCTTTACCGAAAGCATGTTCAGTACCGTCAATATATTGGTATCGGTTTCGGCCAAAACTAGAACAAAAGCCGAAATTCGGTTTCAGTCGGCTACAATTCGATTATGATAGATAACTTCAGAAGTTTCTGATTTTGATTTTGTCTGCTAGCCAGCCATACAGGTCATAAGCCATGAACATGTCTAGACTTCCATAAAGCCCTTGCTAAAGTATCCTCGTTCTCTGTTGCAATATGAGTATGTTAATTTCTTTTAGGACACGTTTTAAATGGTAGTACATGAAATATTTGAGGAAAAATATTATCTGCCTAATGTTTCATGTCCACATTTAAAGAACAAATTTGACGTTACGATGATGTACTCATATAAATAAAATTAAACTAGTAGAACAGTGTAGGAATGTTTGAGAAGCGCTTGGATTTGGTTCATGAAGTTCTGCGGGACACTATAGACAGTTATATTACACAGATACCGTCTTGTTAGTTAGGGATTTAGTGATTGAACTACATAATTTAATTGAATAGTCATAAAGATATACCACTGTTAACTGAGCTTCTATACCCCAGTATGAAATCAAACTACAAAAATGATGCAAATATACGAAATTTAATAACGACTTTACTGAAGTATTAAAAAATGTACTTTCGTTACTATCATTCCGCTGGTATAGAGATTAACTATTAACTATTATTAGTAAAATTCTCACGACTAACTATGCTTTGAGTTTATTTTAAAACCACTAGCATCATGATGCTTCGAGAAATATTAGATATTAGAATTTGGCTTAAACTTTATGATTATCAAATTACAACAGGAATGGAGAACATTCAAGAGAAGGTAATATGGAAGTCTAGGCATTTACAGGGATTATAATCTGTCATTGGTGGGTTTGAGTGGCCACTTTACACAATGTGTAACATTCACAGTGATTTAAAAAAAATAATAATAAAGAAGTGGCCAATTTTTGCCTTGCTTATTATGTACAAGGCTTATAGTAACTGCAAAAGGTATGTTCCTTCTAATTTTTTGACTATAGTGTGAGGATCTGGTGGTGGAAACTCATATAGGAGAAGCCGGACTATTGACAGGCATAAGAAAATCTTCCGTTCCACTTTGAGAGCGTTCGGCATTGTGTGCTATTTTTATTTATTTCAACAATCACCTTTACTATTTTTACCATGTATGATATTACCCCATGCGATAAGACCTCATGACTTATTACTGTTACAATATCTTCTAGGTCCTCATCCAGACTTTTGCATCGCACCTCCAGCTGCATTCGCTCTAAGCTGAAAATGGGACAATGCATCAACAAATGAGAGACATCTTAGGGGGTCTCATCATCACATGGACAGCTATTGATTTCTGAGAGCTTGAAACTGTGAAGATAGCTCATAAAACATCCATGGCCTGTAAGGATTTGGGCCAGTTCGTAGCCAACGTGCTGCGTTTTCTTGGAATCAAAAGCATGAAAGATTGTTGGAAAAAATATTTTAGTTACCTGTCCAGTATACTGTTCCCGTCCTGACCTGTCCAATTCCGGTCGCAGTCACAGTGATTGAACATCCACATTTCTTCAATTCTTCCATCTGTTTATTTTAGTGATTTTAAAGAGCTAAAACCTTTATTGCTGTGAAGAGATTTATCTGATTGAATTAATTTGCTTACCAAGCAACGCCTGAAAACAATAATTTTTAAACTTCTTGGACCTGTTGACCTGTTTTCAGTTTGTCCAAATATTTATAGACAATAGACTAGATTGCACCTTTGTAATCAAACGTTATGGTTTAACTGCCCTGGGCTTCGATTATAATGGGATTATCTTCGACTGCCTATAAAGTAAGATCGTCATTTCTCTACGAAAATGTGTATATTTGTATGAAAGTTTGGAGAATTATCCGCAGAAACCTGTAAATGAACATATCTGATAATGTATTTTATATCGTTATTCAATATTTCATATCAACGGCCCTAGGGCGCGATTACTATGGGAAGTTAACAGACTTATCTTAATTTTTTTCCCGGTCCTATGGACTATATTAAAATAGGAAGTCATCGTCAATTGTTTATAAAGTAAAATTGAATTTTCTGTACGAAAATGGGAATAGGTATTTGTCTGAAAATTAAAAGTTACCTTGTCGGTAACCTGTATACGAAAATATTTTCAAAAACTCATATGGATATTTCATTTTTCATATTTAAAGTTCAACACTGTTAACTTCTTATTGAAAAGAAAAACCAGTAGCTCAATCACAAATAACTATCGACAATTTCTCACCGTGGTTGTTTATCGTATTCGCGATCACAATTCAACATCCGTGAACACCTAATATTAAATGTCAAAACATTTACGTTTCGCGACGTACAATCCTGCTACGCAATCACATATTTGAATTTCACCGGCGTAAATATGGAAAATATTACAAAACTGCTATTTTTATTTATTATTTATCATGTTATTTATTGCATTTAGCCAGCGGGGCAAGCCAAATGTCAAAAAAAGCAGTCGCCATAGTAATTGTAATTGAATTTTCACTTTTTTGTGTTAGATACTCCTTATTATTTTGCAAATGCAATGTACCTATTGTATTATTTTTTAAAGTAAACGCTGATTTTTCGCCAGTGAACTGTATTTATTTACGAGGAAAACAAACCGACACGAGCGTTGACTTGGAGATTACACACGCGTTGACTTATGACTGCGATAACTTAAGCATGTTCATTATTGTTCATTGTGATCGCTTAAATGTTCGGCATGTTTTTAAGCACATCGATAGTTATTTGTGATTGAGCTACAGCTGTGTTTGTTTAGAATTATTGCGAATAATTCTTTTACTGACGTTAAAGTTTTATTGTGATTTTATCACATCTAAATAAAATAGTATTAATATTTGAGGCAGTCACTTTACTGTCAAACATTTCAGTAAAGGGACAAGAGTAAAGACAGGCGCCGTGGCGCAGTTGGTTAGACGGCTATCTGTGAAACTGGCGTCGCGGGTTCGATTCCCGCCAGTTGCAAGAAAAAAATCCAAGAAAGATTTTTTTCTCAATTGGTCTGGGTGTTGTGGTGTATTTTTCATTGCCTTCTTCCATATCTCCTCTATCCCATCTGCTGACAAGCCTCAAAATAGAGGCTTAGCGGGTTATTCCTTTAAAAAAAAAAAAAGGTGGATGTCAAAAATAATCTATTTGAAATGAATTCTTTTAATTTCTATAATCGACTCGCTTTATCTATGGTTAATTTGGTTAGCCTTTGGTTTTTGTTTCCGTATGACTCTGAATTAGTGGACATAATAACAATGCTACGTTGCCATAGGCCAACGGATCATCGTATTTCTTTCAGAGAGTTGGAAAACCAAGCTACTTATAATTCCGATAAAATGTATCATTCCATCTGGAAAATTCTTATTGATTAGCAAAACAGCAAATTCATTACATAATTAATTTCTCCTTAATACCAAGCGAGCAAAGCCACGGGTAAAAGCTAGTCATTTATATATACCAATATAAATAACAGAGAGGTATGTGTAATCTATATGCAGATAACATTTAGAGAACCAATTTCACCATCTTTACTAACTTAATATTACTGAAATTCTACAAACTGTTAAAGATGCACGTAAATTTCATATTAGGTATGCAAATTAATGTAAGAAGATAATCTTTACTGTAATTTGTATTACCTACTGTATGTTTTGCTCCACAAACGTTACATTCAGCATTAATCTAGCGTCTGGCCGTATAAAAAGTTCTGAATCGTTTAATTTGTTTATGACGTAACGGAAACAAACATATGCATTACAGTAGCCGACATTAAATAAAATACATCGGGCTTATGAAAGAGACTACTGGCCTAATCGGATTTTTAGAGCGTCGTCTTTGCCATTCATACAGATACCCGACTCGTGCGACAGAGACGACGCTGTACAAATTCGGCAGTCTCTATCTTAAGCTCAATATACTTTATTTACTGCCAGGGCCGCGATTATAAACGGTACGGTATAAATATATGTATCGGCACGTATCGAGACGGTATAAATTAACATCAACATTTGTGTAGGAAAATGTGTACATTACTATGAAAATTTAAAATATTTCGTCGGTAATCTGTAATTGAACATGTTTAGAAAAAAAAAAACTGTCTACTTATTCGATTTTTCATACAGAACACTTAATTTTATTTTGTAGGTACGGTCCCAGTTACTGTTAATGTAATTTTAACTTTAAGTACTCGTATATTGAATTAAATTAACTTATCTATCTTTCATTAAATAATCAATCTCTAATCTGCACCAGATGGTGCATAGAGTACTGCATTGGTAAATTATATGCTGTGTATCTCGACCATGTGTTACAGGAAGGTCAGGTGATCAGTCTTACGCTTCTAAACCAGTCCAGGGATAGTGAAATATAATAAAAATAAATAAGTAAGGCAGACAAAAAGGCCAATCACTACAGCATGAGTCACTTTCTTAACTTGATTTGCTTTTCAGGATTTTTATTTGAGAGTTGCCACTGAGTCGAAAGATTCTGGTTCTATTTCATACACATAAATCCACTTAGACACGCACAAAATTCATCGTATCTTCATAATAATCATTGACACCGTCAAATTTATTCATAAAAGCTGCACTAGTTGCTGTTTATTGCAACAGAGAGGGAAAACGTTTTTGAGAAGGAAAATGGAAGTCTAGGCATTAACATTCATGGCCAGTCAATATGGCTAGTTTAAGTGACCACTTACACACTGTGCAACATTCACTTTTCTGCCCATTTTAAACATCTAAATTTCTGAGGAAAAAGGGCTGAAACCTTTATTGATGTTGGTGAGATTCATCTGAAATCAACAGAATTTTGAGTTTGTCCCAACGTTCGTACATAAGTTTCACCATTTTGCAAAAGCAAAACAACCGAAAAATTGAGGAAATGTGTATACATAGCCAGAATGGTAAACGTTACAGTGTACATCGTGGTTACTTCATAATAATAATAATACATTTTATTATAGTAAAATGGTTAAATAGTACAGAGCCAATTCTACTATATAAAACAAAGCATGTTTAATTTAAATATAACAATGTAGAGAAAATTTACTTTTTTATAAAAAAACAAAATATAAAAATTTCGTTTTACACAAAACAAAATTCAATAAAAATAATCAACTTGTAAGGAGAGAAAGAAAAAAAACAGCCAATGACAGATAATTAGCTCTGTAAATATCTTGACTTTCATACTCTTATCAACTTGATACAAGTAAAAAATAAATTCAAATCCATTTTTTTTTATTTTACTAAGATAACATTACAAATAAAATTATTGGGGTATAATAATCATTATTGAGACATGTCAGACCAGGAACAGGAATCTTAGAGCAATGGTTCTAGGTTATTAAGGCATAATACTCTTCAATAGTAGGTGCATTTGCCTCTCAACTCTCCGAAATCTGAATTAAATTTGTCATTTCTGAAAAATGTTTGAAATAATAGACTTATTTGAAAACATTTTTTATTTTTCTTATTTTTCTCTTATGGTATAGAAATTATTACTTTATTAGTTTGAATAAACATAAGGTTTTAAATGGTGTATTTATTTATTACTATGGGAAATAAATAACAGTTGCTAAAATCCACTTTATTTTAAATAAAAAATAACATTTGTGTTGAAAACAGTTGTAAAAAAATACATCAATTCAAACATTTCAGGTCAAAGGCCAGTTGTCATTTGACCTTAAATAATGCAAATAATAACGGAAGGAATCAGATGCTTTAACGAGAGTCGAACTGTAAATGCCGTTTTAGGGGGAATTAGGTATATCAACCGAGCGGACAAAACTTGACGCCACAGAGAAGAGAAGATTGTCAGAAATTAAAAAATAAAAGACCGGCATTATTATTTGATTTTATAGGGGAAAAACAAAATTGCAAAGTAATGTTCGTTTGAACATACATACGGTCTCAAAGAGGTAAACATAATTTCACTGATGTGAAAGACGTTGATATCCAATGTGATAGTGTTCAGCTACCTGACTGCTTTTCCAATTGGCAAAACCAGAGACAGGTCGGTTCTGGAAGCCGGGAGGTAAAACTGTATGTGCCGACGCTGTCGGAGATATCGTCAGGAACACAACCATTGATACTCTCCAAAATGGCCGAGTTCTCGATATTTATTTATCTATTAAGGAAATCATACAGTTTTCATAAAATACTAGGTACTAAAAAACAATTACAAATTTCACACTTATTTATTATGAATGCAGAACAAGAGGGGTAATGATAATTAAATTCTAAAAAATATTAAATAAAAAGTACATACAGGGAGAAGACATTGTATAGCTCCAACTTTACTTTCCTCCCCTCTCTCTCTGCTTCCATGAACATTTATATCTCTTAGTGAAAATTCACATCCAACAATAATTTATTGGATGCAGGTAGTAGATGTACATATGAATAAGTATAAATTAAGAGTTGAAATTAAAAGTAAAAGTAAAAATTAAAATTAAAAGTTTAAATAAAAATAAAAGTGTAAATTAAAAGTTAAAATTAAGAATTAAAATTAAAAGGTTAAAATAAAAGATAAAATTAAATTAAAATTCAAAATTAAAAGTTAAGAAGGAGAAAATTGTTAAATGTCTTAAAACAGATATGATAAAAATATGATATTTGCAGTGTAATATGTCGATGTCACTTAAACTGTCATAATAACCTCTTACAAGCCTGAAAAAATGTGTCAGTGTGAACAGATCCCTTATTTGTTGCAAACTGTTGGTCCCAAGCATGCCCAAGAAGAATTCAGTGGGATAGAGCCTGATAAATGATCACTATATTCATAATGGTCACGTTATGTTTATTTAAATTTCCCCCTGTAAAATAGCTACCTGTGTTCGATAATTTTGCCCAGATTTCTATATTTCCTTCTCAAAAATGTTTTCCTTGTTTTCCTTTCCTCAAATGTTAAAATTTAAATACGGAAGCTACAATAAATTACCAAACGTCTTGCAGCTGTAGAATGCAAAGACTGTTATTAGTCTACTGTTATTATCCCCATTTATACAATTTACAGACATAATATCACTCAAATTATTCGCAATTACGAATTTTATTTTATTTTATTTTTCTCATGAAAAAAAAACACATTTCAAAATTTATACGATGGTTACAATATGTCGGTATAAATATATACATTAAATGTGTCTCAATTACATTATGAGGACAACTTTTATTATAACATAATAATATTTACTCAAGTACCTACTAGTTTTAGTCACAAAAAAATAGTGTATCCGTTTTATTATTATAAATTATAATAACATAGTGGGGGTGAGTATGTATATTTAGGGCGTGTGAGGGTGTGTGTATATGTGTATGGGTGTGTGAGTATTGTATGTATGCGAAAGTGTGTAGTGAATATAAGTGGACTTATTAAACAGTGATTATAAAAAATTATCTGTTTTTTTTTAAAACCTTAATGAGGAAACCTATCAACCACCTTATCGATCAATGTAAAATTGTTAAGATTTTTAAGAACGCTCCGGCCTAAAATCCAAACTTAAAAATATGTAAAAAAAAAAAAAAAGTAATATAAAACAATATGTATATATATATTTATATATATATGTAAGTACTTATTATTCACAGGGATCTGTCACAATATATATTTACAGGTCGCAGTGACGTCGGGAGCTTGAAAAGCATTGACCCCCGCCTCTAAGAATAAGAAAAAACACATATATAATGATTACATTTATGTATGTACCTATATAACATGTAAATATTGAGGATGATTCTTTTAGAACATCAATAATGAAGTTCATATAAAAGAAATAAGTCAAATATAAAAAAAATGTATATAAATTGGAATATGTTGGAATATATTAATGTTCTTACATATCAATTGTGTTACATTTAAGTTTCATGAACTTGTTTCGTATTATATTATATTATCACACTGCTAAATACTATGAACTACAAACAGGTAAAAGCCACACCACCTACCCGTATAGCGCCAAGTGCAGTTAGGTAAGGATGTGCAGGGGCGGACTTAAAATGAAGAAATATAAAACATTTTATATAAGTACTACGAGCGCACCTACCCTTTTCCCCAAATGCCTTTATAAATACTGGTGTCTTTCTTCAGTTTCGCATATTCGTTATCAATTCTTTAAAACTAATTTAGCGAAAACTTAATGTATCTTCACAATCAAACCACGAATATAACAAAATATAGAGACGCCAAACCACTGGTTCCTTGCGTTTTCGTCGATATGTGAAAAAATAGATTGTTTTATCTTACTTCAACAAAAGCACTCGTCCTGGCTTCTGGTACTATTTGTCACACAGAACCGTTTATTTATCCGTCTGAACAAAAGCAAAATACCAACACAGGTACAACTTACTCTATTTTATATTTTTTATTTAATGCTTTATGATATATTTCATAAAATCTTAGGGACCGATATAATTTTTTAATAACATTACATTTTATGTCCAAACCAAGTAATTTTTTTTGCTTAGTTTATTTATTAATTAATTGAAAATTACACTTGTTTGAATATTAATGAACTTATTAAGGCTTTTGAGGCTGTGTCCGTGTCAAGACATAATAATGAACAGTAAAAAATTCATGGTAAAATTATTTAAATTAAATTATAATGACATGTGAGGCAAAAGAATAACAATCCAGAAAAACAAAGATCAAATAATAAAATGCCAAAGAAGACAGTTTTGAAAAAAAATCAGAAATAAACATTAAAATACAAATTATACAAATTTAAATTCATATATAATCTAATAAACAAAAATGATAGTATCATTGAAATCAATAGAAAAAAACACAGTTAAAATTATAATTATAATTGAGATATGGTTTCTAGAAACTCACTCTATACTATGTATAGTCAGAAATGAGAGTAATAAATAATATGCCAAAAAAGTGAGTACTAATTTAAATAATACAAACATAAATATTGAAAAAACATAAAAATATCAAGATATGTAAAAAACAAATAAAAGTATGGAAGGAAAACAGATTAGTCAATTTCCGCTAGTTTGATAGTTTATAAACTAAACAAAATCACTGAACTTCCTCAGTCTCAATTATACCTTGATAAAGGAGCACGTGTTGCTCCAAAACCGGTGGGTAATTAAATAAATAATAAGTGTTTATATTTTAACTTTAATTATATAATGAATAACCATACAACCGGTTCTTTAAACATATACTTCAAATTATATCTGTACCTTAAAGCACAAAGGCTGGAAGTCACATTTTTTGCAAAATTAAGTTGAGTATCATTTTTTTTTATATATTCAGATTTTATTAATGCTAAAAACATTGGAGTCCTCCGGTATACCACTACTAAAATAGCTTGTTCTAAAACACCAGTAGTGCAGTAATAATACTCGTGCTTTCAATAAAATTCAACGGTTTGCTGGTACTAAAGCAGTGGATACCGAATAAATTCCACAATTTTTATAATAAACTACCACTGATGCAGCGAAGGATTTTGCTGAAAATTAAGTTTTATTGTCATAATCAACCATATTTAACCATTATATCATTTATTTTGCCGTTAATTTAATTATTTTACTTTGCTTTTTTTCACATTCTGTTTACTTTCATAAATAATTAATTTTCAAATTAACGGCGCGTAATTTGATGTTTTTGCCCAAAGAAAAAATTTATGAATACATTGTTTTTATTCAATATTCTACATTACTTTTTATACTAAAGTCTGCGGAGGAATTACGGTGCGGACCGGGCAGTTAAAACAAAATATATTGAAGTCCCATAGTTATTTGATAGTCTATACTTTAAATGCCTTTTTCTTAAATATTTTTATCAAAAGCCTATAAATAAAAAAAAACAATAAATTGTGTTTTTTCTTCGACATATATGTTTGAAACAGTTTTACAACTTTAAACCGCTCTCCTGAACAATTGACCAAATGTAACTTCCCCCATGTCAGCTTATTATACTGATTATATTGTGATTCCGAAATTCGCTTCTGGTTCTTTCCACCGTGTAATCATCAAAACGTAATAATAAATCGACGCAACGCGCTCAATGTTGACAATTGATACCACTTGTACCTGCCCGGTGTTTACTGTTGACTGCTGAACAGAAGTTAGTCATAGCAACCGCAAGTGGAACGTGGTCAAGGAAGTCAGAAAGTGGGAGCCTCATGCTGATCAGATGCTGCTCCCCTAACACGCTTTAGTTCGGATCATTTTGCATTATATTATGTATATTATCTTGCGGATTAACGTGTTCCGCAGATAATGGCTTGAGAACCGCTTTATTGAATTGGAAAAGCGATTATTAAGCAAGTAGGAAAAGCTATTAAAGAAGAACTATTCTATATTTTAAATAGCGATGACCCTATTTTAAGAAATCATAGATTTATTAGTACGAATAAAAATATTTTAGAATTTATTACGAATAGACCAAAATCTTTATATTTACAATGTTTGTTTTATGCACATTCTAATTCGGACTTTTTTGCTGGAATCATAATAATAATAATGATTAATATTTTCGCCTCATGGTGTAGTGTTCAGCACATTTGCTTGCCATGCAAGAGGTCTCTGGTTCGATTCCTGACATAGTTGACATGAAACATTTATTTGAAAGGTGTTTTTACGCTAGAGTATTTCACCGTCGTACATTCATATTATCAAAATAATCAAGATATGCTCCAGTTGGTGTACCAATGGAGTGCTCTATGCACCATTATGTGTGGAAAGGAGAATGATGATGAGTATTTTTATATTTAAGAGTTCCACGAAAAATAAAATGATCATACCCGTATGTAGAGATGCCGTACATGGTGATTTAGCCATCATTAGCTAGTTTAAGTGGCCACTTTAAAGACTGTGTAATATTCACCATTTTGCCTATATTTGAACATTTATATTCTTTCAATTCTTCTATCCGCTGATCTTTGTGAAGCTAAGATACCTCATAAGCCCTGTAAATGTTTACACTTCTATATTCTTTTCTATAAAATGTTCTTCTCTGTTGCAATATAATAATATTAATAACTCGCAAAGCAGTCGAATTCAGTTCTTGTCTGCAAAAATTTGGAAAAAACTTTAAATATTGTTGATAAAACTAGCTGATCCAAGAAGAAGTGTAAAAAATATTTTCAGGCGTTGCCTAGTATGTAGGTGAAATACTTAGGTTAAAATCTCTCCTGCATCAGACGCTTAAGATCAAAATATGGAAGAATTTAAGAAATATAGATGTTCACACATCAGCGCTGCAAAAATCAATGCGCAACGACGCGACGTTTGTAACGAGCGAGTTCGCGAATTTTTATTTTTATTTTGTCCCCCTTATTATTGAAATTGTTAAAGGACAAAATGCGCGAGAGCGATACGCGCGCGTCGAACAAGTCGCTTTTGTCCTATTGTGGGCGTTCACACGAGGACAATGCGGCCACGCACGGTGGTTGATGTAATCATTGCGGAGATACTCGTAGCTTGCCTATCCATCTCTGTGACAAAGTCTCGGAACAATGTCCTATACTACAAATTGATGTTCACACGTGGGCAAATGTTCGAATGCTGGGACAGGACAGTATTGTATTGTTCTCGTCTGAACGCTACTTTACCCATTAACGCAATAAACGCGAACAAAGAACGTGCTAGTTAAGATAAATATTTTTTAGTTTTCAGTTGTAACCACTCGTTGAGATACACCATGATGTAAATGTTCTAAAAGTTTGAGATTTCTTTTTTATATATTCTTCAAGAATAGTTCAAACATTATGTACATACAGATATACAATATATACATACTACTATCCTTTGAACTGAGCTTGACTTGACTTGGATTGAGCTGAAAGGTAAATATATATAAAATAAATGCGCATGTATAATGATTAAAATCGATGATTTTGAGTTGAGTTGGTTAAATAAACCCATAGTAAGACCGCTTTACATTACTAAGTTTCGCGATAAATTATTGTTCACAAGAATGTATTTATCTTAAAACGATTTTTTTTAATAAAAAAACTGTATGTACTTAATTTAGTTGGTCAGCTGGTTTTCTTTTATTTTACATTAGAATATTTCATAGTCTCTGGACTATCTTAACTTAATTTAACAAAGTTAATTGATAAACTTTGCGCTTTTTGAACCAAAGCATAGCCCTATGCATTCGCAAAGGAAAAATAATGGTGGTGATATAAAAAAATAGAGAATTTAAAAAATCAAAAACATTAATACACGTGTATGTATATATTTTTTTGCCCAACAACAGGCCAGGAGGCCAAATTACAGTGGTAAATTACAGCAATGAATACTCAAGCTTAAGAAAAACTATATTAAATTTTTGTGTTCTCAACGGGAATCGAACTGGAACCTTCCGTGCGTGAGTCAAGAGCCGTCGCGAAGGCCACCTAAATTTTTAATTAAAAAATAAGTAAATATTCGATTAATCTATTTTTTAGAGTTCATTTTTTTTTGTAAGTGTATTAAGACATAATGTTTTCTTACTAAAGAATGACAGAATGAATTTTTTAAAACAATAAATTAAATTCTAATGGTATAAAGTCTTGCTGTAAAATGTGTCTGCATGGCTATGTAGTTATTTAATTTAAATGTGGAGTCAGGTGATGGATAACATAATCGTATGACTTATTATAATAATTGACTTGGGTGTTTTTCTAGATTCTCGACCCCTTGTCTAAGTCGATTGGGTTCAAATTCATAATGTTTAACCCTTTCAGACCTGAATTAATTTCTGGCAATCTTATTTTTTTGTCGAACTTGATTTTAACGATGACGGAAATAGCAGATCTCGGATATAGTGAGGAAACATAAATTGTCATTTTAGAGTGTGGTTTTCTCTATACAATTATTCACTTATATAATGAGTTTCTTCTCGGACATACCGAACATAAATACTGTCGACAGTTCAGCAAAAACTCTTCGTCCGTTTTAAAACAATTTTCGAAACAAGAACCCAAGTAATAAAATCCAAATGAGGGACTAACTTAGTACCGATGCCGCTACGCATTGGAATTGGTTTACGTTTATGACACTATATAACTGTGACAACATTGACAAATTATCACACATATGGTTGAAATTACGAGTAAAAAATCTAAACTTTGTGAACTTAATAAGTACGAGCTCAATGCTTTTTTTTATTTTTTGTGTTTTATGGTCAATGCAAATGAATAGTACTAGTGGGTGATGTCAGATAGGTTAAAACCTAACCCTTGATTTGTTAACATGACTACTAACAAGCAAAAGTGTTTCAATTTGTGAAAAAGTGGCAATTATTTGTAAGACAGAACTTTGCGAGAAATATGCTGATGAATGTAAAAAGTTATCTCTATTCTCATCCATAGTAGCAACGCTATGAAAGAATACAAATGTTTATTTTTAACTGCAATTAAAATTTAAAAAGCGGTATTTTGTAAGCATATATTATAATTTTCAATAGTGACAATATGCAATGGCGATAGGGTTAAAAAAATCCTTTCTCTGGTATAACGAGTAATGCTTATAACAAGCAAATTCAGTCGGTCCCGTCTTCCTCTCAATAATCAAGTTCGACTGATATATATATCTAAATATATTTTTATCTAAATTACTCGTAATTGCAACAGAGGGAAAACATTTTTGAGAAGGGATTTACAGAACCTGGCTATGACCTGTCATTCGCTAGTTTAAGTACCCACTTTAGACACAGTGTAACATTCACCATTTTGCCCATGTTTAAACTTTCACATTGCATTAACTCTTCCATCTGTTGACTTTTGTGAAGTAAAAGAGCTGAAGCTTTTATGATGGGGGTGAGATTCATTCAACTAAACCATTTCACCTACTAGGCAACGCCTAAAAACAATTTTTCAATTTTCATACTGCTTAGATTTTTTTTTAAAATTTTGTGTGTACTAAAGGGGTTATTTAAAAAATATATATTTATAGTTCAGAAATTATTAAATATTTATTTAAAATACAAACTGATAATTAATCAACAAATTTGATAGAGCATGTGTTATTGCATTATAATATTTGTATATCCAAACAAATGTGTATAATTTTAGTTAAATATGTATTTAACTTGCCTAAAGTATCCATTAAGACGACAGAAATTCGCTCTGAATCAAATTGTCCAGCCTGGAATCAGTCGTCAAACAAAAAGAAAACTTTTATGTGTAATGTCGACTATCAACTTAAGCAAAAGAAAGCGTACTGACGGAAGCCAAAAATTAACAAATAAACTTGTCTCTTTTAATTTCTTATGCTATGTGAGTAAATCCATCCTAAATTTCTTGTTTATTTTAATGAACACCCGAGCAGTCAGGGTTATTAGATTGAAGAAGTTAGAAACAGGTGTCTGATGATCGCCTCTTTTTCCACGTTCCGGTAATTAAACTTAACAGGTGTGTAAATCACAGGAAAAAAAAATGTAGAAGATTATTCTGCGGCTTTGAGACATTTTAAACTTAATAACAAGCTGCCTAGTTATTTTTACGTTATTTCTTTTGAACGATATTTTTTTATATTTTTTACCGTTTAAATCAAAGTAGACACTTCCATATTTTTTGTATGAACACCGCAATTGTCACTTTAGAATGTGTGCGGTTTTAATGGTTTCCCCCTTATTATTATTATTATTACCTTGTGCATAAGGCACTACCAGTGGTGCATAAGGCACTACGTAGGTCTTACACCGAATGCAGCATATTTGATCGTGTTGCATGAAGGTGAATGAAATATTACAATGTAAAATCGCCTTTCAGAAAAAAAGAATTAAGCCCGGGATCTCAAGCATTGTGGGTAGATGAGTCAGCCCTTAGACAACAGGACAAAAATTCTTTTTTAGTATTTTTACCTGAGAGTAGCCACTGAGTCAAAAACGCTCGTTAAACATTCTGGTTTTATTTCACACCCATTGAAAAACACTGAAAATTTTATCGTGTCTGCTTCATAATACATACTTTTAATTGAAACAATTGCGTTCATTTCAGCAAATATTTAAATTTTGGGGTAAATTTTTAAGGATTTGTATATAACTCACTACTTTTATTTTGTGGGGGGAAATCCCTTGTGGACACCCAGCTAGTCTGGGTCGTGCCGGACTCACACCGGCTAAAACCCACCCTTTCTCCTTGCAGTCGTGTTCCCACCTTTCGGCCTGCCACGATACTGCTTTTGTCTGGGCACTCCGTTGGCTCTCGGTTTCATCTTCTTCCTTTTTTCTCATTATAGTTTCCATAAATAAAGCAACAGTTTGCCAGTTATTGTTTGTTTTTAACATGTGTTTTACTATGTTTGCTGGTGTTAGATTTCCATGTATTTGCAATTATTGCCTCATATATCATCTTTCGGGTCCCCATTTATCACATTGGAATAAGGTAAATTCTGCATCATCCATCTCTGAATCGCAGTAGACACATGCTTCTGTTGACGCTTTTTGTATTTTATGGAGAAATTTACCGACCACACCATGTCCTGTCGAGCATTGGGTCATTCTCAATGTTATTTTTCCATGTTTTCTTGCCAGCCAGGGTTCGATGTTCTTTATGAGTCTATAGGTCCATCTGCCGCCCGGTGCTTTGCTCCACTTTTTTTGCTATTCCACCAGAGTGACCACCCTCTCATGATTTTTAAGTCCTCTGTTATATTCGTATACTCCTTAAAAATTTTGTCACGTTCTTTTGCCAGCAGTTCTATTGGGAAACCACTAATTTATTACCCACATAAAAAATAAGCAATCATAAATTTGAACCTCACTCATTTAATTAATAGAAAAATTTAACCGTACGTTGTCAAAATTGCGTAACAGTCGACCTGATACAGGTATATAAAAGTTAATAATTCAGGTGTAAAAATAAATAGGTATTTCAAAAATATTTTAGTTGAAGCGATAATTTGCATGGCGAATTAAGTAAGTTTAGAAAACTGCAAATATCATTTCATATTTTTTCTTAAATTTGTGCGTCCGAAACACCATCACAGTTAGTATCTGCTTAAATACAAAATTTTATTACGGCTCTTGGAACAAAGTAAGACCGTTAAAGAATCATCATTAATTTTGCATTTAAGCTTTTAAACTTAAAATTTAACCGTAAAATTTATAATTATCATCCTCATAATTCATTCGTTAACGATACTAAAATTTATCAATATTAACGATTGTTATGCAATCGGAATAAATTTTACTTTGTTACTAGATTTATAAGAGATTTTATTACAAGCTAAGTGGTAAACTAATTATTAGTGCCTACCAGTTATAGCACTCATTTATATATCAACATCATTTCCTTATCAGTACCTTGTGATGCATAGGAGACTGAATTGGAACACTAACAGCAGATAATACAAATACAAAATACGTAAAGGTAAAGTAAAATTATCAATCTCCCAGTGGCTATGCTATTATATTGTAGTGTAAAAAACACATTTTCAAATAAATATTTAATCTCAACAATATCGGAAAACAAATCTGAGATCTATTGCTATGCAATATGTAGGCAAATGCAATAACTATTTCATCACTTGTGCTTTTATCATAAATCGGCATGGGTTTATATTGCCGCTGGAGTACCTCAAGGTGGAGTTTTATCATTATTACTATTTTCCCTATTTATTAATCCGATAGCAGAATGTCTCAATTGTTTGTATCATCTCTATGCAGATGATTTACAACTATATCTTCATTGCCGACCTAAAGGTACCAGCAAAGCAATAGAATAGAACATGGAAACATCAGCGTAATCTAGAATGGGTAGTAGTAGTGCTTGTTTGTACTCTTGTGAGTGCATTTAGTTTTAATGGGTAAGCATTTTTGCAACCTTCTTACCCATTAATACTAAACGCATTCTTGTACAAGCATTACTATTACCGATTCTAGATTACGCTGATGTTTCTATGACTGATTTAAGCTGTGAGCAACTCGATAAAATTGAACGACTTCAGAATATATGCATAAGGTAAATTTTTGGTCCTAGGAAATATGTCCACATTTCTGACTATCGTAGGCAACTGAAATGGCTCAAAATTGGACAGCAGAGAGATTATTACTTCTTCTCACTTCTGTTCAATGTACTTCATAGTCAGAACGCTCCTTTATACCTGCATGAAAAATGTCAACGCTTATTAGTTCATGGTTTACCTCTTCGTTTTAATTTTCAAAGCACTCTCTTAATACCCATCCACAATTCATCTTTCTTCTCTAACTCATATAGTGACCATGCGGCTCGACTGTGGAATCATCTTCCATCCATGAAATACTCGTATACAGGCAATACAAAATGTTATTTTTTCAATTTCTATACTTCTTCATGCACCAGGTAATTTATCAATAATATTTTGAGTTTG
Source organism: Micrasema longulum (assembly GCF_059751315.1). Lineage (NCBI taxonomy): Eukaryota > Metazoa > Arthropoda > Insecta > Trichoptera > Brachycentridae > Micrasema > Micrasema longulum. The sequence goes on from NW_028277527.1 coordinate 117,020, forward strand.
TCCAAATTTTTGTAGACAATATTTTCAGGCGTTGCCAAGTATGTAGGTGAAATAATTAAATTGGATGAATCTCACCCGCATAAATAAAGGTTTCAGCTCTTTAACTTCACAAACATCAACAGATGAAAGAATTGAAGGAACATAGATGTTCAAATATAGGCAGAATGGTGAATGTTACACAGTGTGTAAAGTGGCCACTTAAACCAGCCATTGACAGGTCATAAGCCCTGTAGATGCCTAGACTTCTATATTACCTTTTCTTAAATGTTCTTCTTCTCTGCTGTTATATATTATTTATAAAGTATCATTGTTTTATTAATTTTCATTAATACCCAGATGAATACTTACCGTTTTATTTTTATGTTAAATCACCTCAACTTTACTTCGTTATTTATATTTATAACACAAGATTTTCTCATGTTAACTGTTCTTTTTTTTTATTAAAATATATTGTGTTTCTTTTTTACTTTTTAGTTGTTTTATAAAAAAAATTGTTTTCACTAAATTGTTTAGGTTTAATGATTCTTTTACAGTTCATATTATTTATTACATTATAAATTGTTTACCGCTGTGATTGTTTCTGTGATTTTTTTTTGTAAAAGGTTCTTTGACCGGTTGATGTATAAATAAATACATAAATTTACTGCGCAAATTATTAAAAAAATCTTTAAAACTTCCAGAATTAGTAATTTAATTTATCGATTAGTTTTATCATTTACAAGGCCTCAAAGAAAACCGTTGCGAAACAGTAACACTTTATCACCATCGTAAATTAAACTTTCATCTCCTCCCGAATGTGTTTTCATTCTTAACCTTTTAAACTTGTTTAATTATTCTGTATTTATTACTTCTCAACGTAACACAAGTTAAGTAACTAAATCAGTCAGTCTTAAAATAACAGTTTCACTAAAGTATACATTATATTGTGATGGTTTAATTATGTTTGCATGCCTTGTTTTGGTAAAAAGTTACGAGCTTCGAACGCTGTCCAACTGATTTTGACCACCGACGTTAATTTTTGTTAATACCGTATTTTCCCTAAAGTCGTTGACCTGTCAAACAATTTAAATTAATCGCAGCAATTCAATAATTTTATTTAAGATATTTGTAGAGTATATGTGTGTCCAGGTGGATGAAAACTACAGTTCTGTATGTAAAAAAGAACCAGAACCTTGGACGTGTGTTTTTAACTCAATTTCTACTCTCAGGTAAAAATCCCAAAAAGAAAATACATTGGAGAAAAGTCCTGGACACGGGGGGTTACACTAGTAGGTGAACGTTAATTTAACCTTATCCTTTAGTATGTGAAAAAACTGCCTCGAGTCACTATCTGGTAACCTGAGGTCACGTTAGGTTAAACTTAGGTAACCCGAGGTTAGGAAATGATTGCCCGATAATCACTGTCTCTTTTTATCTTATTAAAATTATATGAGTGTCTTGATGTGTTCCAACAAGATTATATTTCTTTCTCTCAAATGAATGTTTTATATATTTGTCTCGCAGTACTCGATATTTTGTCGTTTTTGGAGATCCTGTAGGAGGATATATTTTATTTAAAATTATCTGATATACTCTAAGGTTTACATATTTGTTTTTTTATTATTTTAAAGTTCATTTGAAGATTAAAAAAACGGGATAGTATTAATATTAGTCACCGAGATAATAATTAATTAAAACAACCGAAGAACACAACCACCCCATCCCATTATGCCTGAAAAAAAATACTTAAACTTATTAAAAAAATGGTTTGATAAATTTGTCTAACACTAAATTACCCGAAAACAAAATATATAACATTTAATATTAATAATAAAACTATATTTAATCCAAATCTTTCCTTCACTATTCACAGCTGTAATTACTATAACCAAATTCCAAATATTAAACGTATTTGTAAATCATTGGACAGAGTAGGTTCAATGAAATATTTAGGCATTTATATAAATGGGAATTTAAGATGGACTAATCAAATCGAACATATTAAAAATAAATTAAAAAGGTAATTTACTTTTTAAAACAATAAGAAATATAATTAGCCTAAAAGAACTTGTAAAAATATATTATGCAATAACTTAATTAGTTTTGGAATATGAAATAATTGTATGGGGATGTGCAAATGACACACTGATCAAACAAATAATAATTGCACAAAAAGCTTTAATGAAAATTATCTTAAGAGTCCCTATCAGAACTAGCTCCCTCGGGATATACGAAAATCTCAATGTAAAATCTATAAAACAACTTTATGTAAAAGCTCTGTTACTATACGCAAATAAACATTATTCTCTACCTTCCGTTACAAATACAAGAGTTACTAAATACTCCACCCTGATGCTGCGAAAAAAAAGTAATTAATACAACCTTCGGTCAAAGAGGATTGGCCTACTAATCGGTTAAATTTAAAAAGGTTACTTCCATTATTCATAAGAACAATTTGTAAGTACTCTCAATATAAAATTTATTTTAGTAAATAACAGTAACAGTATTTTATATTTAAGTAATGAAGGAGATCTAAAGAGACTCCAAATAATACAAAAGAAAGCAATGAGGATAATATTAAGATGTGGGAGACGAACAAAAGTTAAGAAAATGATTCAACTTCTAGATATCATGACAATTGATCAAATAATCAAATTCAATGTTGCCAATGAAATAAACAAAATTATTAAAGGAATAGTTCCGAGATATTTTCAAAATAAACTAAAAAATAATGAGTTCTTTCATAACTATGCAACAAGAGGATCTTTTTTTTATTTTTATTTATTTACAATTTTAAAAAACCCGTTAGGGTTACATTAGAAATTTAATATTGTCTAGTCATTTTATGTCTCGTCTAGTCTAGTTAGTTCAGTCATCATGTGCCTTTTCAGATTGATTTTAAATTTGTCTCCATTAAAAGTTTTCAAGTAGTAAGGTAGGTCGTTGTAGTGTTTAAGTCCATTATGTAGTATTTTTGACTGTCCTGTGTTTGTCTTTGCTTTTTCAATATGATAGTGTTTTGGTTGTCTGGTGTTATATTTATTTATGTCAGCATTTTTGACTAATATTATGTCGTCGTCTTGTATGTTTCCCAGTGTTATTGTGTGCACAATTTTTAAGGTCTCAATTTTAGTCAAGTAGTTTATGTCAAACTGGTGTGTTTTTTTGTACAGTTCAGTCGTAGAGGTCAGGTAGGGTAGGTTGTATGTTAGTTTAAGAATTTTATTTTGTTGTCTTTGTATTCTTGTTATGTCTGTCTTGTTACCAGTTCCCCAGAAGGCGATCATGTAACTCAATTTACTTTTGACATAGACTTCGTACATCATAATTTTTTCCTTTCTTGATATAAAATCTAAAAATATAAGACTGGAAAAGAAATCAAAAGCAATGTCCCAGAACTGCCTTATGTACAAGGGAATACAACTATTTGAGGAAATGCCAGAAAGCATAAAAAATTAAATTAATGTAAATATATTTAAAATTAAATGTAAAAAGTATATATGTGAAAAATATTAGGTAATATAGTGTAAATAGTGAATATAATTAATGAAAATGTACATATGAAACAGTGAATATTATAAATTAGGACATTAAGTGTATAATAGTGATAAATAATGTTAGAATAAGTAAAGATGTAAATATTGTGTTGTAAATATATATCAGACTATGTTAATCATAGAACTAAATAAAATAAATAATAAAAAAGAAAACAAAAGAAAATAAACAGTAGCAAAACTAAAGTAATGACTGTGGCCCGTAATAAGCAGCGAATTATATACTAATGTCAGAAGCAACTCTGAAAAGCGCACAAGGGTTTGTGTATCTTGGAAGCAGAATCACTTTAGATAGTAAAACAAAAAGAAAAGTCGACTGCCGCATACATCAAGCAAAGACAGGTTAATCATCTTAAAACTACCAGTTTTAACAATAGTTCTATTATCAGAATTCTGTCGATATTTACGGACTTTAAAACATAATTGTACCTCTTTAGAATGTTTTTTTTTGGCCAATTTAAAACCGACAACAGTTTTGTGTAAACTAGCAGACCGGGAAATCTATTTTCACGCTCGACCACTAAGTTATGATAAATTAAGGTCAAATAGCATTCGCGCAATTTAGTAGCTGAAGATTTGACTCCGGTTAAAGTTTGTAGTCCGGAAAGGTCACGATTTTGGGGTCTGAGTTAGCGGAAGATTCACAAAAGATTAATCTACGTAAGAAAGACTCGAGATTAGCGGATTTCATTATAATGTTTACCGTCATATATTTTCAATTTAATTTATCATTTACATGCTGCTGTGTTTTACTTGTAATAATAATAACAACCAAGACTAATTATATCAGTTTTTAGTGGATTTAAATTATAAACGAAAAACAAAACATTTTTTTTTACGATGAGTCTTTATTAAATAAAACTACACATGTAAATATAATATTATTCGCATAAAATGATAAATTTATTACAGAAATAAAAGACGAGTGATACTTTAATCCAGAAATTTGTAATATCCATTGACCGGTTTCATCGCTTTCGCGACATCTTCGAGACTGGTATCTTTATTAAAGCGTTCAATGTATTTATACAAAACAGAGGTATGGATAGAGAATTCAAAATTATTTAAAAGTATATTAAATAAAACTATTTTTCTCTAAAGGATCATTAACGAAATTTTTTGGGTTAACTAATGAGTTGATATAATGCTATTTTTATGTACCTTTTGTACACAATACTTAAACTCATCTCCTAATATTAACTTATATCTAATTATTACTAAAATATATTTACTAATTATTAACATTTCTAAACAATATACACACACTAAATGAAAATGTGTGGTGTTTGTACGCGAAGGTATTGTACAATGTCCCGATTGTTTTTTTGTAAATATAAATTTATTTGCGCAACGGCTTATGCCTTTAACAAAAGAAAACAAAACTACAAAAAATATAAAATTGCAGATTACACAAATTCTTTAAATATTCTTGATTTGGAAAACAGTATTTTAAACGTTATTTGTTCCAAGGACTATTTTTCTTTGTGATGATACTTTTAACATATGACTAGCAAAACATGTGGCGCACGACGCGGCCGTTTTTGGCATTATTCATTTCTAGAAAAATCGGCCAGTTAATACCCAATACTGACTAAATTCATTGTGCTATTTTTTATAAACTTTTATATAAGTTATGTGTTAAATTAATATATAATATAGCTACACAATATAATATATCACGAAGTTGCGTCGTTTGAGTTGATTTCATAGATGAGAGTTGTTGTATCACACAGAACCACAGAAAAAATAGCAATTTAAAGTATATGTAACTTACATTATATTATGTACCTACTCTGTAGGTACAAATAAATGATATTTTTTTACAGCTTACCTGTAAATAAAATCACCGTTCGTCACTGCTGTATAGCGTTCATTACTCTGCCTATGTTTGAACATCCACATTTCCTCAACTATTCCATTTGTTGACTTTTGCGTTGTAAAATAGCAATAAAGGGTTTTTCTCATTTAAGAAAAAAATTAGCGACGTGAGAGGATAAAAGTGTTATGCGTCAAAAAAAAAAGCAGAGATATCTGGGGTTAACGTTTTGAACACCAATAGAATTATTGAAAAAATAACGCCTTTATTAGCTCTTAAAATCGGTTTTTTGCTACTTTTTGATGGTGTTACATTGGATTTATGTGAAACGGTTGTACATAAAATAATCATCATCATCATTCCCTTTCCGCACCTAATGGTGCATAGGACAATGCATCGGTACATCAATCGCAATTTATCTTGATAATTTTTGTTACATAAAGGTAAGATGATCAGTCTTACGCTTCAGGTACCAGTCCAGGGACTACAAAATATTCTTGTTTGAAAACACCCTTTAAAACATTAACATATCAACCATGTTGGGAATCGAACCCGAGACTTCTTGCATGGTAGGCAAACGCGCTGATAAAAAATGTACAAAATAATCATTAATTTAAAAAGACATCTTTTTGATTTACGTCATAACGCCTTCATCCATTCATGTCTTCAATTGAGATAAAGTTAAAGTAAAAATGATTGAAGATTATAGACACAAATAAAATAAATAAAATCATAAAATAAATGATGTAAAAATTTATATTTACATAATATAAGTTACTTATTAAAAATACTTGGTACACTTCTACTTTTTTTTCGAAGCGGGAGAGCGATTCAATACAGAATGAAAGAATGTTTAGCTTCACATAGATTAAATAACGATATATCAAACTATGCATCACATTTAAATGAGTTGAAACAATTTTGACGAATCAAAAGACATGAAAATTTTACATGTCGGACATAAAAGTTTGAAGTTAGATAGATTAGAAATTTTAGAAATAAATAAGATAAAAAAAAAAAAATAGATAGAATTTTAATAAATCAGCAGATAGAATTTAAAAACTCATCCTTATTAGTCCGCTTAGTTGAACCCTGTACATTGTAATAAAACAATAAATATTCTTATTATAGAATAGAATCCTCTCTTACAGTAACACCAACACATGTTTCAATAATTTGTCCCACTCTGTTTCATTATAATATTACGTATAGTATCTCTTTTTACTTATTTAAAAATCTACCTTGCACTAAAGATAATATTTAGTTTTATATAAATATTATCCGTACACTGTATAATGTTTACCAGTCTAAAGATGCCCATTAGATGATGAAAGCGCTAATTGGTCGAAAAAATAAGTGGAAGTGTACCAAGTATTTTCAATTAGTAACTTATATAAGTTATTACATCATTACAATGGGGTTCCATCAAGAATTGTCAATAAATAATTTTAATCAAATATAATGAATAGCTTAGGTGTATAGGGGCTTCCAGGCGCCTTGGAAGTCCGTAGACGACTGTCTGAATGTATTCAGCGGAACTTCGGGGGGCTGGATCGTCCTGGGATGAAGCAAAGAAATTGGCTCAGAACAGAGAGTGAAGACTACAGGTGTCATTCAAACTTGAAAAAAAGAGGAATACGTGTATTTACAATATACATTATATTTACATATATACAATATTTATTAATGGCTAAAGCAACCGATGTGATAGTTCTTTTTCACTGTTTGTGACCAGTGACCTAAAAGCTTTTGAACTGAATAAACGTTAGTACTCGTTTAAAACAATGTCTTTTGACATATGTGCCTTAGATTTTTACCTTTTATTTCATATCTCAACTTCCATCAATATCTTGTCATTAATCACGGTCAACGGACTTTAATGGACATCTGAATAAAATTTCCAACGACTCAAATGATCGAAGAGCGGTTTTTATTGGAAGATAAGATGACTTTGAGTATTTAGAATGACAGAATGATCCATTGAGCCCATTGCGCTACAATCTCTCGCAGGGTTTTCGAACAATCGATTTTAATACTGTGGTTTTAACAATATATATATTTTCGGTCTCAATATATGTACAGATGTATATTAAAATATTAAAACAGAGATGAATAACATTTTAGAGGAGGTAATATATAAGTCTAGGCATCTACAGAGCTTATGACCTGTCATTGGCTGGTTAAAGTGGCCACTTTTCACACTGTGTAACATTCACCGTTCTGCCCATATTCGAATTCTTTCAATTATTTCATCTGTTGATGATTGTGAAGTTAAAGAGCTGAAACTAAAGTGGCCACATAAATCAGCCAATGACAGGTAACAAGCCCTGTAGATGCCTACACTTCTTTATTACCTCCTCTATAATGTTCTTTATCTCTGTTGTAATATGTTAAAATAAACAGCTCCCCAGGGAGTTGGGTCCAGTCCTTGTCTACAAAAATTTGAACAAACTCAAAATATTGTTGATATATATATATATGTGTCAGCCTCGTGGTGTAGTGATCAGCGCGTTTGCCTACTATGCAAAAGGTCTCGGGTTCGATTCCCGACAGGGTTTACACGAAATATTTAAAAAAAAATCTGTTTTTACACTAGAATATTTCATAGTACCTGAAGCGTAAGACCGATCATCTTAACTTCATGTAAAATATATATATATATATATAGGTATATAAATGTATAAAAATAAATATATAAAAATAAAAAAACTTATCAAGATATACTACGATTGGTGTACCAATGCAGTGCCCTATGCACCATTAGATGCTGAAAGAGGACGATGATGATTTATTTTAAAGCGAAGATAATATAATGCAGACTGCAGACGTAATATGCATCTTTAAAATAATAAACTGCTTTCTTGATGTCCCTGAAATCTTGCAGATTTTTTTTTTGCATTCGCACTTAGGTATAGGCTTAGGAATATATATTTTTATTTATTTATTCAACTTTTTGTACATAATGGTATTTGTACATTGGCTGGCGTATTGCCAAATGGCAATTTCTTCCAACCAACCAATAAAATAAAAGTTTTATTTTTATAATTCAAGTTACAGAACATATTCAATAGAAAAAAAAAGATTAGAAAGTTAAAAATATATAAAAATAGAAATAAACGTATTTGTATATAAATTACCTTAAATCAAACTATTACTCAATGGGAAAAAGGAAAAAGAGGAAAGAGGAAAAAGGAAAGGAGGAGAGATTAAGGAAGAGAAAGGAGATGTTTCTTCAGACGTGATTTAAAGAGAGATAATGACATCTTTGATGGTGGATGGGAGATGATTCCACAGTCGAGCCGCATGGACATTATATGAGTTAGAGAAGAAAGAGGAATTGTGGATGGGTATTAAGAGAATTGCCTTGAGAATTAGAACGAAGAGGTAAACCATGAACTGATAAGCGTTGAAAATTTTCACGCAGGTATATGGGAGCGTTAGGACTATGAAGTACATTGAACAGAAGTGAGAGGGAGTGATAGTCTCTCCGCTGTCTAATTTTGAGCCATTTCAGTTGCCTGCGATAGTCAGAATTGTGATTTTTAATAGGTTTGTAGTTTTGGTTGTCGAGGAATGGTGGAGCTCCTACTCCAGTTAGAGATTAACAGAAGACAACTCGTTGCTGTTTAATGCGTATTTGTTACATGGCGAATAAGATACAGCACATCGTTGTGTAGCAAGAGCGTAGCGGCAAAGATGGGTTGAAGAGACTGCACTTGAACTACATGCTGGAACTGAGTGACTGATGCTGACTGACTGGATGATTGAACTTTACAGGACCGGACTGACTGAACTGACTGAACTTTTCTGGACTGGATTGACTGAACTGCGCCCTCTGGTCTCTTTATAGGCAACGTTCAGTTGATGTTCATTTCTCCATGGTAGGGATGATATTAATGTACTGCAAGACGATGCTCTCCAATTTATGTGCCATACTGTTGGAGTTGCATAATATGTTGTATTGGATTCTATAGAAAAGGCTGACTTGCTTCATAGGTCGTTGCACTATAATTTCAGGTGAAATTTATTTTTAAATTATTTAGCACAGGTTTACTGATAAAGTCAATAAAAAACAAAAACAATCATATGCAGTAACGTAAAACTAGAAACGCAACAGTGGACTATAGATACGAGGCATTTATTGAGTATTATTCATATTTTGTTGATTAATGTTTGTAAATATTAGTTAGAAAACTGTGTTCTGGTGTTGTAGCTAATTCGATAAATATGGCGGTAGATCTCTACTAAATAAAATATCTTTATAATGGTGAACTGTATAACTTATTTATTTTAAAGCACAGTGCGCTCCGTGACGATCAAAGACTTCGAGAAAAAACGAAATAGAGAGAGATTATAGCCCTTGTGCTATCTTTATATACATACAATGCTATTAGTACCCACCAAAGCAATCATACTCTGGTGTGGCACTCAAAAATAAATATGAATTTAAATTAATAACTATATCAAAGAAAAACTTAACATACTCCCACCTAAAGGGCGCAAGTTAAGCAAACAAACTTAACAATACATAGATTTCAAGGAATTTAATAAATTGACACAAAAATTTAAAGTACCAATTTCAAAATACAGAAACATGACGTACCAATTAAAGAATTATTTTTTCCAGAAGTACTTTGAATAAATAATGTTAGTTGATTCTGAGAATGCGCATCTTGAACATATAGCTTTTAATATTTAACCGTTTTTGCATGTATATGTAATTTTTAATACTTTTGAAATGATTTTTATGCTTTTTCATACATGTTTAGCTTGTATTATGTATATGAAAAGATTTAGATACTTATTTTTTAAACATATATTGGGTACATATATTTTGTTCATTTAAAAAACTTTTTTATTCTTGTAATTTTTTAACATTTGCACTCTCATATACACGTAATTTTTAAACTTTTTAAATTTTTTATTATTCTTTTTTCTTTTATAGATTGTAATATGGATATATCATTTTGAATTCATTTCATCGTAAATATCATTTTGAATTAATTTCCATACCTGGTATTATGTTTATTTTGTAATTTTTTTAAACTTTTTTATACCCTTTTAATTTGTAGTGTATTATAATTTTTATTCTGCTTTTGTAAATAATGTTAAAGTTTAAAATATAAAAACGTCTGTAAATAAATATTGTTATCTGCATGTCCCTAAATGAGTTTTTTACAAAAACTCCTTGGGAATATTATGTAAAATTATGTATAATGTGTTTTCAATTTAAATGAAAAAAAATATATATTTACTACGAAATGGAGGTTAACATTAGTTGGTAGGTTTAAGACATTTTTTATAAGAACACAATCTTAAGAAAATATTTAAACTCTGTGTATATATGAATGTTTTTTGTACGAAATCCTCATTATTGTAGGCTTATGATAGTAATGAGATAATCTCACGACGAGAAAGAATTTATATAAATCATTCACCTTTGTTGAATTCAGTAAGAAATGCTGCACTTGAAAATAGTTTCGCGTAATTACTAAAAAAAACTGTAATTACAAAAGCTCCATTGCTTCAAAACAATGATAATGATGGGACACTTATAATAGTAATATTATGCAGTTTATTATGCAATTGAAATTACGCCGTTAACTGCCCAGAAATACAACCTAAATCACATAGTTATTTTATGATTATCTAAGTTCAATCATGATCATCGCCTTCATGTAACAAAAAAATATCATAATACGCTGTGATTAATGTACCAATGCAGTGCCCTTTGCACCATTAGGTGCGGAAAGGAAATTATGATAATGATGAAGTATTAATTGATCAGATTTAATGAAGGACGGCAAAAATATTGCATCACATTGAAAACAATTAATTATATCTAAAAAGAGCAAAAATAAACATGAATCCTTGAGATAAATTTAACATTTGCATATTTTTACTATTAAACATACTTTTAGTTTCATAATATTTTTCAGTTATACGTCGACTGGTTTCCAGGTTACTTCCTCATCATGAGAACTAAAACTAGCTTAAAATTATTTACAAATACTTCATCGAGGGTAAGACTTATTTTTTTAGATAAAAATTAAACATTTGGGTTCATACAATTTATCTAAATGTTTTAATTTTGGTGGCCATTTTTAACGCGTTGTAAATAACTCACTATTAGAAAATGGGAATCAAGTTGTGGTAGAGTGGGTGCGAACCTCGGACCTTTGATCCGCGAGTCCACGATACCAGCCACAGGACCACAAGCCGATTCAACTTAACATCTAACCTCGCGATGATCGAAATACACTGTATTTGATTTTTTAGTGCATTTAATATACAAAAATAAAATTAATTTAAAAAAAGAGCGCTATCTCACTATTTGTAATGTACATAGGTACACATTTTAAAAAATCTGAAAATTAAACTTTTAATTGAAAGTCAGGTTAGTCTCATCATCATCATTCTATGTCTGCTCCCTAGTTGGGGCATATGGTGTCCACGTCCACAAAGATCCCACAGGTATCTCTGTCGGTTGCCACCTCCTGCGCATCCTCCAAATCAGGTTCGCGTCCCGTAGTTTTGACACGAACTGCCGACAAACTGTCAGCAGTAGACGTTCAGGACACCGAGAACCTGATGCCTTGTAAAATAGGCAAGCGCGAATTTTTCGCCAAGATTTCGTTTTTGCTTCGAATCATACCCATAAGAAAACCAATGAAAATGATGCAATAAAATATTAAAGTAATTACACGCCACTGACTAGAGTCGCCCTTTTTCTTCGTAGTCTCAATCCTCCTCCTTCATTGGTCTCTATTCTCTGCAGCCCTCTTCAGCTCGACATATGAGGCGCAGTTTAAATCCTCGAACTTGCTCCAAATACTCCCGTCGGGGGCGCCCTCTGTAATTTGTCCCCCCAGCTATTCCCTCTATGTCATGCAGGAGACCCTCATGACGTATAATGCTGCCGATCCATTGGGCTCGCCTCCCTGAGACGGGATTGATTAGGTGCCTCCCTTCTTCGATTCTGCTGGGAACCTTGTCATAAGTGGTGTGATCTCTCAATGAAATTCCTAATATTTTTCTCAAAGGCTTCTAGTCTTTTTTTATCTCTTTCGGTAAGCCACCATGTCTCACAACCGTACATTTGATACAGATACCGATACGAATTTAGATACAGATTTTAGCAGTACAGCGGGTTGTTGGTACTCGTGTCGAGAATTGCAAGCGCAAATCTAAACCGTCCGTAACACATTTGTTGTTAAACTAAAAACCATACCAAAATTTGGAACGCTTTTGTTATATTTAAAACAAAATTCATTTAGTCTTAAAATAGTACAAATGAATGAATGAATGATTATATGAATGCCCAAATATTAACTTATATCTAATTATTATTAAAACATATACTAATTATTAACATTTTTAAACAATATACGTACACTAATAAAACTTCTATAAAACCAACTCGAATAATATTACTTTTTAAAAACTAACTTATCTCCTAAACACGTGTTTTATTAACTTACATTTTAGTTAATTTTTTTGTTCTCTTATTTCCATAGTCTTTAAAATATAGCTTGATTAGAATGACAGATGTCAAACTAATTTCATTAGTGATGGGAATTTACTGATCACTGATCAAATCAATTTTACCAGTTATTTCATGCAATCATGAAACTGTGTTTCCGAAAATTTATACAAGAAACGCAAAAACAAGCCTATTATTATGTGTTTAACACAAATATTCACCAAAAAAATAGATACAATAATACTTTTTTCATGAACAACATCAAATGAATTATTTTTTTATTCGATCAATTTACATTGATCAATTTGACCCATCTCTAACGTTTTTGCAAAATGCTGTAACTTTGTAAGAACGTCGTTAATAGTTAAGTTCATTTTAGTTTTCTTTTAGTTTTAAAGCTGATTTTAAATATTGATGTTGATTTATGTTTTAAGCATTGTATTAAAAAAATAAATTAACACGCCAGATACGAATAATTTTTCGTGTGTCAATATAAATAACTCCTTTGACGTTACTACAAAGTTATGTCGTCCTGTTTTCTGACAACTGTCATTCTAATCATGTTACATTTTAAGGACTATATTGGTATTTTTTAAAAGAGCTCAAGGGCTCCTCTAGTGAATTATTACTGTGAGAATAAAATCGTTCAAATGCATTCGATGTACCCAGTCATTTGATTTTTTCTCGCACTTTGAAATATTATGTTTTTATCGAAGATTGAATCATTCTAATTGGAAGAGGAGCATAAATGGCAATATAAGTATTACCTGCTGGTTGTATCTGTTGCTGATTTCACGATTCTGGGATGCAAAACAGTTCTCAGTCCGCTAGTCGATAATATGAATAAATAATATAATAAAATAATGGCAAGGCAACTGTTATTCTACTGATAATAGGCGCTCGTACCAGGTCACTGCATCTTGGAATCTGGGACGAGAATTGATACATTTTTTTTGTACATACACATAATTATGTTGTTCTTTTTTTCAGAGTACAATATGGAGAGTGCTGGTGATTATTCGGATAATCGGAGTACTGTGCTGTAATTTATCACTGTAATTGATCGCAGTTGTGGAGAGAGCAGCCCGTCCACAGTTTTGGAAAAATGAGATATTGGTGCTATCGAGTGCAGTAAGGTCAATTCTATGTTCTGACAAAAACAGCCAGGCAGTTATCAAACAACAAAACTGTAATAATTACCTTCTGAAAATACCGTTGATCATAAAAACGACGTTTCACAATTTGCAGAAAACAGCACTAGAAAAATACTACAGTATAGATGCTGAAGGGAATATAAATGCCTCCAGAAATCTAGTTCTCTTTAATAAATTAAAGTGGATAAAAACTTACGTATTATAATTTTATAAATTCATTTATTATTAACATATTACAACAGATTGATTGATTTGGTGATTATTTTGTAGAACTCCATGTTTAAACTTATAATAAATTTAATAAACTTATAGTTAATTAAAAATAAAAAACAAGATTCTCAATTTGCCAATCACTTAATTGAAAATAATCATAAAATTCATATCTCAAATAAACCAATTCCATTACATGTTGAAAGCAAAGGGCGTAAACTGAATATACTCGAACAATTGTAAGTTAATAAATATCTAAATAACCCTAATATTAAAATAATAAATGAATCAACCAACCTAATATCTTCACCACTATTAAACATATTTAAATAGACTATTATTTTTCACTTTGTTCCTTTATGTACACGCTTATATGATGCGTAATTAATAGGTGAATAATGTTACAATTACATTTATATATTTTGATAAGAAATTCTTTAAAATAGACAAATTGTAAAATAATACATTTATGTTTATATAAATTTCTTCATAATATTTCAATCATGTTTTAAAATTAAAAAGAACACCAACCTATTATAATATTATTGATGTATTTTCGACAACAATTATCTAAAGTTATAAAAATATAAAGCTTCATTAATTATCTCACAATACATAAAATTCAAATATAAATACCCAAATTCCCCATTACCTATTAAACACTTAGCCTTGACCTTAACCATTGGTTTTTCCCTCAATTATGATTAATGTACATGATATAGTTCATACGATTATTTTTATTTTTCTACTTAAGTACCTTGAATTTTATAACAATATAAGGACATTTAATCCATCTAATCTTCACATTCGTTTGAAAATGCCCTAACAAGGCGAAACAATTCTTACTAAATTTTGGTTTTTATATTTGTAAAAATAAAATAAAGTGTTTATTGGACTCAAATCAGTGTTTGATTTATAATATTATTAGTTTATTACAACAAAGATAGAGAACATATCGAGAAGGGAATATAGAAGTCTAGGCATCTTAAGTGTAAGTGCCTACTTTATTCACTATTTTGTCCATATTTGAACATCTTTACTCCTTAAATTCTTCAACCTGTTTATGTTTGTGAAGTTAAGGACCTGAAACCTTTATTGATGTGTTTGAGATTCATTTGATTGAATTATTCACTCACATACTTGGCGACGCCTAAAAACATTTTTCAATTTTTATACTTCTTATAACTTCATGAATGGGTTCGCCAAGGTTGCGTCCTTGCACCGTTCCTTTGTATAATCTTTGTGGACTTCAACCTTAGAAAATCAATTTCACTAGATCGAGGAATATCCATCTTTCCCTTTCAAAAACTCTGCGACCTAGGGGATGCCGATAATGCGGTTATTATTGACGATTCAGTCGGGGGTCTTCAGGCCACTGTAGATAAGCTAAATAGGTACTTCGCATGCATAGATTTAAATATCAATATTGCAAAAACCTATCTACTTTGTAGTGCTTGGTGCCTTGATGCTCAAAATTCCCTGACTCTGTCAAACCAAATCACCGAAAGGGTCGAGAGTTTCAAATACCAGGGAGTATATGTTACAGAAAATGGCAGCTTTAAAAAAGAACTGGGAGTGCGTTTAGGAGTAGCAGGCGCCACATTTAACAGTATGAAGGCTGTCTGGAGAGCGGATATTTACTAAGTAAAAACCAAATGCCGCCCATATAACACCTATTTTCCTCTACGGAAGTGAATCGTGGCACCTCACTAGGGCCCAAAATAGCAAAATTCTGAGTTTTGAGAATAGGTGTCTCAAAAGAATCTTGGGTGTGCGGTAGTTTGACTTTGTAAGGAATGAAGTAAAAAGAGAACGGACGAAGCAAACTCCGGTGACAACGGTGCTAGGCCATATACTGCGGACGCCTCCTGAGAGCCTTAACCGCGCTTGCCTACTTTACAAGGCATCACGTTCTCGACGTCCTGGACGTCTATTTCTGACTGTTCGTTAGCAGTTTATGTCAGAGCTACGGGACAAGAACCGTACTTAGGGGGAGGCAAAGGAGTTGGCAGCCGATGGAGATGCACGGAGGCTCTTTGTGGATACCATATGCTCCAACTAGGGAGCGGACATGGAATGATGATGATGTCTTAATTCAAATACAATTATGATCATATATTCTTGATCAAATTCTCATTCACCGAGCTTTCTTTTATTTATCCATTTAGTCTAAAAACTATTATGTAGATAAAAGTAATGACCCATGAAAACTGAAAGTACCCGCATAAAATCGCAATGCGTGGTGGATGGACATTTGTTAATTAATTGCAGTTTTGTAAGAGTTCGTGAATTGTGTAATTTTTACGTAATTAAACACAAAGCACATGTACGCATAAGTAGGTACGTACTTAAGTTAATAGCTACTTGGACAAGTAGTCGGTTATTAAAATCAGTGGAGTGCAAAAACAAATTAATATACGCTAAAACACGTAAATTTTAATATAGGTACTCAAAGTATGAAATACAGTCATAATTATTAACCGTTGCTTGATATACATATTATTTTTTTGGTGTTGCTCAATTAACTCTTAAAAGGCTAAGCAAAAAAAACATTTACACACTGAGACGTAACATCGTATTGCCTCTAGCAAATGACAGACTATTCCGAAAACACACATTAAAAAAAAAAATCCTCGAGACATACTGTTAAATAATTCCTTTTCCATATTTTTTAAAAAAATATATATAATTTAGGCCTGTTATGGCAAAATTAATAAAAAATCATAAATACGCCGGTAATTTAAAAAGCATACACTCCCACTCACTGCCAGTAACCGACAGATTGATCGAATTTCTTATTTTGTTTCTGTCTCTTTCACACAAACACAAACACAGGCCACAAAACATCTTCTTTGTCTTCCTTGTTATAAGTTATATTCTCGTGCTCTTTCTTATACAGTAAAACAAATTTATCGCGCTATTGGCATCACTTTCATTCGTATAATAAATTATTATTCGCATAGCAAGGATAAATAATTTTTGTGTTAAAATCCAGCACATTCATACTAATTTTATTTTCGGAATCCGGTGTGAAAATGTTATAAATAAATAACATGTAATGTTATTATGTTTGAAAAAAACTTAGATAAGAACTCCATCCGCCTCTGCGGCTATTCCCGAAAGGAATGATACGAATACTAGACATATTTATAAAATCATAAAACTTTAATGATACTTGTTTTTAAATAGTGCCTTAAGTCTGAGGTTTCATCATGTTTATTCAAAGACAGTTTTTGTTACCAGGCGGAACAAATCGTGTATCATGTCATGCGTAGTCAGGTTTTATTTCGGTTCGAATTAACGGGGTATGTTTTGCAGTTGATATGCATCCATAATTGTCTCCATAGACCATAAGATAGAGAAAGGCAACGACCCTAAGTGACAAATAAGCCATTTCACGTTGTCTATTGTCGAATGAAAGATGTTCGAATACCTACAATGGAATTGCGGGCTTTTGTACTGTATACGATTTAGACGATTGTGTGCTAATTGTTTATCTACGTCACAGCCATGATATGCGAAGGGAATGTTTGTATAATACATATTTATGTGCCAGTAAAGAACCCGTATTACATTGAGACGGTAAGAGGATTAAATGTGTCTGTCGATACCTTAATTATTAAACATTTAACACCGCTCGTATGAGCATTTAAATCGAATAATTTTGCATCATTTCTTTCATTTCAATTGTTTTTTTTTTAAATTGACATGCTGTGTGCGATGTTGTGACTATTATATTAGTTTTTAAATGATGTTTTGTTGTGCTCTATTAGTTCCAACTCGACACAGGACTTTAGTCCTATGGAGTACGGACTTTCTTTATAATGTGAATGACTCGAAAATTTAATTTTAAAAAAATATGTAGATATATATATTGAGACGAAAGCTTATAAAAATTGTTACATCAAACTAATATTGATGTAATTTTTTTTTATCGTTTTTTAAAAAGATCACTAAGGTATGCAATAAATATGGAAAAAGTACATTAAAATATGTTATTCCAGTTATGTATGTTCAATTTGCTGTCAGCCGGTCTTGGGAATGGCACTTTCAATAGAGGAAAAAATAAAAGAGTAGCTACTCATTCGATCAGGAGTTTAAATAAGCATATGAATAAAAGCAATTTATGCCTATTATGTTTACATATGTAACATATTGATGTGCCAATTATATGTTTTTTTATATATTTTTAATCCTGTATTTGTTGTGATATACTCATGTGTCTGTGTCATATAATTGCTCGTCCCATCCCAACACAGAACTTTTAGTCCCATGAAGTTGGGATTTATTGTCTAAAATAATGTACAATGAACTTATGTATGTAAATAAATAGAAAAAAAATTAGGTGTTAACCTGTTAACATAATATGTAAGTTGTGTTGAACAAGAGGACACGACAAAAAAAATACAACAAATTAGTTTAAAATGTATTCTTCTTCATTATTTCACAACAAATTAGTCAATAATTCATTTCATCTTCACCATACACTGCGCAAATATTGCAAGCAGGTTTGGCAGCTTTATTCCCACGATTGAACGCGAACAGATAGAGGTGTCGAAAATGTTCACTTTCGTCTCTTGACAATCTATTTTGAAGGCTTGTAATAAAATAAATTAATACATGTAACGTTAAAGCAAACACGACGCCTTGTAGAACAGAAAATTTCCTTTTGAATGACGTATAGAACCTTTACATTTTTTTTTCTTTTGGTGCTCATTTTCAAATTCGGAAAAAAATTAACACAACGTATGTTTACACCCTATGAAAATGTCTCATTTTAATTTTGGTATTTCCATGTTATTGTTTTAATCACTGAGTGTTCATGGGCCTTTTAAACATAATATTAATTCTTAAATTATGACGCTCTCTGTGGTTTAGTTAGCAGTTCGATGTATACCGTACATTCACGGAGACTGGACCGCTGTGCACGTGCAAACCACGAGCCCACTGCGCGATATCGCATGATTGGCACATTTCACACCACGGCAAAAATATACACGGCATGATGAAACACAATAAGGTGGATCGATATTTATTGTTTTAAAAATATTTATTTATTTAATGCCTGGCAAACGCAATAATCAGTACACCACGAGACCGACTAGTCTCCAGTCGATTACTTTTTGCAGGATTTTTACCTGAGATTTTGATAACATTTTCATTAAAATCGCTTTTTCTAAGTTTAAATGTATTATTTGAATCAGGTTGTGGTCCCGTGGCTAGTGTCTCGGACTCGCGGATCAAAGGTCCTAGGTTCCAACCTCACTCTACCCCAACTTGATTTTCATTTTCTAATAGTGAGTTATTGACAACTCGTTGGAAATGGTCACCAAAATTGAAATCTTCGGAAAAAATTATAAGAACGCCCATAGATATTTATATTTAAATCATTAATTATGGAGATTTAAAAAAAAAAGGAAAAATATAAATATGGTCAAATTTAAATAGGTACAAACGAAACTAATAAATGTTAATCCACGATATATTTTTTTCCTTTTTTCTTTTTTTTTTGAAATATGAATAACTCCCTAGGGAGGAAATCCAGCCAGTCTGCAAGCATTTTGACATACTCAAACACTATAATTTTACCGTGCCGTTTAGATTAAGATGATATGTGTGAAAATGACAATTCTCCGTCCGTTTGTTTATTTGGAAATTCTTTTAATAATGAACAGACTTTAGTGTAATGTAGACGTATGTTATATTGAAAATTCATATAAATTGGCTTGCTGGGTCTAGTAACTAAATATAGGTTTATGAAATATATTTTGGGTACCTTCACTGTGTTACGATGAATTTGTTTTTGAAAAATCCAATTTATTTTTATAGGGAGGCGAATACAAACTCCTATTTTGAATTTCGTTTCAGTAAAAATAAGCGTTTTCAATTTAAAAATTAAATTTTTAAGTTTTAATTAAATTAAAGTTTTTGATAAAAAAAAAATTAACCTGTATTGGGTGTGCGCATATTTTGTTAATTAAAAAAATGATTTTATTTTTTACTAGTTCAGTATGTATATATACATACATGTAATTTTTAAACTTTTTCAATTTTCTTTCCCAGATTGCATAATGTAAACATTATTTTGAATTTATTTCCATGCCTAGTATTCTGTTTATTTTGTTATTTTCAAGTATTTTTCATACCCTTTTTAATTTGTAGTATATCATAATTTTAATTTTTCTGCTTTTGTAAATAATATTATAGTTTAAAATATAAAAACGTCTTTAAATAAATTTGTTATCTGTATGTCCCTAAATGAGTTTTTTTTTAAAAAACTCCTTGGGAATATTGTATATAATTATGTATAATATGTTTTCAATTTAATAAATAAAAATAAAATAAAAAAAATAAAAAATAAATATTTGTGTGCAAAATTATCGGTATCATAGTTGTTTCGTATTACGATTTAATACAACATTTCGTGTTTTGGGATAGAAAATTCGAGTTGGCAATATCAATACCTCAGCATCGGTAAATCTTATACCACCGCATAGTAACCAAGAGCCAGGAATTTCAAATACCGTAAACTTTACCAGAAGAGACAGACAATACTACACAGAGGAACACGCAGACAATTTAGAGACCCAAGTGCAAAAAGATTCAAGGATTACCGATATTTATAAAAATGGTCCATGAGAATATGTATATATATATATATATATAAAACAGTTATGTGTGAAATAGAACCTAAACTCTGGACAAATGTTTTCGACTCAATGGCTATTCTCAGGTTAAATTTTTGAATACGGAAATCGAGTAAGGATAAGTCGTCCTCGAAGCGTAGTGCTTTAGAGGATATGCGGTGTCAGATAATTTTTTGTCGGCCTCCTGGTGTGGTGTAGCCTACCGTGCAAGAGGTCTCGGGTGCGATTCCCGATATGGTTAAAATGAAACATTACTTTAAAAGGGTGTTTTCACACTAGAATATTTCATAGTCCCTGGACCTAAGACCTAAGACTAACCTGAAGTCTAAGACTAATCATCTTTCCCTGATGTGACCTTTAGGTCGATCGTATCGTAGCGTATATTGATTATTTATAATCAAGATACGCTTCGATTGGTGTACCAATGTACTGCCCTATGCACCAGTAGGTGTGGAAAAGGAATGATTATCGTGATTTTTTTTCTACCGACCGGTAAAGAATAACAGGACAAAACACTTGACCTATTAGCTCTTTAATAATATGTATCAGTAATGTAATATTTAGATATCACTGTAAACAATAAAATAAAGTAACATTCATAATTTAAGTATACCTTGATAAAGAAGCTTGTGTAGCTTTGAAACCGGTCGGCAGAAAAAAATAGTGGTTAAAAACAAAGTTGTTTTATATTTATTTTATTATCAATCCGGTTTATTTATTATAAAAGTTAACGGTTTGAAAGCAATTGGATACGTAATTATGTACGAGTAAATGTAAAATACTTACCACTTTTTTTAACCATCTCTTTGTCGGGGATTCGTGAAGCGATATGATACATTTTGCAATCGTGTTATATCGATTTGCAACCAGGGGCGCACTGGTGCCGGAACGCTGTTTGGGAAAAAAAAAATTTTAGGGGTGAAAAATCATGTAAGGAGCGGTTTCACTGCTTGTTATTAATTACAATATTGTAAAATGATTTGACTAGTTATTGCTTATAAATTACAAAATCGATATATATTTTTTTCCTAATCTAAACTATTATGCAAATGCTAGGGCATTATTGCAAAAAAAAACTTTTTAATCATACTGTCTATTATATTTATTTTATTTTCTTTTAAATAATAATAAATGCTAATTTGGGGTCACTCCGTGTGGATCTGTTGGCGAAAAAGTTTTCTTATGACTGAGTAAAATACAAAAAACTTTATTTTTTCGTATTAATGTATTTTTTCATAACTATTGTTTTATTTTTCTTTGTGCACGTGGTGCGACTTTTGACATTGTATTTAGTAATATATAGAAAACATTAATTGACTAATAATTTTAGTTTATTTCAAAAGTTGTATTTTTATTTATTTATTTTTGCACCACAACAGGCCGGAAGGCCCAATTACAGTGGTGAATTACATCACAGAACACCCAGGCTTGAGAAAAATCACATTTTAATTTTTGTGTTCTCACCGGGAATCGAACCCGGAACCTTTCGTGTGTGAGTCAAGCGTCTTGACCACTACACCACGGAGGCCGCCGAATTGTGTTAGTAATGGTTGTTGTTTTCAAGAAATAAATATCATTGGTTTATACAACTGGAATGTCAATTCCAGACATTATTTACTAGGTTAGTTTCAAAGATGAAAGAAACATAAGTTACACACCCAGGCTGGCTGGCTTAATCTCAATATTTAAGTAAGCAATAAAAAATAAGCTTGTGGCACTGCATATTTCACGAGTGCATCCCTGTTCGCTACTACAAAAAACTGCTTCAATAATCATAGTCAAGTTTAAAATTCGAAGAACCATTCACCATCTGAATAAACTGTCCAAAGCCAGCATAAATATGATATTCTTAAATAAATAAACGGAGATCTATAAACACTGTGAATACGGCTCGATCAAACGCGATTATTAAGCAATCGTTCCAGAAATAGTTAAATTATGATTCCCAGCCGAATTTGAATCCGAAACGAACTGAAATCTAATTCGATATGGTCCATATTCGGTTGCTATCAAGATGGTTCCCGTAGCTAAGCCGGCAGCAAATTATTGTTAAATGTTCCGTTCTGTTTGTTAGGCTGATTAGCATTCCACCTGTCCCCCCAGATAATACGTACTGTATCCCTTTGTGAACGTCGATTTTCTGAATCAGGTACAAGAATTTGTGTATCTGGGAAGTATGTTTACTTAGGGATATAAATATTAAAAGCATGTTAAGTGCCAGTAACAGGGCGAACGGTGCACTTAAATCAACCATGGCTAATAAATGTGTTCGCGGGAGTCAAATTAACAAAAAAAAATAGCGTTCTACCCTCTCTGTCTTCCCCACGAGAAAAGGGTGTGACTGTTTGTTTGCTTGTTTTGAACAATACATTCAGCCATTTTATCTTTTTTGGTTTCAATTTTCCTCGTAGTCTAAGAGTCATAGTGTTTATCTATCATGCAAGAGGTCTCGTGTTAAATTTCTGACATGAAGATCAGCTTTGGTCCCATGGCTATTGTCGCGGTCTTACGGATCAGAGGTCCGAGGTGCTAACCCTACTATATCCCGCCTTGATTTTCTAATATCTCGTTAAAAAAGGCCCCTAAAATTGAAATATTTGGGTTTATCATAAGAACGTAAATATTTCCTTTTTTAAAAAATATAAAAATTTGTTTTTCTTGAAGCGAAATATTAATCATCTTACCTTAATGCGACAAACATGATCAAGATATGCTGTTTAGTACACCATTATTGAATTGAATGAATTTAAGTATTATAACTAAGTTATTTTTAACTGTAAATACGATAGTCAATGTTTGCGTGGTAAAATGTGTTGATAGTGGTCGATAGTACTCTGCCCTGACGTACTATATATGCAATTATTTTAGTTGTAAATTAACCAAATCGTGAAGAGAAGACTATAAGATAAGCAGGTTGCTGTGATTAAAACGACCTGTCGCGGCAATTGCTACTGAAGATATGATTTACATTCATCATCATCAGAGGCGCTACAGCCCCGTTAGGGGCCCTAGCCTCCTCGAGAATCTGTCTCCATTTTTCCCTGCACCCTGCGGCTCTGTACCAGTTCGTCAGGGCAATTGCTCTAATGTTACTTTTCACATTATCCAGCCATCTTAATTTTGGTTTGCCTCTGTTTCGCCTGCCTTCCGGAGTAGTATAAAGAATCATTTTGAAGTACAGTTATCATTCATTTTTGCACATGGCCCATCCATTGTAATCTTTTAATGATTTTAATAAATTTACATTAAAATACGCATATTATATTGGGGTTAACATAAGTTGCGTCCGTTTAATTAAAGAAAAAGATAAATTATTAAAGTAATTCTAAAGAAACCCTCAATTCAATAGGGAAAGTCTATTTAAAATATTTAGGGTTCAT
Source organism: Micrasema longulum (assembly GCF_059751315.1). NCBI lineage: Eukaryota > Metazoa > Arthropoda > Insecta > Trichoptera > Brachycentridae > Micrasema > Micrasema longulum. The sequence goes on from NW_028277527.1 coordinate 141,243, forward strand.
ACAGTAGACACTCTTTATAAAATATATTATATTATATAAATGTATAAAAAAGTTATAATAATCTTATCAATTAACTAAAAACTATTAAAAATAATATATCAATAAATAAATTTAAATTAAATCTAAGGAAATTTTTTGAACACGTGTAAACACTACATTAAATTTTATTAAGTATAAATGTATAATTGTTTTATGTTTTTTCTTTATATATCCTATGTTTTTATTTTTTTCTCATGTACTCGTATTTAAAATTATATAAACTCTTATAATAAACAATGGCATGGAATGCTCGCCCTGCAGAGGTGCGAGGCTGTGAAAGTGAAGTGATGTTTCGGAAAAAACTTAAAACCCACTTGTTCTCTAAATCATTTGAATAAATCCGTAGCACGTGACAACAAAATAAATTATTTTAATTAAATTACAAATTTAAAAGCTTCAATTAAATTAACTTAACAATAGAATCACCATGTAAAGCGCCCTTGAGGTATTTTATTACGAAAATGGCGCTATATAAGTTATCCACAATAAATAAATAAATAAAATAAACAAATACAACAGTATAAATCACTCTTCAAGCACAAGAGTTAGTCTCTTTTTTAGAGAGTTACAGTGATAACATTTACTAGATGTGTAAAAGAAGATATGTATAGAATTTTTTAAAAACATGTACCTTTTATGAAATTTATTAATTTAAAAAAAATTAAAAAATGAAGTAAACAAGAGGACACAAAATATATTCAATTTAATTTTATTACCAGTGATGTGACGTGACTATTTTCCTGTTTGCAAAAATATTCTGGTCTTGATTTTACAATAAGACAAAGTTCCATGATATAAATATCCGTAAATGCTAGTAAATTTAGTCTAATAAAAGTTGACCCGCATCTTCACCGTGCACTGCGCAAATATCGCGAGCATCTTTAACAGATTTATTTCTTCGAATGAACGGAACAGGAGAACGAGTCGAAAATTGACACTTTTGTCTTCTTGACATTTCATTTTGAAGGTTTGTAATCAAATAAAATATAGGTAACGTAGAAGCAACCATAATGTCTTAAGAGGGAAAAAATTCTCAGAAATAACGTTTAACCTTAACCATTTTTTTAAAACCTTTAATGCTCATATTTAAACGGAAAAAAAAATGATACAACTTATGTTAACACCTAATATAATTTATTTTATCTACTCCAAGTAAAAAATTTACCGTATTTGTTAATTATTTAAATGTAAAATAATTTACCAGTTAATCCAATTAAACATCCAATAATGACTGAACCACGCTTAATTATTGCTTTAGCTGGATAATTCATTTAAAAAGCGCATTTTTGTGAACCTTAAGGGCGCTATACAGTAAATATCCCAACACGTCTTGCAGCTACCTATAGAGCACATGGATGGCACAGCCATTTGATTGAATGCTGGCATTTTATGAACAGGCTGCCATGAGATCGGGTATTTATTTAGTAAATTCAGTGAAAAAAATGCCGATTATAAGACGTCTGCATAAAACCTATTCTTATCTACGGATGCGAATTGTGGCACCTTCCTATGGCTCAAAACAACACAATACTGAGTTTGAGAATAGATGTATCAGAAGAATCTTAGGTGTGCGGTAGTTTGGACTTTGCGAGGAATGAAGGAATTAGAGAACGGACGCATCAAACTCTGGTGGCAACTGTCATCAAGCGGAGGCAACTTGGTTCGCTGGGCCGTGGATGTACCTACTGCAGTCCCGTTCTTCGCACCCCAAAACTGAAATGGATTATCAGAAAGAAATTTTCTGTAGGCACGTTTGGCATTTTTCACGTACGAAATTAGGCGCTTTTAAGGGTTTGCGAATGACCCTAGTTCTAACAAAATACAATTTATTTAAAAAATTAGCCACAGGAACAAGCCAATGGTAAAGAAAAACATCACTTCAGTCCCAACATCCAGTAAGAAAATAGGGAATACGTTTGTACGAAGAAAAATTACACTGCGTGTCCTCTTAACCACACTTGCTCACTTTACAAGACACCATGCAGGTTCTCGACGACCAGGGTTTGTATTCTAATGTGATGTTTAAATTTATCTTTAATTTTAACTACAAAGTAAAATTAAGTTTTCCGTATGAAAAATAAAGTGTAATGTCGAGGCATTCTAAAATAAATAAAAGCACGTTCGCATAAAACCCCAACTACCTATATAGCCACAGCGTGACATTCTAAACGTTAAAACAAAATGCAATGAGTGGAGGCGTATAAAAAAAACAACAAAAAACGCGTGCAAAATTACTTCACAAACAAACACAGAGTTGCAAGTCATAGACCTCATGTTCCAAATTTATTTTGGAAAATTCATCTACAGGGGCTTTTTTTGATACAGTTTTTCACGAAACTTTTAGTGAATTATATGTATATTTCAAGCTTACCTTGGGTTTTCTACTTTAATTCAATAACTGTTTTGCTACGATCGCCATGCGGTCCACGTGGATTTTTAAAAGCTAGCGCGTTCGCAATACTTACAAACGCATTGTGTAGTATTTGTGAATAAGCCCATGGTATGCCATCGCAAGGCATACGTATTATGAAAATAATATCTGTCTCTTTCTCGCTCAGACGCGCTTATGAGCGTGACATAGACAACTATTGCTTTGTTAGTTACTAATGATATGGCAATAAAATATACAAAGGATGCTTCTGTGTTCGTTTGAATTTCGCTGCGATTCTAATAGTAAAAATATAATAAAATGTATTCGATGTGAAAGCATTAAGCTATGGATTAAAAACACTGGTTTATAAATACATATTTTCATTTAATCAAATCATGTATAGGTTGATTATCTAGTGCTGGCGCTTTCGCAAAACTTACACAAAAACATTTTGAATGTACAGAATATTGATTTTAAACATCTTGATATTGTATTTAATGTTTTTAAAAATATCTTTTAGATTCGAGCAAAAAAAAATTCACTCATTTTTTAAAGAAGCCGCTTTTTTATTTAATATTTGTGTTCATTATAATAATAATTAATACAGTGTAATTAAAATGCACAGAACAGATTATATTTAAGAAAATATGTATACACAATTATTGATAAACAGCCTGTAGATTTTAAATGCGTTTGAGTTTAAACGAGTTTTGCGAACGAGCCAGATTAGTTAAACAATCAGTACTGTCAATGGTGAATAAATGGGCGCTTTTGCAACGCCATCAGTGCATAAACTAAGGATTTTTTGCGCGATTTATGGTTGAGTGCCATATTGTCAAAAGTGGCGTATTTCCCCAAGTTACTATAAGTGTTTTAATTTGGTATTCCGGAGGAACACACAACTTGGAGGAATTTTTTTAAATGATTTTTTTTAACACTATGTATTATGCTTCATTGTTTGTAAACCAAATATACAAACATGAGACATATTATTAAGTACTTATATACCGTACGAACACATTTTTTTTATTGAAAAAAGAAGAATAATAGTTAAAACAATAATAAATTTTATTTTAGTATAATAACATATCATTATCAAAAAAAACGAGATACATATTTATTACGCCTAAATATTTTAAAATTATTAATCACAAGCATACGTAATTTTAAAAAATTTCAGTTAAGCTTTAAATGTAATTCTGTGAATATAATTATTAAGAATCTACACAATGAAAAAAAATGAGTGCCTACTTTTTGAATTTCGGTAGTTTTCATATAATGCATATTGACCTGCCATCTGTTGATAAAAAAAGCAGCATTATTTATGACGTAAGTATTCTAGTGTGAATATTTATTAATAGATGTCAGTACTTCATGAAAATAAAACAGGTTTATTTCATGATATTTGAAATGCTACTGGAAAGGGAAGACAATTTGGCTTTTTAAATAAAACGTTATAAAAAGAAATGCGCTATTTAAAAATATTAAAATGTAATGTTTTTTAAAAACAACTAACCCCGTAAATAATATTACAGTGGGGACCCTAACTATCTAACGGAACGTCAACGTTGCCTAACCTGAAAAAATGGCCGGACCTGTTATCCACGGTTTGTTTTTAAGTCGCTTTGAACTAAATAAATATATTTTGCCGTTTTACGGGTGTTAAAACGAATATTTTAAGAACATTTACATTTATGAAAAAGTGACTCGGGTTCTCTGGAACTGCTGTGGAGGATCTTAAGAATGTGAGTATTTTTGTGTCGTATTTTCAATTGTACGCCCACTAGACTTCTATTTGCAGCTGATAATTGTCATTTCTTTTATATCTAATAACATTGTTATTTTCCTATTCAACTATACAATAATAACTGTATGATCTGTGAATGATTGTTCAACGCCCAAAGACTCGAGAATTACGTTGGCTTTCCATTCCAAATCTGACATTTCGTTATGTCTTCATTATTTTTTAATCCTATAAACTTTATGACGTAGCGGTGGAATTTTATTTAACTGGATCAGTTTTTAATTAGATTAAGCTATTAGAGATGCTTTTTTATTGGTAGGAATACATAGATGTAACACTTTTAAATAACGATCTCGAACTGTGTACGATTTTCCTAGACAACACTTTGTGGTTATGTCAAGAATTGATTATTTGCACAAGTATGTTGAGTTTGCTAGTCAAATGTATAAACATTTTTATTTTAAGCAATGACTTCACGCTTATTAAAAATTAATTAGATTATATGTTACGCAAATACAAATTAAGGTGAATTCATAGTTAAATGAGCATTTATTTTAACATAATTTATTCTTGTCGTTTTTAGTCAATGCTCAATATATGCATTGTAACGTGTTATAAATGTATTTATACTGTATTAAGTTAGTTAAGAATTATTATAAACTTTAAGTATTACGAGTTAATAAAAGTTATTTACGTTTTTTTTCCGAATTTAAAAATAAGCACCTAAAAGTAAACAAAAAATATTCTTTAAAAAAAGTCATTCGAAAGAAAATGTCTGATCTACAATATATTTGCTTACTTTAACGTTATATATATATTATATTATTTTATTTCGAAATGGAATGTCAAGTAGACGAAAGTGCGCATTTTAGACATTTTTTTCTATTCGAGTTCAATTGAGGAATAAAGCTGCCAAAGCTGCTCTCGATATTTGCGCAGTGTGCGGTGAGATGCTATGAATTTTTCACTAATTGTAAAATAATGAAGGATTAAATAAAGATATAAATGTAATTTTAACTTTTTAATTTACGAAAAATAATGTACTTTGTCACCACATGCTAAGAATTTATTCAAATGATTTAGAGAATAAGTGGGTTTTAAGTTTCTTCCGAAACATCACTTCACTCTCACAGTTTCGGACTTCTGCTGGGAGAGCATTCCATGCCGTAGGGCCTGCGATCGCAAATGCACGTTCGCCGAATTTAATGCGCTGTTTGCGTAGAGGTATAATAACTTTTCCTTTCGACGTAGATGTAGCTGATCTAAGCGTAAGACGTCTGTCAGCTAGTTCATCTGGAATGCAGAGTTCCCTTAGATATTCTGGAGCAGAGTTGTGCAGTGACTTATACATAAGCCAACAGAGTTTGTATTCCACCCTCCATGGAAAACGTAGCCAGTGCAATTCCCGAAGTAGTGGAGTGATATGACTGAACTTAGAGATTCCAAAAACTCTAATAAGATTTACAATGAAAATTCTGATACTTCGTAAAATAATTATTTATTCATTTATTTTAAAGAAACAAACAGTCGACAATGATATAGTAACATTGAAACAATAATGTTTAAAGACAGACCAGCAAAGTTTCTAAATAAGAATCATACATATTATTAAATTGTGTTACAACAAAAGGGTATATTGGAGAGTTCAATACAATTAAAATAGCAAGGACGTGTGCCCGACTAGGAAGGCAAATCCCAAATAAATAAAGCCGGCCGCCTCACACCATTCGCAACTTAAACATATAGAATGTACCTACACATTACTATGTTAGTGCCTATACACTACAAAAAAAAAACAATGCATGGACACTACAATATGTTTGTTTTGAGTACTATCATCTTTGCCTTATTCTATAGAATTATTGATAATGAGGTAATAAAAAAAAACAAATGCAAAAATTCTGAAAGTGTAAAGTTTAAATACATTAACTATATTTCAAGTGTGTCTACAAATCCAGACAATGAAGATGGTCATACCTTAATTTATAAATTTATTTAGTTATTAAATTTAATTATACTTTTCGAAACATCTTTTGAAATATTTTATTGAATTAAGATTATGATTATTTTCCCGAGACATTAGTATTGACGTTGTCTACGTCCAGGGCTCACAAAATAAACTGTTTTAATTGCTCTGCAATTTAAAACACTTCTCAATGAGTAGAACACGTTTATCAATTTACTTGAGTTTTTTGATGGTCAAAATAATGTGGGATTCGCAAATGAGATGGCAGTCGATAGGGTATTTTCGCAAATCGAGAACAACGTTAAAAATATTAATATATTTATATTGGATTTTTACGATTCTAATGATATAACTATCAATGTATTGAAAACAAGTTTTCATTTATAATTTTCGGGTTTGAAAATGTGCACATACAAAACGGTTCGCATTTGACTTCACGTCAGTTTGATGTCACACGTCATGCCCGCCGCCTGCGCTTCTGATAAACATTGCATACGAGTATGGCGGAAAAACGTCATACGTGCCGTTTATCCCATAGGGAGCAAATATCATATTTTCGGGTAATTCAAAATATGCATATTTTAAACCCTTGTAAAAAAAATTTCCGACGTCGCACGAAAATGTTAGTACCGTTTCCATTGTAATTTTTTGCTTATTTAAAAATAATAAAATACCGTGGAAAGACCCTTTACCCCTTTTAAGGGAGAGAAGGTGCACGGTACTTTATCCTGTCCAGAAATTTGGTATATCACATGTGTTAAGCTCTGCGTTCAGAGATGTATCCTTATAAAATTATTTTATTTTATGCTGTAAAATATTCTAAAGAATTTTTTTCCAGTAGACCTTTTGCTATGATGAATGAATACAGTACACTGCCAGATAAATCACAAAACTGAATCAACTCATAAATCGCGCGGAACACAAGGAAGAAATAAATAATAAAGATGATATTACTTTCAAACATTTAAAAATATGCTGTCAGTCGCGTCCAACGCAATTTTTTTTTGTATAAATCTTATAATTAATTATTTATTTATTTACTACATTATGGAATCACATCCTCTACCTGATTTTACTGATCAGCAGAATACGGTTCTCTTATGGTTAGGTGAAAAGAATAGAACACTATTTACATTAATATAGCTTTCTTCATATTATTTTGTCTTTCCATATTTGAATGTTGATTTTTCTGCATATTTTTGTAGACAAGGACTGTATTCAACCCCCTAGGGAGCTGTTCATATTAACATAATACAACAGAGATAATATAAAACATTTATATTTGTAAGTGAAAATTCTTGATGGAAGTTCATTGTAATTTATTATATAAATAAAAGACGACTGATACTTTAATCCACAAATTTGGAATATCCAGTAGCCGGTTTCATCGCTTTCGCGACATCTTCGAGACTGGTATCTTTATTAAGGAGTTCAATGTATTCATACAAAGCGGAGGTAAGGATAGAGAATACAAAATTATATGGAAGTAAATTAAATAAAGTTATTTTTATCTTAAAGATCATTATCAAAAAAATTTCGGGTTAACTTAGATCGGGTTGTGGTCCTGTGGCTAGTGTCTCGGACTCACGGACCAAAGATCCGTGGTTCGAATCCTACTCTACCCCAACTTAATTCCCATTTTCTAATAGTGAGTTATTTACAACTCGTTGAAAATGGCCTTCAAAATTAAATATTTGGGTAAATCATAAGAACGCAAATACTTCTTTTTACTATAAAAAAAAAAAAACTAATGAGTTGATATAATGCTATTTAGATGAGTTAAAGTATTTTATTTTTGGTGTCCCATCCTTCGTGAGTGTGATTTTTGTCAATTATGATTTCTGAAAAACAAAGGGTAAAATGTCATTAGTAGAAATATATTGCCTCTGTATATCCTTACCTCTGTTTTGTATAAATACATTGAACTCCTTAATAAATATACCAGTTTCGAAGATGTCGCGAAAGCGATGAAACCAATTACTGGATATTCCGAATTTGTGGATTAAAGTATCACTCGTCTTTTTTTTATATAATAAAAGAGACAACATAATACACAAACGTCAACAGATGGAATAATTGGAGGAATGTAGATGTTTGAATACGGGCAGAATGGTGAATGTTACACAGTGTGTAAAGTGGCCACTTAAACCAGCCAATGAATGGCCATAAGCTCTTTGGATACCTAGACTTCTTATTCCCTTCTCTAAAATGTTATTCATCTTGGTTGTATTATTTTAATATCATTTTATAGTATTTTGTAATTACTGAACTTGGTCATGCCATGTCTTCGGCTTACCTTGGCTCCTACATACATCAACATTTGTATCACAAGGTTTTACTGCACATCAATCTGAGAGATGTATATTTCGAGAGCGAAATATGTAACTGTACTGTGACTATTAATTTTTATTTTTATATATGCTAATCTACTCAACGCAGAACTCGAGTTCCATAAAGTTGTAAAATCTTATATTTATTAACGGAATACACATAAGATACATTATTTATATTTTAAACTTTGTGTTTTGTGATTAGTTTTTACAATTGCCAAAAAAGTCCAAAACCTTCCATTATTATTTTTCCACATATTTTTTAGATGACAAAATAATAATATTGATTTACACTATTTTATAGCCGTCAAAAATAAACCAGTTACGTATATTTTTTTAAAATAAATTTCCATTCCCATTAAAACTCTTCACCATTTTCTCTTTCGTTTTTGGCCTTGCTTTCTGATATAAATTTGTCTTATAATAATCTTTACTTTATGCGTTTTCTTTTCTATTTTGGACGAAATACGAACGAAAAAAAACGAATGACTTTCTCAGTATTTGCCTTAGAGCTTAAAAACATCGAATTGAGTTGCCAAGATCATATATTTTTTCTCCATGCATATCGTGTAAAAATAAACGGGACATAATTCACGTGGATATTACGAGTATCTAGTCTGTTACAGTTTATTTTATTAGTTGGCAAGGAAACTTATCCTTTTTCCTAGATGTTCTCTATTGTTGAACATATTTTAACGTTTTTAGTACGATCGAGATTCCGCCTTATCAAAAACGCTGCAATCTAATTTTGAAATTATTTGAATGTTTGATCCATGGAATGTGTCCAATCTAGCCAGCGTCGTCTCCTAATGGGACTTGAGAGAACATATTTATAATGCGTTTGTTTAGATGTTTAGTTTTAGTGACGTAAATCTATTGCATTCCGATTAGACATTTTCGAATTCAATGGGGTTTTAATATAAACATATGATAATATTATTTCGTTCTATTTTGCGCATTTCATTAAAAAATATAGCTGATACCACGGTTTTTAAAAGCTTTTTTGTTTGCTAAAACTGTATCTAGAACTATATTTAAATCTAGTAGCAAACCAACATTATAATTATTTTGCAATATCTGTATTTTTAGATTTTATGTTCAAATATTAAGTTTTCCATAGGACCTAATGAAAAACAAATGTGACTATTTCCAGGCACCGTCATTTTTGAGATTTTTGATTAGTATAACTGATTATGCTGTTTTACATAATAATATTATACTTAAACACAGCCTTCTTCTTTGTATCTGCTAAGAAAACAGTTTAAAGGCAATATGAATTCACTGGTTACCTTAAAGAAAAATAGTTGCTGTATTTAGTTTCCATTACAACGGATTAAGCCACGTTTGTTTTTTAGCGTCACTTTTTAAAATAAATTGTAAATTGTATAAAAATATAGGATGAAACGAGTCGCCCTCTGAACACGTCGGAAATAAATATTTTAATTTTGAATATACTATTAGAGTGTAAGACTTTAGTTAAACAATTTACGTATATTCAGTTCAAATGCATCAAATATAAATGTGGTAATTAAATTTAAAGTATATTTTGTACGTGGCCCATCGATTAAATAATATTACCCGTACAAACTTAATTAATAACAATAGTTAGTTAAACTTTATTATGCAGTCCGCTAACTACTCGTATGTAACACGATAATAATATCTAACAACTAAACATGTGGTGACTTATACGCCTATCGCGATCGTCACGTCCTTACACTTCCGTCAGTCTCCAGTTAAATTGTTATAATTTATGTACGAGGACTTACTGATACGCAGTATTGATTGTATTGAATAGCTTTCGATGGCAGTGTTAGCAGTTTTTTAAAATTATATTTAGGGTATCCGATCAATTTGGTATGTTAATACATATGCATAATTTAAAAAAAAAAAACACATTTTGCTTTGTAAATTAAAATAACATTATTTATGCAAACTACTGTTGTAGATAACTGTAGGATATTTCATGAAAAACTCATATTTTATTTTTATTTATTTGATACTTCACAAGAATACATTATATAATTGAATAAACAATCTTCATTGTGGAAACCCGTGCCGAGGAAGGCATTTTACATATTTTATTTTGATTTTTTACACAGATTATAGTTTTCGAATAGACATAAATAATTTATATACCTACCTCTACAAAGTTTTAAACAGTTAAAAACCAACGTATTAATTATTTTTTCCCCCTTTTTTTCTTGTTATTTAATTTTACGGTTGTATCCACTTATATTAAGGATTGTAATATCTTTAATCTTCTTCCCTGGACTGTTCCTAATCTCATTCACATCTGGTATTATACTTTTGCAAATGTTAGTTACTGAAAGAGTCGTGTCGATGAAAACCCCCGGAAGAAGATTTATCAATATGAAATAATTAATATATTATTGGAATTTCATTGGTTTATGACATGTAAAGTTTTTTATGTGTCTGTGTTCCTTGCATTTTATAAGGTACAAAAATTATTAATAAATATTGACAAAAACACGGTTTATTAATTAGTACACTATTACACAAGGGTATTATTGACAGGCGCCGGCGCCGCGACACAATCGTTTAGACGGCCAACTGTGAAACTGGCGCGGCGTCGTGGGCTCGATTCCCGCCGGTTGCAAGAAAAAAATATAAGAACGATTTTTCTCAGTTGGTCCGAGTGTTGTGATGTATTTTTAATAACTTCATTCCATATTCTCTCTTCCCCAAACGACTAGTAGGTAAAATCGCTACCAAATAATGTTTTTTTTTATTTTTTATTTAAATCTTAAAATAGGGCACACATATCATACATATTGTTATGTGTGTTCTAATAATAACATTACAAATATTTTTAATTTATAAATTGTTTATCACATATGTCTTGACCATTATTTTAAATTTTGATATGTTTTTTTCTTCATAAATATTTTTTTTCATTTCGTAATACTTTTTAATTGCTTTAAATAAAATTGAATTTTGTGACTTTGCCTTTTTCCTAAATGGAAGTCTAATTTTGTTCTTTTCTCTAGTATTGTGATTGTGTTCATGCTGGTTCCGATCAATTTTTTTCCAAAATTCTGTTTTTTTATTAGAGTTTATAATTTTATGAACAAATATCATTGTATTGTAAAATATTCTTTGTTTATATGTTAATAATTTCATTTCATTTACCATCGACTTTACCCTCGTATATCTGTTTTTTTTCAAAATGATTCTAAAGGCTTTATTTGTTTATTAGAGTTGAGTTAAGGATGTCTAAACAGTAAACTTTCTGATCTCTTTATTTATTTGGTAACTATTAAACTTTTTTATCCGCATTCAAATGAGGTGTTCTCCCTTGCTGCTGTAGGGAGTTATACTCATTTACTAAAACCAAATAAAAGGTTTTATAGGTAAAAAGCATAAAATAGGAACCTCTTTAATTTGATAATTACACCGAAAATACGGGATACCTAACTCTGTTCCGCTTGAGATATTCCTGTTTCTCAGATAGGTACCGATACTACATGCTCGCTACTCGGTATGCGCTTCTTGTCCATGTCTTCATCTCGTGTGTAAGTTATGACATTCTCACCCACTTGCGTGAGATGTTGCACTTGTATAATATTATTTGCGCGGCCGCGGCCGGTGCGAGGAAAGGATTTGTCCAGCTGTAACAAGCAGTAACCAGGAAATGTGCGTACATAAACGCGGTCGCGACTATAAACTTTGGATTCGGAGCGTTCCTGTTTCAACTCGGACTCTGCTAGTGTTTATCTATTGTTTACGGGCATCGGACAATGTTTGGTCTGGGTTCCGAGCTCGTCCAGTTGGCGACTCACTTCGAGTCATCAGTTCCGCATGTTTCTTGATCTATTTTAGTGTCGACCCTAATTCGCTTACTTGGTACGAATGTTTTTCTACGATTTTGATGGATTTTTTCGTATACATATACAAAATTTAGGAAACATTCTTAGTTTTTGTCCTCTCGCTACATTATCGTAACGCAGAATGACGCAAATTCGGGCTTCCGATAATCGTGTGCTGTAACACACTCGAATACTTTGTTGTTTTATAAATTTGCCCCGCTGTCACGGCTCATGTCCAGAACTGACTGATCGCCGGTCTATTTAGTATTTACAGTTTAGGGTGACTGACATACTGTCTCGCTTATGACGTTAAATTGTGTTTTCGGTCAGTTTAAAAAAAAATGTTTGCGTAATCTTGTACGTAGTTACGAGTACTCGCGTTTTTAGAAATCCATTTGTCTTTCTGACGTGTGAATAAGGGTTTTTTTTCGAGCGATTCGAGTAGTGTTACGGTACCGCCTGCAGTAGAGCCTGCGCAGGCCGGGTGCTGCCAGGGCGGCAGGAGGGCAGGACGGCAAGGCGGCAGGGCGCTGCGCCGTCTGGCGGTGGGCGCGCGCCCAGCGAGGGCCGTGAGTCAGGCGGCCAGGAATAGCGCGGCCGGCGGAGGCGGGCAGGGAGAGCGCCGCCCGGATCGCGCTGCCCAGTAGCGGCCACATCGCCGACCGAGCGCCGTCCGCCGTCCGCCGACCGCCTGACAAGTCCCGACAGACACATCCCACCCCGAGTGCTGGCCGTTGTTATGTAGATCGTTTCATGTCCGCTATCGATGGGACAGTTCCGCCCTCGTTGCGCGTGTCGCGGAGCCGGCATGGTCCGGGAGGTGTGAGGGCCCCTGCGGCCTGGCCAGGCCGAGCGCCATGCCAGTCCGCGAACGCTCCGGAGAGCCAGAGCCTAAGCGTTGCAAGCACTGCCACGGTCTGTACAGCCTGCCCACTGCCCACTGCCCACTACACACCATCCCCCACCCGTTGTTGTGTGTGCTTCGAGATATTCCTCCGTTACTAACAACATTCTCGCGTGTGTGTTGTGTTTTCGTGAGCTTATTCTGTAACCCGTATGTTTTGTGATGCGCAATCTGTGGCATACATATTCCATGCATTATGAACTGTAGGTATTAACCCTATTTTGTGTTATACGTCACTTTAGACCTTTCTATATTTGTACAAAAATCAAAACATTTTCATCCCTGAGTTTACATACTTTAAGCACCTTATTTGATAAACTATTATAGATTTCCACTGGAAATTTTGCATCTTTAGACTTTTTGTAAATTAAAAATTGGGGTTATAAGTGTTTTTACTAATTTATAATTATATCCTCGAAAGGATTGTATGTTAATAAATACTTTTATTTTGAATTTTTCGACTGTACATTTGTTTTACTTATTAATAAATGTAACATAATTTAATTAAGAATGTATAATACAACTAATATTATCCATATAAGCAATGAGTTTAAAATCTCGCTAACCACTTTTTAATAAAAAAATATTCGTAAAAAAAACCTTATCTTACAGCATTTGGCTATCAATGTATTACAATTCCAGTGTACATATTATTATACTCGTTTCGTTTTATTGTATGAATAATTAGATACAAAATAATTATAGTTTGCACATTTCTATTATTTCATTAAAATGCCCGACATGCTGTGTAGATGTAATGACAACAATGTACCGATGTTACTATCACATTGGAGAGCTATTTATTACTGTTACGTAGAAAAGTAGTGATTTTCACATTTTAAACGTAGTAATTTAAAGAACAATAAAATAATTTTTAAACATAAAATAAATATTTATTTTATTAGTTTAACATTTTTAAAGAAAAAACCGAATCAAGTCCGGATGTGATTTTACCATATAATGTAGATGCAATATATCGATGATACTAAATTGAATCCTTTAGATCATGAGCATTTCCACCAAGAATAAATACATATTTATTATAGAATCGAAAAAAATCATGACTTCTTAAGGATTGTACCAAAGAATCTACTTAGCACCTTTTTAAGTCGATGACGTAAATTGAAAAAAACACGAATGCAAATCTACAAACTTATTTACAATCGATTGACAAAAAATAAAGCTTTTTCAAGTCATGACAGTATTCGAGGATACGTACTGATGGTAAGAATTGAATATCTCCCAAGAATTAGTTTGATATAGATATATAAATACAACTCGCTGTTTTTTTTAAGTTCATTTTCTCAGCAAATATGCAAATATATTAATCTTTGTTTTTAACCACTTATTTTTATTTTTTCTACCGACCGGTTTCAAAGCTACACAAGCTTTAAAACCTGTCGGTAGAAAAAAATAAGTTGTAAGAAACAAAGTTGTTTTACATTTGTTTTATTATAATGGATAGCCACAAAATTAATATGTCAAATAGATATTTTATATTTTTATTTAATTCCTCGTGAAATATCCCAAAATAACTAGAAGCAACCAAAATCGTCGTTTCCTTAAGGAAAGGAAGGTCACGTATAGTCGGATGGCGTACAATAGTTAATAGTTTATTGATTGTATATAATATAATGAGTATAGATCTCCTATAATAAACCACGCCACGCTCTGTTTATCGAGTTCTTATTCGGTGGCCGTAAAATTATTCCGAATTGTTGTAACTCAGCGCCTAGAACACCAATCAACAACGTTATTCCACCATTATACCAGTCACTCTTCATTCACTAAACTTTTAACATTCATTATATTTTATTAGGACATTTATATTGTAGCACTAACTTTTGGTTTTTATCTCCGATTTTCATTCACAATTTTAAACTACCGTTAAAAAGTAATTACCAGTTATTGTGGGTAATGAATTAATTCAAGAGAAATACGATGTGTAAGCAAAAAAACTTTATGTCCATTAATATTTTTAAGATTCTCAACTAAAATATTATGTCGCACGGCGTGTTTAAATAAATAACCCGAAGAATTTAGATGTCGTTGATACTCCAGGAATTTTTTGTTTAGGTAAACTTTCGGTTTTGATTGATTTGTTTTTGTAGGTTTATCCAAAAATATCTGTTCTGTTATGTGTTCATAAATATGTGAACATTGCCATTCGAAATTTCGTTAGATTTTTAGCTTTCGTTAAACTGCGTTTGGGTCATGAAATCAAATAGCAGAACCAATTATAATTTATGGAAACTTTTCAAATTTACTAGTTTCGATTTTTTTTTTAATGAAGACATTAAAAACAAAAGCATTACTACTTTCATTTGAACCACAGGCAGTGAAGAAAAACCAAACACATGCAAAATAGTGAAATAAAATCTTGTTTTGAATTCGCCTCCGATCGTTTCGTGATTTTGAACCTTGATTTGATACAGCGAAAGATCGCAACTATATTGAGCTACTATGCTGATATTTACAGAACTTTATTATTTTGAGAGAAAACTCATGAAAATGACTTTTATTTATTTTTCTTACAGTATTAAAACATAAATGTATTTGAAGATGTTGCCCAATAAATATAAATTTATTTCAGAGTTTGCTAAAAATGTTTTTAAAAAATCGGTTGTCTCGTTAGGTAATGAAGTATTTTCTCGTAACTAAAGAGATTGAGTCATACTTGTTTATATTTTTGGTCAACTTTCGTTTTCACTATGAAATAAATGACCCGTGTAATCGTCGAAGGCCAGGCTTGCCTCCATGTTTGGCTAGACAATTTTAGGTTAAGATGTATAGCCTTATATCACGAAATTGCTGCTATTGTCAATTAATTCATAATCGAGTATCTCGCTCACTCTCGAAAGGTGTTTTACAAAGTAAAAGAGATAACAGTATTGGAAACATAGGTGGTAATTGTTGTAACTCTTGCGGTTAATTTCTTATTTACCAGCTCTATTCTGAAACTCGTGGTATTCTTATTTCTCGGTTATAATCATCGTTATTTTCCGGTTTTAGTCACATTTGTAGTTCATACTGCTTCAGAATAAGACGACATAATAAATTTTATAGTTTGCGCATAATTTATGATGCTGTCAAAATTAAATGCTTTTTATTAGATTTAGTTAAAAAAAATTAGATTTGCCTTAATTTGTCCGGAACAAATTAAATTTGAAAAAAAAAAACATTGCAGTATAAATAAATTTAATGCATTTTTCTGGATTTATTTTATTTAGGAAAGTACTTCATTGGTAAAAAAATATACAAGTGATTTGGTTATAATGTATTTTCCTCACTGGGAAATCCCGTGCCAATGAGAAAATACTTTTTAAAGTTACTTTAGTAAAAAAAGTTTTTTTAATAAATATAATAGAAATATAATAAATGAATAAATAATAATATAAATATATGTAAAATAATATACGTCTCTTAGTGCTCATGGTGCTGCCTTCATATCTACAGTATTAGCAATGAATCTCGATTTACTACACAAAGGCGGTAAAGGCGGCAAAAAGTTTTGCACTTTAGTCAAGGGAAACAGAATTATTTGATTATTCAGAACACTTTTTCATCAAAATTTGTCGACCACGTTGGGGATCGAACTTGAGAATTAATGCATGTTTGCCAAATGCGTTAACCACTACACTTCAAGGCGGACAATGATTAATCTAGACCGCGTGTAATTGATGATCCGGTGTATTTCCTCTGCAACATTAAATGGATCATTTGTTACGAACAAGTGAAATATTCAAAAGTTCTGCATTCATTTTGGCTCCCGTATTCCATGTATTTATATTCGACACTTCCAACCTTGTGGTAACGAGGTGACGATTTCTCTGTCGTTTTTCTGATCTCTCTTGGATGTTGTTGTTGTGTGGATCCTCCATCGCCAGTTTCTACGTTGTCAAACGCGCCCACTCTTTGGCTGGACGCCGAACATTGCAGTCGCCACCCCAATGGAAATACTCCAGCCCCGATAAAAACAACCTTCCTCCAATTTCCCCTTGCTATTGAACTTTCTATTATCGTGGAGACGATATGAAAATATTTTTGAAATCATGAGCACTGTTAATCCAATAATTTTCACTTGAATTCAGGACCATTTTCACAAAGCGAAATATCTACAAAAAAAACCAAAATGTGTTGGCGATATCAAACATATTGGTGAAATTAAATTTTTGCAAAACGATATATTTATTTATTTATTAATAATATATACGGCCTAAGCCAATCACAGCAGTTACATGAAGAAACATATAAACAAGAAACTGAAGAAAAATAGTAAAAAACTTTGTATCAAAGACAATTAAGGGGCAAGAAAATAATGGTATACGATATATTCACAAACACGATAAACATTTAAGACTTCGACATATATGTTTGTGCGAAGTTGTAGCGAGTCGACTTGGATTGAACTATCATTTAATTGAGTAATAATATGAAAATATTTCAGAAATAACTTACCAATACATATATATATATATGTACGCATATAAAAATAACAATAAAACAGTTAATAATGATTTCATGCAAAAGTAAACTTATATGTTATATTCCTAACACAAATCAACTTTTCTATAAAAATAGGAAATTATAGATTTTTTAAATGAATAGTTTAGAATGTAGAATTTCTATAAAACGGTATTTTTGTTTTTGTTAAAATCTTAGTAATTATTTTTTTATCAAAAAAACCTTCTCCTGAATATGTTACTTTTTGTGGATATTTCACTTTGTGAAAACGGTCCTCAATAATTAGGAATATGAATGACTGAATCTTAATCTTTATTTTCCATTCGTATACCGTCGCACGTTATTGACATTTTGCGTATTACGCATTACAACCGTGAAGCTTTAATTTCATAACTTGTACATCTGAAGTAACGGTTATCGTTTTTGATTAATGAACCACTATGTCTAACAACTCGCGCATCGAACAGACGCGAGACGTGTCGATTGCGAAAACTTTAATATTCGCTGTGCAATATTTACGCAGAACCTATTGGACGGTGATTCAAGTGATATAATAGCAGTTGACAACATTGTTGCTCCAAGTCAGTAACCGTGGACCTGTGTCATATGGTGTACTAGACAGACTTAGACATATCTCCGTGTAACTATTTCCCGCCCCTCCAACAAGAAAGACTAGAGTCTGAATAGTCTAAAACAGCTCCAACACGACTACCAGAATCTTTTCGTCACGATACGGCGTGATTATAATCCGGAGTTTGTTATTTTTGGAACTAAACTTAACGCTCTTCTATCTCACTCCGATGCTACTGTTCTGCCATTTCCTTCTTCCTCTTTTCTCTCTGATTCTTGGTTGTAGTGGTCCTTCAGCTTATCGCGCTATCGGCCATCACCTAAATCTACTTTACATACATAATATGTACGTACGCGGTAAAGTTTCCCGACTTTTTTCTTGTCAAAGAGACGCAGCAACAGACTATTTTTTTTCTTATTTTTTG
This sequence comes from Micrasema longulum, assembly GCF_059751315.1. Classification (NCBI taxonomy): domain Eukaryota; kingdom Metazoa; phylum Arthropoda; class Insecta; order Trichoptera; family Brachycentridae; genus Micrasema; species Micrasema longulum. The sequence goes on from NW_028277527.1 coordinate 159,886, forward strand.
CATAAACTCTCTTTTGAGTTTCTTTTCATCTATCGTAAAAATCTTTTTCTCACCTATCGTAAAGAATACAGTTTTGTGTGAAATAAAACCAGAATCCTTGACGAGTGCTTTTGACTCGATGACTACTCTCAGGTGAAAAACCCGAAAAAGGAAAGCGGGTGGGAATAAGTGCGCCTCACAGTGTAGTTGTTGGCGCGTACGCCTGTCACGCTTGATGTTCCGGGTTCGATTGCTGGAACGGTCGATATAAATAAGTAAGAATGATCATTTTACCTTCATCTAACAAATGGTCAAGATACGCTGCTTTGTTGTACCAATGCATGCTTTCACTTTCTATTCTGTTGTATCCCAACTCAACCCAGGGCTCTTGACCTCATAGAGTTAGAGATACGTTAAAAATTTTTTGTAATATGTGTCTTTATATGAATAAATAAATAAATAAATTCAGTAGCCTATCCACCACGTAGGCTACTGAATTAACACATGTGCGAACAGGGAAATGATGATTCAAACGAAGGACTATAAAAATCAGTATAAAAATATTTTAAAAAGCAGAATGATATTGAGCATATTTTTATTAGGTAAAAAACATATTTATTTATTTTATTTTATTTTTTTATGCTTTATAAAGTTAGTTCATAATATCTTAAGAACAAAAATAAACTTTTATTAACATTACTATTTTTTTCAAAATTTCTTAAGAATATATTTTTTCGAATTAATTTTTAATAATTCAATTCCTTCTATTTATTTTATCTCTTTAGGTAATTCATTGTACAGCTTCAATCCCTTGTACAATGAGTTTTGAGATTCTGTTTTTCTCCTCATTGGTAATCTTATCTTTTTTTTATCCCTTGTTTCATATGTATGACATTGTTGGTTAACTTTTTTTTTTATTATTCATCCCCTCAATTATTTTATTTATAAAAATTGCTTCACTGTATTTTAATTTTATATCAATTTTCTCTTCAACAATTTACTTAATCTATTGTAATAATTCTTAGTGAAAACGTCCAGGTTGTACATATGTATTATTTGCTTTAAAAAAAATATTTCTTCATCTATTGCTATTGTTATTGGTACGATTATGTTACTTAGATTGTGTGGCAGATACTTGAAATAATAACTCTGGATATTAAAAAAAACAATACTACTGTTAACTAGTAAGTTGGGTCCCTGTTAAGCAGGAGTGACAATTCTAAAAAAAGCTTGTCAGGATATGTGGGTATGTAGATGACTGTAGAGTCAACACACTTACACTCCTTATATAAACGAAGAAACTCATGAAAGAATCACACATACAAAATAATGTGTAAACACTTGACTAACGTTGTTTGATTTGAGATTTTAACTGTTTTCCGGAAAATTGCAAGATTTGGATTTCCTTTGAGAGTGAGGGCAAAAATAATTCGGCGCATTCCTCAGTACTTACTAATCGCTTGGAAATACGTCCTTGTGCAATTTTCTACGCTTGTGACGTCATTCCCAACAGGAGTGGAAAGAGTCCGTACGTTTCTCGACTCGCATTATGTACGCCTCGGCCGGCGTCATTGCAGCACTTTGGAAGCGATGAATGGAAAGGTCTACTTCACATAATCTCTTATTATTTATTCTATCAATTCTGCTACATTAATCCAAATATTAGGCCTTACAAAGAGATAACTTTTAAAGTTTTATTGCTATAAAAATACTCACTGGTTAAAACATTCTTAATTTCCTGAAAGTTTCCGGTTTTTCTTCTCATTTAAAAATATTGTGTAGGATATCGACATTCAATTTCGATGTATATTATACGTTAGAGGTTTTTGATCACAATTAAAACATTTTTTTTTGAAAAAAAAATTCTCTTTAAAATTGTTATTATTTCTTTTGAATTTAATTATATCAAACAACTGGACCTCAATCATTGTCACAGAAGGCTTTAAAAACATGCATCAGCTTTTGTGTAAAAGAAGCCGAGTAATTTATTTTATGTCAGTATTTTTTTTAAAGAATTTCAATATTGTTGGCAAGCGAGACATGTACCGTGTTTTAACACCAGCCAGTGTCTTGTGTTTTCATTCGTAGGTTTGGAAGTTCGAGACTTTTCACTCTACGAAACTGTAAATATATCTATACCTACTGTTGGTACGGGCACGAATACCAGGGCAGCATGTTATAGTGTAGATCATGCCCAAACCGCGCGGTATTACGTTGTTTAGGCGAATATTTTTGGCAAGCGTCGCGGCGCGTCGATAGCCACGCTGGATGGGCGTCGGCGTTTAATCTCGAGAAATGTTAATCGAATCATCGCCATGTTTGCGTGTTATTATATTTTGCGACTGACCGAAACTAGAATATTCACTGTGCAGTAAAGTTATAGTATCGTGTATGACAGTTTCCAAGTTATTCGGAAACTGAAATCCAAATTAATTTTTATTTTTTATATTTTTTTAATGAACGCTTTCATGAATTTGAATGCATAATGAATTATTTCATCGTAATATGATATGGCAATATCGGTTCTCTTAAAAACTACTACTTTACAACACAGTGTGTAAAGTGGCCACTTAAACCAGCCAATTACAGGTCATAAGCCCTGTAAATGCCTAGACTTCCATATTCCCTTCTCTAAAATTTTTCCCTCTCTGTTGAAATAAATTTAAATATGAACAACTCCCTAGGGAGGAAATCCAGCCAGTCTGCAAGCATTTGGACATAATCAAACATTGTTAACTATGACTATTTTATATTTAAAATTACAACGCTATGGTATTGCCTATTCGATTTCCTATACTGTGAAAACAGTTTGTATAAGCCGAAGCATTTTGCCTCACAAAATGTTAAGTGCAAAAAAAAAAAACAACGCAGGACATAATTTGTGGCATTGCCGGATCACTATCAATATTTGCACCTGAAATTGTACGACTGCAAAATTCATCTTAAAAATGCGTAGAAGAGGAAATAGTACATCATTGTGTGTTTGTTTTTTGATTTGGAATTTCCCAAGTTTTCCTTATCTTAGACAGCTGCATGCCACGTCTACTCATTACTAGTTAGCCAGTCTTTTTCGGTGACTGTTTTCCATACATATCCCACCACTCATTTATATAGATATGCATCATAAATATTGCCAGTCAAAGCCTTTCTTTAATGAAATAAATATATATTTTTAAAAAATATCTTCAAACTGTGATTTCTATGCCGTTATGTAATATAAATGTAGTCGTGTACAACTTTATTTATACCAATTATGGCTGTTGTCTGATAAGAAGTAAGGAAATCATACTATTTAAAAATTGCAACTTTAAGAAAATAAAGTAAGTGAACGTAAGATAAAAATAATCTATTTATAAGGTATTACTGATTAATATATAGATACTTCAAAGTTTTACACAAACAAAACATATTACTTTTCAATCGGCAGATTATGCTTTTTGAAATTTAGACTAAACTTAGGTACATTGGTACTTATCCAAGGGCAAGGTATTCAACCTAATGATTTGAAGATAATAAATTGATTAGTAAAGTTATTAAAGAAAAACCTTTAAAAAAAATTAAAGTCATACTAATTTTGTGGTGTTTTTTTTTTAGTTCTACGTTTAATTATGCTCTCAATAATCAATTTGTTTCTTTTTTAGGTGATACCGTGTGTGTTGGATTCACTTAGTTTACCCTGAAGATGGCTCCTGTAATGGTAGCCGAAACGTCGGAACAAATCCAACACACACGGTATCACTCAAAAAAGGAATAAATTGATAACAGTGACCGTGAAAACCTTCACACCTCTTTCAATAATCATAAAAAAATATTTTAGTTCAAACCCGAGGAATATTTTGGTTGTAAATGTTTTTAACAAAATTGCCGTCGAATGGCCGGTATGAATATAATTTTTTTGCTGAAAAACATACCGATGATAAACAATATTTAAAACCAAGATATAATTCTTAAAAAAATACAAAAAAACATAATTGCTGTATCCTCTAACTTATCTAAAATAAAGTGTTTATTTTAATTAAGATATGTATCGTACCTTCCATATTTTTTGTTTGTTTTATATTTTTTTGTTTTATCTATTATGTTCTATCAAAAATATTATATTTCTCATACCAAAAAATGACTGACGGGGAAAACAGTTTATGCTTGTGTAAGGTGTATATTATTATGTACTATAAATATTTTTTTTTAAATACGTTGATTAAAAACATTATACTTACATTATTACAGTTTATAGTGACACAATCGGTAACGACCCTTGCTTGTGAACTTTCCCTTATTCGCTAGAAAATCCGTGTTGAGTCGGGGCACAAATATGTCACTTAGGTAGGAAGTTAGGAAGTTATATATGCAGACACACTACAGTAAAAATGTGCGTTATTTTAGTTTTCCGGTCCTTTTATTCACGCAGCGTGATATTTCGGTTAAATTGAAGCTCTTGATTCATTCCATATTGTGAAATGTCAACAGTTTTAGCTTTTAGCCCACTTAGTTTTTTTAACCGCCCGTGTTATTATAGCGCTAACTGCCATAAGTCGCTCCTGCTTTCAGTTTACTTGGAGAGTTGACCCTTTTCTGGGTCAAAGCGTTAATTTCAGCATATAATTAAAACAAACGCGGCATGTATGCGCTTTTCACGAAATTAACACATGAAATATTTTTGGTTTTTCGTGCTTTCAAAATACGCAACCCATGTGCTGCGTTGATTTAGACACGTTGAGCGAATGTACAGTGAAAGAACGATAAAAAAAATTACAATGCGAATGTCTGTAGAAAAGGAGGAGGACCGAGAAAGTCTTTACATGACCAAATCTAACAAATACTTGAAGATGGATAGTCAAAAGTCGGAATAATCGGCGTGCTTGCATGAAGAGGTGTGTGAATGTAGAGGAAGCGAGGTCTGTGTGCAAAGACAGTGATATTTATTTAATCAGTTTTATTTTTATAACAAATTACCTTACATAGAAATCTTTATTTTCAGGCTATCAAATAGTTAAAATAATTTTGTAATTAACCTTCATGATACAGCACTGGGCATTGGGTACAACACAAATAGCTCTTTTGCAGCCCTCGCAGAAGTATACCGTCATGCGACGTTTTTTGGTAAATAGCTTTAAATTTTACACGGTCAGTACTTATTACGTAAATAAAAAAAATATTTAAAAAAATGAATAATAATAATAAAAGTTAAATAAAGATATGCGTAACTTGGATAAAAAAGTGATGTTCACGGGATATAACCCAATCCAATTAGCGTAGGTCCGCAATCAACGCGTGCGGTTGACTAATTTAGTTAGTAAGTTTCAGTTCTCCATGTTTTTTGCGATATTTTTCAACAATAAAATAATAATCAACGCTGTTTTGAGTATGTCCAAATGTTTGTAGACAGACTTTCATATTCCCTTCTCAAAAATGTTTTCGCAATTGTACGTATACAATATTTTGGGTATTATTATTAATTTATTTATTAACATTTTACATTTCGGATAGATACGAATGGCGGTTTTCGTCCTGACAATATCTATTTTTTAAGTCAAATCATAACTATTAAGTATATAAATAAATAATGGGCGAAATAACAATATTTATGTTGGTCTTATTTTACATGAGCTCGTTTTATTTGTTTTAATTATTAAACATTCGTTTTAACCACTTCTGTTTTATTGAAGTATTGTGTTAAGCTCTCGCATTTACACATAAACATCAATATTAACACCAAATATGTCTTCCTATTGCAACATTGTGTTTTTTTTTTTTTAAAGAAAAAAAATATTTGCGTTCTTATGATTTACCCAAATATTTCATTTTGAAGGCCATTTTCAACGAGTTGTAAATAACTCACTATTAGAAAATGGAATCAAGTTGGGGTAGAGTGGGATTCGAACCACAGACCCTTGGTCCGCGAGTCCGAGACACTAGCCACAGGACCACAACCCGATTTATTTTATTAAAAAATAAATAATTACGTTCTTATAATTTACCCAAATATTTAATTTTGAAGGCCATTTTCAACGAGTTGTACTTTAAAAAAATGGGAATCAAGTTGGGGTGGAGTGGGATTCCAACCACGGACCTTTGAGCCCGAGTCCGCAACACCAACCACGGGATCACAACCCGATTTAATTATTTTATGCTTGTTCAACTCTAAACTCGCGCAATTATTTTTTATTTATTTATTTATGACAAAATACAAGGTTTTTAAACTTCACATATTACATATTTTATTTGTTCGAAATATTCCCAATCAGCAAAAGTGCTGGTATGAGGGGATATTATATATTATAATTGTGTTTATTTTATGCTTGTTCAGTTCTGAACTCTCGCATTTAAACATAAAAATCAATATTAACACTAATAATGCCTTCTTCGCACGGATAATCTTATCTTATCTTATAAAATAAAAATAAAATGATTGATATCAGAAACCATTCCTCACATTTAAATTTTGTGGCAGTTATTTTTTTGCAATCAAACAGTTGGCACAATAAAATTACAAGTTTACTATTGCTATTAATGAAGAAAACAATTGAAACATGTTTTACTGTAGTGCACGTTCAGATGCAGAATTTTTGCATGAACGGTATTGTATATAATCTTGTACAATAGTTTTATAATGGACTCGTGGTGTTGGGTTTAATTCATTTTATGTTTAAAACACAATGGTAATCGTAAATTTCAGTTGAATTTTTTACTTACATATATTATAATAAAAACTTTCCAATACTTATTCGTTTTTATGTTAAATACTATATATTTTTATTGAATATAAGTTATCTATGTACTGTTTAGTGAATTCATATTATAATTGTTTGTTTTTGAAATCTTGTACCCGCATTTGCACGAATTTTTGGCATTAAAAAAAAATCACGTGATAATGTTTTAGATTTAGGTGGGAAATCAAGATTATTTTTTAAACTGCATAATACATTAATACCCAATTTGTAGGTATGACTATATATTTAAAAAAAAAAGTAATTGTGACATTTATGGTATATTCGTAACTTTTTTCCCTGTAAATAGGGAATATATTGTTGCACATATTTTTTTTTATTATATCGGCGCCTGCGATAACGTATTCTAGGTAAATGAAAGTAAATAAACTGTTTAAACGCTTCAGACTCAAGTATTCTAGGAAAGTAAATAAACTGTTTAAACGCTTTAGACTCAAATCACATTTATGATGGATAAGATTTATCTACAATTTTATTAACACATTATGTTACATTAACCCCAGACACGCGTTGACTACATCGAACAGTCATCTTCCAAAGGAAATGATCTTCCATTTTATGATCGGCGTGTTCGTGCTCTCGTGTACATTGTAAATCGCATTATAATTGTGTTTTTTTGTGTTGCAAAACATCCTAGCTGAACGTTGGCTGAAGCCAATAGCCGCGGTCATAATATGTAGCCAGCTATGCTGGAATCCTGGTCCGAGCGGTATGGAGATTGCGACTCTGTCTTAAATTAGCGCCATGTTGAGATATAAGGCGTTCGTCTATTCCTGGAACTGTTTCCCAAGAAAGTTATTACTCCTCTTAACTGACAGCTGTCCGTGTGTTGGCCATTTCAGTTTTGCGCAACGCCGTGTTTTCTTTATGGACATGCCCGAAAATTTCCTACTACTAAGTTAGGCTCATCGTGTTTATACCGAAGGTAAATATTCTGATCTAGTTATGTAAATTATGATATGCTATGATTTATTGTTTATCCCTCTTCTATTATTTCAGCGTATACTCGATACGAAAGATGAGTTTATTTTGTGATGAAGATTGATGTATTTTCACGATATAAATAAAATATTTACATATACATGAATGGTGTGATTCTTCAGGTGATATTGACGCGTTGTATCGCTCGAGTCTCTAGAGTTTACCCCATCACTCCCAGAGAAAGAAGTACATACCTGCGGCATCCCCAATATCCATACTCCACACGCCATATTGATGGATGTGTTCTTCGTGACGTACCGGGTGATCGCAGAATCTCTGTCTATCCGAGCGACATCTTTCGAGTTGTCGATGACCGATCGGCATTCCGGCCGGTAGACAATATAGACTTGTGTCCTATTAGCGTGCACATGCCTCGTTAAGAATTGCCCAGTTCAATCGAACGACCGCTCAGATCTCGCTGCAAGGCCTATATTTAAATTAAATGGACAGACAAAGCCAAAGTGAGATTTGCCGCGATTAAATTAGCGGAACAGACTATTGGAGATAATGTCGGCTATGTGCCGATGGGGTGATTTATGCGCCGAATCGTTTCATCGGATACAGAACATCTTACCTGAAACTTTTCTCTTAATTAAAATTATTTTCTCACGGGTCGCGTACTTCTGACTGAAAAATTTTCAAATTCAATTAATGCGCAGATTTGACTCAAATGTGAACCGTTTAGAAATAGATTATTGTCAGGTATACTAATAAATTTAAATTGTATTGTATCTGATACATCGTATGAATAAGTTTTACAAATCACTATTCCGAAACAAATAAATCCGCTCGGGTCACCACCGTAATCCATTTACATTTCTCGGATAGAAACACGGGACAACAAACCCCCTCCTAGTTTCTAACACATCTGTGCTTTAAAATAATAGATTTATTGTAGTGATCATCTGCAGAGTTCTAAATTTACCGGTAGAAATGTCATTGATGTATTTCTCTTGTCCGTGAAATATATTGTATCTTTCTTCTCAATCCACTCTACATGTTTTCCTGATAGGTTTGTCGTTAGTAGGCCAGCGTGTAGGAGTCGACGAAATGTTGAATATTTTTGGCATTCTACTATTTGGTATAGCGGTAAATGAAGTCTTGCCCCTTTACTTTAGGCTTGATCCAAATTTCCCACCTCTTTGATATAATTGTACTGACTACAGATTTACGAAAACAAAACGCGCTCCCAAAATAGTTTGAAAACGATCCTAACTGATCATTATTTGCATGTTCACATCGTCTGTTATATCATGTAATTTTTACCAGGGATTTCAATTTTCATTATAAAAATATATGTATTAATTACACCCGCATTTTAGTATTCGGTATATGATCTCTTATACATTCAGTAACTTAAAATACTTCGAATTTGACTGTCGAAATCAATATGGTTTGCTAAAAATATATTTTTTTACTGTCCTAGAATTCTAATCTCTGTTTAAGGTAGGTATTGAGAATCATATGTATTGTTTATATTTATTTATTTATTTCGACGGCTTACGCCTTTAACAAAGCATTAAATAATATTGAAAAACAATTATAATAAAACAAAACACCTGAATTGTTTATGTTTTTCTTTTTATGGAAGTTAGTAAGTACCATTGTTTTTTTTTCAAATGGCGTCTATAAATAAACCGTTTAAAATTAATAACAACATAATAATAATGTTTGGAACATACGGGAATCATACTAAATAAAGCATAAAAGACGTAAAAAATGTCATCCTTACCAAACGAGCTAGATTTATGAAGTATTTATTTTCTTCGAAAAATATTTCTCTTAGTCTCTACCAAAGAGAGTTACTCAAATCTATAACATACAATAAATTTTCCGAGTTCGTTCAACCCTGTCATCGGATTTATTCTCAATGTGCTGGTTTAATTCTGTCATTCCGACTTAATAAAAATGTATCAGTATGTTAAATCGTGACGATTCAAAAGGAGAAAAGTGTTTGTATATGCACTGTTGACAAGTAACCAAGTGGAGTGCGTGGCGCGGGAAGAACACTGTGCTCGCCCATCGCCCACCCGAGGTCGGCGCTCTACTGAACCGGGAAGGCCTATGGCCTCGCATTTATGCAAAAAAGAGAAGGATTCATTTGACTGATGAGATGTACATTTTAATAAACCTTTATTAAAATTCGCCGAGCTGTCTCGGGAACGCGAACGGTAACAAAACGTAGAATAAAGTAAACAGTTCTTACTTAATTAATAATGTGTCGTGGTTTGTCTTGTTTAGAGTTTATAATCTAATATTTTGACCCCGCCTGCGATTATTCTCTGTCTTACACGACTGCATTTAAACACGCGGAGAAATACGAGTGCATTGTTGTTTATTTATATTTTAAGTACCGAGTATTTATTTAAAAAAGCATCACACATAATGCTCAGTTTTCATTCGCGTGATGCGACAGAATTTTCAGCTAAACAAACATTATTGTTTGGTTTAAAATGTTTTTTTAGTAAACATTCTACCACTGGTGACCCCGCGCACGTGCTATCGTATCCAATTTCTGGTAAGATTACAAAAATGAGGAAATTCAGTGCTACGGAGAATTAGGTATAAAAATGTTTACTTGCACGCGGTAGAAATTAGAGAATTTGTACCGCGAATTTTCTCGAAAATGTATGATAAAATGATTAAAAATGGTTGTAGTAAATATGAACTATTTGGAACTAAGGCGCAAGTTCTTGCGAATCAACCAATTACAGCGTTGTTTTGTTTTGGCATAGATTTCCGGTTTCCGGGTAGCCATTTTCTCAACGTATTTTGTATGTCAGCACAAGTCACCGACGACAACTTGTGTCACGGGCGGAGTAATTTCGAAATTAAAATGCTTTGAAAAGTCAGCGATGTTAGTGATTCATAAAAATTTGTTTATTCTTTTTTAAATTTTGACTTAGTTTGATAAAAAATAAAAAGATATTTGAAAAACTACTAAAATTCTGCCTGGATTTTCTATGCTGTTATTTATCACTGAAATATGATTTCTTGGCTTCTAGTGTAGAAAGGAAACGTGGAAAAAAAACCACTATACAACTTTTGCCACAGAATATTCATAATTGATTCTTAAAACATGAACCTTTATTAGTTTGCGAGTGCATACCGAGAGAATATGTTAATTCTGCGAAAAGTTTACGATTCTCGAATTAGCCGGTATTTTTTCCTGTAATTACACGCAGTGGAACTTTCTTCACGCCCGAGCTTCACACATCTTACTTGCTGCGCTACGCCAGTTTAGAATTTACAACCGGATCCGATGTGTTTTGGTTCCTTTTTCAAATAAAAAGGTCGGTTGTGCTCCATTTTTGAATATTGCGCCGGTTAATTAGCTGTGACTTCCCTCCAGCGCTACTGATGCATTCTCGAAATATAATGTTGCCAATTTGAGGGTATTTATTTTTTATCCATAATTCCAGTGTATATATTTTAATTTGATAAATATTGCACGAAAAAAAATATGATCGATCCAAAAACACTTGCATTTTTAATGATACAAAATACAGATTACACGACAATCTAAATGCTGTTTATAGTCAAAATACAAATAAAATAATTAAAATTATCGTCTTCTACTACTATAACTATTCAAAATCTATATGTACCAAAAATGATCGAGAGACACTGCGGTTGGTGTACCTATGCAGTGCCCTATACACATTTAAGTGTGGAAATAGAATAAAGATATTAAAAAAAAAAAACTTTGTACTGAACCCTTTTCCTATGTCCGGTCAGATGATATACCGATCGGGGTTAGGAAATCTGGCATTTTAATTGAAAAACAATGTTTTAGTCGAATTGAAAACCCTTTGGGCGATTTTAAACCATAGGATTCGAGCGAGGAGTTCTTGCGAATATAGCTAAATCATTCGTAAAAAAATACAAATGTTTTTATTTGTGACAACGAAAAAAACGGAGTAAAAAAAATACGTTCTGTAATTTAAAAATCTTTTTGACACGTTTTAATCTTTCTATTAATAAAATGAGGAATTTCAGCCCAAAAAGCTACAAAAAAATGTATATTTGCGCGCAGTAGAAATTACAGCATTAAATTGTACGGCATAGTTTCTTGAAAATGTACCAAAAAATAATAAAAATGAACTACTTTGAACGACGTCACTAGTTCATATGAATCAACCGATGATAAGAGAGCTGTGAATAATATCCGGTTCACTTACCGTCAACGGACCAATCGACAGAACTGACCGAGTATATGCCGTTAGAGAACCTCTGACGTCACATGCGGAGTAATTTTAGAAATACAAAACTTTAAAAAAATCATAGCGCTGATAATACGATATATAGAAATGAATTGTTTTTTTTTTGCTTAGTGTATAAACAGTTTATTGACAAATAAAAAAATATTTTAAAAACCACTAAACGACAACATTACAGCCATAAATTTTCTAAACACTCGGTTAAAATAAAAGTGCGGCGGTTGCACTTGTTGACAAAAAATCAAGACGCGCGTGGCCCAAAACGCGGTTAAAGATCTGCAGATGAAGCAGTTAGGTTAGAAAGACAGTCGACGGGTCGGAGCGGGGTAGCCGGCGTGTTTATTTTCTCCATTTTGTCGTTATTTTGTCGCATTTCTCGAGTGGAAGCATTTCCCGACGCTTGACACACTTTTCGTTTCACCGCGCGCTCCGTTTATTTCCAATCCTACCCGCCCCATATAATATATACACACAAATCGGCGGTTTAGTACGAAAGAAGGCTAACTACAATTTCGACAAATTGAGATACATCAGAATAAAGAAGTTCATACGTTTTTTAAATTATATTATTATTTGTTAATAGACTATCAAACAAAGCCAAATTTATGTATCGTATTATCAGCGCTATGATTTTTTATAGTTTTGCAATTTTGAAATTACTCCACCTGTGACATATTAAGTTCTTGTCTTTCAGTTCTGCTGATTGGTCAGTTGGCTCTCTGAAAACAGTAAATTTATCATAATGCTCTATTATTGGTTGATTTCATAGAACTAGTGACGTCGTTCAAAGTAGTTCCTTTTTAATGAAATAATTTTTTTCTTACGTTCCCGAGAAACTTCGCCGTACAATTTAGTCAAGTGGTGTAATGGTTAAGACATTTAATTCACGTAAGGAATGTTCCGGGTTCGATTTCCGGCGAAAACACAAAAATTGCCTAAGTATTTCGTGCTGCAATTTACCACTGTAATTGGGGCTCCTGGTTTGAGGTGCAAGAAAAAAAATAAACCATAGGCAAGAAAATGTTTAGTAACAAATTATTAATAAAGATACCTATTAACATATTCATCACGACGGTTTAAATATGTTCTTGCCAATTTCGATATCTGAATTTGTTTTCTTTGGAGATACATAAACTAGCTAACTTAATTTTATTTCCATGGGGTCTTAAACTATGTATTTCGAGTAATGACCCCTTGATTTAATACAGTTCAATGTTTTTCAGAGCCTTAGCCTAGATTTTTTTTAAACTCAGCTCTTTTTAAAATTGGTAGTTTTAGAAAAAAATATTTTTAAAAAAAGCCTTTAAAAAAGTTGATCCTGCGGCCTAAGACAACCTCCTTCACGCAGTTTTTGCCATAGAAAAATCTGGATAGTTAAGTAATACCCGGCGTCGATTTCATTTCATGAGCTCTTCCATCATGCTTTAATGCATATATTTTTTAACTTCATAGAAATTTCGGGGAATGTATGGTATTAAATGGTTTTCAGAAAAACTTGCCGTCTTTTAGTTGAATTTTCTTTTGACTTCTTTTGCTCTGAACTGTTTAACCGACGCGACGCCGACGATGACTCGTTGGTAATACTTTTAATAAGAAGCATATATATTTTCTTAGATTGAAAAATGGGAGCTCTCTAAGATAGTTCACTGATTTGTAGCGGTGATTTTTAAATATACTGAATATGTCACTTTTTGTGGGATGTATAAATCTCAATATGCCACTATAAATTCTCGACGATTTTTTTTTGTAAAACGTCATATCTGATTCATAAGTGGTAAACATAATTCATGTGAAATTGTATGAAACTCTGAAGCGGCTTCAACCCGCTTTCGTCTATTTATTTATATATTTTTTTGTTATTATTCACTAATTAATTACAAAATATTTAACATTTCGTTCATAATTTTCCTTCTGATATTTTTATTGTTTGAATAAATGCCATTAGTTTTTTTTTATAGGTATTGGCATTGCCTCTGTATAAAAAAAACACCATTCTGAATTTATCCACTATCGTTATTAAGCTGACACTTTAGCAAAACAAACAAACCGTCACGCCGTTTCCTCGTAAGGCTAAGCAAAGCGGATAGAACGCCATATCACTCTGTCTTTGTATACAGATCACGCTTCCTCTACATTCGTACATATTATCATGCAAGCGCGCCGAATATTCCGAATTTCGACATGTCCATCTTAAAGTGTTGGTTGGATTTGGTCATGCCATGTCTTTCTCGGCCTTTTTCCATTTCTGCATCCATCAATATTCGCATCATAATTATTTTTAGCCGTTCTATCGCTGTCCATTCGCTCTACATGGCCATACCAACGCAGTTCTCCTTTCTTGATTTTGTCGATAGTGCTTATCTCAGCCTTACGTAAAGTACGGATCTCATAGTTTTGCCACACATTCGCCTGAGAGATCGTATTTCGACAGTATTTAGCCTGTTTTCGTCCCTGCTTTTCCAAGTCCATACTTCGTTCCCATACATCAGGGTCGGCACCCGGACTCCATTGTTAACTGTTAATTTTGGCATTGTCGTTATGTGAACCTAAATCTGACACATTATTACAACGTATTTACAGCACCTCAATGTATGGCTTTTTTGTGAAAAGCAAGATATATTCTTTATTCATGAATAATCACTTTAAAATTATTCGCGTTGCTTAGATATTCCTTTTTGAGTGCATATTTTTCTTTTTGCTTTTACTGGAACATCTCGTGCTGTGTCGCTCTGACGCCACGCGTACGAAAGTCAAAACGAGCGTGGCGAGCTTTTTTATTTGTCAAAATAAAAGCACACACAAGAAAAGCTTCCGTTTACATCCGCGTCGTGTACGCTAACAAGCTGAGTATATTGCACCCGTTTTGCAACACGCGGAGATGCATTCACGGAGAAAATTGGCCAGTGGCCTCGTAACTAATTCTTTTCGTAAATCCATTCGTATTGTATGCGAGGGAACGAGAGGGAAATTCTGTTTTGATTGCGTCAGAGTGAGATGGATATATGACGAACGAACGAACGAACGAACGAACTTACTAAACCAAATTTTGACATAATTGAGCCTGCTGTTCAGTATTCTTGTAGGTATTTCTGTTTTTATTGCCAGAATGGCGTGCATTTTCTCATAATAATAATAAAAAAAAAAAATTATAAACAGTCGCACTACCATCACGCCATTTCCCCGTAGGGGGTAGGCAGAGAGAATGGATCGTCATACATGCCCTTCGGTTCTGTCTTCTTTTGACATGACTAGACTAAGATTTTGGTTTATCTGATCATGCCACGTCGTCCTTGGTCGTCCTCGTCTTACGTTAACGTTCATTTTCGCCAGATATACTTGTTTTGTTATTCTTTCGTCATCCATTCGTTCTACATGACCAAACCACCTGAAAAACCCTTTCTTAATCTTATCAATTATACCTGACTCAGATTTACACTCGCCCGATTTAAAAAATTCTTACAACAGCTTAAAAATACAGCAAAACTCCAATTATCTGGATTAATAATTGCCAGACGTTATCCGGATTATTGGTTTAACCATTTAATTAAGGCAACGTTTTGAAAGAAAACGCAAAATTTACGTAAACTTTTTTATTCCTTTTGAAATAAAAAAGCGAATTTTAATCACATTGAAAACTGACTTGAACATGTCCAGCAAAAGTTCATTGCTTTGACAAATAAAATCGTTTAACCTTTTTCATTATTTTTTATTTCCTGATAACGAATTGGATATTTGGAAATTCGGATGACTAGAGTTTAGATAAACGGAGTTCTACTGTGTATACATTTCAATGCTGATAATGTATTAATAACGACTAAAATCTTAAAAAATAAAAGATAAATGAAAAACAAATGGTTGCTTCCTTCTGCAGGGGAGAAACGAAGAGGGGGGAGTCTAATACACCATCAACCGCATGGCCGCGCTCCCCTCGCTTCTCCCCTGCAGAAGTAATCAACCATTTGTTTTTTTTTAATGTTTTATTTTTAAAAAAAATCATTGTTCAAATTTTTTTTAAATATGCTTATATGTCTTCTTGCCCATACTGATCATCAGGGTTTAGGATGTGACAGGGTTTAAAGAACACCCTGTTTATTATTACCTCACGAAATGTTAATAAACATCAGTAAATAACCCAAGAGACGGGGACGTCTCGAAACCGGTAGACATAGAAAAGTCGGGAAGTGGTTATATACAAATATATATTTAATAACATTTAGTAAATTATATTACGCTGTAAATAAGACTGTTTCTTGTAATATCTTGAATTAGAAACATGAACATAAAGCTAACACGAGGATATTCAACTCTTGCTCCCATTTCACACTCAAAAGGAAAGTCCAAACATTATCATAATAACACTTTAGCTCAGGACACGCTGACTGTAATTAATTTGTTTAAGGGATTCGGGAAACTTTGAAATAGAAAATCGCGCCGTCCTTTATTTTTGTCGTTCCAGATTCCATTCACGTTCGCGTTGCTCTTTGCATCTTGTTATTAAATAAATAAAAAATATGCAAAAACGCGATCCTCAGTCCAAATGGTAGCATGCGCACGCGCACGCGCCCTACGCCAAATCTCCTTATGGCTTATGATTCCCAGAATGGTTGGCATGAAATTGCACTTTTTTACTTTAAAGTAAACACCAAATCGTATTTTTCAAAGTTTTCTTCCGTATTTGATTATTTTTTCATAATAAAACCGTTCTCTGTTATTCCGTTTTGTGCGACTGTTTATAACACATACAATTTAACACTATATGCCTTACTCATAAACTTCCGGTATAAAGTTACGCTTACGCATATCGGTAGAATACAGATGGGAACACCATCCTTATTCTAATAGTAACTTTACCAGGTTTTTAAGTAAGGCCCAATGCGTTTGACATATCACACATCTGATAAAATAACGTCATAGATCTAAAAGCATAATTTGTAGGAGAGCTTAAAAACATAACTGACATATGTTGGATGTTTGTAGCGCTACCTTTGATCGTTGTTATAATATAATATTTGAGTTTGTCCAAACATTTGGACAAACTCAAATATTGTAATAAAACTAACTGGTCCAAGAAGAAGTTTAAAAATTGGAAAATTGTTTTCAGGCGTTGCCTAGTATGTGAAATAGTTCAGTCAGATAATCTCTTCACAACAATAAATGTTTCAGCTCTTTAATTTCACTAAAATCAACAAATGGAAGAATTGAAGAAATATGGATGTTCAAACATTGGCAGAATGGTGAATGTTACACAGTGTGTAAAGTGGCCACTTAAACCAGCCAATGACAGGTCATAAGCCCTGTAAATGCCTAGACTTCCATATTCCCTTTTAAGGTGTTTTTTATCCCTGTTGTAATTTGTTGTTATAATATATGAGGCGAGCTTTTCTACACTCAATTTCCATTTTAAGGATTTTTACCTGAGAGTTGCTATCGAGTCGAAAACTCCTGTCCAGGATTGAAATGTAAATGTGAAATCACTCAATTTACCCTAAAGATGGCTCCCGCAATGGTAGCCGAAACGTCGGAACAAATCCAACACACACGGTATCACCCAAAAAAGAAACATATTGTGAAATCTAAGTTATTATTTTTTTGTAACATGTATCTTTTGATGAATAAATAAATGCAATAAATTTACTTAAATGTTGTTAGAGGAAAATACAATATTGGTGAGTCCCAGGATCCGACCTATTGTCCACATGTGAACAGGAATTCGTAGGACATGACATTGTTTCGAGACATTGTCCCAGAGAAAGACAGGCAGTCTATCTCCGCAGGACAATGACTATCCCCATCGCCGCGCGCGTCTGCATTGTCTTCGTGTGAACACGCGAGGACACGATCGTAGAATAATAGCGATTTGCTCGGTGGGTGCCTCTCGCTCACGCGCATTTTTTTTGCCAGAAATGGTGGCAGAAAAACACATGTTTTTTTTATTTTATTCGCCCTTTCACAATTTCAATATATCTTAGTATTAAAGAAACAATATTTTTCGCAAACTCGCTCGGAACTGCACGTCTTCGCATAATTATTTTCGCAGCGCTTACGTATGAACTTCGGCCTAATTTTGTATTGTCCCCCAGGTCCTGTCCTGCTCAGTCAAGGCTCTTCGCGGAGATGGGACAAGACAATACTGTCCCATTTATTTTATATTAAACCTAGCTTAACTTATTTTAAAGTTGTTTCACAAGAATCGGACTGGTCATAACGTACCCGAAGATTCACCCATCACCCGTCTACCGTACATAGACAGATATACCTACAGCACATCCACATTTCACGTTTCACATGACATCCTGTCATTGGTTAATCGGCTGCTATGATTTCCTCTTGGCAAGCTCTTCTTGCCTTCTAACTATCATTAATCTTGTATTGTACAATCACAATGCACTGCTTAATTAAAGGACGAACAGTTGATTGATCGTATTTAGGAATAAACACACTTATGTAGGAGAAAAACAATACAAAACTAAATATAGAGACCAAATTACCATACATTTCTTTGGCGTGTTGATTTTTGTTAAATCGGATCTAATATTTCTTAGTTTACCCAACCGCGCTTTAATTTTATCAGTTTAAAGGCCAGTTGGATCACAAATAGTCTAAGCTTAAATGATTGTTACGTTTTGGCAAAATGGGTTGTTTTTTATTCAACTTATTTTGTAAATTTCGACGTAAACGCAACAATAGGGAAATATCACGTTTTTTTTATTTCAATTTTAAATTAATAAGGGCCTTTGAAATACTGTCGAGTAAAAAAATATTTTTACTACCTTATTAAAATTAGAGTTAAAAAATATTTTTTAATTTATAATTTTGAATTCCCGGGAAAACGGTCCATAGCATTAGCCACGCCCCTAGTACGTCACGATTTGTGTAAATTTTGAACTTTGTGACCGTTTAAATTTAAATAGAACATCGTCGCGAGCCTTGACGTCACAACTATTAAGTCCAAACATGTCGCGTTTTTGTAGGGACATATTTTTTAATAATTTATTTTTTAAAGTTATGCATGATAACATTTCTCCACAACATCCATTTCGATTTAAGAAGTACAATTATTTTTTTCTAAATCCATTTCAAATATTTTTGATCAGTATTCGCAGTATGTGATATTTCCCTGTTCTTCAACTTAAAACTATTGAAAACTGAATGGGTCTTACTCATAAACTTGGTATAAAGTTACGCCAAGGCATAGTGGTAAAATACGGATGGGAACACCATTCTTATTATAGTAGTAGAATGACGATGGTATTTACATTCTTACTCTACCACTGTGCCTAGGCGTAACTTTATACCAGAGCTATAAGTAAGGCCCTACGACTATTTACTGCAAATGGTCCTGAGGCGAACAGTCTCATTATTGTTTATCGTAAAATCCTCACTCATTGCATTTTACTTTATTTAATATTTCTCGCTTTAACTAGGAAAAGCATAATGAAAAATGAAAGCTGAAAGGAAATTGACTTAAAATATGTCCATAATGCCAACTTTTTTTTAAATCTTCAAGTACAAATAATAAGCACTTTGGCGGACTTATTGCTAAAAGCAATATCTTCCAACCAACCAAAAAACGGACTGGTCAAATGAATAGTTAGCTAATTTTTTTTACTAAAAAACGAAAATATATATCAAAAGATACATATATGCAAAATGTATGTATTTTTTGATATATATATAATAAATTAAAAATAACTGCTATTTTAAATGGGGAGATATGTCTTGCACACATTAATTTAAATAATTGAACATTATGTTTTACTTATTAAAGGATGAGGAATGTGGAATCAGATGCTCATTTGGGAGGAGAGAGAAAGAGGAAAAGAAAAGGAATAAAATGTACATTAAAAAATAAATTCATGAAGATCAGGATTCTAATGAAATATAGTAATGTTTAAGGCGTTTCTGGAAGGTGGTTTATTAGAATAGATTTTAAATAACTTGTTTATTGTTGTCGCAACATTTTCCGATAAAGACGAACCGCTGAACGTTCGTGAAAGGTTTTTTAAATAATAATTATTGAAAGTTCAGTTAATTTATTTTGTTGTTAGTTCGCCAAATATGTATGTTGCTTCGTCAAACATAGAGTTTGACATAGCTTTGTGGGTGGTGAATTTTAAATGATTTTATATATCCCAATGTTCGCAGCAATTTCACGCCTGAGATGATGAGTGGATATTCAGCCAAGTGTCTGGTTTGACAAGGAGTGTGACAATACTAGAATTATTCATTCTACATATACCTCGTTATGTAGCGTCGACGAGAAACCGTTTGCAATATAATCATCGTAAAAACGACAATTAAAAATAACCCGATCGGTCTCTTTTGGTATATGTTAATAATAATATAATAATAATCAATAATATCTTATAATTTAATTTATTTCACTATGTATTTTTATTGTTAATTATTATGGATTAACGCAAGCAGAGCCTTAAAAGCCTTAATAAGTTAATGATTATGAAAAAAAATGTAATTTTGAATGAATGATTTGATTATCTAGAAATGTCAATTTCCTGTGCTGTGATAAAACAAAAAAGATCGTGAGAAATTATTTTTAATATAAAGTTAAATAAAATGGGTATTCTGAAGATGCAACGTGTGAGGGTGTGTATAAAATTATTACGTTTTCGCCACAGTTTGAAAATGATCTTTCAGAAGTAAATATCTATCACTTCCAAAACCACAAATCCTGTTTAAATTATTTATCCCAAATATTGTGTAGGTATTTAAAATTGAATTTTACTTCGAAACTGTTAATATTTGCCACAATTTTTTTGAATATATTTATAGAGAGAAAATAACATTTTTTAATAAATCAGCTTCAAAGTTATTAAGTTACGATTCGAACGTCTCGTATCAGCGCTATGATTTTTTAAAGTTTTGTGATTTGAAATTACTCCGCTCGTGACGTCACGAGTTATCTTCGGTGAGTTCTGCTGATTGGTAAGTCAAGAAAACATTTTTTATATCGAATTTCCCGTATCACTAAACTTCCTTATTCTGGTAATATTTTTTTTTTCCATTATAGTACATTATTATGGATAATTTATGAAAATCATATCAAGGGCGCTGTGAATTAACTGTAGTAAGTAATCTCAACAGAGACGGATAAATATGGATTTTAAAATGTTTATTGGGCTTATGATGATTAGTTGTTGGCTAGTTTCAGTAATTGCTTTACCCGAATTGCAACGTATACCGTTTTGCCTTTGTTAAAACATTTTACCTCCTTTATTCTTCTATCTTGTTTGCTGAATTTTGTGTAGTAAAAAAGCCGTAACCTTTATTGGTGTAGGTGAGATTCTTCAACTAAACCTTCTGACGACCCTCTACTGTATGTCTGCATTCCCGATCTCTCCAGATTGCAGTTGCATAAGTAAGCGGTGCGGTGACGTCACCGCGCGCATCCGAAGTGCATGAAGGCATCACTCGCCAAGTGTGACGTTATGTCGCCAATTTGCATTCGCCTTTCCGCTTCAATAGCACCAACTCGTCGCCAAATTATCTGCAAGTGCTTTCGCGACGAGTTTTACAATTATTTCACGAAAGCGTCTTACCTGAATACACCATGAAAAGTCTTAAAGGTATTCTTGTTTGAATTATTTTTGTAAAAAAATATATTTTTTGGTTTTTATCGCTAAAATATTTTATTTCCTTGTTTATATTATTTAATAAAAAAAATATATTTATGTAATTTTAAATAATATTTTTTTTGTTTACTTTTATTTTATTGTTTATTGACCAACGAGCGCACCAGTCTTGAAGATGCCAACTTAGGCGAAAGAGCTATATCAATAACAAAAAAATAAACTAAAATTTTATTGATATTTATATCAAAATCGTTTACTATGGAGTTTTATCAAGAAACATCTACATTAAATATTAATACAAACACACATCATTTTTACGTTTGTCGCTGTTTCTTATACATTAAAAAAAAAAAATCTAAAAAATATTTATTTTCTTAATACGATTTAAGGAATCAAAAAACTTAAGTCTAAAAAAAATTCGTTAAAATAGTGCTATGAGTATGCTTAAAATTGAGTTCATGTTTAGCTTACCCTTTATAAAACAGAACAGAGTGATACATAAATAAATAACCAGAATCAAGTTATTTATTTTATAATATTTCGTATTTATAGTCTTGTCACTAAGTTCATAATAACGTATGCCGGTAGATCAGACTGCCATTCAGCCTTTTTAAATGCAATATGTTTATTATCTTATTTTATTTTATTGTATTTACATATTTTAGACCTCAATTTCAATATTTCCTCCCATTTTGATTATTTTTATTTTTTCTGTGGATATGAATCGAAATTTTCGATTCACTTTGTTTTATTTTTTATCTTGTTTTGATTACATTTATGAGCACCCACTATTTATGCATGTAGATATTTTTTTCTTATGTTTAAACTTTATTCAAGTAAATGGCTATTCTTTAATTTTAATTGTATTGTTTTTCTCTATTTTCCTACTTTAAAAAAAATATTTCAAACCATTTTATCTCGTTTAGTTAAGTTTTTTCTTTTTTATCTTAATGATATGTTTTATTTTTCAAAGCATCAAAAACAAAATAATCTTTGTTAATTATTTTATATGTGTACATATTATGATGTGTATATATGAAAGAGTACAGACATAAGTTTGTACTCTTTCATTTGATTCTTTATTAAAACTAATGCCTGAGCACCCGATGACAAACTATTATTTTATAGGTTTTTCGGGACAAAATATGATTAATAATTTCTCTTCTTTTTATAATGTATTAATATTGTAATAACGTGTATCGTAAAAATAACACATTTTATTATGTTTGCAAGACGTAAATCAACATTATGTGTTCTTTAAACCCTGTCTCTCCGAAACTACGATGATCAGTATTGGCTCTAGCAGAAAATGTAACTGCACTAAATATTTAGAATATATCTTGATGAGATTAATTGTCTTGCCCGTTTCATCAACATTGGTTCTTCAGTGCCTGGTCGTAGTATCGAACATCAACCAACGCCAGAGGTTGTAACTTGGAGATGTTGGATTAAGCTTCAAGGAAGAACGTAACACCCTAAACAGAGCGTCTTGGGGACATGGTGATGGTCATTATTTATTTTACAATTCACAAAACTCCCTCTGAAAGTCGATCTCTTTGAATATTTGTCTTATGTATTGATCTCCCGCGGCCTTGTATCGCATCGGTAAGCATGAATTGGCCTATGGTGGAATCCCTGGCACACTAATTTAGGAATAAGTGTCTCAGCCGATTACGTATACCCGTACCAGAGTTGGAGCAACAACAGGCGTATTGTGGATTCGGCGCCCCAAGTATTGCATCATGGCGGAGCACATTTAGACACACATTACTCAATGTTTACGCCGGTTTCCGAGAATTGTGGGTACGTCGAGTTTGGCAAAAGCTCCTCCAGAATAATATGTGAAACGTCATTAAGGCGTTGGTTGTTCCGTAATTAGCCGATTCCATACGCTTCGTTAAATCAAATGGTCAGTTTGCTGGCAAGAGGTGACAATTACAATCCTGGATCGATTAAATACCATACTGAAAAGTCGCGTAAACTTAAAAAAAGAAAATTAGGCTAATTTCTTGCCAAACAAGACAGGATTTAAAGACAAAACATAAACATTATGAATCATTCAAATTTTTGTTTTAAGTATACCAATTTCAGATCCAGACCGCGCAATAAGATCGTGGCATGATTAACCATCCCTTTATCTTATAAATTAATGCAAAATTACCGAACTAGACTGTATTCCTGACCTTCGTGTATATTTAGATAACATTGCATATGAAAAATATATATTATAGAGAAGACAGTAAGCGATGCTTACAAAATACTGGGCTTTATAATAAGAGTATGTAAGCCTTTTAACAATCGACAGCCATTGAAAACATTATATTTTGCATATGTACGCGCATCCTTAAATATTGCTCGTCAGTCTGGTCTTATCAATATTCCAAATATATTTTAAGAGTTGGAAGGAATTCAATAAAAAAATTGAAGCACATAAACTATCGAAAAAATATACATTTTAATAACTATGAAGAAGCTGCAGTACATATCAAAATCGATGCCTTGCAATCTATAAGTACCATCACTGATACCGTCTTCCTTTACAAAATAGTCAATAACAATTTAGATTGCCCACATCTGCCTGAGAAAATAAAAATTCGTATCCCTCAACGTACAACTCGGCTGCAACATGTTGTTAATTCTAAATCCTAAATTATCAAAACATTTTTTTTTCTGAAATCTTTATATTTCTTCACCCTAAACAACTACGAAGAAAATGCTAGGTCCTAAATTGCAAAGAAGAATTATAGTAATTTAATCAAACTGTACCTATTTAATTATTATTTATACATATTTTATTTTTTTGTATACTTTGATTTTATAATTATTTTCTCTTGTTTGAAATAAGAAAGGGGGAAATACTGATCTGGGTTTACTCCGTATGGATCCGCTGGCGAAAAGGTTTTTTAAAACCGAGTAAACAAAAAACTTTTTCTTTTCATATTATGTTCTATTTCACTATTATTGTAATATTATTTTTTTACGAGCGGAGTAATACGCTTTTTACGGGTGCGCTTTTTTTTCGTATTTTTTGGCATTGTATTTAGTTATATATAGAAATTTATAATTGGCCTATAATTTGGTCTGTTTGTGAATATTGTTGTATGGTCGTTGTTTTCTTTTTAATAAATAAGTTTAAAAAAAAAACTTGTTGCAAATCAAGTACATGAAAACCTGATTTTTCACGTTTTTTTTTTATTGTTCCGAAATAACACGGTGCATTAAAAAAAAACAAACATCAATTTAATAATGCATAGTAGTAACACAGCGTGTATCGTAAACACTGTCGTATCTGAAACAACGATTATCGGAATGAGCAAGGTGACATATTGGAATATTGTTTCAAAACGATTTTTTTAATAAACCAAATTATTGCTTACTTCTGCAAGGGGTAAAACAGTAGTGCGGAGGAGGTAGCTAGCTCTGCACTCTGCAGAAGTCAGCAACCATTTGGTTTTTTTAATGTTTTGTTTTTCAATTTGTCTCTTCTAAATTATCACTTTTAACATGCCGATGTCATCTTGCTCATACCGATGACCGTGGTTTCGGACGTGACCTGTCACCCTGGTTTACCATACACGTTTTTTAGTTATATTATTCAGTACAGACATTCCTTTCTTTACAGACATTTCATTCCTTTTACTTAGCATACAATGTGTGATTTAATGTCCCCCGTATAAAATCATCCGCTTTATTTTCAACCTCAAAAAGTATGACCATGTATGACCCTTTCGCTCCGAACTCTAGTGCCTTCGTTTTTATCAGGGCATACACTTTCAATCGCTCTCGCTTCTTTATAATATTCTTCACAACCCATGCGCTCTAAAATCTCTTGCTGAGGATTCCATTTACCTTTCTGATCATGGTCTTTCGTTTCGATCTTCTCAGGAGAGAACACTTTCCATTCCTCGACATAGCACATCATTTTTCAGCTATTTCTTTTCCGTTAAAGCTGCTAGACTTTGAAATGAGCTACTTTTTCATATAAAACATGCATCTTCTCTAGCTCCTTTCAATAAACGCCCGAAATTTTACTTTATATCCCCAGAATCCCGAACTCTCTGTATTTTAAAGTTTTTTTTAAAAATACATATTTTTATCCCTTTTCTCTCCTTGGTTTCTCTTTTCATCTCCTTCCATACCCATGATCCGATTCCACATTCCTCATCCTTTTATATGTATAACATAATGTACTTTTTAAAAGTTAATATGTGCAAGCCTTATCTCCCAATCAAAAGACAGCTGTTATTTTTAATTAATTAGGTTTTTTTAAATATAAATATTTTCGTATTTTTTGTACAAATTTTTGACCAACTTTACTTTTGACCTGTCTGTTTTTTGGTTGGCTGGAAGAAATCGCTTTTAGCAACAAGTTCGCCAAATTACTTATTATTTGTACTCGAAGGTTTAAAGTGAAATAAAAAAAATAAAAAGAGGTTCCATCGTACAATGTTTGTTCAATGAATTAATTTGTAGTTGTGAGATCGCGCTTCAGTTTTCTTCAGGTATTAGCATAAAATACTGCCTCACGGATTTGAAATTTTATGCTTAATATTGAATAGCACTACTGCAATAGATAATCTCAACAAAAAAACATTTTGAAAGTGAAGTTAATGTAAATACTGCACAATTCATATACTTTGTATCTGACTTTAGAATCGACGCATATCGTTGCCTCAGGATATAAATACAAAAGAATCACGCTTAACTTAAAGCTGAAATTCGTCCATGCCCTAGTTCACCAAGTAAAGCCATGCATAACGTCACGTTACACCTTCGCATCCAGCGAATCTGGAGGAATATACCTACCGACGCCGACGTGTCGAAAGTTCCGTTTGTGTCATTCCCGGGGGTAGTGGGACGGTAACGAGTGCCCGTCTAGCGGGAACTTATCCGCCGTTTACCGCGATCGTGACAGCGCGGCGTGACAGTTGTCCGGCGGTTTGGACAGCGAGCAGCGGCAGCGGGAGAGCGTAGAGGCGAGGGGTAACGAGTCTTAGTAACAACACATAGCAGTAAGAGCAGTCACCCACCCACGCGCGGGCAGCGCCAGGTGTAAAGATAGACCCGGTACTACGTGCTCCGCTTAACTCCAATTGTGACGAAACGACCTTCGGAATCTCACCGATGGCGATGCTACTTGAAGCTTATCGCAAACATTTTTTCGCGGATCGATCTCGAATCATTTTCATACTGATTTATATATTTTAATCAACTTCGTGATACATCGTGGGTTTCTCAGAGAGGGGGAGGAAAAAATCAACAATATTATTTTTATAAAATAACTTTGTTTTCAACCACTCATTTTTTACTTTTTCTACCGGCCGGTTTCAAAGCTACATAAGCTTCTTTGTCAGGGTATACTTAACTAATGAATTCTATCCGTTTTTATTTTTACAGTGATAACTAAATATTACATTATTGATACATATTATGGAGCTAAAAAGTCAAGTGTTTTTGTCTTGTTCTTTTAATGACGAGAAGTGTGAAGTGAGATGGATACGATCTTTAAAACTAGACAGGAGTTATAATTTAAAAAAATGCAATTTTATCATAACAAATAACCACAAAGCTCGTGCTTCTTATATAAAATATATGTATGTATATTTAATTCATTTGTTCGTTTATATATTCATTTGTACATACGAAATCAAATACAAAACTCAATTGCACATAAATATTTAAATATCATGTTTATGGTAAAGATTTATTTATCTTATATTAATTGTATACCTCGTATTTTATATCAACTATGTTGGGAATCGAACTCGAGACCTCTTGCATGATAAGCAAACGCGCTGACCATTACACCACGAGGCCGACCGATTGAAAACATCAAATGTCCATAATTTTCCAAAACGATATTGGATTATTCTCTGTTTATACGTCCATACAATCGTTCTTTCCAAATGTTTCCAAAAAAATCTGAGGTATCTCAAATTTAATGTAAAATACGGTGTTTTTGTGAAAACAGCAATTATCCACATCAATTTGTGTGAACTAACAAAAAATAGCCTTTAAGTAGCATTTCTACCAAATGTAGCGCCGCTATTGCTCCATTGTTTCACAGTTTAAAGGTGTTTCGGATATTCTTTTGTTTAAGTTTTCAGCAGTGTTTACTGAATATTTTTTCAAATCAAAATATGAAGAGTTTAACTACTGCATAAGTTTTTAAAAAACCGCCATTCTTATTTCAACTGTTCGTACTATTTTTTGTGACATTTGAGGTTTTTAAAACATGGTCTTCAATTGTCCAACTGACAGACCCATGCCTGGATCACGTTTCCCTTAAATCTAGGTAACAGTATGAACAGTTCAGATAAATTTCCACTAAAATAAGTTTATTTTTTATATTTACATGATTATACTGAGTATTTTTTATTTTATTGTACGTGCTGTATAACGTAAAGCTGATTAAATCAGTATACCCACGCACCTACGTGGGGTTTTTTTTTCTTATAATGTTATTCTGTTTTATGTAATGATTTTATGCTATATACTGTAAGATTTTTTTTCGATGAATTAAAAAAAAGTTTTTGCAGTTGGGTCAATTTTTCATAAGACGTACACACGAACACACGAAGACGTACACACAAGACGTACACACGAATATAGGGCATTGTCATATTCTGTATTCGTTATATTGGCGATAAATTGCACGCAAGGTAGTTGTAATCTTTTCACTCAATTTGTTATAATTTATATTTGTAGCTCTTACGTAATAAAATGTTGTTTTTATTATTAATTATTAATTTAATTGAAATATATTGTCGTTCGTCACTTCCTACGCCCATAACAGCTTCGTTCCAGCGCACAGTTATATAATATCGTAAGATTTTGACTCAATCTATCTTAGCCATAGTTTGTTGCTGTGGATCACGTTTATAGCATATAGCGTAGGTGGGAACATGTTTTTCTTTATTTTTGTAGGAATGCATTTTAAATGCGTCATTTTGCTGTGTTGTTTGACGAATACATCACTCAATTCAGTGTATTATTAGTTTTATTATTTTTTCTATACCATATCCGTATTTTGTCGACAAATCAACGTGGACAATCAGTATGATTATTTTATTGTATCCTTTACAACAAATATTATTAGGTATATAGCGCCGTTTTCGCGAAATGGAATAATTGATTGAAACTAGATTTTTATTGAATGTGATGTAAAACTTATTAAGATTTTTTTTCACACTCACACTTCTGTTCACTGCGTTCTATAGTCCTAACGCTTCACTATACCTTCGTGGAAAACTTCAACGCTTGTAATGTATTTCTTTTAGATAGTTGTACAAAAAAAAAATAGACAACTACCTAAACAATATACTCAAAAATAATTTCAAAAACAAATATTTTTTTTAAATCCAGACGCTTTCCGATGACAATATATCTACCCTAATGGATGTTTGTTTTTAACAAAATCCATCGCCATTCTATGAAACGATGCGACAGACCCCAGGGCCTCGATTATGATGAAAAGTTAAAATTTATCAACAAATTTAAATTATAATAATAACAATACGTACCTAGTTTTATTCCACTTTTATTCATAAATTTTTACCAGTGACCGGGTTTCGTCGTGACCGACATCGTCAGACTGGCGGGAGACCAAACAAATTTCTATGTTGTATACAAGTGCAAGCGGGGGTTGTAAATCATGATTTTATATAATTATGGAAATAAAATAATTTAAATTTAGGTATAAGGTAATAACATTTATAAAAATATAAAATGCAGTTCCACCAAGAAATTAAAGTAAAATCAATATATTAATTATTATCGAGTTTTCCGTATGAAAAATAGAACACGTTTACAATTTTTTTCTTCTTAACACGTTCAATTACCGGTCACCAACGAAGATACTTTGAATTTTCATACAAATATACACATCTACGTACATTATATCGATATTAGTTTATACCGCTTCGGTATATACCGATGAAGTTAGCCGTTCATAATCGCGGCCCAGCATCCCTAATCTCCTTTGGCAACTAATTAAACATCTTAAGTGCGCTCATCAGATCATGGCTAACCTCTTCGTTCACATTCTTAAAGCGCCCCTTGAATCTCATCCATAATTCTCAATTCTTTGCAAGCTCATAATATATATTTATTATTGTCCATGCGACTCCACTGTCATGTTATCTCCCCTCAACTTATGTTTCTACGGAAACTTGGTTTAAATCGCGTCTGAAGAAATCTCTCCTCTCTTCCTGAACCTTTATTTAATTTTCCCCTGTGAAGACTAGTATCGATATTTATCGACAAATATTGCTAGTTCTATTACAGTAGGCATCTAATTTATTTCGTTTAAACTTTTATCACTGAGATGGTTTTTGCATTTAGAACGAATGGTTGACGAAAGAATGGTAAAACAGATATATGGCGATAATGAACGGCAACGTAGGACGAGAACGACCAAGAGAAACGTTGCACGAACCGTGTTGTGGTCTCGTGGTAGTATTGTGGACCCACGGACCAAAGGTCCGAGGCTCAAATCCCACTCTGCCACAACTCGATTTCCATTTTTCCAGCACACGTTATTTACGACTTTTAGAAAATGGTCTGAAAATTTAAATATTTAAGTGAATAATAAAAACTCGAGTATTTCTCTTGAAAAAAAATAAAAAAATATCAGATAAACCAAAATCTAAAGTCTGGTCTTGTCAAAAGCAGACACAACCGAGGGGCATGTATGAATGTGATAGAAGCTAGGAATGTCTGTCAAGATAGACGTGTGTGGCGGTCCATCCTCTTTGCCTACCCCTATGGGGAAATAGCGTGATGGTAGGAGTAGTAAAAAAAAACAGCTTTTGGTTTGTTGGTTGGATAAATAAATTGCTATTTGGCAATAAGCCCGCCTGCGAAAATATAATCGCACGTAAATACAAATTAATTAATAAAAAAAAGAAATCTTAATGCAAAAATTATTGCACGCTAAGGATTTTTTTCCCTAATGATTTAGAGAACTGCAGGCTTATTCTGTCACACTTTCGTTTTGTAAGCTCGTTCGTTCGCCATATATCCATCTCGCTCTAACTCAATTAAAATCGTGTTTCGCTCTCGTTCTCTTTCATACGATACGAATGGATTTACGAATCGAATTAGTTGCAGAATAAGGCCACTGGTGGGTTTTAACCTTTATTCTAAACTTCACAGTTTCGCACTTCTGTTAGGAGAGTATTCCAGGCCATATCGTTAATTTAGTATACTAAAATATCCAGGAAAAAATGTTGATTGCTTTTGTTTTGAACACTTAAAATACACAATACATTATTGAATATAATGTAGTTTTACCACTTTTGTTTTGGAATCTTAAATAGTTTTTTGAAAATGACTAAATGACATGTGTTCTATACGTTGACTTTATAACTTGCCAGCTATTAATATGGGAGTATATCGTATAGGAGTGTGCCGGTGCAGAGGACCACTTGTCGTGTGGGCGTCTCTCCTATAAAAATAGATTTGGGATTATTTTGATTTAGTACCACGGCACGGCGCACATTTTTCCGTGCGGTGAATGCAAGTGAAACCGTGTTGCGATACCTTAGTCATGGTTTATTTAGGAGCTGTTTACACTCGCGGCTATTCTGTTTGACGTAACATTGAAAACATTTTCGGTTTGATTATAAACTAAACTCCATGTGTTAACACTGATTTTTAGCAACGCAATGGCTTGTTTTGTTTTGTCTCGCCATTACGGAATAATGTATGTATAATGTGTGATATTTACGCAATAAAATAGGTAAATCAGTCAACTATTATAAATATGCATAAACTAGTTCTCGACAATAGCGATAATACAATTTCATTACAAATCACATGGAAAGTAATATTGTTGTTTGGAAACCTAAATGTTTTTTTTGTATAAAAAAAAATATTCGCGTTCTTTTGATTTACCAAAATATTTAAGTTTTTGGGGCTATTTTCAATAAGTCATAAATAAATCACCATTTGAAAATGGGAATTAGGTTGTGGTAGAACGGGGTGCGAACCTCGGATCTTTGATCCGTGACACTTGCGACGGGACTGCAACTAGATTTATTCGCGTACTTATGGCTATAAAATAAATTAATTCTGAATTCTGAGTTTGTTTAAATTTTTGCAAAAAAAATCTGGATTTTACCCCCCTAGGCCTCGGGAGTCATTAAGATTTCTTTCTAAGAGAACTTCACAAAAATCAACAGATATAAAGATTGAAGAAATGTGGATATTCACACATATGTAAAATGGTGAATTTTACACTGTGTGTAACGTGACTACCAGTCAATGATAAGTTATAAGCCTTGTAAATGCCTAGGCTTCCATATTTCCTTCTCTGAAATGTTCTCCATCTCTGTTGTTATATGTTTATTGTTAATTTTAAATATGAATTTATTGATTTTACGCAAAATAAAATACGCGTTGTAAAATTATTTATTTATACTTTTACATTGTTTGTATTATTTTTTTATACAGAATAATGTTCCCTCACTGGGGTGTCCCGTGACGAGGGAAACATTTTACAAAATGTGAAACATGCCTAAGATTAGCTATTTAACAAAGTTAACATAATAATAACAATAAAAAAACGTAATTAATCCAATTAACCCGAAAAAATATGAAACTAACTGAAAACAAGATGTTTCTCAAAATCTGCCACGTTTACATAATTTAAAAATTAGTTCGATAACCAGTTAGGAATAATTATATGATTATTTTCATCAATCGGTACGCGCGTGTATCATTATGTATTCAAACATCCTCTAAAATGTATGCTGTTTTTTCTCCGGAAATAAGAAAACATTTCTCAGTTGAAAAAACGTTAAGTTTCTTTATATAGAATATATAATGTTCTCGTGGAAAGCAATATTTTTATCGGCTTGACATTTCCATCTTGCAGAGTGAGAGAGAGACCTGTCACTTTAAATAACTGAATCACGAAACGCTTTTTGGAAAAAAATTTCACCTACTGAATGAGACGTTCGAAGCAGATTGTTTGTGACATCGACACGTGAAAGTGATCAGGAAAGCTATTACAATGTTTTCGGGAAACTTTATTATTGTGAAATTTAAACGTTCAACTTGTGTCAGTAAGTTTGTAATTGATTTTAGAATGTCGTCGGCCCAACTTATAAAACTCGTAAATCCCAAACTTTCTTTTCAAACTATTTTTTTCTGGGGATAGACATAACAGTTTTTACTACAGATCGAATTGTAGCGAAGTTTTTTTCGGTATTTGTTTTTTTAAATACAAGTTTTACACGCATAAGTAATGGATTACTTGTGGATTTATGAATTCAACAAATTACGTTGACGATATAAATGAACATTTTGCTTAGAACTTAATATCATATATAAAAGCTTAAATCTTTTTTTTGATTTGGGAAAAAAATAAGGTAGGTAATTTTAAATACACACTTCGCTTGATCAATGACGAAAATAAATATCGTTAATCTTTGTGCTATTACTGTGGATGCAAAACTGGTTATTATTACTGTAAAAATTCATAGTGTTTGTTTTGTATTTTGCATTTTGCATTGTATTATGTATAGTTGTAAGATTATGACATTGTTCCAAAAATAGTTTTTTCCATTAAAACTTATTGGAATTATTATACATGTGTATTTTAATATATTTTTAGAATAAATAACATACTTAAAGTTTTTCTTACATAATAATATAACATATTATACTCCTAGGAGGTTAAAAAAAAACTGATTTGCGATGGTACTTAGAAAAAAATCATTTTAGTGGTAATACATGATATCAATGAATACTATTCGATGTAAAACAAACCATATTTAAAACATCAGAACAGAGTATTAAAACACTATGTATAGAAGCTGTATTTAAAAATATTGTTTTTACATACTTTACGTACTTCTTGTTCAGTTTCTTGTACATAAATAAATATGTTTCTTCATATAACTGTTGTAATTGGCTTAGGCCGTATATATATTAAATAAATAATTACTGTATATTTTTTAAGTGCTACACTTAAATAATTATTTGCGGATTATTATAATGTCGTCTGCTATGTTTAAGCCGACGTTGTTTTCCAGTGAACAATACATAAAAAGTAATACGGTTAATAAATTACTATATTTTCATTGTGCGAATGAACACAGTTGTTTATGTCTTTATGCGAAAGGTTTATAGTATATTAAAATTCAATACACTTTCAAATACGCCAATACAAAACTTAAAAAATATTTTTGCTTGTCCAATTAGATGAAAATATATAGCGTGATTTGGTTCCGGGACTTAAGAATTCGTTTCTTATTCCTGGTGTTTAAGTCGCCCCGGCTTTACAATCTGGATTAATTAAATCATTAGTTTTATGGCCCATGTAAAAATATCTCAATGATCGATGTCAAGTCTTCATTTTGTTGGCATACCGACTGCCGCGGGGATTAATTAATCTTCTTATTTCCCACTCTTCTTCTAGGACTCTAGGTCACAGCCAAGATAGCGGGTTCATGTTTTTAAAAAATGTATTTCGGTGATAGTGTCTGAATTGTTTCATTTTCGACAAAAACTTCAACAGGAATTCTGTAATATATATTTATTTATATACCGCCATTTTGTGAAAACCATCTCAAGGGCACTGTACAATAAATGTCCCAACTCGTCTGGCAGCTTCAGAGCATAGAAGATTTGGATTTTAGTTCCTCATTTCATACTATGAACGGGTTTAACGACTAATAGGAGCTAGATTACAACACGTCTTGCAACTATATAGCGCATGAACGGTTTAAGTATTAAATAATTTTATGGGGATAACATTTACATATATAAGCTAGATTATAGCTTTCAGCCATAAATCATATGGACGAGTGGAATTCTAGAAATTAATATATCACTAGTATTTTACTTTAATCTTAATAATTAGCAATAAATCCTTAAAAAACACGAGCTCCGATAGCGTAAAATCCTAAATAGCATTCAGCTTGGTATTTGGCTAAGACGCTTGTCTTACGTACGAGGGATTCAAGATTCAGTTCCTAGTGAAGTCACAATGACAAAATGACATTTTTATCGAGCCTGGGTGTTCCGTGCTGTAATTTACCAGTGATTGGGCCTCGCTAAATATAAAAATCCCTAGATCTTAGTCAGATGCTGGACATTAAAAACTAGTTAAAAATAATATTTGTATTAACATAAAGTCAAATGTTTATATTATTCTTTCCCTTTTGATGTTATTTTCATGCATACAATTATAATATTAATCATCTATCGGTCTAAGATATTTCAACAAATTTAAAATCTCATGTTTTCTTAAAATATGTAATACGCAAACTGAGTATTCAGTATTTATATATATTTTTTCCATCAATGCCTGGTTTACAATTGATTCCATTTAGATTTTTTGTTTCGCCATATAATTGAGTTGTTCCAACAGTGTTGCTAAGTAAATTGCCTTAAGCTTACTGTATAATTATGAGTTTTCGCTCCGTTATTACTGTGGCGTGACCGACGTCGCTTCAGCGAGGCGTCGTGGCGCAATCGACGGCGTCGGCGTCGGTCGGTTGAGACTTTTAGGTGCGTTGACTCTAGATGCAATTCTGACAGGGGTAGCAAACTTTTGGCCACGCGAAATATTCCACTTTGTCTTATATCCTTTAGAACTTAAAAAGGGATTATAAAGAAAATCTTAAAATTGTAACTGTTGTATAATTTGTGGCTTTGTTTAGTAGGGCAAACGTGAAAACTTTTAATGTTCTTAAGAGAGGTCATCTGAAAATTTCACCGCCCATGCAACTGCTTTAAGGTTTATCAATTTTATTATAAAAAAGTTTAGCAAATAAAATTGGTTTAGGCAAGTGGGAAGATAAATTGGGGGCCCATTGCGGGTGAAAACTAACCGTAAAGGTGAAGTAAACTCATTACTTATATTACATTACTGTAATTAGTACAATCCAAAATACTTTTTTTCTGGTTCTTTATGTGGAAAACATCCAAGTTAATTAAAAATGTTTACTTCAAAAACACAAAATTGAAAAAAAAAAATGATCAGAGCCAACTTGAACATGGTTTTAATACCAGAGAAAGGTAAAAAATTAGACTCCCATTTAGAAAAAAGGCGAAGTCACAAAATTCAATTTTAAATAAGGCAATAAAAAATATTATGATGTGGGAAATAAACATTTATGAAGGAAAAAACACAACCCAAACCGAACGCTAAGAAATATATGTTAAACAACTTATACATTAAATATATCTACATTCTTATTATGAGAGCCCACATAAGAATATTGAGTGCCCCATTTCAAGATTAAAAAATAAAACAAAAAAACAGTAGTAAAAAATAAATACCCAAAATGCTCTTAGAGTTAAAACTTTGAATTCAAAAGTTCGAACAGTTTGTCAGCTGGTTCACTTCAACTGCAATGGACTTAATTAATTATATTTTGACATAGGTATAAGCAAATTAAAAATTTGGATTGAAAGTACGAGTTTATTGAAAAATAGGTGTCTCCAACTTTTATTTTTAGACTTTAGAAAGAGAGTAATCCTCATTTTTTTACTGAACAAATACTTACGTATATAGTTTTTAATAAAAACAACAAGTTTATGAATTGCATTATTATTAAAATAGATTACCTTTTAAAACTGCAAAGCACAAAAAACCGATATCGGTTCCTTTAACCCTTTGTAAGACACCTAGAACAAATGGGTACATAAATATATCACCAGAATTGAGGTATTCATTTTCTAATGTTTCGTATAAATAATAATCTAATGTCACAATATATTGGTAGAGCAGTCTTCCCGTCAGCTTTTGCAAATGCAATATGTTTTTATGTTAAAAAAATTCATATATTTTTAGGTTTGCGAGAAAATAAATTTAATATGTGTCCCATGCGGTTAAACCCAAAAGGTTTACGAAATAAAAACATTGAACGATTTGAGTAAATTAAAATATTGTGCAGTATTTTAAGTATTAAATGTATTTTTTGTTTGTCAGTCCGACAGGTGGTGGTATACCAATGGCCGATGGTTCGATGGCATCCGTTCCGTTTCATTCATCTCGCGATATATCTGAATGTGTACGTAGATAGTCGTGTTCAGCTGCAGTAGTATGCGCGATGCGCGTGTCGCGAGACATTTGCCAGGAGAGTAATGTAAGGTAATCCGCGGGTAACATTGAGCCGTGTTGATGTATGTATCATTTCAATTTTGCACCAAATTGTTATTTTAATAGCCAGAAAATTACGTTTTCTCTTTCCAGATCTTCTACTTTGAGTATTCGTCTTTAAACCGTACTATTGATACCGAAAAGTTAATGACAATATTTGCACATTAGAACAACAAAAATAAAATTAATTAACAAAAATATTCATCAAAATTAATTAATTTTGAGGTAATTTAACAATATACTTACAGTGGCGGGCACGCGAATATGGATGCCTATATAAAAAGTACAAAATCATCTTTTTGATATTTTTTAGTAATGCAACTCTGGATATTACATAAACAAAAAACGTGAAGTTTACAATATCTTTATTTAAA
This sequence comes from Micrasema longulum, assembly GCF_059751315.1. Taxonomy (NCBI): domain Eukaryota; kingdom Metazoa; phylum Arthropoda; class Insecta; order Trichoptera; family Brachycentridae; genus Micrasema; species Micrasema longulum. The sequence goes on from NW_028277527.1 coordinate 196,876, forward strand.
TAATAGTTTTAGAGTACTTTTTAATAATGACCACTTTTAAGAGGACCATTTAAATAGGGAAGCTTTAATACTTTTTCCTTAAAAACTTTAAAAAAAAAGCCTATTCCGATTTCTTCATCAATATTAAGTAGGATGCCCTTTTACCTTTAAAACTGACACACATCTTCCGGGCATTGATTCTGTTGTTTCAGTCGGATGTTTTTTGTATTCTTAAATAATTAATTTAAATGACTTTTTTCCTAAATTCTTATTTTACCTCATTACGTAGCGAAAATATAAGTACCTACCGAAAAGTGTCCCTATTAATTTGCTCGCTAACTACCTGCTTTTTTCAATAAATTCAATATAATATTCACGGCTTCGACTCGGATACTTCACAGAAAAAAAATATAAAATCAGAAATAGTAGTTTTAACACTGTTAACTAACGCTTAATTTGCTCCTAATCACAATGGGTTTTTTCAGAGAAAAAGTAATGCTGAATTTATTATTTTAATCTAATATTATACCATTTTGGGACAATGTGGTACAATGCTCGAATGATTGAAAGCTCCACAGTACCCAGTACAAGTGTATTAGGTAATTCGCTGGTTCCGTCTATAGCTGACTTCGGCTGGTGCAATGACCACTACTGTTGCCGAGAGCAGACTATCGGCCAAAATTGGATTCAAAATCTACTGAACTACAATGCCGATCAAGCTTTGCTGATATTTTGAACTCGGGAATATTCCGCTATCCAATTAAAATTATTTCATTCGTTTACCTCCGAACGTGATTTATTTAAATGAACATCGGAAACATTAACAGTAATACATTTAGACGGTTACAATAATCAATTTGAATATGTTAAATTCATAAAAATTGTGTTTTCTTGTAGAATACCAATACATATATAAATATATGTGTTATATTAGACTCTTTTTTGGCAAGTTCAACCTTAGGTGTTCCATTTTTTTTACTGAATGTATTGTTTTTTATGCTAATAAAGGTTTTTATTTAAAAAAATAATATATATTTCGTTAACTCACATAATAAATTGAATTATAATTATGAATTTAAGTTGTAACTTACGAATATTTTTTACGATGTATTACAATGAATACAATAAATAAATTTAGTGTGATGTCTGAGGTTTTGTGTTCTTATGTTACTTGTTAACTTAGAACTTATCAGATTTCGAAATGTTACCATAGTGAGCATGATCCGATTAAAATCTCCATAAAATAAACATGCTCTTATTCAACGGTTACGTAAATACCAACGTTATTTGTAATATAAAAATATGGATTAAAAATATTTTGATTAATACTCGTAATACCTTAATTACGTTTAAAACAAAATTCACACTAAATTAGTAACGTTCCCTAGGCTACATATATTTAATTTAGGTAATGAAATACAATGCAAAATGCATGATTGAAAGTTTAGTTTAGAGATATTTTTCATGGTACTATCGTGGATTTATCACGTTTTTACATTAAATTTATATATTTTTTTTGTAATATGTACGTACCTTTGTATAAATAAATAAATTTATGCTGTATTGTAGTAGACCTTTATATTATACTTTGAAATTCTATTTTCAAGATTTTATTGAAATTTAAAGTTATTATTAAAAAATACTCCTTTTTCGTATAGTTATTTTCGTTCACCATTTTTTTAATAAAAAGCCGTTAAGAAAATATATATATACCATAAAACATTACCAAGATACGCAACTCGCTTAGCATTAATCTAAACAAGGGCAATATACAGATTGAACTAGAAATACATTTTATGTTATGCCCTCCATGTTGTGCTGTCAGCCGATCAGCTATCAGCTTGGCCAAACACATTCCTGTATTTTCCGACCTTTTCCATCCCTCGTCAGGGCGCCTACTGCTTAGCTTAGTGTTGTTTTTGCGAAAATATTATTTCTGATCTGTGACAATGGTCGTGTTGAAAGAGTCCATTTGTACGAATTATTACGACATAACCTATTCTTAATTTTAGGAGTATAAGAATTAAAATAAAAAAAAAGTTTTATTTACTCTAATGTAAGTAATTATTTATTAAAATAAACGTTGAGACATGATTCAACTTTTGCAAGCGAATTTCGCATGTGCCAGATATCAGTTCCATTTCGCTATCACTTAATTGAATTAATTTCTCACGATTTTATTAGATTTACATTCACCAAGTAAAATTGTTAGTATTTTCCCCCTCTGTTTCAGTTTTGTCTCGTTCTACAGACGTTCATCTCTCACTAGTGTCTCTGTGACAAATAGATCTAAAAATAGTCTAAATTATGTAGTTCATAGTAAGATTATTTTTTCATGGCGAGGCGTATTTCAAATGTAGCATAAATCTGCCAAGGCCGAATGGGAAAATGTTTACTGATGCTAATTTGTTTTCCCTGGATTTATCTCTCAATCTAAATTAAATTTTTATAATGCTAATTTTTGTGTTATAATCTCGTTCGTTGATTCCCTTCCGACAAATTTGCGACAGGGCTTATTAATGTTATCACGAGCAATTGCATAACTTGGCAAATTGCCAATAATTATATTCTGCAATCTTAAAATAAAAGCTAATATTTTATTATTAATATTTTTATTTGCTGAAAAAATACTTTAAACAAAATATTTCCACAAATTGTTAAAGTAAATTAGAAACAGTCAAAAAATGGTGATCCAGTGTTTTATTTATTTATGAGAGCTTTCGTCCACATATGCTTCATTTCAAATTCTGTTAGTTCAAATATAGAGCTTGTTCGGTCTGAAATTGGTTGACAGATTAATGCAATGTGTCAAAATGTGAAACAAATTAATATGGTAATCCACCTATCCTGCTCATCATTGGTTTTTCAAATTGCCAATCTCTGTGCGCCAAACGTAAAATAGGCGTGTGTTTTCTTATTATAAAAAAATATGGGAATATACATTATATAAATTTCAAACTTATTGAAAAGAAGTCGTGTTTTTGGGATGAAATTGATGATTTGATTAAATTAAATTTATGAAAGACCGAACAGTTTATGATCAATAATTAATATAAATAAATTAATAATTTGTGGTGGTAAATTAATGGATTGCGGTTGTCGATATCATTGGCCGTGGACAAGCTTTTTTCGCCACGTTATTCCGTTACTGGATTAAATTTCTATCATCCAATCTCTGATCGGACTGTTGACAAACGCGTTAGCGTTTTGATCAAAAAAGCCGCCCAAAAATCACATTTAAAGAGAATCAATACCTAATCCTTCTTAATAAATTATTTTATGGAATTTTATTTGATTAAGCGTGTATATTATTTACATTGAAAACCCATTGCCAATAAATTATACAGTAATATATAACAATACTTAAATGAATGTGTAAGTCAATTGTTACGTATGATTTGCTCATGATTGTTTTTCTATTTTTCAGGTAAGTTCCAGAAAAACTTGAATTTTCACCTAGACGGTAAGCTCAAGAATATGATTTATTCATTTTACTATCCATACAAAAGAACCGACAACATGATGTATCAGTAGTAATGATCGATGGTGAGATATTGTTTCCAAATACAACCAGATTTTACCATACCCTTGGCTAAATAATAATAATTGTAATGATTGTTTAGTCTAATTCGGTTGCAAACGGAGAGAAATAGTCTGTCCTGGATCGGCGCCAGTATCATTTTTAGTTCTAAATCAACGGTAATAACACATTATTATTTGGAGACATTCATGTATCGGCCCACGTACCCCTGGGACAGTCTTAGTTCTGACACTTTTATCATGATCTATAGCCAAATATTTCATATTTACTTATTTCAACAATTACTAAGTGTATTACGTAAAACTCCGTGCTTTGACTGCATACTTTGTATAATTTAAAATAATTCAATATAGGTCGTATTAATTTTTAAACCACGTAGTTGACACCACTGAGGGAATGATTTACGAGTATGCCTGTAGGTTTCGGGTTAGTCAAGACTACGTATTTATTTTCAGGATAAGTTGCTTAAGTTTAGTTGCGAAGATATCGAATGATTCGATTCTCGTTATATTTTATTATTACCACAGCACTGTAAGCTTTATTTAAGCCGTACTAAGCTTTATTGGACCGTTAATAGTATTGGATGTTCTCTATCATTAATTATATAAGTAATACCAAGAGACCAGCATGTTATGATACCATACGTTTCTCTCTAATATCAATGAACAATTATAAGTTCTGTGGCTTGGGCTCAAAAGTGCCAACGTATTAAACTGTTTGAGGTGCATAACTATTATAAAAAAAAAACTACCACATAATATGTGTGTGTATATAAAATTGGTAAATACGTATATTTTTTAATTGACATCAACCCTCTACAAAATGTTGGCAAGAAAAAAACTAAATCCGACATTGCCCCTTTTAGACCCAAGACACAGATTTATAAACGCAATATAACTGAAACGGATACAAAACAAACAAACAAACTATCACGCCGTTACCCCGTAAGGGTAGGCAGATAGGATAAAACGCCACATCACTTTTTTTTTTTCATACAGATCTCGCTTTCTTTACATTTATACATACATCTTCTCATGCCCGCGCGCCGATTATTCCGACTTTTAACATGTTGAATTTGCTCATGCCACGTGTTTCTCAGTCTTCCTCTATGTCTGCATCCATCAACATTCGCATCGTAAATGTTTTTAGCCGTTCTTTCGCTGTCCATTCGCTCTACATGTCCAAACCAACGCAGAGCTTCTTTCTTGATTTTGTCGATAGTGCTTATCTGAGTCTTACATAATGTACGGATCTCAACATTTGCGCATCTGTCGTACATAGTTTTACCACATATTCGCTCGAGAGATCGCATTTCGACAGCATTCAGCCCACTTTCATCCCCGTTTTTCCAAGTCCATACTTCGCTTCCATACACCAGGGTCGATATCAGGACTCCACTGTGAACTGCTAATTTTGCCTCTTGCGACAAACATTAATTTGCCAAGGTTGATTTGAGTGCACCGTTCACTCTGTTCCCGGCACATACCCTCCTTTCAATATCTTTCCCAGTCATTCCATCCCTAGTAAACATGCTTCCCATATACACAAATTCCTCTACTCAAATTTAAAACCTCAAAATCTTCTATTAAAACGTGAATTCTAAGGGGTTCTCTGTTCTTAAATGAAAATCTTCGGTCGTTCTTTTGAACTTTGAAAATAATTTGATTCCTCGACGCAAACTTTCGCGTAATTTTCTCAATTAAAAATTGTCTGATACTTGCGGCCCCCCGCCGCTCTTGTAAGTCGTCTCCGGGAGACTAATTAACACAGAATAAGGCCATCTCCGAAAATAAATTCGTCCTTCGTCAAACGTAAGTTATGACCCCATTTTTCTTCAACGCAGACATTATTTTACCCCATTCTGCCAACTTTTGACTTTCCCTATTTTCACATTAAAGGTCGCATCGGATTGTTGCAAAATGACCGCCGCAGTCCGCCACGGGAAAGAGGAAATTTCGAAGGCCGCGCCCGTATGAAATGATGTTAGTAAGGAATGAACGTTTTACTCGAGAATCACTTTTTTATTTTTTATTAAAAAAAAATAAAAATATTTGCGTTCTTATGATTTACCCAAATATTTAATCTCGAGGTCCATTTTCAACGAGATGTAAATAACTCACTATTAGAAAATGGGAATCGAGTTGGGGTACAGTGGGATGCGAACCACGGACCTTTGGTCCGAGTCCGAGACACTAGCCACAGGACCACAACCCGATTAAGATTCAACCTTATACTGGAGAAAAAATAATAATTAAAGTAGATAATTCATTACCATGATTAATAAGAGTTGGACCGATTTTAAAAAGTGGTACAAAATCACGCGTCACGGAAAATTTAGACTGAGTAGATTTTTATTTATTTTCTAACTTTTCATATTATTTTTGACAAATAAGTGACAATAAGTCCGCCATTTAATCATACATGTGCCTTTGTTTTATTATATTGTGTATAAATATCACAAAGTAACTAATGTTAGTAAATATTAGTATCCGTTTTTTATGTCTTCCGGTTTCGAGACGTACCCGTCTCTTCCTTAGGACACTTCAGAGTGCGTCTCAAAACCGGTAGACATAAAAGGTCGGTAAGTGGTTTATACTAATATTTACTAACATTAATTAAAATATTTGACCACAGAGTCAATTCTTTGATCATAAATAACATCACAATGAGTATTATGATTAATTAAGACATTTTTTTAAAATTTATTTATTGGCTTATCTCAGGTAAAAAGCCTAAAAAAGTAAATAAAGCGGCCGTATGGTGTACCAGTTAATGCGTTTGCTTGCCATTAAATAAATATAAATAATAATAAACATCAGTCTGCTCGTATAAATTGGACCTTAAAGAAACGCCATTTCTTTTCTTGCGTTCTTATGATTTACATAAATATTTCAATTTTGGAGCCATTTTCATTAAGTCGTAAAAATCGTATTAGAAAATGGAAAACAAGTTGTTTTAGAACAGAGTTCGTGACACTACCCACGGGACCACAACCCCTTTCGTTACTTGTCACAAAAATTGAAACTTTTTTCTAACGGCTGTATGTTTATTTCAAATGAATGGGTAAAATTACTCATCTTTATTTTACGAAAAGAACGGAAACTAAATTTTGTATACGTATGGTATTTGCTACATGTAATTTAGTATGGAATTCTAATTTGGGGGAATACCTTAAATTTTTATATTAAATATAGAAATTTCGTTGTCAAAATCCAAAGCCAGATAAAGAAAGACCGCAGAAAACACGTCGTTCATAAAAAAGTAACTGTTTAACATCTTGCATGGCGTATTAGTAATAATTATTGTTTTCTAAAGTAAAAGTAATCGAATGAAGTCAATTTTATTGTCATTCAAATTGTGAAGTGTGTTCTGAAGTATAATTGGACGTAGGTTTGCAGAAAGCAGCCAGTCCACGATTTAGAAAAAAATAAGATTTTGGTGTTATCAAGTTCAGGAAGGTTAATTCTATATTCTGCTTAAAACAGCCAGGCCGCTTTCATACAAAATCTGTAATTATCACCTTCCGAAAATTCCATGATGTCAAAATGTCATGAAAATGATTGTTGCCTCATACATTCTGATTCTGAGAACATTAGATCTGTCCGTTTTCGGCAAAGTGCATGTTTTAGGTTGTGTAGTCAGCCAGACTTAAATAAAATCACCAAAATTCCTTTAAAACATAGTTAAATTATTTTTAAAGTCATTATTTATTCAGTGATTCTTTATAATTAAGTACCCTAATATAAACATTAAATAATATAGTCATAACACACATCAGAGTTTTACCAGGGCTGGCAGTTTCTGCAAAATGCACATCTTAGGTTGTGTTGTCAGCCCGACTTTAAAAACCAGTCAATCTTATCATACATATAAAAAAAAATGTATCACAAAAAAACGAATGCATGTATTATTTATCATTTGTCAATGTAAAAAAACATTCCAATTGTTGTGTAGATTCGATTATTCGCACTTTTCACAAAAGTGCTATTATCTCAGTTTCACTTTTCTATGACTGGCTGCTTTCTGCATAACTACGTTCAATTATACAAAATATTATTACACCTTTAACCCGAGCCTCGCCAAATTTGTTTTTCTTTGTAAAAAATATATTTTGATCTGTGTTTTTTTTTGGTTTAAGACACTTTTATAGATCTCTAAAAATACACGGTTCGTACCACTTCTAATAAATTATTGAAACTGATCTTCTTCATAACTTTGATTTTTCTCCCATTTGAAGGACGTAAAAGTCAACTATGAGCTTATTTACGCGTTCTACCGAACATACACAGCATCACAGTGTTCACACAATCTTTAAGATATGACTTTTATAGCTCGCTGGAGATTTGTGTTCGAGTCTGTACACACAGTAGGTATAACGCTGTTGCTATATTTTATGTAGCGTTGTATCTGAATTGGGAAGCTTTTAAATGCACTGACCGTGAATCTACGGACCGTTAATACTCAAAATTATTTCTCATACGCCGAATAACTTATTGCGATATATCTGTGGCGTCTTATATTAAATTAAAAGCCATTCTGATGAATACAAATTACAAATAATTCATTTTTACGTGACGTTAGTTTGTCGACATTTTAGTTTAGTATTTTTTTTAATAAACTGTGCTATCATATTTGTATCACCGAACTTTAAAAATCCTGTAGTAGATATGCTGAATTTAATAACTCCCAATGGAGGAAATCCAGCCTGTCTACAAACATTTGGACATACTCAAAATACTGTTGAATAAACTAACTGGTTAAAAATTAAAAAAAATGTTTTCAGGCGTTGCCTAGTAGGTGAAATGGTTCGGCCTTTTACTTCACAAAAATCAACAGATGGATGAGTTGTGGATGTTTAAACTTAATAATTTAGATCTAAAACAAGTCAAATTAGAAAAAAATACCAATATATTTTTAAAAATGCATTGGAAACATAACAATTCATTTTACAAATTGCATTAATGAGAGCAATCAAATTAGTTTTTATTAAAGTCACATTTTTTATTTTTGTTTAAACTTCGTGTTTTGTTGTTTTTACATTATTATCAATTTTACTTATGGTTTCTCAGTTTATATATTTTTTAATTTTTTCCATTATAAACCAAGGTTAATAGTAAAAATAATGTGAAATAATGCTTAAAACACCCCCCCAATCATTTTCATTTCTGAGAAATTGCGCTAGTATTGCTCATAAAACATATACAGGTTTAACAAATAACAACAGGGATAGAGAATACCTTAAATATGGGAATATGGAAGTCTAGGCATTTACAGGGCTTATGACCTGTCATTGGCTGGTTTAAGTGGCCACTTTACACACTGTGTAACATTCACCATATTGCCTATGTTTGAACATCCATATTTCTTCAATTCTTCCATTTGTTGATTTTAGTGAAGTTAAAGAGCTGAAACCTTTATTGTTGTGAAGAGATTGGCCACGTAAAGCGGCCACTTAAACCAGCCAATGACAGGTCATAAGCCCTGTAAATGCCTAGACTCCCATATTCCCTTATTTAAGGTATTCTCCATCCCTGTTGTAATTTGTTAATCTTAATGACTCCCGAGGGGGTGAAATCCAGTCTTTTGTCTACAGAAATTTGGACAAACTCATATATTGTAATAAACAGGTTTATTGAACCATTTTCATTTCATAACTAGCTTGATTTGCGTGATTGTCTACCTTTATTTAAATATACAGTCTGATTTTGTCTTGTTTAATAATAATTGAATTACTTCAATTTATGTATTGTATTCCATTAAATATTTATATTGAATGAATTTGAATGTTAGCTGTTCATGCCACCAAAGTGCCGGTTGTGTAAATTCCTCTCTCGCTACATGACATTTATGTCTGTTGGCTTGTGCTCCCGTGGCTGGGTTGCCTACGGCCCGCTGCTAGCCGCTTCCCGCTGCCCACGGAACACAACGCTGGGTGTCGTCTCGGTTAAACTTCGACAAGATTAATATCTCGTCTCACTGTCATTAAAACATCACTATTTATATGAGTTTTGTTTTCAGGAAGCGAATAAAACATATGGGTCAGTTGTGAGAATCTAGGTTCTTACTGCCGCTGGACTATGCTTTTTGGCAGATAACTTTATTTTTTCACCGCGCGTAATTATTATTGACACAGTTACACGGATACGTCACGATTTCGTGGTCCCATTAAGTGGTATTTGCATAATACGCTGCAACTTGTTCTAACTTTTTGCACCTTATTTCTCATCAGTTTTCAGTAACGCTTCCTTGTCGGATATTTCTACTTCCATAGGTATGATGATTTGTCAAATGTGTCTGCCGAACTGGCGACCGAATGCTTTCACTCTTCCCAAAACGTCCGCCTGTGGATAACAATTGACGCCTAAAAGTAAAAAGCGGTCGGTTGTTTATTTTCAAAACACCAGTCTTCATTGGATCAACGTGACTCTTTTCTTTCGGTCTCTTAGTCCTTTGGGTTCTAGATCGTGTCGTATGGTGCTTTATTACTCTGTTGCACCCTTTTGGCAGCGCGATCATAGTTGAAATGGGGCCAAATAACACGTCGGATTCCCTACATTTCTTTCCGCAGTGGTACGCAATACTGCTACCGATTTATGACGTGACCATTTGGATATACCCTCCAACGCGTCAATGGAAAAAATAATAACTTCTAAGTCTAAATTAAAAACGTAGCCATGACACACCGAATAACACACGCTCTAGTTATTTTTATTCTAGAGTTGCTTTTTTAAACCATTTTAGTTTTTACTATTGATTATTTGTACGGTTAGTTCACCTTTTTCAAAAATATATTCACATGCAATAGTTTATTAGTAGCTACTAATTTTATTTTTCTGACGTTGTTTCACGAGATATTTTCGTCATTTTTATGAAACGTTAATTTATATTGCACAAATTATTTCTTTCTAGCAGATGGCTCTAACGGAGCAGAAACTATGTTCGACAAAGAAATATTTTTCAAAACTCAAAAATTTATTGTTCTAAAAATTCGTTTGATGTCCTATTACGAAAAGAACTTCTCTTAAGAAAATTTCGTCATGATAAATAAATAATCCCACCAGATTTCCGCTCCCAGAAAGTTCTCTAAATCTTCCTTCACGTGAATATATCAAATGTTCGTGGAAAACTTAATCGCTTCGTTATTTAATTATCTTTTTACAGCCTCCTTCTTCGTTATGTAAATACATAATCAAATCAATCTTGCCTTATGTTATTTTCTCCCGAGGAAGTAGCATTTTATAACTTAATTGTTTGCTTAAAGATTCTTGCCTTATTTCATCACGCGTAATGTATTCTATGGAAAAATATTATTTTTTATATAATACATTTCTTTGTATTATTTCACCTAAATAGTCATTTATTCCACTAATAATAATTATATAAAATTACAATAATAATTTTTCTTGAAATTGCAAGAATCTTCAGCTTCCCAGTGTTACCAATTGATGTTTATAATGAAAATATAAGTAATTTATTTATAAATCCTTATTTTTTGTACTCTTAAGATAATTGTTTTGTAATCATTTGTCTCACTAGGAGCTCCTGTATCGAGGAAGGAATTTCACTATGTTTAATACTTAGTATCAAAGTTTAAGTATTCTTAGATTCGTGTCTTTAAAAACATATATTTGTTGAAATACAAGTCTTCTGCTAATTGGCCTGGTAGGCTAGCATTAAATTATTCTTTTTTAGATTTTTTTTTAAAAAAATACGAACACTATAAATGACCAACCTACATGCACCAGACTGTTTTTTTGTTGATTAAAAGATATTACTTGAAGCAATAGGCCCGCTAATGTTAATAATAATAAGCTAGTGCTTACACCTGACCTCTTAGTCTCACACTAATATACACAAACACGCACTCCTACATATATATATATATATATAATTCTTCTCTACGCGTGATGTCACTAAACTCCTCCTAAACGGCTTAACCGATTTACCTGCGGTTTTTTGCATAATAATGAGCTTTGCGCTGCGCATGTTTGTAGATCTTAAAATCTTCAATCTTATCTTTAAAAAAAGTTAGGTTCATAAATGTTTTATTCATCGACCTACCAGGTTGCATTCGACGAGAATGCACATACTAAAAAATTGGGAAGACGTTATTTTGTTGCATATAAAAATATTGTATTTGAATGTTTACTAACAGCAATCGTTTTTTGTGTATCTCAATCAGATTGTTTCCTTAAATTCCTTATCATTTCTACCCATTTACTGGATTTTTAGTAATGCTAAAATAATATCAACTGACATTCAATATATTTTTTAAAAATCACAGTCCTTATTAAAGTGCACCCCTTTTGCACCCCCCAGAGTTTGACATTTACAAAAACAATTCTGTATTAAAAAAAATATATATATATTATGGAATTCAACCATAAACAAGTACCTAGGCACCTACTTACATTCAATATTGAAATATTAATAATTCATCACACGTATTGAAGAATTATATATCGCTAGCTCAAAGCAACAGTGAGATAAACCAGAAATGTCTTATTTTGCGATACACATGCGATATGTTAACAAACTAAATGAATTAATGTATTAAAATAATAAAATATTGAAGTTAGATAGTTAACCTATGTGAAAATATAGTATTCATAATCTACTTCAAATAATTTAATTCAGTCAGACCCTTCGCACACCTCAAAGTCCGATCCAAAGTCAACAGTGAGACATCTCAGAACGTGTTCTTCGGAAATATCTCACTGTTGCTTTCGGCTAGCGATGTGTGGCTGGTGATATGGCACTTTTTTATTTTGCTTTGGGCAACAGTAAATCACACAATGACGTAACGAAAAGATTGAATTGTCGAATTCAATGTCAAATGTCACTTAGTATATCATCATCATCATTCCCTCTCCGCACATAATGGTGCATAGGGCACTGCAATGGTACACCAATCGCAGCGTATCTTGATCATTTTTGTTACATGAATGTTAGATGATCGGTCTTACGCTTCAGGTACCAGTCTAGGGACTTGAAATATTCTGGTGTTAAGTATATACCCAGTTTATCGAAAATTCGAATGTCAAAAAACGTTTGGTGAACCAGCTAATAGCAGACAAGCCAACGTTTGGGCAGGACTACGTCTGTCAGGTCCGCTAGTATATATATATGAATAATAATGTACCATAATTAAGTATGATTGTTATATAGAAATTTCGCGGGTTTGTCTTTCAACCTTATCTTTATTAAGTAATTTAAAAATAATTGTTGACTGTATGTTTCTATGAAAGAAATAAATAAATATAATGTTGTGCGAAAATTGAAATTGGTATTAGAGGTGTGCGAAGGTTTCTCCTTTCGGATTATTTAATGTTTCTAAATTTAATTTAATAAATGAGTTTTTATGCGCGTTATTGTCTTCCAAAAAAACTGCTCAGAATAAAGGTGTGCGCGGGAGTTTAAGTAGTTTGTCCAGCGGGTGCGTCCCGACGCCGACGCCTGGTTGCGGTTTTCAGCCATGTGGCCGAGACCGGATACCGCGCGACCAGAAACAATCCGGCGAATATTTTCCTTAAACAATACCCTGTAGCGGCCAGCGTGATTTATGTCTGCGTACCCCTGACGAACTGTACTTGTGGAAGTGCTAAAAATCGGATGGCTTTAGCCGCTCAATCGAAACTACAATAATTATGACATTTTACAAGTACGAGGGTTGTGTAAAAAATAAGGTTCTCAATTTTTTTTTCAGGTTTAAGGAATTTTTTATTTGAACTGAAAAATTCATCATTGGAAAGCTTAATTTCTTAACTATTTTTCAACAAAATCACCAGATTTTTCGACGCATTTTTGTTGACGACTAATCCACTTTTGGAATCTAGCTTCACAGAAGTCCGCTGCCAGTCCGTGGAGGAATTTGGTGACCGCTTCCTGCACTTTTTCATCAGTCTCGAAGCGTTGTCCACCCAGTGTTGCTTTAATTTTGGAAACAAGTGGAAGTCACTCGGTGCAAGATCAGGGGAGAGCCTGTTCAACGAGATTCCAGACAAAATTTTCGATTAAATCCTTGGTTTGGCGAGAGACGTGCGGGCGCGCATTGTCGTGGTGCAGTCAAACGCCTTTCGTCAGTCTTCCTCTCCGGCGATTTTGGATGGCTCTTCTGAGTTTTTTCAAGGTCTCGCAATAATTTTCCGAATTTATTGTGGTCCCTCGAGTCACAAACTCAACAAGCCGGACGGTCACATAATTCCTCCACGGACTGGCGGCGGACTTCTTTGAAGCTGGATTCCAAAAGTGGATTAGTCGTCAGCAAAAATGCGTTGAAAAATAGTTAAGAAATTAAGTTTTCCAATGATGTATTTTTCAGTTCAAATAAAAAATGCCTTAAACCCGAAAAAAAATTGAGAACCTTATTTTTTACACAACCCTCGTATTAAGTTGAGGTGCGCGATACGCATAAAAACTGCATATTTGCGTTCTTACGATTTTGGGAGCCATTTTCATTGAGTTGTAAATAACTTGCTATTAAAAAATGGGTATATTTTTATAATTCAAGTTACAGAACATATTCAATAGAAAATAAAGATCAGAAAGCTAAAGATAGTAAAAATAGAAATAAGCGTATTTGATTTGAAACGTATTTTTTTTAATAAACCGATACTTAAATAATTCCCTTTCGTTTATAACATTTTCTAAGCTTTTACCTTGCGCTAGGAAAAAATCGGTTTTTTATTTAGTATTGATATGCATGTATTTTCACAACATACAATGGTCTCCATTCTATGTCAATCGCATAAATCACATTGAATCAGTCCAACATCGCTTGCTTCGAAAAATAGCGTGGATGCTTGGACTAGAGAGAGATAATTATTCTTATGCTGAAATAGAGTCAATGTTAAATATTTCTAGTCTACAAAAACGTAGAACTAATATTGACTCCATATATATGTTCGGCATACTAAATGGTATAATCGATGTTCCATCATTACTGGGACAAGTAAAATTCAATATTCCGACTCGTAGATTGAGAAACAATGAAGTACTATTCATCGATCAGCATAGAACAAACTATGGCCTAAATTCTCCAATGACCCGCCTTTGTCGTATTGTTAACTCAAGACACGATCTGGACTTTTTTGGTTTAAGTTTACAACGATTTAAACGAGCACTAAATAAATAGTCCAAATCTTGTCTCGACGTCCCTTATGTTTGTCAATGCTTCTTTCTTTTTTCTTTAAATGTTTTAAACTACTCTTTTATTGTAATATTTAAACCTTATAAATTGTATACATGGACAATGTCCGTTAATAAATAAATAAATAAATAAATAAATAAATACAATGTTTTCCTCAAACTTGTTCTTATACGACCTGCATTAGTGTTTTACACGAATGTTTAGGGACCTAGAGCAACTGATTGTCTAATATAAAGATCACGTCTCTTTTTGTGTGCTGAACTTATACTGCCTTTCTAATTATGTTTATTTGACTGAAACTGCCCTTGATGTTACGAATGATCAAACATAATATTTATGTTAGCCTAAACATACGCAAAAAGGATGCTAAACAGCCTATTAATTTAAGAAGTCGTTACAAAGCGCAAATGTAAAAAAAACAAAAGGCATTAATTTGACACGAGACAGTATTACCAATCAAAAGTTCTATCATTGCAAATAATAACACGATTACTATTTAAATAATAAAATTCTGCAACGTTTCAAACTCCCCGAACTGCCACCTGAATATTTACGTCTTTATGTGAAAGTTGATTGAGATACGCTGCAATGAGGAAGTTTAGTGTTACGGGAAATTGGATATAATAATGTTCTTTTATAAGCAATAAAAATTAGAATATTTCTTAGTCCTTGGACTGGTACCTACCTGAAGCGTAAGACTGATCATCTTGTATGAATTTTTTTTTTTTAATAAAAACGAACTACTTTGAACGACGTCACTAGTTCTTCCAAATCAACCAATAATAGTGTTGTGATGGATTTCCAGTTTACAGGAAGCCAATTCACCAATCAGCAAAAGTCATCAAATAGAACTTGTTACGTCACACGCGGAGATTAAAAAAAAAAAAAAGTAGTGTAGGGTATTGTTCCTATAGAACAAACCTTTTAAACTTTTTCAAAGATGGTGAGTGGTAATTATATTAATTTATTTATGCATTTCATAATATATACAATTGTTTGTTCACTTTGCCTAGGTGTATGAAACAGTACTTATGATTTTCTTGTTATATTACTTTAAAATATATATATTTTTTTTTACATTTATTCTTGAATTGTTTAAATTTTCTACCGAATATGTTGTATAATTTTTAAGTTTAATTTTTTTTATAAATCTTGGGTAAAAGGAAATTTATGTTTTAAAAAAATACAATATTAAGCCAAATATGTATTATATTTTTTTGTAAAAGGCAAATTTGCCGTTTATGTCAATAAAATAAAATAAAAACTTTATTAAAATCTTAGCGCTGATAAGACTCGTAAAAATATTATTTATTTTTGCTTAGTTTGATAGTACATTAACAAATATATATATATATATTTTTTTTTTTAAACCGTTTAACTTCCTCTTTGGTAAACTCAGCTGCGGAAATAAAATGTGTAAGAAATATAAAAACAATGTTTATTTTCAAACTTTTCTACTTTATCGTTTACCGATCCGTACACCACGCGATACTCTTGACCTTTCTCATTTGTTGAATAATATTTAGTTCCTTCACTTCCCACTCATTTTGTCATATTTAATGTGTTTTTAACGTCTCCTGAGTCGGGAAGCGCTCTGACGTCCGCGTGTTTGGGTAGACCATTTAGAGCTTTGGAGAAACGCAAATTCTCGCTGTGTTTAGTCCAATGTTTTCATAGTTCTAAGATTTCTATTATTAACATTAACGGTATCGTAAACGTTTGTTGGATTTGTTTCTATCAAGATGTTGTGATGATTCATCACGGCACATTCTTCAAATCTTGCTGTAAATTATTTATTGCCAAATCAATTTGACAAGACTCCAATGGAATCGTGTGTCCTTCCGCCTTCCAGTGACTTCGGTTGGGGGAGTTTTTCCTTTTAACTTTTTCTGTTAATAAAAAATATCGATATCGCATTGCACTGATAGAATCAGAATCCCGGACGAATGGTTTTCGACTCGATGGCTACTCTCAGATAAAAAGGAATCTAGTGAGGATAACCCGCTCGCCTACTAAACTTGAGGCCATTGGTTCGATTCCTAGTAAGATTGACATGAAATATTTATTTTAAAGGTGGTTTCACTCTCCAATATTTCATTGATCCTGGACTAGCACCTGAAGCTTAAGACTAATCACCTTATCATCATGTAACTGATAATTAATATACGCCGTATTTGTTGTACGAATGCAGTGCCCTGTGCACCTGATGTGGATACGGATATGATAATGACTTCTTTCAATGTCCTAATAACTGTTTAAGGCATTTAAAAAAAATACACCCTCTTAATTGTTGATAGGACGCTGTTGCGTAACTGCATAATTTGTTTTTTCATGCAGTCATAATGGTCAATGGTTATTAGGACCATGGGGTTCATAGTCCATAATTGATAACGCACACGTGCTAAAACATTTCACCCGAAATAGTGCGATCACCGATGAAGCAATGTCATCGTTTTCTATAGAATCCAATTCAACAAATTATGCAACTCTTAACAGTATTGCACATAAAGACAAGAGTATCGTTCTGCAGTGCATTAACACCGTCCCTACCATCGAGATATGAACCACAAAGAAACACGACCTATAAAGACACCACATGGCGTGGTAACGCCCAGCAGTTCAATCGACCAGTCGACGTCAGTCTGTCCAGTTCACTCAGTTCCAGCATGTAGTTCAAGTGCAGTCTCTTCAACCCACCATAGCCAAGTGCTGTACCTTATTCGCCATGTAATAAATATGCATTTAACAGCAACCTCGTGTCTTCTCTGTTAATCTCCAACTGAGGTAGGAGCTCTAACCCTCAACAACCTAATCCTACATTAGTCATAAAAACATTAAGTTAATCTGATCGGGAATCGAGATCTTATGTATGATGTCCATTACACCACGAGATTGACCGAATTTAAAGTAACGCTTCGTACCAAATATTTTATCGCCGTTAAAGTAAGTGCTGTAATGTAACCAAAACTATCGATCGCATATTGATAAGATTTAAAAAAAATGAATAAGTAATATTTTCAGGATAGGAATTCTTTGGCACTCGACATGGAATATAACATTTGACATTACATTATATTACTCGCTTAGTACCGCTGTCTCGTGGCAAGTCTCCCGTAGTCAAATGATTATAAAGAGGACGACGGCGTGTTACAGTAAGGTTAGCTTTGTCACGTTCAACTGCCGTTTTATTTCAACCAAACATCATAGTGGGTATCTCTGTAACGATCGAGCGAGAGATTCCTTTTGTATACAATATTAGTGGTAGTAGGACGAACACAGATTCCTAGTCTAATGATCCCAGACATATTCTACATTGCGTTACAGATATCCGCATAACTTCATGTTCCACCAGTAATGTATGCTTTAGTGTTCCTTCCTTCAGTCTGCTACCCTTTTCCAGAGTTAGAGATAATCTGCATTGACCGGAGATTTTCCGCAGTGACGTGCATACTGTAGTATTTTGTATCTAAAAAAATGTCTTTAAATAATTTTATAAAATTAAGTCTGGGTAGAAACACTATTGCTTCTTTTCCACATGATGCATACTGGAAAACATCTATTATTTTTATAACTGCCCCGTATCTACCTATATTATGTACCTTGGACAATCTGTCTTACCCTGCAGAGTGCAATGGTTGAAAAAGTGAATGCACAAAAAGCGATACACAATGTTCACTATTTTTATTTTATTCTCGATAAATCACTAAATTCGCCCGAAATTAAATTAATTGTACACATTTGTATATACTTTTGTTAAAGTTATGTTTTTCCTTTTTAAAAAACGTTATTATTACTTTATTTTATTTGTACATCTGAGCATGTTTTTTATTCTTTATTCTTATTCTTAACTTTTCATTACTTATACAAATTTTCTTCATTTTTTTTACTTAAATTTTAATTTTTAAACAACTTCTATTTATGTTTTTTTTCCTTCTCTTTTTTGTACTTTAATTAATAACCTTACATATAATTACTTTATAATATGAAAACTTCGCTGGTCCATTAGAGTTAAGTCTTACTGTGTAAAATATAAAACTTTGTAACTGTACTGTATGTTTCCTAAATAAAAGAAAATAATAAAATAATAAATAATAATAATAATTCTCATTGCTCGAATAATTTCACCATCAAATCCCTTTTTTCCTAAAATCTAAATATATTTTATTGGGGGCTGGAGTTCCAAACATCCGTGGTCATTGTAGGTAATTAAATTCCTGATGTGCACCGGTATTCAAGATGATTTTGTTCATAAACATATAATTTATTCTCATTGACAGTTTGTTATCTCGCTTCCATATAAAATTATTACCCCCTTTCGCACACAAAGTTTTGTAAATAAATACAACAGGAAATTATAACAATAAATGTTTGCATGAAAATCTGGGTCTAAACTAAATTACCCCATAATCTATTTTTTTGTATTTCAAAAATTGTTTATGCACGCAAAATTTTTTTGCAGCGTGGTGACTTCAGAAAATAAACTAAAAGTAATCGAAATGATAGAAAATTGTGGTAAATTTGCAGCTGTAGATAGGAATTTCAAATTGCCTGACTACAGTGCGATCAATTGTACAACATAAAGACGAAATTAAAAACCTTTGGGATCATTCAAAATCTCAAAATGGAGAAGAAGTTTTTAAAGCAAGCAAAGGTTAAGCAAACGATCAAACTTTTATCACCTTAAAACGATGGGCGAATCGGCTAGTGCAGACATAGAATCCACCATCAAAGATGTTGCTACATTATCCCTGTTTAAATCACGTCTGAAGAAATATCTCCTTTCTCTTTCTTAATCTCCCATTCTTTCCTCTTTCCTCCTTTTTCTTTTTTCCCATTGAGTAATAGTTTTGATTTAAGGTAATTTATAAACAAATACGTTTATTTCTATTTTTATGTAGCTTTAGCTTTTTAATATTTTTTTTCTATTGAATATGTTCCGTAACTTGAATTATAAAAATAAAACTTTTATAAAGTTTATATTTGAAGCACTAACTTTGTGGTTATTCATTATAAAAAAATAAATAAAACAACTTGGTTTTTAACCACTAATTTTTATTTTTCACCGACCGGTTTCAAAGCAGACAAGCTTCTTCGTCAAGGTTTACGTAACTAACTATTAGTTTATTATTATATAACGATTATTAGTAACTTATTAGTTACGTAAACCTTGACGAAGAAGCTTGTCTGTTTTGAAACCGGTCGGTGAAAAATAAAAATTAGTGGTTAAAACGAAGTTGTTTTTTTTTTTTTTTTATAAAACTTTTATTTTATTGGTTGGTTGAAAGAAATTGCCATTTGGCAATAAGCCCGCCAATGCACAAATAACATTATGTACAAAAAGTTAAATAAATAAAAATAGAATCAGCTGAAAGACATCTGATAGAGTTCTGTGAATCCCCCGTTGATCGCGAACTTTCGGTTATCGCGCCCATCTCCAAAACGTATCCCCCGCGATCAACGTGGGTCACCTGTAGTTGACAACCTTTGGGTTTCGTTAGCTCCTCTATATTGCTTGTTTACGAGTTGATGGTTTTAACGAAAAATAAGAGTTTCAGTTTTGGTGTACTTATTCTTGAAATTACGATACGCTATCTGCAGCTATTATTGCAAGTATTCGCTGAAAACGCGTTATGTATTTAGCCATAACGCAGTGTTTATAGCGCCGAATAGTGTAATGTTTCCTAAACCGATTGTGTTGTGTTAGTTCAGAGTTCGCTCCAAACAGTTTATATTTCGAGTTCCCATCGCGAATGCGCTAAGCGCGAAATAGATTTGTGTTTTGTGCGGTTATAAGGGAATCCTAAACATTCCCGTTTTATGGAATATCCGAGAGTTATATCGTTATACAAGGCAGGTGTTCAGCGCGATATTTTACACGCTTAAATGTATTGAGGAATGTTGTTTGTTTAGTTGAATCGTTAAACATTTAGTGTTTATATTCGAAATTATATTTTGTTGATACATTGGTATACTGTCGTCGTTTTATTATTTTGTTAGATCGAGAGTTGTCAAAATTTTGTCCAAAGTTTGTCAATATGTTAAATTCGGCTTTTACAAAAAGATTTTGGGGATTCTTTGACCTTTACTGTTTGTAAAACATTTAAGTTTGTAAGTAAAAATTATTGATGGAAGTTCATTGTAATTTATTATATAAATAAAAGACGAGTGATACTTCAATCCGCAAATTTTGAATATCCAGTGGCCTGGAAACAAATTTGGAATATCTGTTTTGTATACATACATTGAACTCCTTAATAAAGATACCAGTCTTGAAGATGTCGCGAAAGCGATGAAACCGTCACTGGATATTTCAAATTTGTGGATTAAAGTATCACTCGTCTTTTATTTATATAATAATTTACTGTTAGTGTTTTTTTAAATACCTTGTATTGCTAAAAGTTGAATTTGCACTTTTTCATCGCGCATTTTATCGGGGGATGATTGAATACCATTATTTTTTCTTATTTCTTAAATTACAGAATTTGTTTTGAGTGAAATTGAAATTGACTGATCAAATTGTTATTTTTAGGTTTTCTTTTATTTATAGTATATGTTTAACATTGTATAGAATTTATACTCTTATGTTCGGTTCATGTTTTTATGGTTATCACGTTTGTTTCCAGTTGGGCTCTAATAGCCCTGTACTCATAACGAGAATGATGACGTTTTTTTTTACTGCTTTGGTTACTTATGAAAAAAAAATAATAATTTAATAACACGTTTTGTGTTAACACTAAAACTATAAAAGCTATAAAAACATTGTATGATTAATTTTGCTACGTCCATCCAAGGTTGTAAAAATATTCAGCTTTTTCAGGGCTATCAAATCTTTTTCTCTGGTGTTCATACCGATTAATGACATGTAGTAAGTTCTTCGTGCACCCCAATAAATTATATTTTACAATTAAGTGAACGTGAAATGCAGCCAAAGATTTTATCTGCTTAGGTGCAAACAAATCGTTCAACTTGTCACTTGTTTGTCTAATTATAATTGTCCCCTAGTGCAGTATCATGTAATATTATTAATTATTCAAATAAACTATCATAATAAACGAATATTGCTGTTTCACGGTACTGTCAAAACAAATTTTAATTAAAATATACGTAAACGCTTACGGATTGTTGTAATAATTATAGATTGATATGATCAACGTTATATGAAAAACGCTCATTTATTTTTTCAACAAATGCGCTTTTTTGAGAGCAAAAGTTGTCTTCTTCTCAAGCTTTACCTATATAGTGTCCATGCGGCTCCACTGTGGAATCATCTCTCATCCACCATCAAAGATGTTACTACATTATCTCTGTTTAAATCACGTCCGAAGAAACATCTCATTTCTCTTCCTTAATCTCTCTTCCTTTCCTTTTTCCTCTTTTATCCTTTTTCCCATCGAGTAATATTTTTGATTTAAGGTAATTTATAAACAAATACGTTTATTTCTATGTTTATATATCTTTAGCTTTTTAATCTTTTTTTCTATTAAATATGTTCTGTAACTTAAATTATAAAAAATAAAACTTTTATTTTATTGGTTGGTTGGTTGGAAGAAATTGCCATTTGGCAATAAGCCCGCCAATGTACAAAAAGTTAAATAAATAAATATATTCACTGTTGCAAATATATATTTATACGGTTTTTTTTATATAAATATTTAACTGGGTATCATACACGTTTCATCATTTTTAGCGACTTATTTGAAGAAATAAAAAACTATCAAACTTAGCTGATCTTTAAGTTTTCTTATTTTGAAATTACTTCGCGTGCGACGTCACAAGTTTTAGTCAGTGAGTTCCGCTGATTGGTCAGTTGGCTTCCGGAAAACCGGAAATCTATCACAACAATATCATTGATTGATTGACAAGAACTTGTGGCGTAGTTAATTTAAAAAACTAATTTTTTTTCATACATTTTCGAGAAACTTCGCCTTACAATTAAATGCCTTATTTTTACCGCGTGTTAGTAAATATTTTTTACATCAAATTTCTCGTAGCACTGAGATTCCTCATTAGATGTTTTTTTTGTATGTATAATAAAATGTAAACTTCTTATATTGGCTTACATGAATAAAATCAAATATAATTATTAATGCTAATTTGTCACAAATGTATTTATGAAAGAACTTAATACGTATTTTTTTAGTTTATAAAACGAGAAGATTAAAAACCACTGAATAAATTCAATATAACAACAAGGTTAGTTCAGGTAATGTGAACCGGAGTTGGAAAAGCACAATGAACTTCTTGTATTATAAAATTTTATTATTATACCGATCGGACGCTTTTAATACGTGGGCGTGGGTGTAGAGACTATGCAAATATTATACGGGGGTCTGCTGCGAGTCGATACAGATAACCAAGAAACATGCCAGTTAAGTTACTATATTGGCGGGTTAAACTATATTATCATATTTATCATCATCATCATCATCATCATCATCGAACCGTGGTGCATATGGCACTGAATTGTAAAGTAAATGTAGCGTATCTTGATCATCTGTTGCAGAAAGGTAAGGTGATCATTCTTGCATGTCGGATGTTAACATAAGTTTGATCAGTCTTGTATTGGATGTTAACATAAGTCGTGTCCGATTTGTCCAAATGAAGAGAACAAAGGGAAACAAAAAAATTGTAATTGGTTAATAATGTATTCTCCTTCTTTATTTTACAACGAATAAGCATCTTCACCGTAATATCGCGAGCATCTTTGGCAGCTTTGTTCCCTCGATTCAACGCAAACAGAAGGAGGTGTCAAAGATGGTCACATTCGTTTACTTGACATTCCGTTTTAAAGGTTTCTAATATTTTTTTAAAAATATATGTAATGTAGAAACAACCAATTTCTTGTAGAATAGTAAATTTTCTTTCGAATGACGTATAGCCTTTACTATTTTGTTTGACTTTTTGTGCTCATTTTAAATTTGGAAAAAAACGGACACAACTTACGTTAACACCTAATATTATAAGTCATGAAATATTAGAAAATAGAACCACCTTTAAAACCAATATTTCACGTTCGCTCTATCAGGATGGAACTCGGGGAAGAAAGACTATTTGTATAGAATCTTCTATTTGGCATCGATATTGCATACGTATTTTTCTGTGTTGCCTACTTAAATTGGCATCTGAAGGCAGAGCATCATCTTATTTCCACATAAAATAAATAACTTACCGTCAAGATCAGCGGTTCCTAAAATATGTTCCGCAGAACCCAGGGGTTCCGAGAGCAAAACATAAATGGACATTTATTGAACCTCAAAAAATCCAGGATATAACATTTCCCAGATGCGTTACAGGACATCGACCGGGTACAGAATCCATTCCCAAATCAGACTAAACCATCAATATGAATTTTGTCTGAGTATGATAATTCTCTCTAAAGCAAAAATTCTAATTAGCTGATTTAAACTTGAACGACTCTTGGATCGGACTTTAAGATGAATACCTTGAAGTCTTTGAGGAGGCTATCACGGTTCTTTGTTCGCTTCCGTTTGTATCGACCTACCGATGTAAGACTGATTTATCAGCTTACGACTACACAACAAGTACAAAACTAGACTGGATGCCGCTCCAGATCTCCGAATTCAATTTTCGGACATTAATCCTAATTTTAGTGCTATTATAAATAAAAGATCTTTAATTCATAAAATAGTCTTTTTTTCAGGTCGAACATTACTACACGTACACAATGAGGTGTCATGGGTCTTAAAAATAACATTTTTGGTAATTTGCCTTTTTATTCTCGAGAAAAAAGTTAGATAAATTACGGTTCCATAGCCAAAAAATATTGGGTACCGCTGGTCTAGATGACGCTGTATATACACATTCATTATCATTATCCCCCTTTTCGCACCCAGTGGTGCAAAGGGCACTACATAGTTAAACAAAATGCAGCGTAGTTTGATCATTTGTTCCATAAAGGTAAGGAAAAAATCCTACGCTGAGAATGGTACACGAATCAGTCAATACAATACTACACAACACTAAAAAATTCAACCAGCCAAAAAACTTTGGAATCTCACAAAATAGTTTCGGCACCAAACATTTAAATTAATTTGCGAATGACGTACACCAATTAAGTTGTGCATTCGGCAGTTATGTTTTTAATAGTTTCTTTTTATTTCGCGAATGTTATTTGCTTACGCAGTAAATTAAAAATAACACATTTTCGAATTGTTTGACTGAAATAATTAGGCGTCATTTTATTGTAATCGTTCATTTATTTTGGATAAGATAAACACACAGGGAACATCAAAGCACAAAACTAATGAAAGACACAAAATACTTTTACTGTTTTTAACATTTTCACACAACTTTTGTGAGGACTCAGTTTTTATAACGAAATTCGCTTTCCCTATGAAAATCTTTTTTTCTTCTTACCTTCATTATCTAGTGCGGTGATGGCAAACCATTTTGAGAAGTGGGTCAAATTTTGTTCATTATTCTATTGAGTACTAGCTCGTGGGTCACTAAGGCAGTGGTGTCACTTGGAAGGGGGAAAAGAGGGTGATTAAAAACTACTTTTTTTGGTTCTCACTTTCAAAATCCTCTAAAAAGTTTAAGTTTTCCTTTTGTTTTACAAATTTTACTTTAACAAGACAAGTGACGAAACATTTTTTTATGAACATTTACGTCATACACGGGTGCGGTGATACGATAGAAAATCTTGGCAGAAAAATGCATTAAATTTATAATTTACTAAATTTATAAATTTAATGCGTTTTTAAATTAAATTTTTTAACTTAATTTTTTTTTTTAAATAAACTTAAAATATTTAATTTAAATCAACTTTTTTGTAATAAAATAATTGAAATTATTTTTTTTTATTGTTTTTGCATTACGAATTATGTCTGTTCTTTGGATTTTTTTGTGAAAAATACGAAAAATCATTGTTTTTAGAAAACGATTCCTAACACTAATGATTCGCGTTATATACCTATACATATATACCCTGTATCATCCGAAACCACAATGATCGGTATGAGAAGATATATTGGCATAAAGAAAATAATATTTTTTTATCGTTTCAAAATTTAAAAAAAAACATCAGAAAAACCAAATGGTTGCTTACTTCCGCAGAGCGCAGAGTTAGCTACCCCCTCCAGACGCATGTTTTCACCCCTGCCGAAGTAAGCAACCATTCGGTTACTGAAATGACTTTTTTTTTCGTTTTGAAACACTTCAAAATGATTTTTTAAATGTGCCTTCGTGCTCATACCGATCATCGAGATTTCGGATGTGACAGGGTTTACCATACACGCTGTATTACTATATATATATATGTATAGTTAAATTATTTATTTGGTTTGTTCCACCTGCCCTCGGTGCCAGTTTTTACTGTGGACGATGAATTCGACTTGATATATCGCAAGAAAAAAAAATGGCACTCGACAGTTTACTTCGCATAGAAAAACGGCGTCCCAATACTTGAAGAAAAAGAAATTGCAGACGAATTTGTTTCCGACAAAGTTTTCAAGGCCGAGTGTAAAAATATGATTGCAGGGGTGTCGGCGGGTCAGGGAGAGGGGGAGAGGGGGAGAGGGCAGGGAGGAGAGAGGACGTTTGATGTTTATTTCTCCTAGAAACGTACTCGTCACTAAGTTGAGCTTACGAATTGCCTTGAATATTATTTTCATTAAACAATTTGACATGTACCTACTCGCAAACGGAACGCGCGTGTTTTTCCATTAAAAAAGAATTGAAATATCTCATTTGAGAAGGTCATTTTTTTAGTTTTTTTTAAGCTGGCGCCTTTTTTTGGCAGCCCGTTAGTTTGTCTATTTGTCTATTGTATTTTTCCCGCGTTCTTGTCTCTCTGTCTTCGACTCATTTTCATCTCGATTAATTTCTGCACGAGTAAGACTCGCCGAACATTGAACACACGTTTACGAATATTGTTTGTTTTTTTTCTTCCCAGTTTTAGTTGGGGGCGTGTGGAGAACGTGTCGTATGACCCAGTGGCACATAAAAAATGATACATACGATTATGCACGCTAACGACTATGAACTGCGAACACAAAATGGCTGTAGCGAAAAATATAGACGTAAAAATTCTAATCTGTCAGCGATCGACAAAATTGGCAAAATCTATTCGTGAATCATTTCCGGTTGTTCATTAATAGATATATTTTTTAGACTTCAAATCATTTTCAAAATACAACACAGTGAAAGCTTCGCATTATGGTTCTGTATAGATATATTAGAACATTGTTATAATACGAGATTTACAAATAATGAAGGTTTATTGATTCCAATAACATGTAGTAAGTGTGGAAAAAGAACACTAAAATATGTGGTTCCAATTGTATTTTATTTGTTGCCAAACGATCTTCGAAATGGCACTACCAAAAGAGACGAGGGCTAAATTAATGAATGGCTATTCGATCAGGATAAGAAGATTAAAATATATAAATAATGTTTTAAATAGGCTTGGTGCCTATTATGGTACACATTTCTATTTTAAATTTTGGTATTCCCTTTTTGAATTTCTATTTTATTATCGACATATCGTGAATTTATTTTTGGTTTCAGTAATTTAATTCTTTAAAAAAAACTCGCTCGCAAAAAAAATTTAGTTATTTAACTAAAAGGTTAAGGATAAGCAGTAATTATTATTATACAAATAGTGTAATCACATATTTTTGTTTAAAGGACTTTCACCGATAAGCCATATAAATTGGCTTGGCGAGTCTTGAAATAAAATTAGTAAAAATGTAAATTAAAAATGTAAAAAAAAAAATATATCGTGGAGATCGTAGAACAACGACGGATGTGTGAAAAATGCTACATTGACATTCTTTTATATTTAATCTTGCAAATGTTATATAAAGCCTTTGTTTTCCAGGTTTGAAAAATACAGAATATATATAAATAACTAACCCAAGTATCAAATGATATACTTTTGTACTTAACAAGTTGTGACATAAAGTGTCTTTTTTTTCCAAACTGCTCTGATGTAAAGTTGAAAAAAATCACTTGCGTCGTTGTTCTACGATCATGACGTTCTGTAATAAATGCTGTTATTGCAGTTAAAAAATACGAAGTTAAATATATTATTATTTCATTTATTCGCTTTTTTGATTTAGGTTACCAAAAATGTTATGTCCGCAACACCGTTTAATATGAAAAAAAGGAAACCGTGAAACATTACTATTGTTTAAAAAGTAGAAAATAATATGTAAATTTTGTTTTATTAAATGTTTAATGTAGTCCGTCAGCGATTAAAAAAACAATACAAAAAGGTTCGTTTCAATTTTGATAATACAAATTAAAGGCATTTTTAAATCCGACATTGTATCTATTCTTGGCCATTTCAAGCGACAAGTCATTCCTAGTTTCTTCTTGCGTGTAGGAAGGAATTTAATGACTGTGATATTTTTATATTGAATCAAATATGTATGTGCCGCGGTCTTCAGAATTGCTAAAAATATGTATTTATCATAAATAGGGATCTCGCAACTAATAAAAATACATCAGTTCATCAGACTATTTATTCGAAATGATTTAGGTATTATTTGAGTGGCCGTGAAACCATAATTTGGCACAATTGCTCGAGTAAAAAATATCTTTAAATTATATAGGTTATTGGTTTTCGGTTGAATATTGTAAACTAAATTATTCAGACGTATAATAAGGGCACCTGTTGGAAGGCTAAAAATAAAAGCACTTACATGATTATACGTGTTACTTTTTGTTTAAATAAAATAACATAGGTACGGTACACACATGATTCCTCATTCGGAAATACTAACATTTAAAAAGGGCATCTTATAAATATTTAAATCATCAACTTTGTTAGATTTGTCGACTATTCATAATGAAATTAACTTTGTGGTCAAACATTGTATTATATGTTGGTAAATAATTGTAAACAGTATTTTGAGTTTGTCCAAATTCTTGCAGACAAGGACTGGATTCAACTCCCTGGGGAGCTGTTTATATTAACATATTACAATAGAGATGAAGAACATTTAAGAACATTAAGAAGATACTCTGTTGTAATATGTTAATATAAACAGCTCCCCAGGGAGTTGAATTCAGTCCTTTTCTGCAAGAATTTGGACAAACTCAAAATATTGTTGATAAATTACCTGGTCCATGAAGAAGTATAGAAATTTAAAAAATAACATTTTCAGGCGTTGCCTAGTATGTAGGTGAAATAATTCAATTAGATAAATCTCACCTGCATAAATAAAGGTTTCAGCTCTTTAACTTC
The DNA here is from genome assembly GCF_059751315.1 of Micrasema longulum. NCBI lineage: Eukaryota > Metazoa > Arthropoda > Insecta > Trichoptera > Brachycentridae > Micrasema > Micrasema longulum. Next base: position 225,757 of record NW_028277527.1, read on the forward strand.
ACAAACATCAACAGATGAAAGAGTTGAAGGAATATAGATGTTCAAATATAGGCAGAATGGTGAATGTTACACAGTGGCCACTTAAACCAGCCATTGACAGGTCAAAGCCCTGTAGATGCCTAGACTTCTATATTACCTTTTCTGAAATGTTCTTCATCTCTGTTGTAATATGTTAAATAATTGTAAATAACCACTTACCGACGTTTCTATGTCTACCAGTTTCGTCAGAACGCTAGTGGTAAAACCACCAACGTGCAAATCCTAGGATTGTGGTCCCGTGGTAGTATTGTGGGCTCACGGGCCAAAGTTCCAAGGTTCAAATCCCAATCTATCACAACTCGATTTCCATTTTTCCAGCACAAGTTATTTACGACTTTTAGGAAATGGTCTGAAAGTTTTAATATTTGAGTAAATAATAAGAACTCAAATATTTCTCTTTTAATAATAATAATAATTTTTAAAAAACGCGCTGACAGTCACATGCTATCACATGATATCACATGCCATTGGCAGCCAATACCAACGTGCACTTAGTGCATGTTGGTAGAATAAGTGTCCTGACGAAACCGGTAGACATAAAAAAGTCGGTAAATGGTATTATATCATTATTTACTAACATTTATTATGTGTGTATTCATAATTGATGACACGGGTAGGTGGGGGGGTAGCTTATTTGCAGTAAATTTGTATTATTCCTACCGAAGCCAAAATATCATGTTTTACGATCCCTCATTAATACGATTGACACCGGCATTGAGCTATAATTAGTATCATTGATATGTGCATTACGGTAAAATATGGCGGCCATTGGTTTCGTGTCATTATTCTGTTTTTAAAATAATAATGAAGTTTTAAAAACTTTTATGTATTATTTTAAACAATTTATTTAACGACGTAGCACAACTTGCCAAATACATTTAGATTATGGAAAATAGTTTCTAACGTCTTATTACATCATATCTTTATACGAATTATAAAAATAAGGCTAAAAGAAAGCATTACCTGTATCATCAAACCGTTTAGATCTATGTACATAATTAGTAATTTATTTTTTATTTTTAATCATGTTGCATAAGCATAATACCTTTTATCAACCCAGATAATCGACTCTATTGTATGCAAGACACGCCATAATAATCATGAAATACGCTCTTAGAACTATTCGACCCTAGTCTGTGATGAATTAACTTTTCTAAAGTGAATTTCTTGAAATCTGTATTATTCAATGTAACGTTCGCGTAAATAATGTATTGAAGACCTATTCAAAATAATGATATTATATATATTGTTATTAGACAGGCGCTGTGGCGTGGTTGGTTAGACGGCTTACTGTGAAACTGGCGTTGCGGGTTTGATTCCCGCCAGTTGCAAGAAATAAATCCAAGAAATATTTTTTCTCAATTGGTCTGGATGTTGTACTATACTCTCTTTCTTACCCGCTGACAAGCCCCTAACATAGAAGCTTAGCCGGTTATCCCTTAAAAGATAATCTCTATTTATTTAATTAATTCGTAGTTACGCATTAACGAAGTTTTTATTTTGCGAATTTATGAAGAAAATGTGCCATAATGCGAAAGATTACAACATGGAATTAATTATTTGAATCGTGCGTTTTTTCGCACCGATATTTCGTCAGACTCCAGATCTGCTTGCGCTTGTAAAAATGCAAAACGAAGCGTAAATATTTACTCGCAGTTTTCCTTCATTACATCAAAGGTGCAAGGTCGGTGACAGACATACACCATACACCATACACCAGAAGGCGCTTGCTCCAACATAATGTAATAATATAATCCTAGGTTTTTATTCCACTATTCGCGATTAAATACGTTCCCAAAATTACTGCTTCAGATAGATACGATATCAAACAGAAATGGAAAACATTTTTCGAGAATGGTATATCGAAGTCTAGGCATTTACAGGGTTTGTCTACAAATATTTGGAGATACTTATAATAATATTGATTAGTGCTTAGGTCTCTATTGAAAGTTTTGTCTCAAAATATATTAATAAGAATAAGTATCAGTTATAATAGTATACAAAACAATGCATAATATTTCAGTTTATTATAGAAATAAAAGGCGAGTGATACTTAAATCCACAAATCTGTGGATTTAAATATCGCAGATTTTTTATCACTGATACATTTATTTTTACCCAAGATAAACGAACAAAAATTATACCTAAAAATTATATGATATCACATTCAGTAGAAGCTTAAAACCACTGAAAGTAACGGTAAATAAAACAAACTTGTTTTATTTATTTTAATGAATAACCACAAAGTTAGTGTTTCAAATATAAAATGTATAATAAATGTAAAAATCAAATTAAATAATAAAATATTTCAAAGGATTAATATGACGAGAAAATTATAAAGTTACTGTTTCATATAATAATTAATTTTGTATATATATCGATGATGTTTTGCAAAATATACATGTCCTTTAAAGAAAAACAAATACTTTGAAAAATCATTTTATTTTAATGTTATTTCGAGGTAAAATTAAAAACTCTGTAAACTTTTACATGAATAAAAGATTTTGATAAGGCTGAAAATGTACAACACAGCTGATTTAAAATTTTATTAAATTAGTTTTTCTATGAGTTTTCCAACTTTAAACCATGGTTTTTCATGGGATATGTTTGTCCTCATTATTATGGAGATTAATGAATTTTAAAAAATATATATTTTTTTTACATTTAAAAAAAAAAAAAATTATTTTTACTTTTTTAATGACAGGTTTTTATTACAATTATTTTATTTATATTTTACAAATTAATTTATAAACATGCACTATAAAGTATCTAGAAGATGTTTCTTCAGTTCTTTTTTTTTTCATTTGAAGATCGTTCATGTTAATGATGATTTGAATCAGTCAATTCGAATTTTTGTTTTAGAGAGGATGAATTCATAATATCAATAAATTTTTCTGCCTGATGGCTTGGTCAGATTTGCGAATGAATACTGTTCTTGCGGGTGACAACAATTATCAAAGGTGAAACTATTTACGCGGCGTAGACTACCTGTTTTCTACAACACCATACCCGAACACTCAGAAACTCTGTGACCCTTCCACGGAACCCCAGGGTTCCGCGAAACACCTTTGAGTTTAGATCATACTCACCTCTTGTGTTTCTTGTAGGCCGTTTTCACGCCACAGTTAAAATCCACCCGCCACGATAAAATAACAGGTGGATTAATTTTTATCGTTGATTTTTTTTATTTATTGGCAGGTAATGCGCTAACCAGTAATCTATGAGACTGACTAATCTCTACTCGATTTTCTTTTGCGAATTAAAAAAAAAAAACTAAAAAATGATAACGAAAAAAGAAAACAATAAATAAGTATCCACTCACTCTAATTTACCGTGCCGTGTGGATTTGAATGATACGTGTGAGATGCATACGGTGTACAATTTCTCGGATTTCGGTATTGTGTTGATGTTTATTATGGCTTTCTCACACATGCCACGCCAATCCACCCGGCCCGGTAATTATACCGGGTTCACCCTACAAAAGGTGACACATTGTGTATGCGTTTGTAGGATAAACGCGGTAAAGTTATTGGGCCGGGTGGATTTGCGTGGCATGTGTGAAAAGGGCCTAAGTGTACGATGAAGGCAGTTTATTTTACACTACGTCTCACTTCGTCGGAAATTATGCGTATTCAGACATGCTATGAACTTATCAGAATGACACTTCAAAACGACACGTTGAAAAAGGAAGAATTTTGGTAGGATCGGGATGTTTACAGTCATAAGACTATATTATAAAATTAAATCCACCTGGTCCATGAAGAAGTATAGAAATTGAAAAAATAAGATTTTCAGGCGTTGCCTAGTATGTAGGTGTAATAATTCAATTAGATGAATCTCACCCGCATAAATAAATAAAGGTTTCAGCTCTTTAACTTCACAAACATCAACGGATGAAAGAATTGAAGGAATATAGATGTTCAAATATGGGCAGAATGGTGAATGTTACACAGTGTGTAAAGTGGCCACTCAAACCAGCCAACGACAGGTCATAAGCTCTAGATGCCTAGACTTCTATTTTTACCTCCTCTAAAATGTTCTTCATCTCTGTGGTAATTTGTTAATTATAATTAAATATTATATTATAGGGAGCGGAAAATGGAACTACTAAACGTCGATTTTATCGATTTTGGTTAGGGCAAAATCAGTCCTACGTGCAGTTGTCTTTTGCGCACGGTATTTGGGAGGCTTTTGCGAGAGAGTGACAGAAAAACAATGTTCAAATACCTATTCATCAAAATTCCCACACACCGCCTATCCTCTTCACAGGTAGTATTTGCAATAGTACCGATGAATAGATTTCAGTATTATTCAATGTGTAACACTGCAATTTCGTGTCGCCTCTTGGCTTAGGATTCCATTTTGTCGTTATTGCTTGTTCGGATTTAGAGCTAACTCGCTTAATGGCCTTCTGTACTAATGGACCAGACTCGAGAGGGACATTCGGTAAAGTGTTCATTAACTACCATAACGTTATTACGTGTAACATCATTGATACTCGGGCGCCAACTCGTTAATTTTATTGTCTTCCAACTCCCCTAGCAGCCTAACCCGGGTTCGCTGATCACGACACTTCACCGGTTGTTTTCTGATAATATTTAAGCCAAACAGAGTGATGCTGCTCCAAATGTTATTGCTCTTTTGCGAGAATATGCATTCATTTAAATTAAAGGAATACGCTATGGAAATACAATTGTATTGTTGCGCTCTTAACATAACTGTAAATATAATCAGGCTTGAAAATAATTCGAAAACGAGAATATTCGTCACTATTCATATTTAAAAAATACAGTATCAACCGTATTTAAATATATTTATTTCAAAGTGTAGACCAGCATGCCAATGGTTTTACGAATCTACATTTTGATGTTATGCAGGAATATCTGTACTGACCACAGTTATTTCTTCGAATGTCTAAAGTATCGTTATTGACTTTTAGAATCAACATATATCGAGTTTGTGTTTTGTTTATTATTTTAAACTCTAAACTATGCACAATCTGTAATGCTTCTTATAATTTCGTCAGTAAAAATCTGTCCATAAACATACTTTTTTTTCATGCAATATGTTATGTTCATGTCAACAGTTCGTATTTTTACGTTTATTCTTACAAACTGTTTTTTTTTCAAATATTAGATGTTATGACGATACAATGCACAATATAGAAACTATTTTCAGTCATTTTCTCTTGGTGAGGGGTAGAGATGGGCGTTTCGATTATTTAATAAAAAAAGTAGCAGTAACAGTTACCGTTTCACTAATTAAACTGATTCGTCAATTTTTTTCTAAATAACAGATTAGAGCAGCTTGGCCCAAAAAATAATACAAGCAACTAAAAAATCACGGTAAAGTTAAATCAACAACTAATTTAACTTTACCAAGATTGGTTATTTAAGAAATAGTTTCACACATTTTCAAGAAGAGTGGTGGCAACGATTTTGCACACGCACCGCACCTTTAAACTGTTACAGTTATTTCGGAAGAATAACTTGTACTATAACAGTTTCAATGATTTTACCATCTTTAGTATACACTTTTTTATACACACTGTTCATTTCCGTGATGCTGTTATTATCGTAAAAGACACATAAATACATGAATTAATATTATTGATTATTATTTATATTACATTCTCTCTCTCTCTCTCTCTTTTCTTCAATATTTTACAGTTTTTATAGTGACGCCAGTGATTATAAGTTAGTATGAGTCCTGACGAAACCGGTTGACGTATAACTGAAAATTAAAGTGGTTCATTCAAATCTGTAAATAAACGTAAAATGTCATTTTTTTTAGAGGTTTAAAATGTTTTTGATATAAACAATATTATATTATTAGGTGCGTTGCAATTATATTTTACTGAAATGGAAAAAATGTATTTTGAGATTTCAACTGATTTCTTATTCAATATCACTATTTATCGAATAATAAAGTTTATGATATTATGTATCATTCGAACACCTGCTGAATTCGGTACATGTGAGATTCTGTGAACCATCTGCGAGAAAATAAAATAAAGTCAGTTTTATGAAACACGCCTAGTATTTAGCAAGTACACAGTTCATTTCATAACTTGTGTTATAATCGGTATCAAACGTGGAGTCTTAGATTTATACTCCATTACCGCCCCCCTCCCGGGAGAGGGGGCGGCCATTTGGCCCGCGCATTCTCGCGGACAAACTAATGGCGAGTTTTTTCGTTTAGGAGAATTATCGGCGAGTATGTCCGCCCAAATAGCCGAACCTTGACCGTGACAGTATAAGCGCGGGAGATAATAAACGTATAAACATTTTCGATTTTATAACTCTCTCCCGACGGCTCTTTCGAAAACAGGGTTCGCGGATTTTTATTTTTTTTATTTTTTTTTTTTATTCAATTAAAAATCATGTATGCAAAATTGCTAACCAATATTCTACTTAAGCACTAAGGATATAAACACGCGAAGCAGTGCTGTACAGCGGAATACTTGAGCGAATATATCAGTTCCTGTATGGGCCATGCCTCTTCTTAGGAACCGACATGTTGCGAAATATATGATATGTATTGCCAAAAAATAATATGATAAGGTTTTGGCGAAATTGTAAACAGATATATCTTTTAAAAATCTTTATAATTACATATTGTGAAATACATTTATTATGTATAATTAACAATATTTTATTTATTTTCATTTTTTTAGGAAACATACAGTACAGTCACATAGTTTTATATTTTACACAGTTGACTTAACTCTAATGGACCAGTGAAGTTTCTATATTTAACAAGTAAACTTAATTACTTTATAATATAGAAACTTCACTGGTCCATTAGAGTTAAGTCTAACTGTGTAAAATATAAAACTATGTGACTGTACTGTATGTTTCCTAAAAAAATGAAAATAAATGAAATAAAAATAAATGAATACAATATATAATTATGTACATAATATCGTGGGTATACTGGCAAAAAACCTTAACTCGAAAATATGCGGATTTGACTTAATGATGCGGTTTTGTAAAGTTTTTAACGCTCTACAAACTGGCAAAATACACTAAGTCATATTAAATTTATATATCTGTAGTTTTAAAAATAAATTTAAGGTCGATTCGTATACCGGGCATGATTCAGGCTAAAAGCTTTAAATAACTTAAAATTTACTTAATATAAAATTAAAAAACGGAAAAATTAAAAACATGTTCTCTAATGAGCACTTAACATCTTACTATTTTTAAATAAAATGTAAAAGAGTAAAATTGGAAGAAAACTGAAATGCTTGAATTTTCAAAACAGGGATGTGAAAGTTAAAGTTTTTTGCCAGCATACTCACAATATGATATATAAGTATGTACATAACATATAAGTATATTTATAATAAAAGGGTGAGAGCCTAAAACAGAGTGAACGGTCAACTTAAATAAACCTCGGAAAATAAATGTTTGTCGCAAGAGGCAAAATAAGCAGTTCACAATGGAGTCCTGGTCTCGACCTTGATGTATGGTAGCGTATGGTAAGTATGGACTTGGAAAAACATAAATGAAAGTAGGCTGAATGCTGTCGAAATGCGATCTCTCAGGCGAATCTGAGGCATAACTATGTACGATAGATGCGCAAATGTTGAGATCCGTACCAGTATCCAGTGATGTGGCGTTATATCCTCTCTGTCTACCCTTTCGGGGAAACAGCGTGATGGTTTTTTGTTGTTGTATAATATAAACAGATTTTTAAACAAGTTTGAGTTTTTGCACAGGGGGCGCCATTATTTCATTTCGCTTTTTATGTCTTGTATGTTTCATTGGTTATTGTCGCAGTTGGTTCATCATTACCCCCTTTCCGCATCCGTTTTTTTTATTTTCCATTCCATTTTCCGTAATAAGTTTGGTTACAAGAAAGTTAGGTGATTAGTCTTACGCTTCAGGTGTTAGTCTAGAAACAACGCATTGCAATAGAAAAAAACATTAAAATCAATATTTCACTTCCGCCCTGCCAGAAATCAAACACGGGCTTCGTGACGAGGCGGACTTATTTCTACTCGATTCGGGACTTTAACCCGAGAGCGGCCGTCGAGTCGAAAACACTCGTCAGGGGTTCTGGTTCTATTTCACACACATAACTCCTTATATCATCTGATCAGACACAGAGAGAATTGGTTAGACCGTTAAAAAATAAAATGCCATTTTTAGATTAAAAATGGTTGATATATAAAAATGTGTCAAATACCAGGAAAAACACAAGTTGACAAAACATGCTGACAATACGAGTAATTGATGTTGGGTTTCCACTGTGGGAGGTAACCTCCATTTTCTTAGAAATTATAAACAAATACTTTGCACATTTCCGCTTGTTTACAATGTCTCCTGTTTGAAAAAGTTCGTCCGTTAAAAAAAGGTGAAAGTGCTAATTAGTCAAATAAATGAAATCGGGTTGTCGTCCTGTAGCTAGTGTCTCGGACTCGAATCCCACTCTGCCTCAACTTGATTCCCATTTTCTACAACTACTACTACTACTACCATCACACCATTTCCCCGTAGGGGTAGGCAGAGAGAATGGACCGCCACACACGTCTATCCTGGCATATATTCCTAGCTTCTTCCATATTCATACATCTTGTCATACATGCCCTTCGGTTCTGTCTGCTTTTGATATGACCAGACTTAAGATTTTGGTTTATCTGATCATGCCACGTCTTCCTTGGTCCTCCTCGTTTCACGTTACCGTTCATTTTCGCCATATATACTTGTTTTACCATTCTTTCGTCGTCCACTCGTTCTACGCGACCAAACCATCTCAGAGATCCTTTCTTAATCTTATCAATTATACTTGACTCAGATTTACACTCTCGCCTGATTTCATCATTCGTAACCCTGTCAAACATTGATTTCCCACACATTCGACTAAGAGATCGCATTTCGACCGCGTTCACGCGGCTTTCATCCTTCCTCCGCCAGTTCCATGTTTCACTTCCATACATAAGTGTAGGGACTAAAACTCCGTTGTGCACTGCCAGTTTAGCTTCGATTGACATATTTTTGTTAGCAATTACTGTGCTTAGTGCGCCGTTCATTTTGTTGCCCGCATTCACTCTCCTATCAACTTTTATTCTACTGTTCCATCTCTTGAAAACAAACTTCCCAGAAACACAAATTCTTCTACTTGTTCAAGACATTCGTTGTTTACATTTATTATGCAGTCAGTAACCTCACTTACCCTTTCGAATACCATATCTTTTGACTTACGTTTGTTCATCGCCAATTCGCTCTCCAGGTATACATCATACCCATTTTCTAATAGTGAGTTATTTACAACTCTTTGATAATGGCCCTCATAATTAAATATTTAGGTAAATTATAAGAACGCAAATATTTCTTTTAAAAAAATATATAAAAAAATGAAAATATTGTGACGATACCGGTGGGAATGACTTTCTTTCGTGCCCACGGTAAACGTGCGCGATTGCGAAGCCATTTTCAAGGGCAGCTCGCCAAGCCGATTTATTGTAGACAGCCCGCCCCCGCGATGGTACCGGAGTATAACACCGTTGGCGTCGGAATGGTAATTGATGGCGCTATTTTCCCTTTTACACAGTAGCCGATATAAATGTTACAACACGATTCGTTACATCCAGCTATCGCCATCGGTTTGAAGTCACTGTAATTACTCGCTAAATATTTCCGCCTCTTCCCAGACTCGATGGAGCGGGTATCGAACATTTTTAACAGAATATTGGACTAGCAAAAAATGTTTTTTTGCTTGAGAGTTATTTTATACTGTCTAGTATCCAGGTGGATGAAGAATACAGTTCTGTGTGTGGAACGAGAACCCTGGACGAGTATGTATATGGAGAGAAGGAAATATGTATATCTCTTTCTTACATGAGTCCAATTAGGACGTATGTCGTGATTATTTTTTCTAATTGTTGAGGGCAATGCAATATTTGCTGCTTTAGATGTAGTATATTCATTTTACATCACTGTTTCTTTTGTAATACTACAACTTTGGAAATTAAAAAAACGATTACGTATTGTGTATTTTTATGTTTTATTTTAGTTTAGTTTTTTATTAGTGGTAGGAAAACGAATTCCCACTCGGGTGCAGGGCGAGAAACACTGGGGGGGAAAGCCTTAGGGCTTCTACGATATTATTTAGCGGAGTGTACTGTATTTTAATTTGAATGAAATAAGTGAATATCTTCGATATGCGGTATGCAGTGTCCATCGGTCACAACCTCAACAAATGAGATGGATTAGGAATGGAGGCCACTAACCTGGTTCGTTTTTGATGGAATTGCTATGGTCCGACTGGTCACTAGCGAGCGACACCAACACTAGGCCAGGCCCCTAAGTCTATGATGCGGTACACGTTTAACAAAATAATCGCGCAATTCACGACACGAGATCTTATTGTGGCGGGTGGGAAGTGAACAGTAATTGTGGGTACAAAGGATTTAGAAGTTGTGACAATACTTAAACAATGCATACCCACATAATTTGCAACTAATTAGCCAGTTCTAACGTTTTTGTATTATTTATATAATAACCCCTTTATAAACAACACATTTAAAAATAAAAGTATTATATCTCCATATTATAAACCAGTTTAAGTTTAAAAAAACAAAATAATATGATATATTAAAAGGTTATTTATTTCTCATGTAAAAAAGTCCTATAGCAGTCTCCGTGGTGTAGTGGTTATAACGCTTAATTTACGCACGGAAGGTTCCAGGTTCGATTCCCGGTGAGATCACATTAATTAAATGGGATTTTTGTCAAGCCTGGGTATTCTGTGTTGTGATTCACCACTTTTATTGGGCTTCCTGGCTTGTTTTGGTGCAAAAAATACAAATATCAATTTATTTAATAAAATAGTTACTGTAGTAAGTAGTTAATTAAGATAGCGGCTTTTTGGAATAGACGACTCATATGCCAATGCGCATTTGTTACACGTAGGGCCTTACTTATTTTTAAAATTTTCTAGATTTAACGGTACAAGTACGTTTTACATACTTACACACACACATATATATATATTTGTATTTTGCACATATAGATAACTATAGAGTAAAGTGTTCAAATTTAATAACTTGACACTAGATAGTAAAAATAAACTTAAATTAGCAAAATACTATAAAAAACTAAAATAACAAAATATGCATAGGTATCTTCGAAGGACGAGAAAATAAAAATCATAACATGATGTATTTACAATTCAAAATAAGTATTGAAATAATAATAGTTCATAAAAATTTATATGGGTATTGTGGAGAATGCTTTCGTACATAAATAAATATTAAAATATGTCTACAAAAACGCGACGTGTTCGGCCTTGGCATTTGTGACGTCAAGATGCGTGACGATGCTCTATTTTAATTTAAACGGTCAGAAACATTAACCGAATCGTGACGTATAAGGGGCGTGTCCAATGCAATGAATTGTTTTCGCGGGAATTGGAAATTATAAATATTTATTATGCTAATAATAATTACAATATCTTTTTTAAATCAACGGTAAACCCTTATTGATTTAAAATTGTAAAAAAAAAACATTATATTTCCCCACTGTCATGGATAATTGATATTTTTCAATTGTTATTTTGTAAATTGAGCATTGTTTACATAATGAATATATTAAACGCGATAGGGTTGAAATAAAACTGAAGTATGCCTAATTAAAATGATATTTCGGTTCTGACTAGACACATTCGCTCTACTGCGTGCTTATAGCGATTACACGAGATTATTTTCTCAATTGTATTTTATATACTACATTATATTATCTGATATAATGGAATGTAAGTCATTAACCCGACATTATTTGTAAAATTAATATTTGAAGTAACTCTGATTTTCCATTTTGGTCAACTAAATGTTTATTAGTTTAATATTATTGAATTCGATCACCATAGAAGTGACGAGTAGCGACATTTCTCATGCATTATTAATTTGTTCGATTTTGTATGTTATTACTATTAAAATTTTGTTTAACTATTTTTAAGCTATATTATAATATATTTTATATGCTAGTATGATATTCCTGCTTATAAACGATTAACATTATTGGTACGTGGGATGTAAACAGGAGTATTGCAATGTGTTTTATCAATATAATTTAATTTTGAAAACTATTTTTTTTCTTGTTATGTCTTTCAATCACAAATCAGCTGCAAATCTGTGATTAGTTTAGAAAAAAAATTTTTTTTTAAATTATTTTCTTTTTTTCTATAAAATTTTTACTAGATAATTTTGTTGTTGTTAATTATTATAATTATTAACATATTACAACAGAGATGAAGACAAAAATAATATACAGAAGTCTAGGCATCTACAGGGCCTACGACCTGTCATCGGTTGGTTTAAGTGGCTACTTTACACACTGTGTAACATTCACCATTCTGCTTATATTTGAACATCCACACTCCTTCGATTATTTCATCTGTTAACGTTTGTCAAGTTAAAGAGCTGAAATCTTTATTGTTGCGGGTGAGATTCATATGATTGAATTATTTCACCTAGATACTAGGCAACGCCTGAACAGTGTGTAAAGTGGCCACTTAAATCAGCCAATGACAGGTCATAGCCCTGTCGATGCCTTGATTTCTATATTACCTTCTCTTTAATGTTCTTTATCTCTGTTATAATATGTTAATACTAACATTAGGATTCAACTCCCCAGAGAGTTGAATCCAGTCCTTGTCTACAAAACTTTGGACAAATTCAAAATATTGTTGATTACAATTATAATTGTATAATTAACATAGTTGAGTTTTTGTGAAAATCACTTCAAGGGCGCTGTACGATAAATATTCTTACATGTCTTGCAGCTACATAGCGCATGGGCGTTTCGGATTCTATGTAGTTCCTCGTTACCAACTATGGTAGATCTCAATAATAGATAGAGGCTAGAATACAGCACGTCTTGCAGCTACAGAGCGTATGGATGGTCAGAAATCTTGCCTCCATTTATATAATTTTTTATTTGACTGAAGTGTTTTAACAACAAAATTTGATAGAAGTAGATTATAACGCTTTACAATTCTAGACTCCATTTACAAAATTTAGGTGTTCGATAGTTTATAAGGTGTGTTTCTTTTCAATCGAATTCTAGATAACATTTTCCTTTAACGCATTTTTGCTACAAAAACATATATAAAACATGTAGAGTTCATTTTTTACGCTTTTTCACCATTCATTCCTGTTTCACCATTCATTCCTGTTTCGTGCCGAGTATATATTTTTTCCTTGTCTCGCTGTCATGGTGATAATTTGAACCTAAGCCACGTGCAGAAATGACTCGCGCTCTCTAAGATTAACGACGAAAGAAAATGTAACACAGAACATGAAAATAGTATTGTGATGTTCTAAGGGAATGGAATGTTGTGCCGGAAATTCTTTCAGAAGTAATGACACGTTTATAAATAATTCAAAAAGTTTTCGAAAAGTAATTTAGTCCTCTGTGTTTTATGTATGTATGTATACTTTATTACATGTATTTTTATATCAAATACAGTCATTCCGGGTAACATTGAAATTCAATATAACATTGGACAAAAACCTGACTTATATATGACTGATTACTTTCTAAAAGAATAAAAAAAGCTTTATCAAAATATTTTTTTTTATTTGTGTGGTACCACCGCTTGAGCCCAAGAGTAATTAGGTTGGGGGTAATGGACACAAATTCATGTTTTTTTTTTAAATGCTTTGGATCAGAAGAGTATTTTATATAAAAAAAATATAGTTCAATGTTACCCGGAGAGATTTTTCAGTCAAAAATCAAGAAATTCGTTCATCGAAAGTTACCCAAATATCAATATAACATTGGACCACCCGTAAAACCATTATTTAAGTTATGTTTTCACGTAATTTTATAAATTTTGTGGTCAAATTTAGTTATGTGGAGCATTCAGAACACCAAATAATTAGAAAAAAAATATTAGAAAAAACTTGTTGAAGTGGTCCTATGTTACCCGAAATGACTGTATAAAAATGTATTTTCACTTAAAGTTTTTCTCTATGTTTTGATCAGAGCTCAGGCTAGCCTTGTTGTATAATAATATATAGTAGAATAATAATGACATTTAATAAGTACATGTTTCACTTGTTTAATTATTTCTAACAACATTTTGAGTATGTTGGTCTCAATACTCGTAGACTGTATGTAGTTCTCTAAGGATATCGAAAGCGTAAATTCAAATGTTAAAATATTTCATCAACCGAATGGTGAATGTTATTGACGCCATAATGTGATCGATTTTACATGTTACAAACCCCGTAAATGCCTAAACTTCCATATTACCGTTTCAATAAATCTTGTTTTTGTTGTTCTATGTACCATGGTACCTTTTCAGTTTAAATATGTGTCAAACTTACTCCTAACATTAAAGCGCCGACGTTGTTTTTCTGAAAGCTACTATAAATAATTATCAGTTAATCAGGTTTTACGTTAAATGTCTCGTTTAGTAATAATCTTTTAAAACTTTTATAATGCTGGTATTTAAGTAAACTAATAACATTTTTATATTAATTTTGTTTATGTACTTTTTAGTGAAACTATTGCGACAGCTGTTTCATATGAGGATGTTTTTTGTTCTCTGCTATAATTATCACGAGTTTTTGTTGGTCCGTAAAAATACATTAAATACGATGAAAAAATCATAACATTTCTTACACGTTCGCAAAATAAGCTAGGCCGACAGTATAATAAATCGCTCTTTTTTTTCACACTTAATTCCTAGTCATTCCTAATACTTTCAACGTCTTTTGATATAGGTATAGTACGAATCACCTCAAGATAGCCACACTGTTTACTTTTATTTAAAATATTATTATACTAAAGAACATAAATAGGAATCATCTAAATATTAAAAATATATCAAGATGATGTTTTTGAATTGTGCATTTTTACTGTAGATTTTGACGTAAAATTTTGTACTGAAATATTACTTTGCAATAATGTTTTTACTGAAATATTTTGTTATCTTTTGTTGGGTATAAACATTACATAAAAATGTATTAATATTTTACAAGGTAGCTTACTTTTTTTTGTTTAAGAGTTTATTTATAAGGATTTTCGAAGAAGTTACGTTGGTACGCAGAAATACCTAGAACATAATACAACAGAGATGAAGAACAATTTAGAGAAGGGAAATTTAAGTCTAGGCATCCACAGGGCCTACGATCTGTCATCGGCTGGTTTAAGTGGCCACTTTACACACTGTGTAACATTCACTATTCTGCCTATATTTTATTTATTTATTAACGGACATTGTCCATATATACAATTTATAAGGTTTAAATATTACAATAAAAGAATAGTTTAAAACATTAAAAAAAAAGAAAAGAAGCATTGACAAACACAAGGGACATCGAGACAAGATCTGGACTATTTATTTAGTGCTCGTTTAAATCGTTGTAAACTTAAACCAAAAAAATCCAGATCTTGTCTTGAGTTAACAATACGACAAAGGCGGGTCATTGGAGAATTTAGGCCATAGTTTGTTCTATGCTGATCGATGAACAATACTTCATTGTTTCTCAATCTACGAGTCGGAATATTGAATTTTACTTGTCCCAGTAATGATGGAACATCGATTATACCATTTAGTATGCCGAACATATAAATGGAGTCAATATTAGTTCTACGTTTTTGTAGACTAGAAATATTTAACATTGACTCTATTTCAGCATAAGAATAATTATCTCTCTCTAGTCCGAGCATCCACGCTATTTTTCGAAGCAAGCGATGTTGGACTGATTCAATGTGATTTATGCGATTGACATAGAATGGAGACCAGACCACGGAGGCATATTCTAGAAGAGGGAGATTTAAACATCCACACTCCTTCGATTCTTTCATCTGTTGATGTTTGTGAAGTTAAAGAGCTGAAACCTTTATTTATGCGGGTGAGATTAATCTAATTGAATTATTTCACCTACATACTAGGCAACGCCTGAAAATGTTATTTTTTTAAATATCTATACTTCTTGGACCCAGAGTGGCCACTTAACCCAGCCGATGACAAGTCGTAGGCCCTGTGGATGCCTAGACTTATATTTCCCTTCTCTAAATTGTCCTTCGTTTCTGTTGTTCCCCTAGGGGGTTAAATCCAGTCCTAGTCTACAAAAATTTGGACACACTTAAAACATTGTACCTAGAACATTTTTTATATGCAAATTGATTACCCTTCCACACCAAGATCACGTTGTTTGTTTCCGTAATTTTGATACCATTCCAAATAGTTTTCCCGAAATAATTGGTTAACCCGAGATATCTTGATAAACTAATCGCTTGGCTTACGTACAAATCAGTTAGTTGTGTATTTTATACAATATTATATAATGATATATTATATGTGTATCCCCATACGCATATATTTCATTATCTACTACATAATGCCTGTTTTTAATGGAATGATCTTTTTGTAATTATTAGAATTTACTACACAATTTTTTCTCAAGCTGCTGTGCAAATGTAATTAATGTTTCAGAAGCGTTTGATTTAAACGGAGTCGAAAAAATCTTAGTTCTCGAAGTCAAAAGTTGAATTACAAAAAATATCTAACGTTACATTTGTAGCATGCAAACGCAATAAGTTGAAATGGTGCCTTAAAGATTTCGATAGTTAAAATGCTTTATTTCACATTTAACCAGGCTTCGGCACCCTTTTTGGCTCAGAAGTCATTTATATCCTGAAGGCAGTGAAAAAATTATGAATTGCTTATAATATGGATCTGTATTTTTTTTATATTTAAAGCACTAACTTTCCGGAACATTATTATCCAATTTGTTTCAATGAAATAACTTATATTTTTTTAGTAAGTTATTAAATTATAAAAAATAAATTGGTACATACAAAAAATCTCCCCATTTTGTTCGTGCCGCTATTGTACAGGTTTATCATTTTTACATTGTGTACTTTTGTTTCATTAAGTAATATTAATAAATGTTGTGCTAAATGCCTCTAAGAGTTTTTTTAAAAATAATGTTATATCGGAATGAATTCCAGTTATTCAATATTTTGTAACAAAAATAAAATGTTTTTACATTTTCACACCATTCTGACGACGACATGAGGACGTAATTAATTTACATAATGTGTTTGTTAAAATAAGATTTTATTAGACAGCTATTTATTTAATATATAACATACTGGTACTCGACTTGGGATGAGGAAAATTAATTTCGTTCTTTTCAAAACGATCACGTTAAAATTTAACAACCTTAATCTTAAATATAGATTATTTCTATGTATGTGGAGTAGGGTAGGCTGGGTACGGTTGTGACAATTTTCATTTGATCGCCCGTAATTTTGTTTGTATGCCAATTAGGTGAAAGGAAGGAGTTTTATACAGTAAAGTGTACATTTGTCTGCGTATAAATACTAAAATTTTGCTCCTAAATACAATAGTTAATTCATAGGAGCAAATTAGAAAAAAAAATGTCACAACCGACCACACCCCAGGGGCGGTTGTGAAAGTGCCCAATGCACCCCTTCGCAAAAATCAACCGCCATGACAATACAAAATACTTTACGTACAAAGTAATTACTGCTGTTTTACTATTAATGTTATACTGAAAACGAGGAAAAAACACTCATTACTCATATTACACATATAAAAACAATTAATAAAATAAATCGAATAAAAATACTTACTTTTTATTGCAAAAAAGTAATTTAGGCCTGTGCAGACGTTAGAGTCGCGCGATGGCTGACGCAATATTGCGGAAAACGTTCAGACGGGCATCCCCTTGCACCTTTCCCGCTATTCCTTATAGTTCCGCTAATACAATGACTGTCACAACCGTACCCAGTCTACCCTACATAAGTAAGAATCTGTCGATTTTATTAAGATTCCACATACTTCTTTCAGTCGTAATTTGCCATCAAGTGTGAATAATAAATATTTTATAGATTTCCTGTTATTTATAATTTTAATAGCGCAATAACGACGCGAATAAAATTTATACAGTCATCAACATCGCTTCTTCTTCATTGGTTTTCTTTACTAAAAGCTCAGCTGTCGCTATTTCTTATAATATCGGAGTGTATTTTTCCAATGTCGACATTTCATTATTTTTCAGCGAATAAAACCCTTTACTATTTATTTTGGTTCAATAATTACATATACGTTCATTCGGTATTTATTTATTATTATTTAAAAAAAAAAATATTTTGTCATTTTTTCACATTCTAATCAATAATTAATAATAAAAATAATGCGACCTCACTGGGATTACCCGTGTCGAGACAATATACTTTTTACATGCGAGAATATACAAAGAAGACTTTAATACACCGAGAGGAATATTGGTAATATTGTATTGGTATTATTGTTCCTCATTACTCTATCTTATTTTACTTAAATTGTACCTCGTGTCAGTAGTTCATTCATTTACGCTAATTATCTCTAAATTTGTATTCATAACTGTTCAGTGCGCTGCGAGATGTCGACATTTTCATATTCATTAATTATCGGGGGAATAATTAGGTTCGTCAGGTATCATAAATTGCTCCTTTTATTCTATCCTAACAGACAGAAAATGATTGTCATTAGAAAAAATAAATCGATAACAGTTTAAGTGCTAATATTACTTCAGTCTTGTTCCAATGTGTCAGGGGCTAACCGTCTATAGAAGCGATTATGCTCAGCTTACCATTATATTTGACTAACCATAATAATGTTTAATTGTTACTTTATGTACCGAAAAACAAATAAATAATTACCATTTATTTTTAATCATTTCCATCGTTTGTATTTTTATCCTAATATAAATATTAATAAAACGCACCCAGCGCCTGCGGTAAGCCAAGAAACTAGCCGATTATTTCAGCTTATTTTTTCATACAAATAAGTAAACTATATTTTGAATGTCTTAACCCCAGTGCGGGTTTTTTCTCCTAGATTAAACTTGCAGATTAAACAAATTATTTGAAGATTCTTGATTTAGAAAACAGTATTTCAAACGTTGTTTTTTGAGGACTATTTTTCTTTGAGATGGTTCTTTTGACATAAGACCATAATTACTTTTGTGCGTCATATTACAGGACATATAGCGCTGCACGCGGCCGTATTTAGCACTATTAATTACTAGAACAATGCGGCCAGTTGACATTTCAATTGAATACCTTATATCGACTGAATTCATAGTGGTATTTTTTATTTATTTTTTAA
Source organism: Micrasema longulum (assembly GCF_059751315.1). NCBI lineage: Eukaryota > Metazoa > Arthropoda > Insecta > Trichoptera > Brachycentridae > Micrasema > Micrasema longulum. The sequence continues at coordinate 244,936 of NW_028277527.1, forward strand.
TGAATTACGTATTCAAGTAATGGATAATATATCTATATAATATAATATATCACGAAGTTTGAACTGATGTTGTATCACACAGAACCACAGAAAAATATCAATTTATAGTATATTATTACTTACATTATATTATGTACCTCTTATGTAGGTACAAATAAATGATATTTTTTTATGGCTTACCTGTAAATAAAATCACCATTCGCCACTGCAATGTGTATATAGGTGGGGAATAGTATGCGAAGTAACATTCCGCTGAAATGAAGCGCAATGTATGTGGATGCTGTGATCCATATCGTGGATGTTGGCAGAGCAAGTGTCTGCTAGTAATCCGCTGTCATTTCCCCTCCCTTGTAATAACAAGTGCTGGTGATGTATGAGCGAGGAATGCTGTAATATGTGTACTGTGTACGTACTCCCTCCAATATTCTCCCCGCGCAATCTTTACTTCGCTATTTTAATTTGTAGAAATAAACCATCATATTTTTACCCCTAATACAATCTCTGAGAAAACGAATCTAAAATGTATGAATCTGCGCATACTTATAAACTTTTATTTTAGAAACGCGCATTGGCAAGGAAAACAACATATTGTCGCCGTTCAGGCAAAAGTCGCTAACCCTAAAAATGACAGTTTTATTTTTTTATTTTTTATTTTCTTTTATTCAGCAAACATACAGTACAGTTACAAATTTTAATATTTTACACAATTAGACTTAATTCTAATGGACCAGTGAAGTTTCCATATTAAAAAGCAATTATATGTAAGGTTAATTATGAAAGTATAAAAAAGAGAAGGAAAAAGAAAACATAAATGAAAGTTGTTTAAAAATTAAAATTTAAGTGAAAAAAAAGATATTTTAAGGTTTGCAGTTAAATATGCCATTCGAAGCGTAAAACTATGTAAGAGGCATACGTCACGAATGTAACTTGGAAAAAAATTGCGTAAATCCGAATTATTTGCTTTTTATTATGTGACTTTATATCATTATAATATATGAAAACATTTTTAAATAACGTGTGAAAAAATATTTCTTAAAACAAAAATTCGTTTTTAACCACAATCAAACAAACCATCACGCCGTTTACCCGTAGGGGTAGGCAGAGAGGATAGAACACCATATCACTCTATCTTGGCATACAGACCTCGCTTCCTCTACATTCATACATCTTTTCATGCACGCACGCCGATTATTCCTACTTTTGACATGTCCATCTTCAAGTATTTGATGGACTTGATCGTCCCATGTCTTTCTCGGTCTTCCTCGTTTTCTGTATCCATCAACATTCGCATCGTAGATCCTTTTAGCCGTTCTTTCGCTGTCCATTCGCTCTACATGTCCAAACTAACGCAGCACCCCTTTCTTGACTCTGTCGATAGTGCATGTCTCAGCCTTACACACTTCACGGATCTCGACATTTGTGCACCTATCAGACATCGTTTTACCACACATTCGCTGGAGGGATCGCATTTCGACAGCATTCAAACTACTTTTATCATCATTTTTCCAATTCCATACTTCGCTTGCATACATTAGAGTTGGCACTAGAACTCCGTTGTGAACTGCTAGTTCTGCTCCTGCGATAAACTTTTGTTTGCCAAAGTAGATTTCAGTGCACCGTTCACCCTGTTCCCGGCACTCACCCTCCTTACAATATTTTAACCACATTAGTTCTTAACCACACATTTTTAACCATATTACAATAATATTATGTCTAATATTTCCTCCTTTTCTCTAACAGCTTGCATTTTCTAGATTATAAACAAGCAAAAGTCGCGTAAGTTTTAGCCACCTTGCCGCATCAGAAACCTTACAGATCTTTTCTAATGTATCAGAAAGAAAAAAATACCAATGGAATTTATTAATAAGACATGAATGAATTATGTTGTGTAAATAAAACCTCCAAAACACAAAAAATCAGATTTTTCCTTGGTCTCCAAACTTTCAAATTGCTATTTCTCAAAATGATGATTTTTGGGTTGGTGACTTGCCTGAACGGTGACGATATATAAATTGTTTTATTTAGTTTAATCAATCTCCGCTGCACTGAGAACTAGGCTATTAGTAGTTCTCTTTTGGGTTCACCTCGAATAAAAATTTAGGCTTGATTACAGACAGCAAATAGTTAATGTTTATTTTTACGAGGTAGTCTATTAAAGCAAAGTGCATAATATCTCTATTCTGCAGACTAGCAACACATTATGTACGATCAGTTAATTTCCCGTTACGTACACAAATCCTCAGCCAAGTACCTACAGATGGTGGAATAAGTCTATCTAATTTATATATTCCTTAATTGAAGAAAGATCTCTGGCGCTCTTGGACGTCAATTCGCCAGAATGGATCTAACGGCCGCTCCAGAAATAGAAAGCGGTGAAGATTGTGAATGCAGGTTACGTAGCCTACCATTCCCAGATAGTTCCATATACAGTAGACATAGCAATTTGTGCTGGGACATTCCGCTCAACGTTAGCGCCCAAATATAACTGCTCACTTTTTTCTTTAAGAATATAAGCTATTCTTTGTAAACTAAATAAAATTATTGGATAATTAAGGTTTCTGTTGGTGTTCAGAGTAGGAAACATGAACACAACGACATAAGAATTCGTATATAAGCTTTATATAATTTATTTATACATTGAAGATATTTAAAATTTATGTTGTCGACTGGTTTTATGTCGCTTTTATTTTCATAAATAATTAGCATCAGGCGTCTTGCGAGTTCTACAATTCTCCAATAGTCGCTTCAATGACCGCCGTACTCGCAATGATTCCCACAGGTATAGGTTTTGCCGGATACTTTTACATTATACTTGATACCTTATTGTCGAACTTTTATTTCCCTGGATAATATCACCGTTCGGTGAAAATTAACATCGGCGTCGGTTCGTAATAACTTTTGACCCGATGTCGATCGTTTCTCTAGACATTATTACACAATACAGCGACTTCACCTCAATATGTACTCACAGGGACAGCGGATCAATAAACCGCCTTAACGGTCTTAAACGGTGTACTACAATCACTATACGTAATACGACAGCTGATAACTTTCTTTAATGCGTCATTAATTTTTCATTGTTTTGGTTAAGTCTACTAACAGATGTTAAATGTTCGGTTGGTTTTTTTCTACTGTCCCTTAGATTGCACCAGGTTGTTGAATAATATTTTTTTTTAGTTATTTTTTTTTCTTTTATTCAGGAAACATACAGTACAGTTACAAAGTTTAATATTTTACACAATTAGACTTAATTCTAATGGACCAGTGAAGTTTCCATATTATAAAGCAATTATATGTAAGGTTAATTATGAAAGTATAAAAAAGAGAAGGAAAAAGAAAAACATAAATTAAAATAGTTAAAAAATTAAAATTTAAGTGAAAGAAAGATATATGATATTTGCTTGACAGAATTCATTTCATAAGCTTATATCTTTGCATTTTTTGTTTATGTGCTTGCTGTTTTTTCCTGCATATATTTGTTATTATTGGTTTTTTTTTACTTGTAAAACTTTTTATTATATCCTTTGTAACCAATTTCACATATTTTTTCTGTATATTCTGTGTTTATTATTTAGTATGTTAGCATGTATTTCATTTTTATTTTTTGTAAATGCTTTTTGAACGTTAATGAACAAAATAAATAAATAATATTGTTCAATGTTGTTGTATATTATTTTGAAAAAGAAAAGGAAACCAACAAAACGTTTTATTTTCATAACCACGCATTTTCTTGCACTTTTAAAGTTTTTGCATACGCGTACGCTTATTTATAGTATAGTGCGTGCCTTTTAAATATATTACTTTAATGTAACTATAAACATTCAATACACAAATATTTACGAGTATTATGTGACATTGAACTTTAAAAGCAAAAATCTCGAAAGAAATATGTTATGAATAACCTAAACTAAAGTGAACAGCAAAATATATAGTCTTTGGGATTCACCTTACATCCTCGTTGTAATGTAAGTTTTGTAAGCTTGACTTCTACGTATATTGTTAATACTAACAATAAATACTTACGGAACTCTACTTTAAAAGTTGTCATCAACTACGAGTTAAAAAAATATTCAAAACCCGAATTATGTCATTATTGTAAATACCAATATATTTCACATTCATTATCACTTTATTTCATTAAAATAAACACCGTAAAACGGTGACAGCTTTGATAGAGTTAAAACCTTATAGATTATAATTTATCGCACTTTAACTAGTTCTGTCGCTTGATAGGAATCTGTCTACCTAAAAAGGCAACATGTCCCAAGATTGTCTCTAATATTTTGACATGTCGATATTTCATGTTTTTATTTTCAAGTACTCGATCTTAATTTTATAGCAATAGTGACCTTTTTTGATTTTGCAAAATTGATTGATTTTATCTGTTCCAACGGTTTCGATAAATTTGTGTTTTCGAAACTGTCGACATTACGTATATACAAACATAACCATACCTTGTATTTTCATAATGCATAATTTATTGATCTAAAACGCGGATCAATTTATTGATTTAGTGTGTTTTATGTATTATACATTACAAAATATATATGTTAAGGCATACATGATACGAAAACAATTAACAATACAAGTAACAATTCAACGCGAAAAATAGTAAAGTAAAAGTATTCAGTAATTAGAGTAAAGAGAAGAGACAGGATTGAGTAAAGACATTGGCTTTTCCTACTGGCATCACCATTGGTAGGTTGTATCCTTCACTTTATTTTTAAAAAACATTCGTGTTGATTTTCTTTATTTGTTTATAAATATAATAACGCCTATGCGTGGTAAACGGGTATATTGATAAATAGTATTCAAAATAAATGTGTCTGAAACGAATCATTGTAATGTCGCTAACGCATATTTTTTCCTAGTACTATAGCGGAATTAGTAAAAACATCACGATTCATACACTTCTAGACCGTTCTGTACAACTCAGCCTCTGGTGGTATCAGGTCGCGAATCGGCGTCTCAGGTACGAATAGGTACCTCCTGCCCACGTGCCCGGAGCAGGTTTCCCTCCCACACTTTTCATTACAACCTATCAGCGATTATACATCGGATTCTGTTGTTTACCAGACCGGGGTTGACGTAATCTTTTATATCGACTGCGTACGTTAGTTGAGGTGTTTTGTTTAGGATGCAATCAGTGTCACGTGAAGCTCGGAGATGGATGGTCATGGCCGGTTTAAATATTCGCGATCCACGCATTGCGGTCGATCGATCAAACGCGTCTATGAGATAATTAACTGATAATTGCACAATATCCCCGTCGGTCGATCGAGGTGTGCCGTGAGTTGAAGGCTATCGATTTTTTTCACGTTAAATGAACATGTGGTGTGCGCTTGAAAATTGTGACGTAAAGAAGCACCGATCTGTTGCACGCCGATTTCTCTAGTGAAGCGAGCCCCGTGTTTTGTGGAGTGAGCATTGGTTTTTAAGTTCGAGTTGTCAACAATGCAATTTGAATGCAATGTGAAATAATATATTTTGTTTTGTCGCACTGCGACAGTTTCAAGTGCAGTGTTCACATTCCTTCAGTATTGTGTTCAGGAATAACGGCTGTGTAGTTTTTAATGTCCACTGAATTATTTTATGAACGTAGATTTAGCAATTGACCTAAGAGCGGTTAATCCTATAAAGCTTTACTTAATTTTCTGAAGAAAATTGGAAAAGTTTGGTTCTTTTAGGTACCTCTTAACTCCGTCCCTTGCCGTCTTTCATCAGTCGCTGTGACTTGTCTCGCGTGTGTAGTATGTTCTAGAAGTGTGTTGAGTTATTTTTAACTCCAACTGGACCCATTTTTACGCACGTTTGAGCTACTTTAGTGTATCTAGGTTTATTCCCGCTTAAGAAATAATATTCCCAAGCGACAATAGTGGACAGTGGAGTACAACCGCCGCCCGATATTGCTTCCGCCCTGTCATTGGAACACGACTTCAACACAATAAAGTGTAAGTGTAGATAAATGAATAAAACGTTATTTTCTCTCGTGATGATTTCATCGCAGATTAAAGTATACAAATACCGACATTTTTACTTGTGATGCAAATATTATAAATAGCACCTATAACTAAAACAATTCTACGATAAATTCATGTTCGTAAGAATATATTTTATTCATAAAAAAGACCTAGCAAGCGAACTAGTCATATATACGAGTATATATTCCATGACTCTTCTTTAGATACGAACGCGAGTTCATAAACATTCTACAGAGCTTCTTTCCAATCAATTTAAATACACATTTAATCACAACAAAAGAAGTGTGTTTTTACTCGTCTTTACTCTAAGGTTATCTCTTCCGATATTTGTGTATATTCTGCTTGAATACCCATTAAATATGTATGAAAAAAATAGCTAATTAACTGGAACACTTCTGGAAATAATGTCTCTAAACGTCGACGTTTACGAAGAGCCCTGTATGTTGGGCAAACTGAACACGGATTTTTAAAGTAACATTCGACAATTTCTAAGCGTTGTTCAAAAGTAAGGCATTCTATTATTAATTTGAGTATTAGAACACAAATGTAACAAAAAGACTATAATTATTAGTTTGACAAGAGACAGTTATACCAAATCAAAAGTTCTGTCACGACAAAAAATCTTGTTATTTATAAACATAGCCATGCGCTCGATGCAATCCGGTAGATGTATAGTGACGTTTAATTATAAGACTATAGGTTAATTATAACAAATGTTTATCCTACTACAACAATGAGTAATGGATCATGCAGGCGATATTGCTGAAACTAATGGCCTGAACCGTAAACAGAATGATAAAGCGCCGCTACTGAAATGGGCCATAAATCGGCTAATCAAAACACTTTTCCGTTTCTTTCTAAAACTGCTGTCAACATAATGTGTTCTGAATAATCTCAATTTCTCCACTTTATCTCTTAGTTATAATTTATAATATGTGATACATTTTAAAAATTACATCGAATAGAATATTTTTTTTATGTTTTGAGTTTTTAGCTAGTGATTTTCTATTATAATTACGGTAAATTTATAGGTATTAAACGCTTTCAATGTATTATCGTTTCACTTTTATTGTTAATGGTGCTATATTATTATTATTTATTTATTAACGGACTTATTCAGTCTATTTAGTTACACATATAATATTTCTTATCCATCTTCGTTTATACATAAATGCTTTAAATAATTAATTGTTTATCGATGAATATTCTTTTTACTTTTACTTTCTGAGCCTTTTGTATAGCTTCTTATTTATTTATGTTTGAATTTTTGTCTAATAAATAATACACACGACTTCACTAGAGAAATGATTTATTCTTTTAAAAATGTTTGTTTTTAGGGTGGTAAATATAAACCGAAACGTTTAAAATGTTTTTATTTATTAATTATCGACAGCATGAAAACATTATTATTATTATAATGTAATTCTTTGTTAACTACTTACTACTACTACGTGCTTAGTAGTTCTTTTTTTATCGTCTAATATTCAAAATTGTTTTAATTTCTTTATTCACATGTTTTTTTTTCTAGATTTTATTTTTAAATTCAAAATATTTGTATTTATCAATATTTTTATAACTGTTTGTACATATTTTATACACTTTTTACCTTTTCACGATTAATTTGTAAATAATTGTTAGAATTAATTTATTTTTAAATACTGTATTTTATTTATGACGTTATTCTACTTACATTTATGTATATTAATATATTTTTCAACTTATAAGATTTGCCCTTCTTTAAAGTTTTATCTACTTAAATACTTTCTAATAATGTAGTTTCTTTAAATAAAACTCGTTAAAAAACGCGAAAAAGTTTAATAACTGGACGCCATTTTGAGTAATTCACACTCAAAGATTTTTGACAGAAACAATAATTATTTCATTCTGCCGAAAGAATGATATGTATCGCCTTTGCAGTTAAATATTAGGGATGTATAAAATTATTTCCAATTAAATAAAAAAAAATGTGATTAAAAAAATGAAAACCAAAAGTCCACATTTGTGATTTGTGTACCCTAAAACGCTAGAGGTTAAATATATATTTTACAACTACTTATGTACATGCCTTTGAAGACCTCCGCCTGTGTAAAATATATTATTATTTTTCTTAATAAATAAATACATTTATGTACGTACGTTATACTTTTAATGAATACATCATGTAAATGGTAAAAATGACTTAACCAACTAGGTATTTGTAACTTAATACAACACTGACTTGATTAGTTGCCAAGTTCATATATTTTTTTTTTAAATCGCGTATTCCCGCGCATAAATTACAAATTGAATGCAACGACGACCCGTTGCATGTACCACCACTACTTGAATGGGTTAAACATTATGCTCTGAATGTTTACTAACAAATTATTTTAACTGCTTAGAATGGAATTGGTATATCAATTATTACTTAATGTTATACTCTAACAACAAACGCACATAATTACATTTATAATTCGCCCATTTATCGTTTTAATTTTACCAGCTTTTGAAAATAATATAAAATATCTACTTCTGTTAGCGTCACTTTCGATTCGGATCCTAGACCCGTGGGTAATATCGCCGATTCTCTTGTTTCTGAGGTCCAAGATTCATGTGATTCTCATTCTCTCCGTGTCCGGGTGGATGAAGAGTATAGTTCTGTGGGTCAAATTTAACCAGAATCCTGGACGAATATTTTTGACTCGGTGATGCAGATATGATAATGATTATGGAGAACTGTGTAGGTATTTACGACTAGTTAAAATGAAGAAACAAATATTTTGGTAAATATTTCGTTAAATGAACAGGAACCTCTTTTTACACGTTTATTAACCATGGTTTCAAAATAACGCGTTACTTAAATTAAATTTCGACATTTTTTTAACAATGCATAATATAATTATATTTTTCGTTTTTCAAATTCCCTACATCGCTCTTTTACTTGCCAGGCGTATAATAAATGGTAGTTAATAAAATGTGTTAAGATTTTTTTATTTTTAGTGTAAACATATTCCAATGTGCGCTTTAATATATAATTTTTTTTAAGTAGTGTATCATTTATATATCATATCACATTTCTTAAAAGTGAGTTATTTACAACTCGTTGAAAATGGTCCTTAAAATGAAATACTAGGCAAATCATAAGAACGCAAATATTTTTAAAAAAATTAGCGTTGTCGTGTAAACATTGCCATTGCCGTGCGAAAAGCGTAGTAGAGTAAAACAGTTTAACTGTCCATGCGAGTTTACCGTAAATTCAAAGCTCCATGTCGCGCCTTTTTACGCTGCTTCACGTTTACTAACTACAAGTTAGGTTCCGGAACTTAGGTTGAATGGAACACAGACGGGTGTTTCAGACGGGTGTTCGTGGAATGTATCCTCCGCGTAAAAAGAAGTTTCGCATTTGGTGAAATGAAATGATCTTTCTCTTAAATATTGCATCTTGTCACGTTAAGATAATAACAACACATGTAGAAACACATCATATTTTATATTTCTGATTGACCTTTGGATTTTCCTTTGATCTGCGTTCGTGTGTACTTTAGGTCAATCAATCTATCAGTAACTCTGCTTAATCCACGATGGGAAACAGACCGCAATAGCGTGGAGTGTTAGCGTCAGTCGGAACTCACAACCACGTACGACGATTTAACGCGCGTGTTTCTGATGTCCTGGTACATATCACTGAATAACAGTGAATCATAAGAGACGTACTATTGTCGCGTCGGATCAATGCCAAAATCACTAATGTGCAAATTCAAGTTCCTAATAATGTACGCGTATTTAGGTTTCACGTTTTCTCAATTAAATGGAAATTCACACTGTGTGATATTTCTAAAGACTTTTTTAAATATTGGTGTATTTTTGGTATAAAAAAACTCGTAATTGAAATACTACATACTGTACATATTTTTACCCTTTTCCAAACGCTGCGATTCGATACAAATTTAAGTCTACTTAAATTGAATTTCATTCCGATTCCATAAATTATTATTGTTTTTTAAAATACAGCTTTGTAGGTAATGTTACTATTTGTAAATAGAGAATGAATACCAGCATTGTGTTGTGAAACAATTATCCGTTTCTTTTGTGAACAATTTACAATGGTATAAATGTTTGGAATAGAAAACACTCCCATTACGCTGATCAAGTGAACCCATTACTTTACATACTTTCAATTGTCGATTGTCAGTGATTTGAAATTGTAACGAGGATTTTTTTTCATCTAGGAAGCGAATTTTTTCAATCATTTTTTTCCGTTACTGCATGAACCGATATAGGTGTTGATTTGTTTTATTTTTTTCCCCATCAAACACAACAATGAAATGTGAATTAGTAAAAATAAAATTTTAATGATCAAAAACTCATAACTAATGTAGAGTGGACTTAACTTGAAACATCCTTTTTCATGTTTCAGATTTTAAATTCTACGAAAAGTTATTTATTTATTTATTAAAATTTACATCCATATTTATATATTATGAAGAGAAGAGAAACAAGAGGAAGGAAAAAGAAACTCAGGAAAGAAAATTCACGTACATATTATGTACAGATTTTTATACTATACCCCCTACGTTGAACTAACTACCTAAAGTTTAACATTCGTTAAATACTTTTTTGGGTAGCAAGGGTTGTAAATGTCTTTTTTTTTATTCCAGTAAAATGGCCACAAAGTGCAGAGCCAATTCTACAATATAAAACAAAATTGTGTATTTGAAGCACTTATGGTGGTCTCAACATACCCCGCCACTCGAACAAGGCTGAATGGATCCACCCTGCAGTGGCTTGGGGAAGTGCGTTATTAGAGCTTTTCAGGCGTTCCCATAGGCTCCAGGCTCTTTGGCGAAGTAGGGCAGCGAAGGTGTTTACCCGTCCAGCTGTGAGCATTTCGGAGGCACTGCAGTACCTAGGCAGAAATAAAATGACTATACTGTTTTCTAATGTAATGTGCATAATAAACTATGTTACTTTCGCTAATTTTTCAAATTTGATGAAAACGCTTTAGTGGTGCAATTTTTTATGCGCCTTTACCATAGAACACGTAAAATAAATACATAATAGAAAATGCTTACAAATAAATTCGTCTCAACGGTCATCGTCAATGAATGGACTCGCTAAAATCCAATAGCCATCGTAGTACTATTATCGTGGGTTACGGTTTTGTAGTAAAATTAATTTGGGTGTGTTGCGTAACAAGTATCCTTGATCGTATTAGATTCCCCTAGCTAGTTTGTATTGTAAAATAAGTCTGGGAAAGTAGTGGAACAGTTATTTAACATGTAATAATTAATTAAAGATATATTTTGTTATATCTATTACGTTTTATTCGATAGCCAGATTAATAGTTACGCGTTTGCTCGTATCTTACGTATTTATAATGCTAAGGGCTTAAGATCAAAGCACATAAATGTTATTAAACACAACGATCATAATATTTTGTACCCAGTCAACATATAACGGAGATTTCGTTATATACACGCCTTCACGTTCTTCTGTCTATCATTCGCTCACGAAACTCAGATCCTTCACCTTCCTACTTCCTACTTCCTACCGAGATGCTTTTCCGTGCCGGAAATGAAATTATCCAGGGATATCGAATTTTCCCGGAAAACAAGCGAACGCTGCTGCGAAAATGGCTATTCGCATAATCTTGTTTTAGAAATACCTAACGAATGTGTTCTGTTTGGCTTTGTCCCGACTTTTCTTTTATTCGTTCAATTTAATATAACACAAATAAAATCTAATGTCATTGTTCTACCGAATAGCTGTAGATTATTTTCGAAACATATTTCGTTTATTTTTACAAAATTGTACACGTAAATATAGAGTGGTTTCCCATAAACGTAAGCAATCGATGTTGGTTCTATAGTGATTTTGTCAAACTAATGAAGTTCAACTAGCCTAAGAGATTCACAATATTTAAGAATGATGAATAATGTATGACGTCGTGACCTACGTATATTAATGCGTTGAATCGTTAACGTAGAAATATGGTGCATGGGTGTAACATACCCACTCTGTTGATTTTTAGTTCCGGTTTGGTTACTGACAACTGGCAACCAAGCCAAGCCCCCAATTAATTCTAAATTATTACATATTATATCATCCACATACAACCTTGATTCATTTCTGTCTCAGAATATCTTAATTCTACTAATTTCATTTCAAGTTCAAAAGAATGAACATTTTACATCTTAAATAACCTCACTTTATATTTATATTTTTTTATACAATCTTTTGTTCCATTTTTGTATGTTGTAGGTACTTTCTTAATCATTTTTAATGTTTAATAAAAAAACGTCACTGTCGTTTCTCTATTTGCGATATATGTATAACACAGTGACACTTGAACCTGGTCAGATATTGCCTTGTTTCCATCAACGCAGACAAGACTTATACCCGTATGCAGAGACAAAACTTAAGGTGAGGAAAGTACATTCTAATTTCAAATGCAGAGAATAACCCGAAGGTGACGACAATAGAATGTACTTTCCTCACTTTAAGGTTTGTCTCTGCATACGGGTATTAGACTTGAGAGTTGTTCCAATGTTGTGTTTTATTGGTATATTAATATACTAAGAATCCGAAATCTTGCAGATAAACGGAAAATGGTTCAATAAAAAGTGATAAATACTTTGGTATAGAAATGTCGGTAAAATATATTATCAATTATTTATTTATTTGACGGACTTATGCAGTCCATTCCAACGATGGTAAATACAATTTCTTATAAAAGATACAGGCACTAATAAAATAAAATACAACTAAATAAAATTAGGACAAAAGGCTAGGATAAAAAAAATAAAAATTACTACCTCAAGACAAGATCTGGTCTATCTTAGTGAGTTTTTAAAACTATAAAGACTTACACCAAAAAAGTCCAGATCCTGTCTCGAGTTTACAATACGACACAATCGGGACATTGGTACATGCAAGCCATAGTTTGTGGAAACATTGAATGCCACTTGTTCCAGTAACGATGGTACATCAATTAAGCCATTCAGCAAATTAAACATAAATATGGAGTCAATGTTATTTCTACGTTTTTGTAGACTTGAGATTTTTAACATTGACTCCATTTCTCCTCTCAAGGCCAAACATCCATGCTACTTTACTTAGCAAACGATGTTGCACCGATTCGATATGATTTATCATGCCTACATAGAAGGGAGACCAGATCACGGATGCATATTCTAAAAGAGGACGAACAAGTGAGCAATATAATGTTTTAACCGTGAACATATTAGTAAAGTCACTAGATGTCCTGCTTATTGTTATATTTCCTGTTTTGATACATTATCTTTCAATATCAATTACTAAAGTGAAGAAAACATCTGACAAATGAACAGCAAACAAGCAACAAAGAATAAATCGAATCACCTATTTCTATAGGTGAAGCGTATTGTTTACTTAATTATGTTTATTTTCTTTTATCTGCTCGATTAATTCTGTACTCAGGTGTGACAGAGGTTGTATAAACCATTACACATCTTATTTTTTGATGTAACTATTCGAAAAACCTTTCGAGAAACTAGTCTGAAAATACTCAGAACTACTGATATTATAATGTAAGGACATATTGAATTATGCTCGAACACATGTCTCACCGACTCGCGAAGCCACGTTTTCGTTTTTCTCGTATGTTTTCATCATAGTCATATGCACTAATTTTGAACTATTTCAGTATTTTCATTCTAGTTCTCAGTTCTCATGTTGTGATCTGATATTGTGTTATGGTATACTTGCGGTTAAAGAAACAAAAAACATGCCGGTGATCGGTGACGCGGTCTACCGTATGAACGTGCTAAGAATCTCGTCATTCGTACTTTGCTTCGTACTTTACGGTTACAGAATCTTATACTCGAGCTCTATCTAAGTTCTGCCTATTACAGAAATGACGGAAAATATACTCTAGAACAGATTTAACTTATTAAGTATAAACCATACAACATATTTGATTAATACTGACAATATTAATTGATTGATTATTAATTTTACTCACGTTTTAATTTCTCGCTTACCGTAACACTTTACTTAATTTGTTTGATCACAGAATTTATTTTCATTATATTTTAATTTTTTGTTTATATGCTCACTTTTTTCCTTGTTTACCTTTATTATTTATTTTTTACTTTGTTAAACTTTTTAATTATATCTTTTCTAACTTAAGTCATTCATCATTCCATTAACGCACCTACTGGTGCATAGGGCACTAAATTGGTAAACCAATCGCAGAGTATCTTGATCATTTTTGTTACATGAAGGTAAGATACTACTACTACTTCAGGTACTAGTCCAGGGACTGTAAAATATTTAAGTGTAAAAACACCCTTTTAAATAAATATTTTAGGTCAATTATGTCGGGAATCGAACCCGAGACCTCTCGCATGGTAGGTAAACACGCTGACCATTACACCACGAGGCCGACAAAGACTCAAATAATTACACAACTTTTTTTTGTTCGTTTTGTGTTTTATTTTAAAGTATGTTAGCATGTATTTGTATTTTTTTTGTAAATGCCCCTTAGGCGTTAATGAACAAAATAAATATTATTGCAAAATAACCGTCTCAGAAAATCGTGTGTCGTTTCCAAAGATGCCTGTAAGCATTGTTGGCGCTAACTGGTCCGTCGGTCTCCTCGACTACCACTAGTAAGTTTTAGAATAAATAAAAATGTATCAATATCTACATCATACGTATTTTGACACGATTAATTCATTATCCTATAAGGAAAAATCGAATTCGTATATTTCTCTTTTGTTTTTAATACGCTATACTCTCTCCTTTCTCTTGCTCTTAATATTCTAAGCCGGGAAACGCGCGGACTATTGCTCTTCGGAGGCTCTTACAGCCAAATAAACTCGATTGGAGTTCGAGTGTAGGGCTCCTCGTTTTTACATGAAAATCACGATGTGTGGGAAGAGGTAGAGTGGATATTATATAGCAGATACCAGAAACCTGGTGTGTCTTGGTGTTGCGTGCAACATACGTCACCAAGGCCAGTGATTTGATACTTTGAAATAAGGATACCAGCAAGATGTAGTCCTCGTTCTTAGAAATTGTTCATATTAATTTATTTCTGTACAGTTTACATTGGCATTGCATTCTAATTTGCTTATTATTATTATTATTATAAACTTGTAGCTTACTTGTTACTAAGAGTCATGAGCCCGAATTTAACATGTTAAATATAATTGCACCATGGTTTTTTTTATTTATTTTATTTAGTTCTATGATTAACATAGTCTAATATATTTACAACACAATATTTACATCTATACTTATTCTAACATTATTTATCACTATTATACACTTAATATCCTAATTTATAATATTAACTGTTTCATATGTACATTTCCATTAATTATATTCACTATTTACACTATATACTACCTAATATTTTTCACATATATACTTTTTACATATATACTTTTTACATTTAATTTTAAATATATTTACATTAATTTAATTTTTTATGCTTTCTGGCATTTCCTCAAATAGTTGTATTCCTTGTACATAAGGCAGTTCTGGGACATTGCTTTTGATTTCTTTTCCAGTCTTATATTTTTAGATCCTCTTGTTGCATAGTTATGAAAGAACTCATTATTTTTTAGTTTATTTTGAAAACATCTCGGAACTATTCCTTTAATAATTTTGTTTATTTCATTGGCAATATTGAATTTGATTCTTTGATCAATTGTCATGACATCTAGAAGTTGAATCATTTTCTTAACTTTTGTTCGTCTCCCACATCTTAATATTATCCTCATCGCTTTGTTTTGTATTATTTGAAGTCTCTTTAGATCTCCTTCATTACTTCAATATAAAATACTGGAGCAATAATCGATGTGGGGGACGATAATACTTTAAAATATCAGCAGAGAGGTTTTAATGTCTAATTTATTCCTTATCCTTCCTAACAGGGATACCTTCTTTGCGATTTTCTTACTCGTAATTAATGTATTAAATAATGTAATATATTAATACATTAATTACATACTTTCTTAAAACAATTTTTGTATCAGTGTATACATCTACTTTATATGAGAATAATAATAATGGTACAACCTTAAGGCAGACATTTTTTTAAATTATAATTTTTTTAAGACTTGTAAATGTCAATGTGGTTTGTATTCTTGATTTTTTAAATCTAAAAATACAGATTTATACGTTTTTTACTGGAGGTTAGACCGTGAAATGTTCATAAATTTTAATGTAAAATGAGGTTAGAATTAAATCGTAAATCCTTGTATTTATTCTGCAAAAAAAAAACAATAAAACACTTTCACCATTTCAAAACGACAGTAAAATGTAAATTTGTAACATCTCTTATATTATGAGTGAATATTATTTAAGCATTAGAAATGTGCAATGTGTATACATAAAAAACAGTTTGAAATGAATTGATGTGTAATATCGTAATGCTAATTTAAATTCTGGCTTGCAATTAGAATGCAAATTTTTCACATAATTTTGCAGGTATAATATATCATTACCAAGTTGCTACTCCATATAAGTTGAGCGCACATTGTCTCATATTTTCTCAGATTGATCAGAAGCTCAGGCTCGGACAATTCCAAGATACAATCAGACATTATTTACATGCTGTATAACTTCCTCTCATTCTGTTGCTGCTGCAGAATTTTAAACTCGATTGACGCATAATATAATATAAACACGGACTAAGGTCGTATTGTTTTCCAAAATCAATTCTACTCCCGTAAAAACAGAATTAATTGCATTTTGTATATAAGTTTATAATATTATAACTTCATGTCGGTCACGACGAAATCCGGTCACTGGTGAAAATTATAAATAAAAGTGGAATAAAACTAAATAATGTATTATTATAATTAAATTGCAGTTCTACCGAGAAATCTCGGTAGAGAAACTCAATATGTATATTAAAAAACTTCATCTCTTATTGTCTAATTGTTTATTATACGGGACGAGTGCCTTTTACAATATAACAGTATAAATGATTAAGTATATGTAAAAATCATGTTGCGTGTTTATTCCAACTAAATGTTAATTTTTGACAGTTTGTGACAGTTGTTTTAAAATTCAGTATTTTAGTAATATAGAATCATATCCAAAATAAGTTAAAAAAAATAGTTTTTACTTTTATGTACATATTTAACTATGTTTTTCGGTTAACATGCCATTTAATATTCAATGTGCTGCATGTATTGTATATTTTTTACTTGATTTTTCATCTTTCTTAGTGCTCGTTTCTCTAATTACTTGTAATTCTTTTTTCGACAATTTGTTTTCTGATTTGTGTTATTCATCTGACGACAATTTTCAAAATGTAAAATAAAATAGAATTATTGGCGAATACGCGGTTGACGTCCGGTTTCCGTCCGTCAGTAGGCGTAATGTAATACCATTAAGTGGGCGCTATTACCTGTACCTGTACTTCCCACACTATTAGTATTTCGTGCAACTTCTTTTTTCATTCAGTCAAATTTGTACAGGATTTTATGCTTATAAATATTAACATACGTGTGAATATTTCATTACAAACAAAATAATTAATTAATCATTTAAAAATTAGCGATTTAAATAACCATTATTGATTACAATTATTTTCAAAGCACCTCACCGACACCTGAAAATTGGTGACCATGGGAAAATCTATGTTTTTTTTTTCATCATTTCGAAAAAGTAGATAAATTATCTGAAAAAGATTCCTGATAGTCTCGAGGTCGTGAGGATTGAGTTCCGTTATATAAGAGATTCACACTTTAAAAAAAATGTAATGTCTGTTCCGCTGTTGTTTTCTTTAGTGTTTTTTTTACTTTTAAAAGACTGTGGTTAAATCCCTTTAGGGACGGTTCTTGGACGTCGTGTTACATTAAGCAAATTACGACATATTTTAAAATACAGGTATTTAAAAACATAAATGAACAGCTATTGCCACGGTTGGTAAACTGTTTTCCATAATGTATTAAATTAAACATATAATTTAGGGCTGTTATAGCAAAATACGACATCATTATTTTTTAAAATAAAATATATACATCAAGTCTTGTATTCTATGTAGACTTATATGACATCATAACCACGCGAGGGTTAAACAGTAGCAAATTAAACGGCCATAACTCGTTAAAGTCGATAATCTGCATTATCAAGGTTATTAAATGAGTGTTCATTATTCGCAGAGTCGACGCACAGCTCCGGCCCGGAGGGTGGGTCGTGGCGCGTGACGCTAGACGAGGACCTCGTGCAGACCCTGAGCGCCATCTACCCCGAGTGGTTCGGGGCGGGCGCCATGGGCGGCGCGGCCGAGGGGCCCCCCGGGGCGGCGGCGGGGGCGGCAGCGGGAGCGGCCCCTCCGCCTCCGCCGCCGCCGCCGCCACCTCCGCCCCGCCAGGACCGGCCCTCGCCGCCCAAGGTGACGGTGGACGCGAGTCCGCTGCAGCAAGCCATGGATAAGAACAAGGAGTGTAAGTTTACAATAAGAATACTTTCATATTTTCAGTTAAGAATTCAGACCGTTTTGGGTTGGTTTAATATTCTTACATAAAATAATATCTAACTATATATGCACTATGCACATGATATCTTTGCTCAGATCAATCTCAATGTACCTCCACTGTAATTTGCTGTGTTTGCTGTAGGAAATTTTAAAACCAACGTCGGATTATTTTCACCTCTGTCAAGGATCCTTAGAACAGTTAATAAAATCTCTAACAGTACTGTCGATGTGTTATTACAGCAAAGGCAAGCATTCAAGAAGCGAACGGTGTTATCACTCCCGACTTGAGATGGCACACTTGCCATGTCCTAGATCAGTGGTCGGCAAACCTACGAGTCTAAAGAGTCAAAGAATAGCGGTACAAGATTTCTTCTAAAAGCCTATTTTATTTGCGTTTTAAACTGTTTCCCCTCGAAAGCCAACGAAACTTATTTTGCAGCGAGGATCTTCGTATTTACTCTGTATTTCTAGACTCTTAAAGTCTGCAAATTGTTGATGACCAAGAACTTTACCGGCAATTGTGTTGACACCCCCACCGAGAATTCAACTAACACTCAATCGAACGAACAATCATTTATACAAAGTTGATGAGAGGTTGGAAATCTTTGAAGAATCTAAACAGTCATTTAAAATTATACTGTTTAAGCCCATTAAGGGATAAATTGTGTTTGTTACTAAATATTAACATGTTTTGTATCTTCTGTTTTGGGATCTTGTGAGCAATATGCCTGTTTTACCAACTGTGCAAAAAAAGCAACACCGTTAAATAATAACCTCCCAGTGAAAAATAAAATAAAATGTGTTTATATAAGAATAAAGATCATCATCATCATATCGGCTAACAGCTCCTGTGCGTCCTCCCAAGCCAGGTTCGCGTCTCGTAGTTCTGATATAAACTGCCGACGAACAGTCAGCAGTGGACGTCCAGGACGTCGAGAACCCGATGTCTTGTAAAGTAGGCAAGGCCTAAGTTAAGGCTCTCAGGAGGCGTCCGCAGCACATGGCCGAGCCAACCGTATCGTCTCAGCTTGTCGTCACCGGAGTTTGTTCCGTCCGTTCTCTTATTACTTCATTCCCTAAAAAGTCAAACCACCGCACACCCACGGTTCTTCTGAGACTGATATTCTCAAAACTCAGTATTTTGCTGTTTTGAATAAAGTAAATGGAGAAAAAAGAAATAAGGGTAAACTTCAAAAACGCTTGGAAGGCACTCCAAAATGCTCTTTTTACCGGTGAATAATACATGTTTGTCTTAGAAGCGTCATTTTGATATTTTATTTCATTTCAAAGGCCGACGAAAACAAAACCTGTACTTAGGTCTGGCTTAATTTGCCAGAGAAAAAAAAGTGTTTTTTTAATATTCATTTATTAATTTTTTACATTATAAACAATGATTAATAATAAAAATAATGTGACCTCACTGAGGTTACCCGTGCCGAGGACACTTTCAAATAATAATAATATACATTCAAATAATATGTTTACATATGACAATATACAAAGAAGACTTATGTACAGAGATAATAGGGAAATATTACATACTACGAATACCGATAAAAGTATCTGAAATGGATTTAGAATAATTAATTTTATTTTCAAAATCTATATTGATATAGTGGAGAATTAAAAAATACGTTACATGAAAAACGCGACGTTGCCTTGGTTGTTGTGACGTCAAGATTCGTGATATTCTTAACAATTTTTTTTTAATGACTTTTTGGAATAAAATCTTTAGGATTTTTTTAAAAACTTACTATGAGGAATATTCCGCTGAAGTTTCGCGGCTGGCCCTGAAAAAACATGTATAAACATTTTTTATTTATTTATTAATTTACACGCCCTACGGGCTTTTACATTTATAAGAAATACATTCAAGTGCAGCAGTGAAACATAAGTATGTACATTTAGTAAAAAATAAAAATAACACAAGAAAAATGAAAAGAAACAATAATCAGTAAAAATAAGGAAATGTACCAACATAGGAATATAGAAAAATATTATAAATTTTAAATTTTATTTGAAATAAATTTTATGCATACTTTCTACGATAGTATGCCCAGAAAGCTCGACCGCTCATACTGACCCGCGCAGGCTGTTGGCGCGTTTGACTAATGCATTGAGTCACATTGGCAAGCAGCGCAATATGCTCGGTTTGTCAGCCGCGCTAACTGCTAGTGGGACTGGCGACTGGCGACTCTACTCCATGCACCGCTGCTCGGGCCCACGTGTTGCGTGTGATACTGAATAATGATGCGTGATTACGGATTACTATGTTGTTGTAAAGTTGGCAATTTTACTCGCTCCTTACTAAGTTGCTGCACCCATCCGTCATTCGGAAGGGCGAATAGGAACCTCAAATTAAATACGAGTACTGAGATTTGGCAGCTATTTTCAATTACAACGAAAATGGAACAAGAATACGTACATCATCTTTTGACTGAATGGCGAATCGACGCCAATGACGCTCAGATACTGTAATAAAATTAGATTAGACTGTATTTATGGTTATGATGTTTTTTTTTTACAAATCATAGGGACTATTTTGTATTTAAATATTTGAAAAAAAAACGATTTGAGGTAATTTTATTTGTAAAGCGATTATTTTTAAACCCATTATTAAGTCGAGTTTTTTGTTGAATCAAGTTTTTTTATTATTAATAAAATCCATTATTATTCTGACAAACCTTGTTTGTCAAACAAGTCGCTAATAAAAGTCACCTTGTCGTTAGACGAAATTACATTACTATTTATTAATGTTTTATACATTTTTTTCTATGAATTTTTTTGGGGATGTTTCCAGTTTCCACTCCACCATGTTAGACATGTTTCGGGGTATAAAATGTATCATTAAAATAAGATTTTAGTTTTGATAATACATTTTTTAGGTAAGAAAATGACAAACTTGTCGAGAGTCGACCACGGGATCTTATGCATGCAATGTAATCAATAAATACACAAAGAAGCGAACACGAATGGCATTAAATGACTTAACAGTGTCCGGTTTGCAATAATCACACTCGTGTTACAGCTCCGGTCCTCTGTCCGCCGCTTCCGAGACACGTACTATGCGTGGACCGCTATGCGGGCCGTGCGCCGCGCATGCCAATTTGTTATATTATTAATAAATTAAAACTTTATTGTGTCTTCTTGTGGCGCTGACTTCCGTCAACACTACCTCGTCTTCCGAGCTCGAATCCTTCTCCAGTCTAGAAACATCCTCAAAGGAAAAATGACGCGAAATGAATTGTTTTTCGTTTTTTTATTATCGATTGCCTTTTGTCATGTTCGTAGACTTAAAGTAATATCTAGCTGTTGTGTCTTTCATGTTGAATGTGATCAAATGTGATAAATATATAAATAATGGGTTTTGCATCTTGCCTCTTAAGCTTTTTTTCAAACCATGACCAATATAAAAACCAAAAAATATAAATAAACTGAAGTCGCGTTGTTCTAATGTTGCGCCAATCAGGATTACGTGAAATAAGAATTGTGTTTTTATCGAAAGAAATCATTTCATTGATAAACCATGAAAGAGTGTAAGTTGTTACTACATTTGTTTTTGTGGAGATCAAAGTAAGAAATTTAGATTTGAAGCATTGGTTGAACATTGAGTTCGTTTTATTAAAAAAAAAATCCGAAGAAAAAGAGAAAGAAAAAGATAGACATTTTCCAGCTGCATGCTATACACTGTCTTATGCTGAGTTTGCACGGGTGGATAAATTAAAAAATACATTTTTCAAAACCTTTTTTTTATTGGAAAGATAAGATTGATTTGTATTCTTTTCAGTGATTTAGGTCGTAGGTTAATAATAATGAATAAAATTCACATGAGTATTTTTATCGTATTTAGTTTTAAGAATAACAAACTGAATTAGTAACACGGAAATATATTTTTTTGCGATTTTAAATTATTAAGGGTCTATGAAATACTGTCGAGCAAAAAAAAAATTTTTTGTACTTATTAGTAGCATAAAAAATATTTTTTAATTTATAATTTTAAATTCCTACAAAAACAGTTCATTGCATTGGCCACGCCGCTTAAACGTCACGGTTCGGATAAATTATGAACTTTGTTTGTGACTGTTAAAATTTAAAGAGAACGTCGCGCGTCGACACGAATCTTGACGTCACAATTGTCAAGGCCAAACGTGTGGCGTTTTTATGAAAATTAAATTTTTCACAAGCCTAGGTGTACCATGCTGTAATTAGGCCTCCTGGACTGTTGTGGTTTAAAAAAATGTGTATTTAAAAAAAATATGTTTTAAATTTTTATTACCCGTATAGTTTTAATATGACTTTAGAGAGACCATTTGTTGTATCTTTTGTACCTAAATTTATATCTCGCGCACATTTGATTAGCTAACGAATGCGTTTTAGCAATTACATATCTCATTCATTTTCCTCGCGTCCGCGATAGTGTCGGCGGCCGCCGCCGGATCGGTGTTATAATCCGCACTCTCCACGGCATTCGTTCATTGCTCCGAGGCGTGTTCGGACTCCGAAGAAAAGGAAAATTGGGCGGCCATGTGCCAAGGAAAACAGCTGACGGCCATCCGCCATGTTGGGATTACGCGGGCGACACTAGCGCCTCCTATGACGTTTAAAAAGAAAAGTGACAATTCAAAAATAAATCATGTTTTCTTTAGAAGTCCATCAATGTGAGTTTCCGCAATTTCAATTAAATTATGTTTAATCGCCTAACAGATAATTTATGCATACATTATGTAAACATTACTTTTGAGTGAACTATACAATTTTCAAATCCTGAATAAAAAATAAAAATACAATGGAACTTTATTTCCCTAAATATATTTCGCGTTTATAAATACATTTTTTTGTATTTATTTTTATTTAAGAAGGTAAACATGAACAGAAAACATAAAAGGAAAAATAACGAAACCCTCTAAACCGGCTTGTAAGCAGGTTTCTTATTTTTCCTTAACAAAGAAAAAAGTTAGAGAAATTATAAATATTTAAAACGCAATATTAACATTATTAAGAACTAAAAGCATACCTACGTGTTTTTTACACAAAAGTTATTTACAAAAATTTAAATAGATGACTGTTAACATAAAATAATAATATTAAGCCTTGTTACATATTAGCCATTTACTTATTTTTTTCTTAAAAGTTTTGTCAACATTTTATTTTAAGATCTGCTAAGGAATCTCATTGAAAATTAAAGAAATTGTATAATGAAGTGTTAGATGTGTATTTATTTAAAACTTATTTGTACAGAGCAGAAGAAGTTTAGTGGTTTTGTAAAAATATTTTTCATTTGTTAATTTGGCTATTAAACTAAGCCAAAATAAAATACACATATCGTATTATCAGCACTTTGATTTTTTAAATTTGTATAATTTTGCAATTATTCCGCGAGTGACGTCACAAGTTCTCTTTAGTGAATTTCTTTAATTTTAATTTTAATGATCTATCACAGCACTATAATTGGTTGATTCGGAAGGACTACTGACGTCGTTCAAAGTAGTTCGTTTTTATTAAAATCATTTTTTAAATATACATTTTTAAGAAACTTTACCGTACAATTTAATGCTCTATTTTTTACCACGCGTAAGAAAAAGTAAATGTAGTCAGTTTCCAGTAGCACTGAATAAACTCGTTGACAGATTTGTAGTTTGAAACATCTTCCAACCAACCAAACATGTTTTTGATTTATTTTTTGTCAAACACATATTTGATTTATTAAAATTACCTATGTAAATATAACGCAGTATTTTATTGAAAATGTTCATTATCTGGGATTATGTTGATGTTGATGATTTAAATGGTCTAACGAATACGAGTATAGGATTTTTTAAAAAAATAGCAAAGGTATCGAAAAATATATATTTTTTAACTGTGATGATATTGTATCAACATTTTGAAGACTTCTCGTGCTGCATATTTAATAATAATTGAATTTTTAAATAATAATGAATAAACCTTGAGTTAAAACTGATACAAAAACGAATCATAAAGATACGTATCTTTATCTAATCCATTTTTTTACTATTTTGATTATGATACGCTGGTTATCTTTGATAATTTACAATGTTTGTAGTATTTACGTGAAGAAAAACAACGTTATTCAGACGTCGTTAATTTTATTTTATTATTTTAGTTTCTTTCGAAAAAATATATTGCCAAGAAAAACATAAGCACAATTATTTTTTGTATATGTATAAAATAAAAGGTGAGTGATACTTAAATCCACAACTTGGAATAACCAGTAACCGGTTACATCGCTTTCGCGATGCTATAATAAAATATAATATTTAAAAATAAATTATATTCCTCGATACGGGATTTGCCAGCGAGGAATACATAATTAGCAAATCACATATTTTAAAAAATATATAGTGAAATACTTAAATGAATCAAATATGTTAATATGTATTTGAGTTTTATGGTAAAAATATAAAACTCTTGATTTATGATTTATCGTATTTAATTTATCGCTTTTGTAAATTGATTTTTTTTCATTTATAAAAAGTATTATAAATGCCAAAAGTGTTGAGTTGGGACGAATAGTATACTAAAACATTAAAGTACAACAATAATACTAAAGTATAACAAGAGCATCAAATAAATAAATAAATATATAAATATAGAAAAATCTAACGAACAACGTCTGACCAAATGTTTGCAGGCAGGCTGGATTTCCTCCCTTGGGAGTTATTTGTATCTAAATTTGTTGCAACAGAGAGGGAAAACATTTTTGAGAAGGGACTACGGAAGTCTAGGCATTTACAGGGCTTATTATAGGGCGGAGGAAATTCAGCATGTCTGCAAACATTTGGACAGACGTTTTTCGTTTGATTTTTCTATATTGATGTGCTGTGTTATTTTTTTATGATGCTCTTGTTTTGAAACATTGTTGAATTATCTAACTGGTAAAAAAAGGATAAAAAATTCAGGCCTTGCGTAGTAGGTGAATTGGTTCAGCCGGATAAATCTCACCCGCATGATAAAGATTTCAGCTCCTTTACTTCACAAATGTCAACAAATGAAAGAGTCTAGGAAATGTGGATATTTAAACATAGGCAGAATGGTGAATGTTACACAGTGTGTAATGTGGCCACTTAAACCAGCCAATGACAGGTCAAACGTCCTGTAAATGCATAGACTTCCATATTCCCTTCTCAAAAATGTTTTTCCTCTCTTTCGCAACAAACTTAGAAAAACGTCTGATTTACGCAAAACAACAAACTCAAAAAATTCAAAAATCATCCAAGAGTTTCTATGAAGTTTTTTCTCTTGAAAATTGATTAAATGTTTGATGGGCGATCATAATTGTATACCGGCATTTTTGTTAATTTTACGATTATAATGAGAAAATGGTCCTTGTGTATGTCTTTAATACTTGTATTAACAGTAAACTTATACGACTACTTATAAAACATAAATAAACAACTCTGCGCCTATTAAACGATGGTTTTAATAAAATAATTATGCGCATTTCTGACATATTTTCAGTGGCACAAATAGCGCTAGATGGTCTTAGTAATAAGAGTAGACTAATTTCTATCATTCATTTGGTGGTGAAAATAGTACAAGTTAGTTCTTGCAGTGTATGGATTCATTTCTGTCGCTTCTTCAACGGTTCAAATAGTATATCTGAAATATTTCTGTTATACTCGTATGTACAAATGACTCGAATGCGGTTGAAATGTACAGGATGAAAAAATATGGAAAAACACAGATGAAATTATATGTAAAAAATAACCCATTTCGCAAAATATGAGTTCTGTAGCTTAATAATTGGGTTTATACTAACGTTTTTTTGCTCTCCTGAAAAGTTACACCTTTGCAGTTACACTTTAATGCCCGCCTATCAAAGAAATATCAGCTTAAAATTTAATAAAAAATAAAATATATTTCTTTTGATGATACGCATTTTTACAATTTCACTAAAATAATGTAGGTATTTCTGTTATTTTTGTGCGGCCCATATTTTCTTTCCTTGACCACAATTATTTTTTGTTTTGCTATCCACACTATTTAACGGTTCGAATTAGATTCAGATTTTTGCAGAACATGTAACACGTACGCTATTGATTCAATTTCTTATACGTTTTTATAAAATATTTTTGAGTTTATTTTTTACTATGTATTTGTTTTTTACAGCGTTGAAAGTAAAGCTGATGCTGAGGAGGCCCCTAAACCAACTCGTCGCCCAGGGCATCATGCCTCGTGAGTACTTTATTATTTTTATTATATTTTTTTATAATTAATATTTAAAAGGGACAGTGAGGTTACTGACTGCATAATAAATGTAAACAACGAATGGCTCGACAAGTAAAAGAATTTGTGTATTTGGGAAGCATGTTTTCAAGAGATGGAAGAGTAGAAATAGATGTTGAAAGGAGAGTGAATGCGGGCAACAAAATGAACGGAGCACTAAGCCCAGTAATTGCTAATAAAAATATGTCAATCGAAGCTAAACTGGCAGTGCACAACGGAGTTTTAGTCCCAACACTTATGTATAGAAGTGAAACATGGAACTGGCAGAGGAAGGATGAAAGCCGAGTAAATGTGGTTAAAATGCGATCTCTTAGACGAATGTGTGGGAAATCAATGTATGACAGGGTTACGAATGATGAAATCAGGCTAGAGTGTAAATCTGAGTCAGGTATAATTGTTAAGATTAAGAAAGGGTCTCTGAGATGGTTTGGTCACGTAGAACGAATAGACGACGAAATAATGGTAAAACAAGTATATATGGCGAAATGAACGGTAACGTGAGACGAGGACGACCAAGAAAGACGTGTCATATTCAGGTAAACCAAAATCTTAAGTCTGGTCATGTCAAAAGCAGATAGAACCGAAGGGCATGAATGACAAGATGTATGAATGTGGAAGAAACTAGGAATGTATGCCAGGATAGACGTGTGTGGCGGTCCATTCTCTCTGCCTACCCTTACGGGGAAATGGCGTGATGGTAATAGTAGTAGTAGTACAAGTACTATCAATATATCTATGTATTTTGTCTTTGATGGGAATATAAAATAAATTAAAAATCCTCACTCAGTCGTACTCCAGTTGTAACGTATCTTGATTTTTTTTTATTTTACATGAAAAGTGATCAGTTTTACGCTTCAGGTGCCAGTCCAGAAACAATGAGATACTGAAATGTAGCACGTATATATAGTGAAATACAATAGTACTTCAAATACGCTAAACTTCGAAAAACATGGCTAAACCGGAAACCGGAAACTTGTTTTCGGTTTCGTCACAACATTACAACCCTATAATTTATTGGCTATTCGTTTTTCGAAACTTCGCCGTGCAATGAGGAAGTCCAGTGCAACGGGAAATTGGATATAAAAAATGTCTTCTTACGCGTGGTAAAATTAGAACGGCGAATTCTATTGCGAAAAATGTCTTTAAAAAAAGAATCAAAAATATTTTAATAAAAAAATAATTACTTTAAACCACGTCACTAGTTCTCCGAAATCAACCAATCGCAGAGTGTTGTAATACATTTCCGGTTACTGGAAACCAACCCACCAATCAGGACAAGCGGAGTCATTTCAAAATTACAAAACTAAAAAATCATTGCGCCGATATTGCGATACATAAAAATGTTTTGATTTTTTTTTGCTTCGTTTGATAGTTTATTAATAAATATAAAAACCACCGAACTTTCTCATTAAATGCTCTATTTTTTACCACGTGTAATAAAACATTTTTTTATCCAATTTTCGTGGCGCCATCTTCCCCATTCGGTCGATGGATTGTTAAATAATGATTATTTTCATGATGAGTTTACTCCACCGACATCCTTTACATATATGCTAAGTACGCTGACCTTCAGAGAGTCCGACCGTGAATATTTGCGTAGCTTCTCCGTGAGCTTAGAAAGTAATAAGCAGTAGGTAATAAAAGATGTCTTTCTGTTGAATAATATAATGTCCGTAGCTTTTCAAATATATTCTAATTTATTTCAACACTTACGAATGTTTTCGCGTTTATTTCTGGAAGCGCAAGCGGCGGGAAACTTTATGTTAGCAGTTAGTGCTAAGGCTCACCGCACACTGAACAAACATTTCTATATAAACTTCCATTTTGTCGAATGTAAAAACTTCATCGGCATCATCGTCATTATTCCCTATCTGCAGCGTAAGGTAAGATTAAACGGGTTGTGGTCCCGTTAGTGTCGCAGACCCTTGATCAGGAGGTCCGAGGTTCGAACCCCGATCTATTGGAACCGTCTATCCTGTCCCATTTTCTAACACGGTTATTTACGACTTTAAATGCCACCAAAATTATAATATATATATTTTTAAAGATGATCAGTCTTATGCTTTAGGGCCCGTATTACAATGGGAAGTAAACATGTATCTTCAATTTTATCTATAAAGTAAAATTACGTTTTCTGTGTACAAAATAAAATATGTATACATTTTTTTTCAAAATTACAGGTTACCGACGAAGTTACTTTAAATTTGAATACAAATATGCACAATTTTGTACATAAATATCGATTTTACTTTACCGTCTTGATATGTACCGGTGAAGATAGCCTTTGTAATCGCGGTCCAGGGGTGATATTCTGAATCTTCTCTACGCCTAGAAACTGGTTAATTTGGGGATTTTTATTTTTTTAATACGACGACACTTTGCTTCATATAATGGCAACACTGATGATTAAACGTCAAATAATGTATAAAACTGTTTAAAATACGAATGCGGTTTGGTCAATTGAAAGATGTATTGAACATAATAAAGTGTTTTGGGTAATGCTTAAGGTCGCAATAATGTTCTTATTGAAAATTATCATGTTTGATTTCACGTCTTCATATTTATTTGACGTTTAATCATCAGTGTGGCCAGATATGAAGCAAAGTGTAAACGCTTGCAAAAAATAAAAATCCGTAAACTAATCACTCTATAGGAAGTAAGATTCAGAAAACCACTTCAGGTGTTAGTCGAGGGACTATGAAATATTCTAGTGTAATAGTACATTTTTGAATAATTATTCCGAGTCAACCATATCGGGAGTTAAACCCGAGACCTCTCGCATGGTATGTATAAGCGCTGATCATTTGAACACGTGGTTGACATTTAAAAATATTAAGATTAAAAATTGTTTTGTGTACGTTCTGATTTCTGGCTGGATATAATGAATCCATGACTAATATATTATTTTTATAATGATTTTTAATCACTTGTGATTCAGTAGGTTAATACGAACGCATGACTAATAAACAAACTTTTGATTAAAAAATCATTTTAAACTGCTGTTTTCACTTTTTATCAGCATGTTATAATAAATATAATATATTGTGTTGTTAACAATGTTAGCAATTATTGTGTATTTTCTGTTTTACTCGCATTACACCTCGACTTATCTGTATAATGCAATAACTACTTTGTTTTTGCTGTGCCCAAAGGCAAGATTGTCAGCATTTTTATAAATGTTATAAAAAACGACGAATTATAATGGCAGGAAAATAATGTAATTAATGTCTTACTCATTATAATTTAGCTATTACAGCGCAATGAATCGCCGTACTATTTTTGAAAACACGTCTTTCACATATTGTCGACTAACTGTTAGTTTATTTTAAATATTCATTCAATGTCAGTACCTATCTAATATTTAGTACTCGTTTTACTGGTCAATGTAAATTATTCCATTTTTTAATTAACGCCTGCGAGGGTTTTCTTTTTACATGGATAAGTATTCAGTTAGTTTCTTTAATTTGTTGAAAATGTTTTAAAAGCAGGTATTTTGTTTAATACATTTGAGTCGGAAAGTATAAAATAAAAATTCCGAAATGAA
Source organism: Micrasema longulum (assembly GCF_059751315.1). Classification (NCBI taxonomy): domain Eukaryota; kingdom Metazoa; phylum Arthropoda; class Insecta; order Trichoptera; family Brachycentridae; genus Micrasema; species Micrasema longulum. Next base: position 275,165 of record NW_028277527.1, read on the forward strand.
ATACCACACCAAAAAAGAGAGAACCTCTTGTGCTTGGTGTAGGTTCTTTTATATTTTTTTATTTACCATATAAAATATTATGTACATACATATTTTTATATATAATATTTTAAATAGTAAATAGAGTATTTATTTGATAAAATACCCATACTATTACAATAGTAATAATACATTATTTTAAAAAAAACATAAAGTATTAAAACATAAATTTGGTCCCGATAATCTATTAAATAATAGTTTGTCATCGGGTGCTTAGACATTAGTTTTAATTAAGATTAAAATAAAAGTAAAAGAGTACTTTCATAATTTTGTACAGATAATTAACATACATCAATTTATTTTAGATGCTTTTAGTATAAAAATGGTATTAAGAAGATAGACAGAAGAAAAAAATATATAATACAACAAAATAAATAAAAAATATAAATTTATCTTAAAAACCAAAATTGAAAATTAAAAGTGCCCATTCAAATTAGGATCCTAAATATGTTAATAGAATAAGAAACAAAAGAAGAGGTAAAAAATATACAAAGGTAATTTCCAAAACTTCAAATGTGTTGTGCAACAGAAGTCTTTCAGGGGGGGTGTTACCAAATCCAGGCACTTCAGTATTCATCATCATCATTCCATGTCCGCTCCCTAGTTGGAGCATATGGTGTCCACGAAGATCCTCCAAGTATCCTCGCCTTTTCGGAAGGAACCTTACCGTCATGAAACATTTTTATTACAATCTCGCTGTCGATACGCGTTGTTATAAATGTGCCACTTTCAATACAGTGTCCTATAAACCAGCGCGTGCTCACAGGGAAATGATGACAATATGAATAAAATTAAGTGTTTTTGTCACAAGTGTGTTATTATATGATATTTTATATGCATAAACAGCAGCAATAACACCCCCCCACTAGTACATTAGTCCTGCAGGCTTTTTCAGTCACAATTTCGTTTCGTGAGTTCTTTCGTTCGACATATATTCATCTCAATCTAACGCATTCAAAATCATATTTCGCTCTCGTTCCCTCTCGTAGGACTCGAATGAATTGACGAAACAAATTAGTTACAGAATAAAGCCACTGATCTCCTGTAAGCTGCATCACAATACGCGAATGAATCCACGAAACTCGCGCAGGCGGATTTTCATCGTTAAATTATTTTTATTGGAGCGTTTATTATTTTTATTAATGCCGACCGGCGGCGGTGGCTATGCGAGGTGAAGCTGTTGAATTATAAACTCTTCAACCAAATTTATATTTGTTCATAATTATCTAAACAAAAAATGCTATTTATTTATTATATAGTATATGTTTTTCTCAACTCTTTTTTGTAAATATAATTATTTTTCTCAAAGATTTATGTTTATTATTTTCTGCTATAGGATGCAGTTAGCGCGGTTAAATCAACAATGTGTTAAGTATTTCCAAAACATTTTTATGGATTTTAGTCTTTAGGGATTTTTTTAAGATTGACGAAAAAAAATACGGAAATATTTTTTAACTTATGTATTTACTTAAAGACAGTTTATTGTAGATTATTTGAGACATAAGTCCCAACACCATGGGACTAAAGGTCCTGTGTTGAGTTGGGACGAACAATTAGTTGACATAGACACATGAGTATATCATCACAAATATTTTATAGGATCTACCGATCCTGACATGGTTCAGCCGGATGAATCTCACCCACGTGATAAAGGATTCAGCTCTTTTACTTCACAAAAGTCAATAGATGGAAAAGTTCGGGAAATTCGGATGTTTAAACATAGGCAGAACGGTGAATGTTACATAGTGTGTAAAGTGGCCACTTAAACCAGCCAATGAGCAATTAGCAAAAATTGACAAATCTGCTTTCTTTCCATACTTTCACTTTTATTTGCTTTTTATACATCTTGATAATTTTATGTTTTTTCATTTTTTATTTGTGTACTATTTAATTTAGTACATTTATTACTCCTATTTCTTACTTGGTATAGAGTGAGTTTTTGGAAATCATATCTTAATTATTATCATTTCAATTATGTTTTTATATATTTATTATTTTTATATTGATTTCAATAATACTATTATTTTGTTTTGTTCTTCAATACTACTATATTTAACTACTATTTTGTTGATTTCAATGATAATATTATTTTGTTTATTTGATTATGTATGAATCTAAATTTGTATAATTTATATTTTAATATTTATATCTGATTATCTTTTCTACATTGTATTCTTTGGAATTTTATTATTAATTACTTATGCATTATTTTTCTAGATTGTTATTCTATCGCTTCACACGTCATTATAATTAATTTTACTATATATTTTTTATTAATAATTTTTATGGCTTGACACGGGCACTAACAAGTTCATTAATATTTAAACGAGTGTAATTTTGAATGAATAAATAAATAAATGAGAGGTCTCAACCCTGTAAATGCCAAACTTACATTTTTCCTTTTTAAAAATGTTTACCCTTCTGTTGCAACAAATTAAGATTGAACGTAAAGCATTTATAACGTGAAAATTATAAAAAAATAAAATATACTGTTTAATTAATCGATCTGCTCCGAGTGTTGTGCAGTTTTATTCAAAACATGTCGTATGTATTTTTTATTAGTTAGTATAGACACATAATTCACGGGGTATTTATTTTCTAGTCGCAATTAATTTGATTGATATTAATTATGTAACGTTGCCAACTATGCGAAGTATTTATTTTATACTAAATTAAATAATTTGTAGAAATATCACGGAATAGATGTTGCACGGTTGAAAAATGTCCCTGTTTACCGAGACATTGACACCACGAGACATGGGGGGAGGGTAGAGCCAAGCGCCGCCGCCGCCGCCGCCGCCGGTTGCACAATGCCGTCGCCCGAGAAGCGCGGATATATGCATTCGAGCACGTAACATCCACATTTTCCACAATACATTTCATTTTCCCTTTTGGTGATTGGGCAACGCCGGATTTATCGCTCCTAGCGCCTAATTTTACTCCGAAAATCTGCAGGATCGCCCATAGCCGTCATTTCTTCTCGATCTCATAATCTCGGAAATTTCGTTTGACCCTTTGCTCTCTGACGGCACGAATTTGTCCAGGGGTGGTATTCTGGATCTTCTCTACCCCCTAGAGATTGATTTATTTCAAGATATTTTTTTTTTTTAGTGTGATGACACTTTGCTTCATATAATGGCCACACTGATGATTGAACGTCAAATGGTGTATAAAACTGCTTAAAAAAACGGAAATAAAACTAATACGGTTTGGTCAATTCAACTAATTAAGTGTTTTAAGCAATGCTTAAGGGGTCGCAATAATGTTCTAAATTAAAATCGTCATGTTTGGTTTCACGTGTTCATATTTTTCGACTTTTAATAATCAGTGTGGCCATATATAAAGCAAAAATTAGCCGCCAGAAAAAAAAATATCTCCATATTAACCACTCTCTAGAGCAGTGGTGTCTAACCGAATTTGCACCAAGAGCTACTTTGAAACCATTGCCATTTTCGCGGGCACCGTCTAGTTTAACTTCAATCTTAACCGCTCAAGGCTCGTTTTACTCTTCCTACAGTATGTATTCTGCTTACTTATCAGTTAGTAGTAATATGAATAAAATAAATTTATTCAGTCAGGTAAAATAAAATCTTCATAATAAAGCACATTCGTTTTATATACAGAAAACATTTGACTATTTACATTTTCGGATAACTTCCTAAGATCCGGTTGCTCTGATGTGCATGCCAAAATCATGTTTTTTTACATGCTCGTCAGTCAACATGTTTCTGTGTTTGTTTTTTATTATTTTCAATTGGGAGAAAGCCTGTTCACATAAATAGGTTGACCCAAAAAACGCTTTGACAATTAGTGTACAGTTAAGTATGTTTTTATATTTGATTGGGTCCATAATCTTAAAAACTGCATCGTTTTCGTCAACAGTACTTTTGAGTGCAATATCACTACGGAGTGTATTTAATTAATTTTTCAATTCGATATTAAGTATTCTTCTGCCCATATTTTTGTGTGCGGGCGCCTAAAATATAGGTCGCGAGCTACCAGGCGCCCGCGAACCACCGGTTGGACACCACTGCTTTATAGGATAAAGATTCATAATTGCATCCCAGGAGCTCAATCACAGATGGCTATCGACATGCTAAAAAACGTGCTAAGTATTTGAGCAATCACCACGAACAATCATGAACACGCTGAAGTTAAAGCGGTCGCGTTGCAAAACGCCATAGATAAGTTCCTGTGCGAGATTCAACCAATCCTCTTGAACTGACCGAAGTTGAATTTCGTTTTGCAACGCGACCGCTTTAACTTCAGCCTGTTCATGATTGTTCGTGGTGATCGCTCAAATACTTAGCACGTTTTTTAGCATGTCGATAGTTATCTGTGATTGAGCTCCAGGTGTAAAATAACTCATATATCTCTTATACGAGAATGCATTCATTGTTACTAATCAATGTCGACAATGTTGAGTTTGTCCAAATCTTTGTTGACAAGGACTGGATTTAACCCCCTATGTAGCTGTTAATATTAGCATATTACAACAGAGATGAAGAACACTTCAGGGAACGGAATATAGAAGTCTAGGCATTATTGGCTGGTCTAAGTCAAAAAGCTGAAACCTTTATTGATTCACAAATATCAACATATAGAAGAATTGTAGGGATATAAATGTAAAAATATCGGCAGAATGGTAAATGCTACAGTGTGTAAAGTGACCATTCACTTCAACCAGCCAATGAGGTCACTTTATTTTTATTATCAATCATTGTTTATATTGAAAAAAAAAAGACAGGTCATAAGGCCTATAGATGCCTAGACTTCGATGTTCCCTTCTCTAAAGTGTTCTTCATATCTGTCAGTACATATTTGGACATGGTTTAGTAGTTTCGGCCATTTTGAAGTGATTAGTTTCAAAAAATGAATCCTAGCGATCAGTTTTGCGTAGAACTGTCATCCGTTTGGCTGTGTTAATTCACTACTCATTTATAAACCCCAATATTATAATTATGTTAGCAAGCAAGCGAGTCCTTTTTTAAAATTATTTTTGTGGTTTGATTATAATGCGGGTTTTTCATTATTTTTTGTTGAAAATTGGAAAAAAAAACTTGTTATATTGCAATCCCTTGACGATCCAAATTTGTACCACTATTTTTTTTTATAGGTATAAAAAAACATAAAAAATACATGAAATTGTTTTCAAGCTGTAAATAAAATGATTCAAAAAGAAAAAGGTCAAAAACTACTCATACCCGTATGCAGAGACAAAACTTAAGGTAAGGAAAGTACATTCTATTGTCTCCACTTTCGGGTTGTTCTTCGCATTTGAGATTAGAATGTAGGTACTTTCCTCACCTTAAGTTTTGTCTCTGCATACGGGTATATAAAACAAAGGGTTAAATTATGTTCTGCGCATCTTATCACTAAAATGCACATTCACAAAAAAGTTTTGGTCGTGTTTTAAAATTAGCCGAAAAAGGTTGTTATTGTTAACTTATTACCTTTTTATTTTAATTACTTTCAATCCTTCTGCATTAGATACCAAACCCATTTTGGAAATTAAATATATGTTGTTATTTTGCAGATAACACAGAAAGAGCACGGGCTGTATTTAATTTTAGAAAATAGGTCAATCCACCGATTGATAAAAGATTAAAAAAATGAATGTTTGTAAACGAATCTTAACTGGTATTCTGAAAGCTCTCGCGAGGGTAGAGAATACTTTGCTAGCGCCTAGTTTACGTACTTATTACGCGCTAGCAATGCGTCGTTTACCCCCGGGAGAGCGTTCAGTGTGCCAGCCTCGGTGAAAATAAAAAAATAATGAACAAATATGATATATCTATGTTGTTCAGTTGCATATTTGAACTTTTACTAATATTTATTTTTTATTTCAATATTTTTTGTAAATTCATTTTATTTTTATTTTAAATTTGTTTTATTTTCTTATTTTTTTATTTTCTTATTTGTTTTTTTTTTTAAACACTGTAGTCCGTTTTTTATCATCTTGAAGTAAAAATGCAGAAATTATCGTAATAAGCTATTTTATACTTTAATAAAATACCGAAGTCCAGTTTCGTCATAATTTTTTTTTTGAAATAAAATAAAAATCTGAATTACACTTTGTTTTAATGCAAAAAAACATAATTAGTCCCAGAGACGCTATTTAAATATGAACTTTAATTATAAAAATTATCATTATTTTTTATTTAATTGTTACCTATTTACATATTTATTACATCAATTTACATATTATTATTTATGCAATAGTAGTTTTATTGAGTTGTAAAAGTATACATTCATATTTTTTTGTTTTTGCTGGTGATTCATCTAAACTGCTCAACTAGGGATAGTTTCCCCGTTCTAAGGCAGTATACAATGCCTTTTTTAATGAATTTTGTTATAAATATCATTTACTCACATAAAACATTTTAATCCATTTAGATAGTTTTTTAAACTTAAATTTAAGACATAATACACATAAAATTATTCATAAATGAGATGTACGTATAAATAGTATTATTGCTAGAGCACACATAAGAAATATGGTTATGTGTACCCTTTTTCCAAATTAAAAAATAAATGCATCACAAATATTTCAATCCTTTGTCATTACCAGTAAAACTAGAAATAATTTTATCTATTTATGAGGTGTGTCCAGAAAATTACGAGAATTTTTCAATTTCGCGGGTTTGGAGAGTTCGATTGACAAATAATAAAAAAATGTTGGTATTCTGAAGTATGCTAAAATTTTCAGCTATATTCATTGTTTGCTTAGGCCTCGCTAAGGTTAGACGCAATCGGCGTGCTCGGCGATTTTCGTCTTGGCGATCCAGAATGCGTCCACTGGAACGATTGAGCCTTAGTTTCGACGCCATATCCGTAAACCCATGTTTCGTCACAACACGTTTCAGTAATTCTGCATCGTCGTTGACATACATCTATTTTTAATTTTACATTGAAAGTTCTTTGAATGTTGAAATTATCTCATTCGGTTCAAAAGTTACGATGTTTTGGAAATCGCAAAATTTTGTTTCCTGAACATTTCGTTCAATGTGACTCCCATGATTTATTCTTTAAGACTTTAAGGTACCTACAAATGTTTTATTGCATGTCAAATTATTTGTCAACTATCTACTCGTACTTTATATAATAAGCCATTATTTTTATTTTATTTTTGCATTGCAATGAAATCGCTAATAAGCGCCGTATTACGGCACTGAAACTGAACTGATAGTAAAAAAAAAACAAAATAACAAAAGCGAAATTGTCACAAAGTATTTTGTTGTTGCTATTATTTTTTTTAATGTTGAAATATTTATTTATTTACACCTTTTATCAAAATACAATTTTACGTTCACTTTGCCCAGCTAACAAGGGTACAATTGCAATTACATTCTATTATATGATAATAGTAAACAAATTAATAGAGAGCACAGACAAACAAAATATAAACTTATTCGTATACACATTTTGATACATATACATACACACATATATACACATATATATATATATTTATATACACACATATATACACGCGCATACATACACCCATGCTCATACACATACATTCATTCATAAAAACATAGACAATTTATTTATGCGAAACTTCATGGTTGCCATCTATAAATATATTTTTTTAAATATTCCTTATTTTCATACTTTATTTTCGTTATCCAGTAAGAATCTCCAATTCGTGGCATGCGTCAACTAAATAAATACTATTATCTTGGAATCTCACCACGTATGTATAAAACAAATCAGCACTTAAAATATTATGTTTTCAATACAAAATTCACGCAAATTTGTCTGGTCGTGCCGACGTAACCGAATGACCTTTTATTTTACGCCAAGGCAAGAAAACATTTTTCAAAGAACTCCGTTGTGATATTTCTTTGTCATTTTGCGCTTCACCGTGAGTAGTCCCGGCCATTGTGTCTCGTTGTCAGGCGAGATAATGTATCGCGAGCGTGGAATACTCGCCATGGTGCCCTCGAAGATACCATTGTTGAATCGAGTTATCGGAACGCGCCTTCGGTTCGCTGACTGGCGCGGCGCGGCGTGGAGTAATCGCTTTATTGCGCAATATACGCGCGATACTCCCAGCGCGTGGCGTCTCGGCGCTGGAGCTTTTGTCGCCGGGACGCCGCGCCGGGCGCGTAGTTCAAGCTCTCAGCGAACATCGGGTAACCATAATTCGCACTCGTTCATTTGTGTAGACTAATTAAAATGCCGCTGAAAACAAATTAAATGGATTTCAATTAGATCTTAACTATTCGTAAATTTTGTATTATTTGATACTTGATTAATTAAAACACGATTTCCCTCACATTAAAAAAAAAACTTTTAGTGGCATGTTAAAGTTTGCATTTTATTCATAGCGAATTTGAAGGTAATACCTTTTTGAAAACCAATGTTATTTTTTTTAAACTTGGAAAGACGTACGAGGAACATTTTTTTATTGTTTGTTTTTGGCGAAGTGAAAAACGACATTTACTTATTATGGTAAATAAAACATTTCGTACTTCCACTTAAACCAGCCAATGGCAGTTCGGAAGCCCTGTAAATGTCTAGACTTTTATTTCACTTCTCAAAAGTGTTTTTCATCTCTGGTGTAATACTCGTATGTCAGTCAACCTTAAAAACACCCTGGGGGTAGAATCCAGTCCTTGTCTACAAATATGTGGACATACTCGTAATGTTTTTTAGTAAAATAACTAATGTGCAGGTCACCCTATTGAATGCGTGGGCGTCCCCGCGGAATGTTGTTTACTGCCCAGACTTACTACTTCCCGACCCGCCCCTTGCCCCTTTCCCCTCATTATGTATTCCACCTAATTTAGCATTGCAACTAAGACATATTATTCAGATAGGCATTGGGACAATAATAATTGCTATTTAAAAAAAACCGAAGACGACTTTAGATTTTATCAAAATAGCCCAGTGGATTTAAGCTCCAAAACGCGTAGAATTTCAATCATAAAAAACGAAAATATTCTCCTGTAAAATAATCAATTTTGCAACTGGCCAATTTTCTTGCACCTACGGCAGAAAAAAATATTTTGCCTGTATGATAATTCTTCAATTTATTTGCATTTTAAATCCATCTTGTAAAACTATTGATCATTACGCTTTTAAAATTGTATAATCTTAGCCAATAAGCGGTTTTTATTCGTTTTCAAGTTTTGTTCGTTGAAAATTATGCAGTGGCGAATTTTTCGCTCATTTTTTTTGCACCACAACAGGCCAGCAAGCCTAATTAGAGTGGTCAACAGAACACCCAGCTTTGAGAAAATCACATTTGATTTGTTTGCATTAGGAATCGAACCGGAAACTTGCGTGCGTAAGTCAAGTGTCATTAGACCACAGAGGCCACCAATGAGGAAGTTCAGTGGTTTTTTTATATTTGCCAAGCGAAGACTATCTAACTAAGCCAAAAGTAAAAAAAATTAAAATATGTATAGTATTATCAGCGTTATAATTTTTTTAAGTTTTGTAATTTTGAAATGACTCCGTGTGTGACGTCGCAAGTTGTCTTCGGTGATTTCTGCCGATTAGTGAAATGGCTTCCCATAAACCGGAAATCTATCACAGCACCTTATCATCGGTTGCTTCGGAAGAACTAGTAACGTCGTCGATAGGAGTTTGTTTTTACTATTCTTTTCATACATTTTCAAGAAACTTACAGTCGCACAATTGAATGCTCTTTTTACCGGGTGTAGAAAACATTTTTTATCCAATTTCCCGTAGCGATGAACTTTCTCATCATCTACGCCTTACAGTCCGCCGATAGTGATCAGTCTGCTATAATTGTGTCACTCTTTCCCCGACAATTTTCCACTAAATGCTTTTGTGTTCATTTTTCTGTCATCATCGTTAGCATTTGGCATCTGCCAGTAACTCCTCGCCAATAATACATCAAGACTGCCAAATATCACCCGCTAGTTGCCCGTCAATGTACTTTTCGCCGGCCTCATTGTGGGCGCCACTGTACGCTGAGGGGGATCGGAAATACTTGCTCTTATTGTGCAGTCTTTCAAAATTCATTATTTTGCTCAGAATAACCTCGTGCATGTATAAAATGGGTGATTTTTATTATGTGGCCACTTGAGACAACCTAGCACCGTCAGAGGTGTTGACTCTGACAATTTATGTTAAAAGGGGCCCTAATTACTATAGGAAGTTAACGGAGTTGTCTTTAACTGTCTCTAAAGTTAAATCCAGTATTCTGTACAAAATGTTAACATTAAAAAAAAAAAAATTAAATTATAAATTTCATAAAAGGTACATGCTTTTTTAAAAAATTCTATACATATCTACTTTTACACATCTAGTAAATGTTATCACTGTAACTCTCTAAAAAAGGGACTAACTCTTGTGCTTGGAGAGTGACTTACACTATAGTAATTGTTTATTGTTTATTATAAGAGTTTATATAATTTTAAATACGAGTACATGAGAAAAAATATATAAACATAGGAAATATAAAGAAAAAAACAAAAAACAATAATACATTCATACTAATAAAAAATTAATGTAGTTTTTACACGTGTTCAAAAATTTCATTAGATTTACTTTAAATTCATTTATTGATATATTATTTTTAATCGTTTTTAGTTCATTGGGAAGATTATTATAATTTTTTACACCTTTGAAGACAAAGCTTTTCTGACCATGACTTGTGTGGAATTTAGGAATTTTAGTATTATCTGAGTGACTTATTTATCTCAAATTCTTTTATTTTTTATATATTTGTATAATAGAATTTACTTTATAAAGAGTGTCTACTGTATGAACTTTAAATATTTTAAATAGACTTTCCGTATTGAATGTTGAGGGTTTCTTTAAAATTACTTTAGTAATTAATCTTTGTACTATTTTAAAAGGGTTTAATATATTGGCGTATGAACCACCCCACCCTACAATACCATATTGTAACAAAGATTGTACAATTGAGTAATAAGCTATTTTTTAATTATTGATTTTTGAAATATTCCTTATATTTGTATAATTATTTAAAATATCTTCATAATTGAACATGTTTTAAATAAAAAGTATACATATTTTCGTACAATTTTACTTTATGGACAATTGAAAATAACCCCGGTTATCGGAGCCCTGGAGTATGTACATTTCAATCATATGTTTTGTATGAAAATGTCGGAAAACAATTTTAATGTAAATATCACTTTATCGACTTAGAAATTGGCAAACATTTTCTACTTATAACGATAACTTACTAAGAATAATGTTCATGTTTTTTGGTGACCCGAATTTTTTTACTTTTTTTTGTATTACGAAAGAAAAAATGCATCGAAAATAGCATAGAAAGTTTGAAATAACACAAATCAATCATGTTTGTAGACCTGGTAAAAATCATCATGTCACTTTTTTTGAAGTAATATTTTTGCCATGAAATTTGTATAAACATCAAAATTATTTTTGTAATTTAGTGTTATCATTAATTATGTCCGATGCACATCTTGATGTTAAGATATAATTAGAAGCATTAAAAATATATTATGTAAATAAATGGTATCCGTTATGAGCTTTTTTTTAAAATTCAAACTGCAATTTTATAGGACTAAAATAAAATGAAATATTTAAGGTGTCATTAAAATTGGAGCAACGTAATATCATATCTTAACCCATGAGCAATGACTCGATATTATGAAGGCAAAGTGATATTCTCCAAGAGTATTTGCCTCTTACAGTTTCATCGATGTGAAAGACGTGTTCAGCTGCCTGACTGCTTTCCCAATCGGCATAATCAGAGGCAGGTTGGTTCTGGAGACCGGGAGGTAAAACAGTCTGTGCCGACGCTGTCGGAGGTATCCGCCAGGAACAGAACCACTGATACTCTCCAAAATGGCCGAGTTCTCGATGTAAGCTCTTGTCGGCCTGAATGAATGGGTCGGTGTGAATCCATCCCCTCTAAGGTGCTAACTGTTGGTCCCCAGCGCATGCCCAAGAGGAACGCAGTGGGATAGAGCCGTGCCATTCAAACCAGAGCACTTCATCGGTTCTATATTACCTTTGAGAAAACAACAGTGGAGTTATAGAGGTCATCGCGAGGTAACGAATGCTAGAAGGGAAAGCGCATACAATTTGCGAAACATTATTTATAATAATACGTATCCCTGGGCCGACTTGATAACACTTTACAATGTGTTACTATTACGAAATAGCAACTCTATTTTTAACTTGTACACAGGAATGTACTCTTTTCGCCGTGGCAACAGTTTGCACTCGTGTGGGATTGAGCATGTCGTAAAAATATATCTTTCTAAATGCTGACCGCTGTTTGTTGCACTTCGCATTAGGAAACTTTACGATGCGATGGCGGCAGCTGGAACTCAAATTCTTAGTGTTTTTATTTCCATTAAATACCAACTAACTTAATCATAAAAATTGTAATACGTAAAAAGAGAGACTAGCATTTATTTAACAAAATTATTTTGAACGAATTTAAAGTAAGTTTATCTTTATATATATAATTCCTCTGTACGTGTGATGTCACCGTACTCCTCCTAAACGGCTTAACCGATTTACGTGCGGTTTTCAGAGAAACATAGATCTTTGAGCTGTGCGTGTTCGTAGATTTTAAAATCTTCAATAAAATATACAAAAAAGAAGTTAGGAGCATAAATGTTTTATTCATCGATCTACCAGGGTTGTATTCGAGGAGAAAGCATTTGCAAAAAATGGAAAGATGTTTTTTGTGTATAAAAAAAGTTTTTTTTTTTTTTTTTTTAATTTGAAAAATTATTTATAAACCCTTACGGATTATTACATTCATTTTACAAAAAGCACTTTTTGTTCATAATAATATTTTTTACATCTTTTGAAAAGTTTGTCCGAGTCTTTTGTTTAGTTTGTCTGGTAGTTTATTGTATAATTTCAGTCCCTGGTTCATTAGTCTCGATTGTCCTTGTCTTGTTTTGGAAAGTTGTATATGGTATTTGTCTGATATTCTCGTATTATGTACATGTTGACTACAATTTTTTACAAGTTTTATTTCTTCGTCTACAATTACATTAGTGGCTAATTTATGGATGAATTTGAATGATTCTAGTTGAAAGATAATATTTACAAACAGCATTTGTTTTTTGTGGATCTCAATCAGATTCGTTCCCTAAATTCCTTATAATTTTTACTCATTTATTTATTTTTATTGGATTTTTGGTAACACTAAAATAATATTGAATTCAATACATTTAAAAAAATTATATTCCTACATAAGTACACCCCTTTGTTGGTGAGACGACCGGAGTTTGACGTTTGCAAAAAGAATGCCATATTTGAAAAAATGTTATTTCTATGTTTTGTAATTCAACCATAAACAAGTTCCTACTTAAATTCAATATTTTTTTTAATATCGACAATTTTTAGTTTTGGAATGTAATCACAAACAAGTACCTAAGTACCTACTTATTAATAAAAAGTATTTTTCCAAAGTAATAGCAGGCAAACTAATGTTCGGGCCGGACAACGTCTGTCGGGTCCGCTAGGGCTAAATATAATAACAATTTTGATTGGTATTTTTTTCACCTTGTCGGCTCCGTGGTGTAATGGTCAGCGCATTTGCCTACCATGCAAAAGGTCCCGGGTTCGATCACCGACATGGTTGATATGAAATATTATTTAAAAGGTTGTTTTTACGCTTGAATATTTTATCGTCCTGGTACCTGAAGCGTAACACTGATTACCTTACTTTCACGTAACAAAGATTATCAAGATAGGCACTGTATTGGTTTATATTGCACCATTAGGTGCGGAAAGGGAGATGCTTTGGAATAAATACACAATGCACGTAATCACCACAGTGAAGAACTTCGATAATAATTGTTCTTTAAGAGTTTTTCTGTAAAAAAATGAAGCAACAACGTTTTTAGTTGTACCGAAATAAAAATCGAATTGTCGTCTTCGTTTCAGCTTTAAAGACCCCTCCAGCCTTTCACGAACAGAGGAAGCAGCTGGAGAGGGCCAAGACTGGAGACCTGCTGAAGGCCAAAATCCAGAAAAGGCCGGACAGGCAAGAGTTAGAAAGGCGACACATATTAGAACAACAGGTACATATCATATCATTTATTATTTTTAAGAGTATTATTTAATTAAAATTCACAAAATGTCTTTTAAGTTTATTTATCAACCAAATGTTTTTAATTTACTTTTTATTTCATTTGGTTTTTGATCTATCGCGTATTGAATCGTTTTCAATTGACTTTTCATTTAATTTAGAAATCTTTATTAATATTTCTGATATATTTATTAGAAAATATTATGTTTGAAAAAAATGTATTTGAAAAAATTGTGTTTAAAAAAAATTGTGTTTGAAACTATGAAATAGGTAAAATGTGAATGTGGGTTCCTGATTAATGAAGTATTGAATCCCAACTTTTCAACGCTACTCTCTCTTTTTCGAGATTTGATTGACGACTTCGTTTTTGCTGTCTTGTTTCTCATGATTATGAACTGAAAAAATATTTATATATGAAATAACTTTAAATTATATTGTTAACGGATGTTATAAAAATACCTTTCATGTAATGGATAGGTAATTAAAACTACATTTTCTTATTGCAGCACCGAGCCATTAAAGGCACGTACAAAATGAAACATTCGTTTATCAGAACGAAAATTATTTGATGTATGTATTTTTTGTAATATCAGATCAGATAGCGAGTGTTAATTGTGTCATAAATTCAAATGTTTATTTTATTGAGGCGTATTTTCCATGTAATTATATTTTAAAACATCGAAGTTAATAATTAACGTTTTTTTCACAATGTATTATATCTTACTAGGCTATTTTCGGAACCCGGGAATAACGTTAAAAATAGAATCTATAATGAGAGCGGATTTATACGATTTTCATGATAAAACTATCAATGTTTTCAAAATAAGTTTTCATCTGTAATTTTCGGGTATATACCCGAAATGCACTCACGAAATGGCTCGCAGTTGGCACACGTCATTTTGACGTCACGCGTTACGACCGCCGTCTGCGCTTCCAATACACATTGCGTATAAGTTTGACGCCAAAAACGCGCTGTTTGTACCACAGGGCGCAAAACGTCTCGTTTTCGGGTGATTCAAAATATGCATATTTTAAAGCTTTGTAGAAAATTTATCCGACGTCACACGAAAAAAATTATAATATCGTTCCTATCGTAATTTTTGCTTATTTAAAAATAAAAATAATAAAAAAACGTGAAAAGACCCTATTACATAGTATCTTCTCCTTTTAATATTTTGTCTGCCTTATATAAGATTTTTTCGCACCACAACAGGCTCAGAGGCCAAATTACAGGTTTGAGTAAAATCACATTTAATTTTTGTGATCTCACCAGGAATCGAACCCAGACCACTCCGTGTGTGAGTAAGGCTAGTGTTTTAACCGTTACATCATGGGGACCGCCTTTATAATATGAATTGATTTTAGCAAATAAAAAATATGTTTTTAGAATAATTTTGTTTATCACCTTTCTAATGCAGTAGCTAATTATAACAGGCATTTAAACCGGGTCGTGGTCCCATGGTAGTTTTGTGGACTCACGGATCAAAGTTTTGAGGTTCGATGCCCACTCTACAAATTGATTCCCATTTTTCCAGCATAAGTTATTTACAACTTTTAGAAAATGCTCTGAAAATTTAAATATTTGGTAAATAAAAATTACTTTTCTTAAAAACATAATTCTAAACTTTTTTAGTCAAAGGACTGCCTAAGAAACTAGTCCTTCAAAATAAATTGTGATTAAATAGAATATTGGAATCTCAAATATCAACACAAAGGTTTGTGATGGAACAGAATTTTACATATTTTTATTTTTATTTTATAGGAAGGCCATGTTGATCCCAGTCTAGCTGAGAAGCAACGGATGCTGAAGAAAGCCCGATTAGCTGATCAGCTTAATGACCAGTTGTCGCATAGACCTGGCCCCTTAGAATTAATACAAAAAAACATACTCCACACCGATGAGCCTATTGAAAGGGCCGTTAAAGAAGGGTTGGTTCCTTTCAAAGCCACTTGTGAAGGAGCTCACCGAAGACCGGAGCATCCTAGTAGTTATCAAACTATAGATGAAGATAGTCCTGTTGAAGAAGGTTCACCACCACTTCAGTTGGCTCTAAGTCCACCTGCTGCATTGGTAGTAACGTCTACACCGATTCGATTTCACGCTGTTCTTCCTCCTCCTACAATATCTTTAGCTGATCTTTGCCAAAGTACTCTTCTCCCTCTTGTTCCCAGTCCTGTCAGTATTACATCTTCTACTTCAACTCTTTCTCCTCTGAGTTCTGCTGCTTCTCCCCCAGCACCAATCACCCCAAGACCCATTCCTTCTCCTTTACATGTATCACATACTCAGATACAGCGATCAGACGCTCCTGGTAAAGATAAGAATCGTAAGAAGTCCAAATCCAAAGCTGCACCTAAAGCGAGAACTATAAAATTCCACGAATATAAGGGGCCACCAAATGCACATAAGACATCCTCTTCGCAAGGAATCAGCTCAGCACAATCAGAGACATCATATGAATTATTATTAAGACAACAACAGCTGTTCTTGCAGTGGCAGTTAGAATGGCAACACAAGTATCCTAAGCTCATTCTGCCAGCTCCCCAAAAACACACTTCTCATATGATTGCATCACCAGCCCCGAGTATGGCTCCAGACTCTCCAGAATCTTCCACATCTTCTGTTCATCCACATCAGGTGAGTTGTCAATATTTACAATTATTTTTTGAATAAATAACATCAGTGTTTAGTTGTAATTTTTTTTGTAAATTTTGTTTTGAATTACATGTTTTTCCCTTTTTTATTCCAGATCCCAACACCTCCTCCACCCCCACCAACGGGAAGTCGCTTAGAAGACATGAAGGTTTCAGATCTAAAGGCAGAATTAAAGCGAAGAAACCTGCCGGTTTCTGGAGCTAAACCAAACTTAATAGATCGTCTCCGACCATTCCTTTCCGATTTTTCCGGATCACAGTCATCTGAAGAGTCTCAAGATAAACTTAGCTCCAGTGTGGAAAGTTTAAATCATATCATGCAGTCTCCGGTCACATCACCCGAGAGTCAAACTGAAGCGATGGATGTGGAGTCTCAACCTCCAACACCACAACCTCAACAGCCACAGCCGACGGGGGAGGACATTGTGAGAGAACAGCAAAGAAAAATTGATGAATTGCAAAGAGAATTGCATAAATCACAACTCCAGCTGCAGCAAATTCGTGCTCAGGCTCCAAGTACTAGGCAGGAACCCACTCCTCAGGATGCTAGACACAACAGAAAACTAGCTCTGCATAATTTGCAAGCTAAAATTCAATCCCACCAGCTAGCTTTGCACATTCAACAGCTACAAGCTTTACAGGCTTTGCAGGGGCAAGGGAATGCTGCCGCCGAAAAGAGACAGCAGGAACATAGAGAGTTTCAGAGACGGCATAGTCCTGGACCGTCTCTTCCTCCCCCTGTCCCACCACAAGCTCCTAACCCTCCACCACCACCAGCGCCTGAACCTCCTCGATATATGCTATCTCCCAAGCCGGGCTCTGATCATCTCCTTCAATTGATTACCACACAAGCTGGTGGAGAAGGATTGAAAATGCAGTTCACGATAAAGGAAGGAATCAATGGCTTGAATGGATTAAATGGGTTGAATGGGTTAAATGGTATTAATGGAAAGAAAAATGTTGGTCTAGTTTTGAATGGGGTCAAAGTTGTTCCTATTACTATTCTGCAATCGAACCCCCCTCCACAGTACGAGGAGGCTACCAGGAACAAGCCCCCTCCCCCACCCCCGCCTCTTCCGCCGCCGTCACAGTCTCCAGCTCCGACCATCAAGAGCCAAACTGTGGACGATGTCCTTGAAATTCTCATCAAGAATGGAGAACTGCCTGCTTCAGCTGCCCAGATTCCTCAACAGAATAACCAAGATTCTCTCAACCAAAACACTGACTTCTTGAGTAGTGAAAGTGTTTTACACTCGGAAAATCTAGTGCATAGTGAAAATCCAAGTGAACTAATGAACCAAGATGAGCGTCGTGATAGTTTACACGAGTTGATCAACCATAATCAGATGAGTTCAGGCATGCTTGACCATCAAAATATGCATAGTGACTTTACAAATCAGAATAGTGAAATTCTTAATCGTAACAATTTGCATAGTGATCTTTTGAACGATAACGATCTTCATAAAAATTTCCTAAATCAAAATAGTATGTTGCTCAACCAGCACGGTCAGACGATTTCTCATGAACATATTGATGAAAACAGTGTTCTGGACGAGCTCATTAATGCCAACAGCGTTGATTCCGTTCATCGAAACACATTTGACGATTCCGTCATGGACAACCATTGTGATTTTGAAAACATGCCGTCTCTCAACAACTGTCACATGCCTCAAATTAAAGATGAAGATATGATAAATGATCGCAATAACCACGGGAGTGCATTCGATTCCCTTTCTAGCGGGTGTTTGGGAGATGAGGATAGCAACATGTTCAAATCTGAAATCAAGTCCGAGGACTCCATGCCGCATCATATGGACGAGGGATTCAATCTGGAGCAGTTACTCGGGGAAGATGCTCAGGATGGGTTGGTTCTTAAGGAACTAGACCCGGAAGTTTTCGATTCCATGGACTTTGGACAAGCGGAATGTTCGTCTCATAATCAAACTACAGGGGGAAGTGAAGCCATGGACATGGACGAATGGCTCGACAGCTTATGGTCGCAAGGGACTCCTCAGTGCGACCCCCTCCTGGGAGGGCCCCCGAGGTCATCCGCTAGGTCAGCCCCCACCCCGCGCCCCCCACCCCACCTCTCCTGGGACAAGTTGGACTTTGCGACCACTTGACCGATGGCATTCCTCGATTCCATGGTCTCAGATTGCTGTTGAAACTCAGTGAACACACTTGGAGCGATGGAGGCGAGCATATTGTGATTTGAATAGTTAAGAATTGAAAATGGTGCTGAGTTCTCTATATGTTGCGGGTGAGCCTGCGGCTCTGGCCTGCCGATAGTATGTTAAATTGAAATTATTAGTTTTTGTAACGGATGGTTATGCGCTAGTTAATATTACCGACACTGACGAATAGTGGGACGAATACGAAGTGACGTTTGTGTAAAGGGGGCGGGTTGAATTCCCCGCGGAGGGCGTTTGCAATAAGATTGCATAACTAGACTCTCCTCCCCCTGTGTGTGTACTTAACTGTATTGCCATTAGGATAAAGAATTAATAACGAAATGCTTCCAATGTCACATTAGGTTAAGGAAATTGATGACCACTAATCACGTTATGTTAGGCAAACTAAAACATCTCGCGCTGGCGACACATCTGTACGCACGCTTGATATAAACTGTTCATAAAGTGATATGTACACCGAGTGTCCATCCCGACAAACTTTAGATGAAGTTTTCCATTCAGAGTGTGTGTGATATATTAATATAATTTTAGGCAAAGTGTAACTAAATTCTTACTTAATAATATTTATTGAATATTGTAACAGTTCAGTAGTTTGATGGAGGCGACGCGTCCGCTGTCGATCTTTGTAATTATTAAAAGGAACATAATTATTTAACTGGAAGATTTTTGTTGCTGCATTCCTCCCAATTGACCAAGAGATATAGGAAGATTATTTAAAATAATAATTATACCAACGCGTGAGTGGAGTGTGAGCGGTATTCGCTTATGCGGAAAGGGCGGCTTCATTCATTCATCGAGACATTCCAATGTTAATAGAGAAACAAATAATCCAGGTGGCGCCATCCTTTACCCGCTCTCTTCATCTTCACACATTCATACACCGAACATTGCACCATTATAGACCACTCCACAGGCAGGACATCGATCTGTCACTTCCCAAATATATTATTGTTATTTTAAATTCATAAGTACGGTCTCAACAGTTTTAGCTAATATTATTAAATATTCATTCGTCTTTCTAGTTTAGTTTTACCAATATTTATAGCATTCCTAATATTAGACAATTTTACTGAAATCGGGTTACATTTATTATTAATGTAGACAAAATCTACATTACTCCCATTGGGAATGCGCTAAATTTTGGCATAACTATTTGAAATATTCTATTGATGAGTTATCGATTGTTATATTATTATTATTGATTATATTTTCTTTCGAGTTACTTATAATGCAAGAATTTTATTATTCCTTTACTTCCTTCAACTAACTAAATATTTTTTTATCTCAAACCAATCTAGAGTATCTATAAATGATTTATTTTCATTTGGTATTCTTTTTCGCATTTAAAGTAAATAATTTTCTTTACTTAAAATTAATCGCGGGGCAAAATCACTGTTTTTTAGTCAACCATTAAAACCCATCATTCCTCCACGAGTGCTACAAATAGGAGATTCGTGATGCGCTTCAATAATATTATGAATTGAATGCACTACTTGTCTGTTTGTAACATTCACGGACGAGGATACAAAAATGTGTTTTTAGTTGTTAATTAAAAAATGCTGATTTTGAAGCCTAGTTGCAGTTTCAGTCATTACCCCACGATATGTGCAACGAAATACTCACTTAGTATTTAACACTATGGTATTGATTTAAATCATATTGGGAAGCTATTTTGGATAAATTCTTACAAATAATTGCATTTATTACTTTTTTTTTTCAAATTTTCTGACTGTCGAAATTCCATTTAACAGGCCGTAAGTAAATTCTGCTTTATTTACTGTGTATATTGTCTGCAGTATGTATGTATATTAACTGAATATATTTTCTTTTTCTATTATAATTTATTCCATGTGTATTTTACTTTTGTTTTGCCTTTATCCAAAGGGTTGGACCAATTATTTTTTCTCGGAAAATATAATTCCTGTTTTTATTTATTTCCATGCTCAAGAATTATTTATTGTTGTCGGTTGCGATTCAACTGCTAAATGTTTGAAACCATTGTCATGTTATTTAAAATATATGTTTCTTGTCTCCCTATGATTGTATTTTTTAAGGAATATTCAAATCTTTGAGATGGTGTCATCTAATTGACCCGCCAGAGGGACCAGATTGAATAATTCAAGTTTTTAAATAACAAAATCTCATGGATTGATTCAAATGAGTATTTCTAGCTTCATATAAAACTGTATCCCAGTGTCGTTGTTCCATTTTTATATTGGATATAAAAATTAGTATCAATATTATTTTAATCTTAATCTCTTAATTCTCGGTAAAATATTTCATCCTTTACATTATTTGAGTCTTTCGCAGTGTCGCAATAAAATTGCAATTACTATTAAGGTTATAAGGTTAATATTCTAAACATTTATCAATATGTTTAACTCTTTGTATCTGCAAAATTAAAATATCCTTCACCTTTAAAAAAATAAATTAATCAATGTTAAACAATCTTATGGTGTTTTCATACATGTATATAAATATTTCTCTACGTAGATACATAGGTCTCAATTTTCTTCTTCTTTTTCATTGGATGAACTGTTAACTGAAATATATATAATTTCAGATTATTGTGCCAAACTTGTTCAAAATATTTGTGATTAATTCTTTTGTTTTTCATTATTTTGTCGACTCGATGGAATCATTTACGAAAGCTTTATTGTTAGATTGATTTCAGGATTAATTTAACGAGTTATCAACGATATTGGAAAATGGTCCCGTATCCATTAACTTAATGTTTAATGCAACGCATTGCAATGTACAAAAGAGAAAATAGGAAAACAACGATAGGCATGATCTTTCCATCGGTGTGTTGTTTGTAACGAGCAATTTCCAAAGTGATGCCACTAAATATCGATACCCCGATGGGAATAAATTAGTTATTGTAGAAGATGCTAGCGAAAACACTAGAAATTGAAAAGAACTGAGAGATGTGTTTCCCTGGCAAAACCAATATTCGAGGCTTCTTGCTATTCACATAGATCATTATTAATTTAATACGAAGATATATTTCTTTTTCGTTCTCAGTTTATTTGGTTTAAGCGTTTTATAATTATTATGATTATGTGTAGATGGTACCCTGTACATAATTACCTCCCCTGCCTTTTAATTTTAAGACTATGTTGGACAAATTATAATTTGATTTAAAATATACATTGTGTATGTTGTTGAAATTTGCGTTTTATTTTATCATTGATACCTTTCCCCGCTATTTATCTAATGTTTGTGATGAGAAAAATTTCACTAAATAACCAACTGTTTTTACACATATTTTATTCCAATACACCTAGAAAACTCTTTTAGTTTCAACAAAAACTTAATAGCATAAAATCACACTCATAGATAAAATGGAAACTAGGTTTAGTGATATAGTTAAATAGCTTTCAAAGAGAGCAGTGAGAAAAAATATTATTTAATTTTTGTTTTTAAAAAAGTTCACAATGATTTTTGTAACTTGCATGCTGCAGACAGTTATAAAGCATTACAGGCCCAGTTATATTTTGTTTAGCTTGTTTCTATGCGAGTGTTGCTGTTCATTGTTTAAAAAAAATAATAATTTAGGTCTCAATCAGTACTTAGACAAATGGCAATTTCGTTGACAACCTGTACACTAAAGAAAAATAAAGCGCTTCATATGAAAATAGCAAATGAACCAATAAAAAAACACTGCAAATATGCAAAATAATATCTATTACCTTGACCTGAACTGAAAGTTACATGAATTTTAAAATTTTTAAGGTAACAGTGTCTTTACGTAATAGTTAATGTCTTGCAGAGTACGAAATTTTATTTTGTTAATCGATTAATGGACAAGAGCATCATAAAAATGTTGGAAGAGTCAATAAAATACAATTGTGCGAAGTAAAAATGTCATTAAAAGGATACACGCTGTTTTTCATTACTTAGTACTGCTTACAAACATTAACAACACAATAAGATTAGCTTTCTAGCAACGAGGGGATATATATGCTTCACCCCTGACCTATTTCAAAGTGGACGAGATTTTTTTTTGCGACAGATTTTTATATCTAATTTCCCGTGGCACTGAACTTCCTCATATTATTTACTATTTCAGCATTTACTTTGTGGAAAAATATTTTTAATTTATTTAGAATGAAACACTTTGTAATTTTTACCACATAAGAGTAACACAACTAGTTTCAGGTAATCTGAATTACCCACCATCGGTTTAGTTTATATGTACACCTGATGATGGGTAATTCAGAGAATACCTGAAACTAGTTGTGTTATAATATATTAAACTTTTATGTGGTAAAAATTACAAAGTGTTTCATTTTAAAGAACTTCCTCATTCCTGGCAAAAGTTAGATGTAACAAGTTTTTTTTCGCAAAATTTTTGAGTTTCTTGAGCCACTAGACCAGTGATCGCCGAGGCTTTTTCGGTGGCTCATGTAGGATATTAAATTTGCATAGTAAATTTTATTATTGAACTCCGAAAATAAATATAAAACGTGCTAAATTTCAACAAAATGCTTAAAAGGTTGCTATCAACGTTGTTAAGAGTAAATATAGAAACAGACTCATAAATTTACATCTTGATTCTTGCATTCAGATGGGAGTGACAATGTATTCACCGAGAATTAAAAAAAATAAAAAATTGTGGTGAAAAGTGGAATGCCATTCTTTTCACTAATTATTTTTACTCTTTATTTTTACTTTAATTTTCATGTTATTTTTTAAATCACACCTATTGTCAATTATTATTTTGATTATAAATAAATATTTAAAGTACTCATTTTATGTTTTATTGTTAATCTGATGTTCTAATTTATCTAAACTAATTTTTAAATATTTTGTATGGCACGATAAGGGCCGATGAAAAAAACTATAAAGAGGGAATTTGTATAGGTAGCTCACCAGACAAGTTCAATTTCTGAAAGTAGCTCACGTCTTTATTGAGTTTGGAGACCACTGAACTAGACTGACTGATCGTGTCACAAATGACAGAGGTGCGCTGCGATGCAGTGTCTTATGCACCATATGTACCATTAGGTGCAGATCCCAGTTTGTGGGTCATATTTGAAAAGCGCTGGGTCAACCCGTTCACTCGTTAAACAGAGTAGTGCCTCCTGAAGCTGAAGTACTGCTTTCAATTAATCTTTTCTTTTACATATTGTATTAACAATAAAGAAATTTATTGGTGGAAGAGTATTTTGTAAGAACAAATTGATTGAAATGATCCATACTTTTATTAGATTAGTTTTGTTGACCAATATCAAAACCGGTGTCATCGCTTTTGCTACTCGATGGCCCATTTCACAAGTATCGTCCAAATCCACACGGCTCGGTAAAATTGGGGTGGATTGACATTTACTTTATTATTATTATGCATTTATTTATTTTATTATTACATAATGACGACATCGACACATGTCGACCTCGTGGTGTGATCACACACATATAAAGGAAGTACACTAAAAGAATAATGAAATATTGTAACACTGAGCAACGTTCTTTGAAATTTTGAGCAGGGGGAGGTAAGGCGGGAAAAAATAATAAATTTGAAATTAATTCTTTAAATTTCTTTAATTGACTTGCTTTATCGGTGGTTCCTCGTGGACCTTGTCATCCTCGTGGTGTAGTGATCAGCGCGTTTGCCTACCATGCAAGAGGTCTCGGGTTCGATTCCTGACATAGTTGGCATGAAATATTTATTTCAAAAGGTGTTTTTACACTTGAATATTTCATAGTACCTGGACTGGTACCTGAAGCGTAACACTGATCATTAAGATGATAATATTATAAGCCTTCATGTAGCAAAAATGATCAAATGCACAGTGATCGGAGTACCAATGCAGTGCCCTATGCATCATTAGGTGCGGAAAGGGAATGATGATATATTTATTTTAAATTTAAACATCCTGCTAAAGGGAATCGAGTGGTGATTGGTGCACACTCACGGTGTACTGGTTTTTGCGTTGTCTGCCAATGAAGAAATATAATTTTGAAAAATATATATAAAATACATTCAATGTCAATCAACCCTATATCCTATTATCTTCAAAGCATTAGCTTTGTGGACAATCATTTTAATGAATGTTAGTAATTATTAGTATTTAACCATACTAATAATACTCATACTAACTTACTCACTTTTCATGTCTACCGGTTTCGAGACGTACCTGTCTCTTCGTCAGGAAACTCACTACACCAACATACAAATACAAAATACACTTTCTTTACCATCATCGTAGTATATATAGTATTTGCGAAAAAAACATGCAGAGTTCAATGGGATGCAAACACCACCATGTCCGAACTTGCACTAAAACTAGGTTAATAATATTTAGCGATATGTTGCAGAATGTGTGGGGGGTTAGATGTATTTTTTCGCGGTGGGGGGGGTAATCATTGTTCCGCGGAGATAATCTGCCCATCTACCTCTGTGGCGATGTCTCGGAACGACGTTTTATCCTACATATTGCTGTTTACATGTGGACAGTGATCCAGTCCTGGGACAAAACAATATTGTATTGTCCACGTGTAAACGGCCTTTTAGTTTTAGTGAGGTTAGGTATGAACATGTTGGGACAGTGGGTATTAAATAAGTTAGATAGTGTACAGACTTGTCTGTTGGTATTAAAACCATCAAAATGTAATAAAGCGAATAACCGTGAGTTTAAAATACACAAAGTAAAGTTTACATCCAAATCACAATGTAGGTGAGCATGCAATGTTGCAACGAATGTTGTTGGTTTAATCCGACACTCAACGGGTTAGGGCTGACAGAGAAAGCAACTAGTTTTTATGTAGCTTGTAGGGTATTTAATTATTTTTTTGGCCAATTTCACATAGGTCGTACAAATCTACACGATACGATAAAATTTGGGTCTACCTACTTATTTTTATAATATTACATATTTTCTAAGTGTATTTATTTAGTTGACTACTTTCGGATAAAAAATAGAGGTTAGTCGGCCTCATGGTGTACTGATTAGTGCGTTTGCCTGCCATTATTCAATGGCATATTTATTCAAATACAAAAAAATATATACATATAATATTCATATTTAATATATATTTTTTTTGCACCACAACAGACCAGGAGGCCCAATTACAGTGGTGAATTACGTCACAGAACACCCAGGCTTGAAAAAATCATATTTTTATTTTTTGTGTTCTCACCCGGAACCCTTCATGTGTGAGTCAAGCGTCTTGATCACTACACCACGGAGGCCGCCCATGCAATAAATATCAACCAATTTTGTGTTATTTTATCGCGCCTGGGCTGGTATTCCAAACGCTCTCGTGGCCGTATTATCTCGTGTATTTACATACAAAAACTGTTTTCTCTTGCCACGAGAGTGGAGTTGAATTGTTATAATTTTTCAAAAACATTAATTGTGTACCGACGAGTACCCACTTTTATGTAATATATTTTTTTTGAATATATACATTATGCATAATGTGATCCTATACTTAAAAAAAAACTCTTCATTAAATACATACGAGGTGTGTTCAGAAAATAACGGGAATTTTTAAATTTCGCGGGTTCGGAGAGTCCGATTGTAAAATTTGCCATAATCTAGGGAGAAAATACGTTTGTACGAAGAAAAGTCAGACCGCCTTTCCTCTCGAGTAAAAAAAAATACAGTTTTGAGATACGAGCATTTGAACTTAGAAACTTCAATATCAACTTGATTTCAATATTTTTGTTTTAGAAAATATGGCATAACCTAGGGTTTGGGTTATCTCTATACACTAATGTGTAATTTGAAAACAACAACAACTCAATATGTATGTCTAATAAATACTCGTATCCAAAATATATTCTAGGGATATTTATATGGGTTTTTTTTATTTTATTTATTTACAATTTTAAAAAACCCGTTAGGGTTACATTAGAAATTTAATATTGTCTAGTCATTTTATGTCTCGTCTAGTCTAGTTAGTTCAGTCATCATGTGCTTTTTCAGATTGATTTTAAATTTGTCTCCATTAAAAGTTTTCAAGGAGTAAGGTAGGTCGTTGTAGTGTTTAAGTCCATTATGTAGTATTTTTGACTGTCCTGTGTTTGTCTTTGCTTTTTCAATATGATAGTGTTTTTGTTGTCTGGTGTTATATTTATGTATGTCAGCATTTTTGACTAATATTATGTCGTCGTCTTGTATGTTTCCCAGTGTTATTTTGTGCACAATTTTTAAGGTCTCAATTTTAGTCAAGTAGTTTATGTCAAACTGGTGTGTTTTTTTGTACAGTTCAGTCGTAGAGGTCAGGTAGGGTAGGTTGTATGTTAGTTTAAGAATTTTATTTTGTTGTCTTTGTATTCTTGTTATGTCTGTCTTGTTACCAGTTCCCCAGAAGGCGATCATGTAACTCAATTTACTTTTGACATAGGCTTCGTACATCATAATTTTTTCCTTTCTTGATATAAAATCTTTAATTTTGTAGAAGAGGCTATGTAGTGATGCCATTACTTTAGTGAGTCCGTCTATGTGTTTTGTCTATTTTAATTGTCTGTCCATTGTGAGTCCTAGGTAAGTCACATGTTCTAGTTCTTTAAGAGTTTCGTTGTTTATTTTTATGTTCATGTTATGGTTCTTCTTTTGTGTTTCGAAATGTATTATATTGCATTTCTTGGCATTTAGCGTTAAGAAGTTTTTGTTTGTCCATTCTAATAGTTTTTGCACGTCATTGTTGATGGTTTTAGTGGTTTCAATGTCATTTTTGTTTTCATATAAAATTCCTAAATCGTCCGCATAGATTGTTTTTTTTCCCATTATGTCACTGTGTATTATGTCGTTAATGTATATTATATAAAACAATGGTCCTAATATTGATCCCTGAGGTACTCCAAATTGCATTGTTGTTATTTCACTTTTGTGTTCTTCAATTTTCGTAAACGGTTTTCTTCCTTGTAGATAGTTTTTAAATATTTTGAGAGCTTGTCCCTTAACTCCTGTATGTTGTAGTTTATCTAGAAGGGTATCTATGTGGACTGTATCAAATGCCTTCTTGAAGTCAAGTATGAGTGCAGTCACTGTATTTCCTTTATCAATTTTGGTTTGTATAAAGTTGCAAACTGATGTCATTGCTGTGGAGGTACCCTTTCTTTTTTGAAATCCATGTTGGTCTTTTGCAATAAAATTAAGGTTTTCAAGGTGTTGGTATAATCGATTGTGTAGCACTTTTTCAAATATTTTACTTAGAATGGTTAAGTTTGCAATGGGTCTGTAGATAGAAGCTAAGTTTTTTTCTCCTCCTTTGTAAATTGGTGTTATTCTTGCTAATTTCATTACTTCTGGAAAGCTTCCGTTTGCTATATGTTTATTTATTAATTTCACTATTGTCGTGGTTATTTCTTATGAAACAGAATATATTTATATATATTTATACACATTTTTTATGTAGGAACAAAAATAAACGAACAATCCACACTATAATATGAAGAAAAGGGGAGGATGGGAAGGAAAGAAAGAGGAGGAAAGAAAAACTAGGTTATGCCAATTTTTCTAAAACAAAAATATTGAAATCAATTTGATAATGAAGTTTCTAAGTTCAAATGCTCATATCTCAAAACTGTATTTTTTTATTTAAGAGGAAAGGCGGTCTGACTTTTCTTCGTAAATGTTCACGGATTATGGCACTGGAGCAGTGGTTTTTTGCATACTATATATGTTTACTATTCATCGTTTGCTTTCTTGATAAATTGATTTTTTATGGGAGCTAGGATATCCAAATCCAAAAACCCAAAAAGGGCCCTGTTTTATCTGCCGTCTTCGGACGTACGGTATGCACATATAATAAATAGTTCTGAAAAACGGAAAAGATACAGACATAGAAAATTTCATTTTGATACTTTTTCTTAAAAAAACAAACAAATCGATTCATTTTTAGGGTGCGGAAAACGAAACAGCGAAACGTCGATCGTGTTGATTTTTTTTGGTTAGGCAAAATCAGTCCGACGTGCAGTTGTCTTTTTCACATAGTAACGAGAAGGCATTTGTGAGAGAGTGATAGAAAAACAATGTTTTAAAAAATATATGTATTTGAATTTATTTATTGATAAACCCCTACGGATTACATACATTTAACATTTTTTTTTTTTATTTAAAAAAATCATATTCTACTGTTATTGATAATATATTTAACAGTTTTTTGAAGGTTGTCTGAGTCTTTTTAGTTTTGTCTGGTAGTTTATTGTAAAATTTCATCGCCTGGTTAATTAGTCTCGACTGTCCTTATCTCGTTTTAGAAAGTTGTAAACAATATCGTTTTGATATTCTCGTATTGTGTCCATGTTTACTACACTTTTTAAAAAAAAATAGTTCTACGGCTACAATTATACCAGAGGCTATGAATAAATTAAATAAAATTAAAATAATTTGTGAATAAATTTTTAAGGACTCTGGTTGAAAGAGTTGAGTTACAATTAATTGATTAGTTTTTTCAAAGAGTTCTTTAGTTGCTATTAGAAAAAGGAGAGCAAATACTAACTATAATATTTTATTTTGCTGTCTTTTTAGTCTGTTAATGTTATTTTGATTTCATGGACCTCATAGTTGTTGCATATAAACATATTTTAGTTTTTACATAGGCTTCTAATATATTAGATTTTTTCAGTTTTTGGAACAAAGTTTCTGATTTAAAAAAAGACTCGATTATGTCGCCACTTTGCTAATTAAATTGTTGATATGAATTTGTCCATGTCAATTGTTTGTCTATTGTACGTCCTAAGTATTTAACTTGTTCAATTTCAGTTAGTCGTTCATCATTTATGTAAGCATCTACTTAATGTCATTTTTTTATATATTCAAAATGAATAATATAAGTAAGTGTCCATTTAGTCAACATAGGTCTTCGTTTATGTTTGACTTTTATAGAATAGTCCAATGGCGTCGTCTAATTGTCGTTCAAATACCTATTCATAAAAAACTCCCAGACACCGCATATCCTCTTCCTATACTAAAGTTCTCATGGTGCGTTATGTTTGTTGCTCAAGTTGAAGTGAGTATATAATAACTCCACAGGTGTATAGGTACACGCGCGTGCGTCCCACGTGACGGCGAATAGGATCGATAGTTTACCTCTTTCGGTACCGGAGACGCAATCAACTTCATTTATTTACTAACCATATTTATTATGCACTTAAAATAAGGACATAAGTGAAAGATGTCAATCAGTAGCAAATTGGTTTGCATCTATTAACCTATCTTTAACTCTTAAAATACTGTGGTAAATAATCCCTTTGCGCGCGGTGATGTAACATCGTGTTACCACTGGTAAAAGACGGAACATTTTAAAGTTCAGACATTCGAGAAAAAAAAGCATGGAGACATACTGTTTAATAATTAGTTTTCAATAATTTATGCATATAAACATATAATTAAGCCCTGTTATGGCAAAATAAATTAAAAATCATAAATACGTCGCTCATACTACGCGCATGCGTTGTCCATCACTGTCATCAACCGACTGATGACTGAATCTGTTTTACACAACACCCACCATAGAACAGCGTGTCTGTCTTCCTTGTTATGAGTTCTATATTTGTGCTCTCTCTTATTATTCAGATGGTGTGTTGCTGAATTAGCGGACATTTATTCTTCGCGTAGCAAGGATAAATAATTTTTGGATTAACATCCAGCATAGTTATACAAAATTTAATTTTTAAACCCGGTGTGAAAATGTTCATTTGAAGATTTAAAAAAATACGAGTTCATAATTTTTAAAAATACGAGAGATATATATAAAAATACGAGAAAACAAAAATTATACACTTCAGGCCAAATCAAGCATCCCTATTAAATTTAAATATAACAATTAATTTTAAAATAATAAAAACCACTTCTCACTGTTCTCTTTAAGGTATTAAATTAGATAATCACTTAAACTGGAAAGAACACGTGAAGGCTGTTGTCGCAAAAATAAGCAGTTATGTATTTGTATCAGACAAACTGAATAAAATAGCAAAAAAATGAATGGGTTATGTCCACTTATTATGTAAATGTATATTCAATTTTGAAATATACAGTATATTTTTAAAATTCGAAAAAGATGTGTTTGGAAAATGTTAAATACCTGGCCACGTGTAGGCCAATTTTTATTAGATTAAATTTATTAACAGTGACGGATATTTATATAATGGAACTTTGTTTTATTGCTAAATCAAACCTGAGTATTTTAGTACACAGGAAAAAAAAAACTTTCCCAACATCAGGAATAAAAGGAAATTTAAACGAAACAATCATTTATGCAAAAAGGACCCGGCTCGTATTCATGGCAGTAAAAATATATAAAAAGCTTCCCTATAAAATTTAGGAAATAAACTGTGTTAAAAAAATTTCAGGTGTGTTAAAAGTGTTTCTAATCAATAAATGTTTCTATACTATAAATGAATATTTGGAAGATGTAATAGAATAAATTAAAACGTATTAAATACAACAAATATGAGCAATAGTCACCACAATCTTGTATAATGTTTTTACTGTTTGTGTTTTTTGAACTTTTTCATTTATTTATTTGTTTTAGTTTTATTTTTTATTTTTGAAATCAATTTTTATTCAATTTTAAATTTTATTTTCGTAAGACTGTAAGAAGTTGCTAGTGGCAGTAAGTCCACGTTATTAATTTTGTATGATGTATATAGATTTATTATTATTATTACAACATTAGTATGAAATTGGTTCGATTGTTTAAACAAGGACAAATAACCCCGTTTTAAGACAGCCAAAAATATATAATTTCACAAGCCAAAAATAAAAGCTTGTTAAACAAACAAACACGCTTTCATTTTCACTTTCAGGATAATGTTATTTTATAAATTTTCTTCCATCTAGATAAAAAAAATACGGATAGAAAATTGAAAAATATTCAATCACAAGTAAAATGGTAAATATTACACGGTGTATAAAGTGATTAAAAAACACATGCCTATTTTTTTTTATAAAGAAAAATACTTGAGTTCTTATTATTTACTAAAATATTTCAAATTTCAGACTATTTCTTAAAAGTCGAAAATCATTTGTGCTGGAAAAATGGAAATCGAGCCGTGGTAGAGTGGACTTTGAACTTCAGACCTTTGGCCCGTAAGTTCACAATACTACCACGGGACCACAACCTGGTTTAATAAACTATGTATACGTAGACTTTATATATAAGCGTATATAAACTGTTCCACATTCCAATATACAGGACCAACCTGCGAATAGTTATGTCTGTTGGAAGGGCTGCCTCTATGTTGAACAATATTGCTTTGGACATATTTTTCACGTCTCTGAGGAAGTTTTTCGCTATTGGATTCTTTTGTTTTTTTAACATTTTCTCAAGATATTATGTATTCCTATGTGTTATTTTTGTCTACATTTCTACATTTTATTGACTTTTTTATTATTTGTATAGATTTGAAAAAAGATTTTATATTTTGTAATGTACATATATATAAATAGATAAAATTGAAATATATAAAGTATATAAACCTGTACATTTCTTATTTATATCAAAATGCCTCTTTCAAAAAATTAATAATAAAACTTTAGTAAGCATTCAAAAAGTAATCGGCCTCGTGGTGTAATAATGGCGCATTTACCTACCATGCAAGAAGTCTCGGGTTCGATTCCCGACATGGTTATTATGAAATATTTATTTAAAAGAGTGTATTTACACTACAATATTTCATAGTCCCTGGACTGGTACCTGTAGCGTAAGACTGATCATCTTACCTCCATGTAACAAAAATGATCAAGACACGCTGCGATTGGTGTACCAATGCAGTGCCCTATGCTCCATTAGGTGCGGAAAGGGAATGATGATGATGATGAAAAAAATAATAGCATTTAATACTTACAGGCCGTTGGCATTTCGATTCGATTTCCCGTTACTTTCACAAAACAATTAATTATTTACCAATTAAATAATAAATTACGAGTACGTTTAAATTTGACTTAAAAATTACATTTGAAAACGATAATAAACACTTAAGATTATTGATTTGTGAAATATATAATAAATCATGTTACAGTACAATACATTAATCTGACAATACCTGTAAAACCACCAACCACACTCATGACTTATCGAAAACTAAATTTTCTTTGAACGCGACCGTTTGTTACATTTTAAAATTTGAAAAACGAAACTTATCAGTAAAATTATTGTGTGGGTAGGTATTATTATTTTTAATGTCGGTACGTGCCTAAATATAACCTTGTTATTTTTATTAAGTTGGTAGGCTATTTACTTTTTGTAGGTGTACCAACATTACAAACGATTGCATCTGTCAAAAAAATGCGGTAAATCATAAACAATAAACAGAGTTCGATTGGTTTTTTTTGTTTTTGTGTTGCAGAATATGCGAATTTTTACCGGGGAATGTTCTCATCAAAAGAAGTCCCGTGGACATAAATTTCATTGTTTATTTTCCAACTACGAGATATAAACTGAATATTTTTTCCCAGAATGCAAATATGATTTTCCAGTATTCGTTCGGTATCGAAAGTGTTCAACTGCTCTGGATTATTCCAAAATCAGTGCAGATACACCCGCAAAAATAATACCTGACAGATAAACTAACCCTTTCTGTTCCATCTCTCAAAATAAACATCGATTTTCCGTTAACTCTCGTCTCGTGCGTGATGTTAAAATCAATTTCATTGTCTACCCTCACTATGACATTTTAACGGTTTATTCGAACTTTTGCCCTAAATGAAATGAAAACTAATAAAGATGGGCAATAAACGAGCTAACAAATGTAATGGCACTAAAAACAACTTGATACGGACAAATTAATCGAAGACGAGGTATATAAAATAAATGGTAAGTATTGGAAATTGTGTATTGTAATGTCATTTATGTTTAAATACAACTTTTTAATCGTCAAGCTGTATCAATGATCGGTTTCATATTAGGTATGTAGGTAGGCAAGGCTGAGAGCTGAGACAGTCCAGATTGTGGGTTACCCAAATGCGCTCCTCGTATGAGCTTAGGTCATGGGCCAGGAAGCAGAGTATAATACTCTGGCAGAAAGTACCTAGTTAGCACGACGCGAAGAAACTGATAAAGGGGTACTAGCAAAGGTTTCCTTTCGACCTTATAAAGCTCAGTCGAAATCAAGTGACGGTTATCACTAGAGCCCTCACAGGGCACTGCAAATTGAACACCTTGCTAGAATGAACCTTTTCTGAAACTTCTAAATATAGTTTCTACAGTACAGAAACGGAAATACCTGTACTCATTGGAGAGGGGGAGATTTAGCGAAATGAGAACTCTTGCCTTCCACACAGCAGCACAATGGAAAGTAAACGTTTATCTTCAATTTTATCAACAAAGTAAAATTAAGTTTTCTGCATGAAATAAAAAACATGTACACACTTTTTTTTTCTAAACATCCTCAATTATAGGTTGCCGACGAAGATATTCTAAATTTGCATACAAATAAACGTATTTTCGTACGTAAGTATAGATTTTACTTTATAGACAGTCAAATATATGGATTGTTGAAGATCCCCTGGATTTGGAAGGCGAGAATTGATTTACGGGTACCCGTCACGATAGATCTTTACGCGTCTCAGTGACGTCAGGAGCTTATATAGCAATGACCCCATTTCTATAGGTACTTTGATGCAACATAAATCATACAAAGTGCAGTGGCTAAGACACTAGCTTCTCCCATAGGGGTTTCTGGTTTGATTCCTGGTGAGTTCGTTCAGTCCATTTTTAGAAGAGTGAGATAATTCGTCGCTCATACAGCACCCATAAAATAACGTTATAAAAATAAAACACATGGGGCCTTACTCATAAACTTGGGATAAAGTTACGGCTTGTGGTAGATTGAATAGAGGTAGAATACGAATGGGAATACTACTTTAATAAATAAATAAATATGCTATTTACATTTTTATTCTACCGCAATGCCTAGGCATAACTTTATACCGAGTTTGTAAGTAAGGCCCATATTGAATGTTGATTTAAATGAAAAATATGAATCCTCATCGATAAACTAGTAAATATGTACTTAATCCCAGTTTATCTTATAAGGTATTTTAAATATTATGTCATATGTGTATGCTTTAGCTTTAGGTTTTAATTTCAATATTCGTTTTTTTCATACAATAGATATATTTTTTAATGGGAACAAGCATATGCTTGGTCCTGACGTAGGTATATATTATGATGTAGGAAATTTAATTTTTGTATTTTTTAATTATATGCTTCAACTTTTAATCGTATCCTGTCTCGTTTCAATACAGGGCCTTTAGTCACATGGGGTTGGGGATACGTTACTGTTCTTTATAATTATTTGTAGATATTCGTTTATATTTATAATTATATTTGAATTGTATACTTTTATTGAGACACAACTCCATGTGGCTATTTATTATATAACACAGTATTGTGTATGTACATGTAATAAATAAATCAATGAAAGTAATACCAATTTATAGTATTGAAGATATCTTGGTAGACAAAAAAGCTCGTTTGTCAAATAGATACATATATCTGAGGTTTGATGCTAGAAGTGCCTATGTCACAAAAGTTAATTGTTCAGAATAAGGTGTTGTTTGTTTCTATATCTATTTTTCGTATTAAATTGCGCAAGTCTACTCTAACATTTTTAAGCATTTTTTCTCCACAAAAAAATTTTTGCTACACAAAAAATCTCAATACCTTTATTACTTATGTCAACAAAGACATATATAAATAGCTATAAAATATACCAAAATACTAGTGTTAACAAAAAGGCGGACTGTAAATGAAAAACGAATTTCATTCAGTTTTGTGATTTGGAAATATTTGCAGAAAGGATAGGAACATGGAACGGATACCTACCTTTAATATGATCTGAATGTTCTTCAATTTCGGGCACTGGATGACAAAATGAACTATGAAATGTAACAATGTTTTCCACGACGATCGACGATTCCAACCACTTTTTATGCGATTTTATGTAAAGTCAAAAATGTTGTTTTGTTTTTGTTCTAAATCCGAATCTTCTAATTTTGAATTTCTTCTATCTTGATGTTAGGTAGGTACCATAAGGATGGGCCAAAGGAAGGATGGGAACGAAAGGTAATCGGCCAGGAATAGTATCGATAAATGCTGTTATTTACTCAACAACCAGTTTGAAATACGCACTTCTTCTTGCGGTGCCTTATCAGGTCCCCCTGACATCAAAACCATCTGGGTCCTGCGCTCCTCCGAGGCCAGGAAAACTGTTTGTTGGGTGTACTCGCCATAGTGATTCCTAAGAAAAGATAAACCGAGTAGTTTCCCGTTGCCTTATTTGGTGGATTTTTCTGTCGGGATTACTTTCCATTAGCTGGTTGGTTCTGGTTTGGAGGCGATAAAATCTCGCCTTTCACCCTCTCGTTATCTGCTGTGACCACACCGTTATGAGTGTGATCCCATTGCCCGGGGTTCGCGACGTGGACGCTTACGAGACTAGTCAGTAGTGTTGCCGGTGGAATGCAACTGGGCATTCGAAGCATTAAATATAATCACACCCTCCAGCAAGATATGACTCATTGCGACACTACTGACGGTTTGTTTGACCGTTGACTCCACGCACATACGCACGATAAACATTTTTTAAAAAACATTTCATAAAGACTGATTTGTGCGCTTGTAGCATCGAAAGAACTAGGTTATTTTGGAATACTTTTTGGGGCCTTACTCATTTTAATAAAAAAAATCTAAAGTACTTGTAAAAATAATTTAACCATAATATAAAACTAACCAGGAAGTTGGAATAAAACTTTTTATAAAAAATATTAAATACGGAGTTTTATCAATCTACTAAAATCATGTTTTTTTTTTGTAAGAAACTCATTGGTTTCTGTATAAAACTGGCCAAGTCATAATTCTTGTTTGTTGGTAGATCAAGCTTGAAGTTTTGACATAGATACAAACTCATAGTTTTAATATTTGGTACACTTTTGATTTTAAGTCTCTTTTGCTTTATATACTCAGTACAAAACATTAGCCATGTATTGAATTAGTATGGAAGTGTTTTTATTTTGTCAATGGCTCCTGTGGCAGCTGTTCATAGGCTGACTCGATCAATATACAATAATAAATATTGAAAAAAACTTTTAATATAACGTTCAATTGTTTTTTCTTTCAGTAGAATGTACCATACCATTCAGCACTAAAACTTGGTCGAAAAATCTCGAAATTGCCAAAATTTGTCTTTGCTACTTTTCGTTGTATGCTCACGATTGTATTTTAAAATAAAATATAATATTATAATTCATTTTAGCGTCTCACAATGAATCTGTAACACCATAAATTAACGATTAAATATGTATATAGAACTTAACTATGCAATTTTTCTAAACCGAAGTATTTTATGTCAGCAAAATATAGGATAAATTCAAATGTGCTTTTCCCGTTTCACTGAATTTCAATACCATAATGTGTAAATTTTAGATTAGCTATGTCAAATTATTTCCTAGACGATTATTTCACATCGGGTACTGTATCTTATATTTCATAGGGAATACTCCGCAAATTCCTGGCAAAGAATTTTCGAATTTATCACATACTTAAGACGACTTTACGCTCCAAAAACTTGCGATTACCGTCGCAAAAAATCTCATTAGTCACATGATCGGGACGCCGAACATGAAACTTTTGCAATCCGAACGCGCCCAGCGGAATCCGATCACCGAAAGTTAAACATGTTCACTAAAGCTTATTTTTGGATTTTTTGTCACATTTGGCTTACTTGATGGAACCGCGGAAGTATTTTACCAACCATTATTTTAAGTACATTTAAATTATTGTATATTGGATTTAATAATCTGGGATCATAGGATTAAGATTGACAAATATTTTCCAAAGAGAAAGAAAAATCTCTTTTAGGAAGAAATATGAAAATCTAGATATAAAAATTATACACTTATTTGTTTATAAATTTGTATAAACCACTTAATTTTTTTAAAATTACACTTCGACCGGTTTCGAGGTTACTACCTCATCGTCAGGAATTTAACTAACTTATAATTACACGCGTTGCTATTTATATAATAAAATATTGTATGAAAGAGACAGAAAATTGAAAGAAAGAGAGAGAAAGAAGATAAAATAAATCATAACGGGAATAGTTTTAAAAGAGGACTCGAAGTTAAATTTAATTGATTATTTATTATTTGAAGTTTTTGATTAATGGCTTTACTAATTTCTAATCGTTCTAAATTATCTAAACGTAAACCATTTTTATTGACATGCAAAATTTCTACACACGTTTCTTGATTAAATTCATGGTTTTCGGATATAAGATGATTTGCGAATTCTGAAAAATTATTATTACTCAGACATCTTATATGTTCTTTGATTCTAACTTTAAATTTACGTGAAGTTTTTCCAATATAGACATTTGGGCAATTTAACTTATATCCTTATATCCGAAAACCATGAATTTAATCAAGAAACGTGTGTTGAAATTTTGCATGTCAAAAAAAATGGTTTACGTTTAGATAATTTAGAACGATTAGAAATTAGTAAAGCCATTAATCAAAAACTTCAAATAATAAATAATCAATTAAATTTAACTTCGAGTCCTCTTTTAAAACTATTCCCGTTATGATTTATTTTATCTTCTTTCTCTCTCTTTCTTTCAATTTTCTGTCTCTTTCATACAATATTTTATTATATAAATAGCAACGCGTGTAATTATAAGTTAGTTAAATTCCTGACGATGAGGTAGTAACCTCGAAACCGGTCGAAGTGTAATTTAAAAAAAATAAGTGGTTTATACAAATTTATAAACAAATAAGTGTAAAATGTCATACCACAAAGTGAAAAATGTTTTTGATAACA
Organism: Micrasema longulum; assembly: GCF_059751315.1. Taxonomy (NCBI): domain Eukaryota; kingdom Metazoa; phylum Arthropoda; class Insecta; order Trichoptera; family Brachycentridae; genus Micrasema; species Micrasema longulum. The sequence goes on from NW_028277527.1 coordinate 313,862, forward strand.
ATAATATAAACATTATATTTTAATGTGAAATTGATTGGTTTAAGTTGCGCGGTTGAGTGGCGCCGTTGGTTAAATGACCAACTGCGTCGCGGGTTCGATTTCCGCCAGATGCCAGATAAAAATTAGGCCGGGCTTGATGCGATTTTTTTATAATTTTCCATACTCTCTTTTGCCACCCACTGACAAGCCTTTAAATGAAAGGTTTAGCAGATTACTCGTTAGAAAAAGGATTAACACAGATAAATCTAACCGTTCTAAGAAATAAATAAATTGATAAGTATTTTAGGCGTTTTCGAGCAAGTGCTCGTGAAGTGATTCGGCAGAATCTTACATTCGTCACTAGAGTTACAGCTCTTTTATTTTACATCCACGGATGGAAGAATGAAAGAAATACGATTGTTTAAATACATTGGCAAAATAATAAATGATATACATCGTGTAAAGGTATCACTTAAACCGGTAAGTGACAGGTCACCCGTAAATGCCCGGACTTCCATTTTCCATTATCAATAAATATCTGTCAAATTCATTAATTTCTCTTTTGAGATTTACTATGCGGGCGTTAGGAAACTGCGCACTTATAAAATGAGCTCTTCTTTAACTGACACATTTTTGATCAGGGAAAACTCATTTATCGTCGTATTCCAGGAATATGGATGCAGCGAGAGAGTGTCAATTTAGTAATTTTAATATAAACTGTACATGGCTTTAAAAATGGATAGTGGAAGCGGGATGTGCATGGATTGAAAACTTGATGTGATGTGTAAATTTATTGGTTGGAAATGTTTTGATAAATTGAAAATGCTTTTAAACCCCACGTATTAAAAAAATAATTAAAAAATATGTTTTCTTCCAGACGGAAAAATCACTTTAAATAAGCAATAAAGGAAATATTTCATGCCTTCCTCATCGTGTTATCTTGCATGAGGTTCTGGGTTTGATTCTCAAAAACTTCAACATGAAATCGTCATTTTTGTGGTAAAAAGACCAATGTAAAAATACTTTGAAAAGTTTTTTTAAAGTACACATTTATATATACAATATTAACGTACATAAAAAAGTCAAATATTTGATAATTTTCATCCCAATGATCTATCAACTAATTTATCTAGAATACAAACAGATGTACAGGTTAAATTAGTATAAATAGAAACTTTAAAAAAATTATATATATGTATATACATGCAGGGTATTCTTTAAACCCTGTCACACCCTGTATATATTAAGAGTAGGGCCTGCCATCCAATAACACGTATTTACTTAATTTTACTAAAATAAAGCGACGACGCCGACGGTTTAAACTAAACCTATATAAAAATAAATGTACTATAAATTAAAGGAGTGGTTTTTTCCGGTTGACCAGGACTCTGTGAATTGCAGACTAGGCGGTTTCTCTGTTCTGAGAGCCGCAGTTATTCTTCCAGGATTCCGTTTTTGCTTTCTCAATGGCGATTTTGTAGGCTTGTTTAGCCTCGAGATATTCAGAAAGTGTCTTAGTCTCTCTACGAAGAGAACCCGAGTTCTGAAGCCTGTGTTTCCTGATTGGTATACTCGCTTCGCACGATTTGTCTAAAATTTGCATCATCAGAACGATTTTCTTCTCCAAATCCAGCGAGTTGCTTACTTCGGAGAAATAATTCTGTCGTCCTTTATTTTTCCTTTAATTTACGTTAAACTCCTTCGAAAATTTCTCTCAGTTGGCCTTTTTTTGTTATAGATGGCCGTTTTGGTTTCCGTGGGGTTCCATATTCTGGCTGAAATTTCAAAGTAAATGGGATTATGATCACTTAGATGGTTATTGTTAGACTCCACTCTCCATCTGTCGACGGTATCTATCAGACTTGAAAAGCAGAATGTTCTGTCGATAATGCTCTTGAGGTGGAGGTGACCACGAAAGGCCTCGAAAGTGGGCCGATAACCTTAATTTAAGGTGTGCAGATTTAGTTCAGATAAAAAATTTGCAACTTTTTCGCCCCTTCGATCCGTTCTCGCGTTTCCCCACCTCACATTTTTGGCATTAAGATCACCTCCTATGAGAATGGGAACATCTCCCAGAAGCCTGAGTTTATCTAGAGCAGAAGCAACATCCGAGGCTGGTTCCACGTACATGGATCCGATTACCATGGGTCCGGACCCATTGGGTTGGAATAGACCCGGACGCCGGCGTCAGTTGTAATTTGAACCAGCGTCGTATTAGAGTCACTGTATTTGCTATTTGCTCAACAAAATTCCATTTAAATTTGGTTTGCAGATTATAACCGCTGCTTTACAGACATGCTCCGATGATGTTACCGATTAATAAACGGTAACTCCTGATGCATTAATTTTGCCTGTGTTGCTTGTGTAAGGCTCCTGAAGCAGCAGTATATCCGCCCCCCCGTCTGTTGGCCAGTGCTTCTTCTTGTGCCGCTTTGCAGCGGCCCAGGTTCCACTGTATAACTTTAGTCGCGCCGGCGATGTGTGAACGGATCCCGGTTGTGGTAGTCAAAATGGAGCCAGCCATAATTGACCCTCTCCATAGTCATCACTATCATTTTTATTCGATATGGACATACCCCATCGTTGGCCCTGTGCTTGGATGCCTCGGTTTTACCCTTGGCCATCTTGATGCAGTTTCAGCATCGATGATCTGCTTCTTTGTCCTTATTGGTGCAGTTTGTGGATTTATGGTCACCCGCACAGTGCAGGCAACGGTCTTTGTTTTCCAGGCATCTTACCACGGAATGACCAAAGCCCATGCATTTGTAGCATGCATCCACTGCATCCAAAAAAATATGTTTTTTTTACTAACGTTCCTCATATTAAAAAGATTATTAAAAGTTCATAGTTAAAATAAAAAAGTCTGAGGAAGAGATTTGAAATATTTTTTAAGTTTTGTATAGTTAGAAATATCTATTTTGTTATTTCAAGATTTTTTCTAATAAAAATACAATAAAATATACAAATAAACCATAACCCAGTTATCCATAATGCAGTGGCATTTATAGTGGTATATTACCACTTAACATAAATATTATATACGAGAACACAATCCCAAATATTTGCGCTCAAAACTTTACACGCCGAATCGACGTTACGTATGGTTATCTTTCTAGGGTTAAATGAATTGACTTAAGATATTTCAAGAGAGATGAAGAACATTTTAGGGAAGAGAATATATAAGTCTAGGCATCCACAGAGCTTATGACCTGCCATTGGTCGGTTAAAGAGGCCACTTCACACACTGTGTAACATCCACCATTCCGCCTTTATTTAAACATTTACATTCCATCAATTTTTCCATCTGTTGACGTTTGTGAAGTAAATTGAGTTATGTAGATATTGTATGTTTCTATACTGTTTTATGAAGATAAAGTTCTCTAGTGTTACTTAAGAAATCTGAGGCATTCGAGATGTGGTGCTACAGAAAAATATTGGGAATTTTCTGGAGAGACCACATCACATCCTGCATGACATAATAAAGGGAATGGTTGAGGGGAAAAATCACAGAGGGCGCCCCCGACGGGAGTATTTGGAGCAAGTGTGCGAGGATTTAAACTGCGTCTCATATACCGAGCTTAAGAGGGCTGCAGAGAATAGAGACTTTATTTATTTATTTATAAGTTTCGGAGGCTAGAGGCAATTTAACGAGCAAAAATGTTCGTCATCGTTGGATAATAAATTTAATATAATTTAATTTTTAAAAAATCACTGCTATTTGGAGTGAGCCTGCACAATTTGAATTAACAACGCAAGCGTGAAACTCGGTTTACTGCGCTTTCACATTGCGGACCGCACATTTTTATTCTATCGTCGACATCAAATCGTATTCAAAACTCGACGATGCGAATATTTCTGTTCGTTTTAAGTGAGCCGTAGTAAGCCACCCGATGCAACCGAGAATAGGAAATGGTATTATTTTTATCAACAATATTTTCAGTGATGGGAATATATCTGATCCTGGAGGGCAATTGCGATCGGAAGATACGGAAGCCATGAAAAATCATTTATTTATTTATTTGCATCCTTACTTTTACTTAAGTTTATTGTACACTATTTGAGACAGTAAGTCCCAACTCCATGGGACTAAAAATCCTGACAACACAGACCATGAGTGACACAGACACATGAGTATATTACCACAAATATAAGATTAGAAACATTTAAACTAATTATTAGAAATATTTAAAAAAAAACATATATTGATCGAGCGATTGAATGCGTTAGTATCTACGAACACGCACAGCGCAAAGATCTATATTTCTCTGAAAACCGCACTTAAATGGGTTAAACCGTTTAAAAGGAGTATGGTGACATCACACATACATAAATAATTATATATATATAGATAAAAAACAAATTAAAATACTAGAAACTCAATTATTATGGTTTATTAAGATTTTTTTGTGATTATTACATAAATATAATATATTTATACACTGGATGCAGCACTAGTCTTGTAAAGAATGTGTTAAAAATGTAATAATTATAAATATTTTTTTTCATAATTGCAATAAAATCTCAAAGGTTACGTGGTCTAACGCATGCGCTGTAATTACTCTGAGTTTTCAAACGAAAAAAAAAAGATAGTTCTTTAAAAGGAAAGTAAAAAAGTTTACTTCATGGTTTTTATAAATATTAATACTAAACAATATAACATTTTAAAAAGAATCATAAACACAGGAGTAAAGAGTTTTAAAAAAGTGATGAACTGATCATTATTTGAATTTTTAATTGTTAATTCTTTTTCAAAACACAGGAGATCATCAGCGGCGTGGTATAAAATAAATCTAAATCATCACTGTATTGATTTGCAAGTCGCTGCATGCGAATAATTGGTGAATTCAATGAATAATTAGTACCATGATGATGACTGTTAAAAAAAAATTGAGTCTTCTTGGTCTATGTGGAATACAAAAGTTTATTAAAGTTAACAGTTTGGAGAAATCTATTTTATTATTTAATAATTTATAAATAAACAGGGGGTCATTTATTATAACAAACTATAACATTATATAAAGACAAAAAAGCATGTTTATGTACAAATAAAAATAAAATTGTATGTATAAAAAAATGTAAAATTACTATAAAAAATTACTACATAAATATAATAAATCTGGGATATACCAATTAAATTCTAATGACTGCGATTCAACCTACATTGGAAAAACTAAAAGAAACTTTAATATTAGAGTCAAAGAACATTGATGCTTAAATAATAATAATTTTTCTGAATTCGCAAACCATCTGATAGAAAATAATCTTAACTTCAGTAAAGACACTGGATTAAAAGTACTTCATGTTGAAAATAAAATATTAAAATTAGACAACTTAGAAATCTTAGAAATTCAAAAAGCGATTCATAATAGGAAAAAAATAATTAATAACCAAATAAACCATATTTATTTTAGTCCTCTTCTGTGTAGCTTCGAAAATATTGATATCAAATTACCACCCTTGTAAGGAAAAAAATACTTAATTTATTGGGTCCACGTGTAGTATTTAGTGAACATGCTAAAAATAAAATAGGAATTAATTCATTAGTTACGTAAACCTTGACGAAGAAGGTTGTTTGCTTTGAAACCGGTCGGAGGAAAAACAAAATAATAATAAAAAAATTGTGGTTAAAAACAAAGTTTTTTTATTTATTTTATTATAATGAATAAAAGCAAAGTAAGTGCTTCAAATAAAAGATTTGTATTAAATTACTATTTCGTGTAGCGTTCATTTAATTTCCTCAAGCACTATGCTAAAGCCAATTATTATTTCATTAGTGGTGTGTAACGAATGCGATATTTTATTTTGTGTATGTATTTAAGGGGAAATCGGCGGATGTTTGCAGTGACCTTTTTGATGAAACGGGACGACATGTGACAAGTCTCAGTAACAGAATCAAAGGGAAGCCGCTATGATTGATGTATCAGGCTTTGTGGGAAATGTTATCCGCGACATCAAAAAGGCATTTCGAAATGCCACCATATTCAGCGACGAACAACAGGAGTTAGAGCAGGTGTTTTTTTAATGACATTAGCGAGGAAATGCCAAATCGTAATTCCGGAAATACGGTACTGCTTTCCGCAATCAGATTTTATATTTGGAAAATTGTCTCGTCATTTTCGTGTTCATTAATGACACGTGCTTTTAAATAACATGATTTTCTTTAACAAACATCTAATTAATCGCACGTGAAATTTATACGAAAGTTAAGTGTATTAAAAACCGCGTTAAGCGGGTTGTAATTTTTTAAGACATGTTTTTTTAAGATTTCCTAAATAATTGATAACAGATACGTTTCTTACAATATAAAATGACGGTACTAGTGATAGATAGAAAATGTTTTGAAAACTACCTTATCAATACTAAGCTATTTATTTTCCATCCAAGCTACTAGACTTTGGAATAAGCTACCTCTTCATATAAAAAATGTACCTTCTCTAGCCACTTTCAAGAAACGCCTGAAACATTATAATATATCCCCAAAATCCTAAACTCCTTAGATTTTACTGTTTTTTTTTTTCTTTTTCTTAAATACGTATTTTTATCCCTTTTTTTCTTTCCTTAGTTCCTCTTTCTCTCTCCTTCCAAACACACTATCTGATCCTACATTCCTCATCATTCAACATGTATAACATAATGTACTTTTTTTATTTTATTAAAGTTAATATGTGCAAGCCTTATTTTATTGTGGATAACTTATATAGCGCCACTTTCGTAATAAAATACCTCAAGGGCGCTTTACATGGTGATTCTACTGTTAAGTTAATTTAATTGAAGCTTTAAATTTGTAATTTGATTAAAATAATTTATTTTGTTGTCACGTGCTACGGATTTATTCAAATGATTTAGAGAACAAGTGGGTTTTAAGTTTTTTCCGAAACATCACTTCACTTTCACAGCCTCGCACCTCTGCTGGGAGAGCATTCCATGCCATAGGGCCTGCGACCGCAAATGCGCGCTCACTAAATTTAGTGCGCTGTTTGCGTAGAGGTATAATAACTTTTCCTCTCGCCGTAGACGTAGCTGATCTAAGCGTGAGACGCCTGTCAGCTAGTTCATCTGGAATGCATAGTTCCCTTAGATATTCCGGAGCCGAGTTGTGCAGTGACTTATACATAAGCCAACAGAGTTTGTATTCGACCCTCTGTGGAAAACGTAGCCAGTGTAGTTCCCGAAGTAGTGGAGTGATATGACTGAACTTAGAGATTCCGAAAATAAGTCTCGCTGCGGCATTCAATACAGATTGTAGGCGAGTCATTTTGTTCATTGGTAGACCTGCATAGATACCATTACAATAATCGACTCTAGACACTACAAACGCATTTATTAATTGACGGGCGGCATCAACCGGCAAATTTTTGCGTATGCATTTAATTTGTCTCAGCTGGTAGAAGCATGAACTTATCGTTCTACTAATTTGAGCGTCAAGAGATAGGTCAGAATTGAGTAAAACTCCCAGTAGTTTAACGGTGGGTAAAACGGCACTCCCTACATTGGGTAGAGCCGTATCCTGGATCAAATTCTGTCGTCTGGCTGAAGCCACCCACAGTTGTTCAGTTTTTGATGGGTTTAATGTTAGTCTGTTTTCAGCCATCCAGTTTCCTATTTTCTTGATGCATCCATCAATTAAATTGACAAGCACACTTCTCTCGCCTGGTTTGCAATAAAAATAAATCTGCGTATCATCTGCATAGCAGTGCGACCACAATCCACATTCTTTGATAATGTTCTCTATATCTTTAGTGTAAAGGAGATAGAGAAGTGGTCCGAGTACTGACCCTTGAGGCACTCCTGTAGACACCCGAAAGTTGGTTGAGCTTTTACCCTGGAACACGACTGCATATTCTCTTTTATTAAGATATGAACTGAACCACATATGTGCCTGATCACGGATACCATAAGTTTTCTCCAGACGTTCAAGCAAAATATTATGGTCTACAGTATCAAATGCAGCACTCATGTCCAGAAGAGCCATCAACACCAGATTACCAGAGTCCACCGACGTTATAATGTCAGACAGTACTCTTATCACTCCCGTCTCCGTGGAATGAAAACGTCGGTATGCCGATTGCCTTACCGAAAATAAAGAATTCCGCTCGATATAGTTAACGAGCCTGTGAGAAACTATTTTTTCTAGTATTTTTGATACGATGGGAAGATTTGAAATAGGGCGAAAACTGGAAAGATCTTCCACATCTAGTTGGGAATTTTTTAAAAGTGGAGTTACATTTGCTTTTTTTATGGCTCTCGGAACAATGCTGCGCTCCATGGATGTATTAAATAAATCTGTTAAAAATGGAGCTAATACGTTAATGCATTTTTTCAAAAGCCATGTTGGCATCGGATCTAATATACATTGTTTGTTGGGTAATGCCGCAACAATTTTTTTAACCTCATTTATAGACGTTGGTTCAAATTTACTGAATTTTTGAAGGGCATTATCTAAAATTACAGGTTTTTTCGCTGAACTACACGCCAGTCTGATTTTTTCGACTTTATTTGTAAAAAAGTCGGCAAAATCAGTGGCAGTAGCGCTTGTGTTAGATGTCTCTGCTATACAGTCACCACGAACAGATTGAAGGCTTCGCCAGAGTTGTTTTGGAGACTTTTTCTGTTCAGTGATTTTTGTACACCAGAAACTAGATTTTATTTCTTTTATAAATGTCCTATAAGAGGCTTGCATATCTAACCATATTGATCGGTCCAAAGTTGACAGTGTGTTTCTGTATTTGCGTTCTAGACGTCTTAGCTCTTTCTTTTTGAGTCGACAATTTTCGTCAAACCATGCATCAGATTTCCTTTTTCGAATAGTTTTCGTAGTAAATGGTGCATGTTTGTCTATCAGGTTAGATAGTACCTCATTGTACAACCCAACCAATTGATCGACGTCGTTTGAGCGACGGTCAATGTCCGGACCAATCAACGATGTCAGAAGTTCGGATTTAAAATGTTCTAAATTTAATTTTCTCCATGGCCTTGATGCGAGTGTTTTGTAAGTTGGTGTTGGTTTTTGGATATTAATTTTACAGTGCACTAATCTGTGGTCTGAAAGTCCGATGTCTGTTACAAAAACTGTGATTTTTTTATCACAATTCCGTCGTATTATAACATCAAGTGTACCTCCCGCATCATGTGTAGGGGTATTTACTTCTTGTGAACAATCGAAATCACTTAAAAGTGCATTAAAACGAACCGATTCTGAATCCGTCTTGCGGTCGAAACGAATGTTCAGATCTCCAGTTACGTATGTTACTTCTGTACGAGTGATGGCCCATTCAAGTAAAGATTTTATTTCCGAATAAAATTTCCGAGGTGGTGCTTTAGAACCTGGTCTATAAATTGTGATTAAGGTAAAATGGTTGCTGCCTGCGCTAACCCTACAGCCAATGCATTCAAAAGTTGTGTAGAGTGGTATTTTAATTTTTGTTAATTTAAGCTGATTTTTTGTTAGTACAATAATTCCACCGTGGTTCGTCCATGTTATATTATTTTTCTTATGAACGGTTTCAATGGATGGTTTCCGTGCCTCTTCAATAACATTGAAACCCTTACTACGAAGTAGATTAATGGTAACAGAATTATGGTCTTCATGCCAAGTTTCCGTTAATGCAAGAACGTCTAGATTATTATCGTTAATTATGTTGGGGATATCATCAATTTTATTTCTGATTGAACGTACATTCCATGTACCAAGTGAAAGAGGACAAGGTGTGTTTGCGTTTCTATTTATTTTTACGTGTTTAATTGTTTTTGGTTGATTTTTATCTTTATTTAAATATGTGACTTGTGACTTAGAAATCTGATTAATAAAAGTGTTATTTGTGTTATCAACTGTGTTTGTTTTATTTTTATTTTTTATTTTTCTTCCCCCACGACATCCTCTATATTTCTTAAATAGATTTGAAACTTGTCCTGAAGAAATTAAATTATATTTATATACTATATCGATAACATGCTGATGTCCCAATTAAAAAAAAAGCTGTTATGTTTAATAAATTAAGTTTTTTTTTTGTATCTAACAATATTTTGAATTTGTCCAAATTTTTGTAGGCAAAACTGGATTCAACTCCCCGGGGAGCTGTTAATATTAACATATATATTTATTTATATATACGCACAATGGGCATTTTTATGGACACATTTATTCATAGAAAATTATTACAAAAAAAATAGAAAGACTCAATGGTTCAAGTAGATTTTATGGGAGTGAAATCGGGAGAGAAGTGTTTATAATTGAATCTGATTCAGTGATCGTTTGAAAGAAGACAACTTGTTATTAAAGAAATGAAGACTCGTATGTTTGTTGGCAGATCTAAGAATTCTGGGAATAGGGGAATGAAAACCATAGTTAGTTCTATGGTTATCGGTATGAAAGAGTAAGTTTTGTATGAGGTTTCTAGTTGGGATTTTTAATTTTATTGAGCTCAGTAGTTCAGGCGCATCAAAGAGTGAGTTGAGAATTTTAAATAAGACTATAAAGCTAGGGTTTCCTAGGACAGCGGTGCCCGTATTTTAACGGCCGTAGTGAACGGTGATGCAGTGGACAGCCGTCGTAACGGTGACTAGAGTGTGGTTTTCTAGGAAAACGGTGTTATCAACACCATTTAACACCGTTTTCCTAAGAAACCACTCTCTAGTCGACGTTACGACGGCTGTCTACTGCATCACCGTTCACTACGGCCGTTAAAATACGGGCACCGCTGTCCTAGGAAACCCTAGCTTTAGGTTGGATTTATTTTGACGGTCTTGAAGAAAAGATATATTCAAGGTAGTTTTTAACTCATTATACGTGTATAGGTCTCTGGATAAGCCCAACCTCCAGCCTATCTTTCTCAAAAATCGATGTTGAACTGATTCAATATTCTTGATGTGAACATCATAATATGGAGACCAGATAACAGAGGAATACTCTAGGTATATTACAACAGAGATGAAGAACATCTTAGAGAAGGCCATATATGGAAGTCTAGGCATCTACATGGCTTATGACCTGTCATTGGCTGGTTAAGGTGGCCACTTTACACGCTGTGTAACATTCACCATTCTGCCCATATTTGACATCTATATTCTTTCAAATCTTTCATCTGTTGATGTTTGTGAAATTAGAGAGCTGAAACCTTTATTTATGCGGGTGAGATTCATATAATTGATATATTTCACCTACATACTATACATACTAGGCAGCGCCTGAGAATTATATTTTTTTCAATTTCTATACTTCTTCATGGACCAGGTGGATTTATCAACAATATTTTGAGTTTGTCTAATTTTTTGTAGACAAGGACTGGATTCAACTCCTTAGGGCTTACAACAATAGTTAGAGATTTCTCGGTTATAATGACTTCAGAAGTAGAAAAAAAAAAAAAAAAAAACAGTACTTCCAGGAATGATATAAAGTAGTGCCAATTAGTTGATAAAAAAATATATCGTATTTTTCATTTTTTCTATCTTCTCTCCTTCTTTTTTTATCCCCTGTTTTATTAACACTTTAATTTAAACTAACCAAAAAAATCAAATCAAATCACTAGTACTCGTATGTGTAAAAAACAGGTACTTGATATATTTGTAGCGTCAAAAACATCCGCGCGTTACGGCGATGTGTAGTAAATATCATGCAAAAAATGATGGAACTTAAATTGGAAAAAATGATTATTCGTGCGCAATTGTTTTATTCATTGAAAGTTGATGCCAAAAGCGATAACAAATTTAATCTTATTGCTAGAAACATGAAAAAAAAATACCTGACGTTCGCTGCTCTAACAAAGAGACCGCCCCTAACGAAGGCTCGAAAGCAACTGCGGCGCACAACTGGCGTACTGCGGCAGTGGTACAGGTTACATTGCGACTGTCTTGCTTGATCTGTGAATTTGTCTCTCTTGCTCGCGAATATTCCTATAGCATCGAGAGTAAGACGTAAAGAGCGTTCGAGACAACCGTATATTCGGTACTCTTCGGTAATTTTGCCGAATCTATAAATCAAATATTTTTGTTGGGTCTTATTGTAAATCAAATCATTATGCAATATATTATGTTTTAAAAAATACGTAAAAACAAGGAAAACTGATTTTTTTATGATTAAAAGTTTAGAAACTAAAGTGTACTAATAATATTTTAGTAATAATGAAATATTTAGTAATACTTGATTTTTATTACACTTTTTTATAGAAAATTTGTTTTAAAATACCCTTTACTAATATGTATTTTTCCATCTTGGCAAAGAAATAAATTTGTTCAGAGGAAGCAAAGTTTTTTTTTTGATATCGTATCCAATTTCACAGTTGAAAAGGTTCTAAATAACAATTTACATCAAACCTCAGAGGAATTACTCAATTTCGCAGTTCGAGCCCCTAATAAATACTTAAATGTGAATAATCGCGTTCATATGTAATTAATTTACTGAAAATAAATAACAATGAAAATATGACTGAACATAAATTGGTGCAAGTTTAATTTACTTCGAAAAATGAAAAAGAAAAATTGTATGGAAAAAAATAAATTTGACAATGTTTTGAGTATGGCCAAATGTTTGCGAACAGGGTAGATTTCTTCGATTGGGAGCTATTTAGATTTATTGCAACAGAGAGGGAATACATTCTTGAGAAGAGAATATGGAAGTCTAGGCATTTGCATGGCTTATGACCTGTTATTGACTGGTTTAAGTGGCCACTTTGCAAACTGTGTAACATTTACCATTTTTTCTATGCTTAAGCATCCAAATTTTGCGTAAATTTTTCAAGACTATTTAGGAGCTATTAAGATCTAAATTTGTTGCGATAGAGAGGGAAAAAAAAAAGGTAATACGGAAATCTAGACATTAACAGGGCTTATAACTTGTCATTGGGTGGTTTAGGTAGCCCTTTTGTACACTGTGTAACATTCACCATTCTGCCTATGCCTAATCATCCACATTTTTTTAATTCTTCCATTTGTTGACGACGTAAAAGAGCTAAAACCTTTATCATATGAGTGAGATTTATCCGGCTGAACCTGAAATCATTTTTTTAAATACCTGTTTGTTTAATCAACAATGCTTTAAGTAAATCCGAGTGTTTGTAGACCGGTTGGATTTCTTGCCTAGGGAGTTATTCTATATTTGTTGTAACACAGAGGAAAAACACAGTTTCAGCTATTTTACTTCACAAATGTCAACAAATGGAACAATTGAGGGAATGTAGGTGTTCAAACATAGGCAGATCGGTGAATGTTACACACTTGTGTAAAGTGACCACTTAAACCAGTCAATGACAGGTCATTAGATCTATAAATGTCTAGACTTCCATATTCCCTTTCCCTTTCGGCAACAAATTTAAATTTATGAAATACTAGCGGACCCGACAGAAGTTTTCATTGATAAGTACGTACCTAGTTACTTGTTTATGATTGGATTCCAAAACTAAAAATTGTTAATATTCAAATATTGAATTTCAGTAATTACCTAGATACTTGTTTATGGCTGAATTCCAAAACATAATAATAATAATAGAACTGTTCATTTTTCTTTTCTGAATAATATTCGCATTTGGAATAAAAGAAAAGTTTTTCCATTTATTGTAACATCACAATTATTTGTTATTATCAGTATTTTCGTTCATAAAGACTTACCGTATTTATCATTTCTCAATATAAATTGTACGTGAGATGGGAGTAGTAGAAACTAGATTTATAATGATACTCAAACGATGTTCTTCGTCGACGAAGGCATTATCCTTTGTTGTCGAGTGTACATACACGGAAAATTCTAAGTAAAATATGGTGCGCAGGACAAAACGTATACCTCCATATGACAGCGTGGTCTCGGAGAAAGGACGAGAAATTTAATATTGCGTACAAGAATGTATGTAGGAGAATATATAAGAAAATTCCACGATTAAAAAGGACAAGAGTCGAGTTTATAGACTGTATAAAATAACGGTATTGAACTCAATTATTGACGGCCGAGTAGGAAAACGCTGGCGTTTGTTTGAAAAGCCTCGAGCTATATCTCAGAATTATCAAGCGTAAAACTAGTTGTTTAATTGCCAGAAAAGATGAATAGATTGTTCAGTGTTTTTGTTTTTATCTTAGGGGAAATATCATTTTACGTTTGCAATATTAGGAAGAAAACGCAGTAAATTTAAAGTGTTTTCCACATTTGCTTTGTGGAAAACACTTTGAATATTTAAAATGAAACACTAAAAAACGTAAAAATAATGTAAAAATAAAGTTTATATTTACACCTGATGATGGATAATTCAGAATACCTAACGTATATGTTTTATTACACAACGTAACTTGTTGTGTAATAAAACATTTTTGTGGTAAAAATTACAAAGTGTTTTTTTTAAATAAATTTATTTTGGAGCATCTACTTATTATGTTTTAAATATACTAACATAATGTTTAGATGTACTAATTTGACTTGCAATTAAAAGTGATATGATGATTTAAAAAATAAAATAGTTTAAAAAGACACTAAAATAAAATGCAGAGTGTTTCAATTAATATTATAATGTTTTGTTTGTGTGTTGGCTGTATTAAAACCATAAGATATTCACAATTCATTTTTTATTCATGTAAATGTTTACCTACTCAAGAAACCACGAAGATTTACGGACTCTAAATCAATAAAGATTAATGATCGGTAGAGTAGAATATGTTTAACTCATAACCCTTTTCAAGTCTTACACCCTCTTACAAAGATCAACTTTTTTGTTTTGTGATCGAAGTGATTTAGCTCTGAAACAGGAAAGATTAAATTCGCTTTCCGTTCTACCAGACATGACTCCTAATTTTAACACGTAATTTCACGGATATTTACGACTAACGCAAAATAGTCAATATTTAAGTAAATAAAAAAAAAGCAAATATAAATTAACCAAACAAAGATATTATATTGTATATAAGAGTACATTTAACATGTTTATTGAAACCTATTTTTCGACGTCAGATATTTTCCGCGCAGTACTGTGTAAAAATGTAAGTATACCTACTTTGAAAAAAGCAATGTATAAAAAAATCAGTTTCGGATTTCAATAAAAAAATATCATTATTAGGAACTTTAGAAAATAAAGTAAGAAATATTACTGCTTGTACTACCTTATTACTATTATTTTTGACGATAAAGAAATACTAGCTTTTTGTACTTTACCCAAATATTTCATTTTTCGTGGCACTTTTCACACGAGTTGTAAATAATTCACAATTGGAAAATGGAAATCAATTTGAGGTAGAGTGGGGTCCGAATCTCGGACTTCTGATCCGTGAGTCCGCAACACTAGGCACGAGACCACAACCCGATTCAACTTTGAATGCCAATCATAAACCATTTACTTTTAACTCTAACCTAATGACAGCGAAATACTTTTAAAAGTCTTACTAATGATTATTCTCTCGTATGTCGTGAATGAAGGGTGGCCAAAAAAGACGTTGCATGATCAGAAAAACCAAAATTTCTAGATTAGTCACGTCAAAAACCGACAGTCGAATGGCATGTATAAATGTGGAAGAAGATAGGAGTGAACATATTTAATTTTTGTTTTTAATTTTCAATTTTTGTTTTTGATTTTCAATTTTTGTTCTGAATTTTACAATTTTAGTTTTTAATTTTTGTTATTTCTTAGTTTTTATTATAAAGTATTATTTATCTTTTATTTATAATTGTAGCTTCAGAAAATATATTATTGTACCTGGGGTTGTATTCTGAACGCTTTCACGAGCATAGAAAATGCTTCTTTTGGGCGTAATTATATCTATTTTGACAATAACCTTTTCCATTTTTACCACATTAAATTACTTCTCGTGATAAGTCCTTATGACTTATTGGTTGCGCCACATGTACTATGTTTATTGTGTATTGCACATTTCCTAGGTTGATGTGTTAAATTTATTGCTACCAACTGAGTCTCGGTGAGAATGTTGGAAGTATCTTACTGTGGATACAATGTTTTTCTCTCCGGCTCAATATTAACTAAACTGTCAGTAAATGTACACGTGATTTTGATAGTATCAACGCAATCGCTAAAAAGTATTTTTAGCTATCAATAAGTCATTCCAATCCACCGTGTCGTGTTATCGT
This sequence comes from Micrasema longulum, assembly GCF_059751315.1. Taxonomy (NCBI): domain Eukaryota; kingdom Metazoa; phylum Arthropoda; class Insecta; order Trichoptera; family Brachycentridae; genus Micrasema; species Micrasema longulum. The sequence goes on from NW_028277527.1 coordinate 329,892, forward strand.
ATGAATTTATAAGCTAGAAACCGACAAGTGCCGATCTGACCACAGGATCTGACAGAGCCTGCCAGAAAGAGAAGATTTAAGGTGCCAAGAAACCCAGTACAAGGTGGGTAATTGCTTTAATTTATATTAGGGTTTGGTGACAAAGTAACTGAAGATAACACAATAGTATCGCCAAATCCGGGAACCAGCAAAAACGCAATATTATGGCGTCTGTATCTGGCGAGTGGTGCGATCACTTATCATGGTTGCGATATCTCCCAGTAATCCTAACATAGTCTTAATATATTATACATGCAAATTTTCATAAAGCGACATAAAAAAGAAGAGTCGTGGCAATAGAAAAATAGGGTTACCTCACGGATTAACCTATTACGCAATCAGAAAGAGTTAGTAAATTAGTATTTATAGTTTTTATGTGGAGATTTTTCCAAAGAAATATAGAGGGGCTCGATTGTAACCTAGTGTTTTCATCGACCGGTTACGTATTTTGATCTTTGTTTTTTAAAAACCCCTCCATGAGTATTTTTGACTCGATGGCTAGTCTCATTTAAAAAGTCTTAAAAAGGAATGGAGTGGAGAAAAGTCTTCCATGTATTAAAGTGTTTAGCGTGTTCGCCTACCGACTACCGGTTCTGTGTCCGATTCCTGGTAGGTTCAACATAAAAAATGTTTTTATTCGATAATTTTTGAAAACTACAATATTTCGCTGTCCCTGAACTGGCACCTGAAGCGTAAAACTGATCACTTTACCTTCTTGTAATACACGATTGAGATACACCGCATTTATTTTTCCAATGCAGTGCCCTTTGCACCATGAGGTGTGGATTGGGCTTTGATGATGATGATGGGCTGTGCGGTTTTCGAAATTCATTATATCTTGTGTGTTTACACTACTTACTTTTTGATGGAGGGGGTTTGAACCCCTAAACCCTTATGTGCGTCGTTGCCGAATAGGTACACAAACATACTTATAGAGGTATATTTATCTATACCTACATAGACAAATCAACAACCATATATTGAAACTTACGAAAGGAGATGGCTGCTTAATTGTCCATATGCACAGAAAAATATAGAGAATAACCTATTACTTAACAATGGGGGGAGGGGGGCAAATCACCCCATTCTCCTTATATTAGTTCTTGAAGTTTTTGAATACCTTGTAAAGAATTGTATCGAAATAATAAGCCTGAATGATTACATTCAAAATTCGATCTTAGTATTCATATCAAAAAGAGAATATATTGTGCCTTCTATGAAGGAACAGGAAATTATGAACTAAAACAAAATGATGTTTTCCTCGAATTATTTTTCTCAATAACACATTTCAAAGGGCGCATGTTTGACTTTGAAGAAAAACGTTTTCAAATCTACGTATCGGGTTTATTGTTCTGTTTTTAAATATAAATTTAATAAGCCCTATACAGATAAAACCTTTTGTTTGCTCAAATATTTCTACTAAGATTCTGCCTACGCTAAGTATTTATTTAGGCCGTTTATTAAATATTTGTAATATCGACAAATTTAATGAATTTTGTTTAAAAAACAAATCTTTGGAATGCTTAGCAGTTTTTTAGTTTGTTATATGATATTTATTTTTTCCATATCCGGAAGGAGTGAAGAAAAGTTCCATGTGTGAAATAAAAACAGAATCATGAACTAATGTTTTTGTAGCCTGAATCCTGAAAAAGGAAATCAAGTGAATAAACTGATTAGTGCCTGGCTAGGTTCCTTCTTATATTCATGAAGATGTGGATTGTAAGGGAAATGTCGCTTCTTCGTAGAGATCGATTCTTGCCAGATTAGAATTTGAATTTGGAGGAAGCTGGTATAGTAAAGACCCACAACAATAGGAACCGGTAAACACGACTGTTGTTTCAGGAGCTAAAAAAACAGGAGCAAGAGGAATAAAAGAGCAATATGGAAGTACCTACCAACTTCACTGCCTTGTATAGCAAATATGCAAGTCATAAATTGTCTATGTTTTTATAAATGTATGTACGTGTATGCGCATGGGCGTATGTACGTGTGTGTGTATGTACATGTGTATATATGTGTATATTTACATATACATGTGTGTATATATGTGTATGTCTGTATGTATATGAATCAAAATATGTATCCGAATAAGTTTAATTTTGTTTGTCTGTGTTCTATATTAATTTGTTAAGTATTATAATATATTAAAATGTAATTGCCTAGCTTGGAACGGGGTATGTACCCTTGTTAGCTGGGCAAAGTGAATATGGAATTGTATTTTGATAAAGAGTGTGAATAAATAAATAAATAAATAAATAAAATAAATGCACCGAAACCAACTCTCAGAGGTATATATAAAATGATAAAATGTTGTTACGAAATTATTTGAAACTATTTTTTATAACGTTGAACCTTTCTGTTTTTATAAAGTAACATATTTTCTGAACCACCAAAGATTGCTGAAATCTATTGAAATCAGTACAAGTGTTTCTTTAATTACTTTCCGTTTTACATAAAAAAAATTGGTACAAACAAACATCTCATATTCCAGTCACCAGTTGTAACGGCCTTGATTACACGTGCTAACGACTAACGTATTTTTCTCATATCTCTTCCTTCAATTTGCTAAGAACAATGACATCGTCTTTTTCACACAATAAAGAATAATTTTAAAAGCCTGACTTCATACAATCCTTCAGGAGCTAGCGTCTAACACTTCTCGGGGGACGTTCACGTGTGTAACACCGTGTGAACGTTCGAGTTTGTCCGACAAATTGACAACTTCAACCTACATTGACTTAATAGAGAAATTTGAATTTTTGTTTTTTTATTTATTTTATTTTATTTTATTTATAAAAAGAAAACAACAGCCACTGTTAAAAATTTTTTTTCAACAAATAAATCAAAATTATAGACTCATTATAGTTTTTCAAACATAAGTAAATTTAATGCAAAAAAAAGATAAAAAAAAAAGCGTATCGTACGGAAATATTTTTATATGTTCATATTGAAAATGTAGTTGGGCTTCGCCGATCCGGTGATCTCGGTAATCCGGATGGATAGGGCGGGGGCATTTGCAAGGGAGGTTAGAGGCGTTTCACCTGCGTCGAGCGCCGTGCTTCTGTTTTATTATTTTGTTTTTTTAGCTTCATTTTAAACCCGTAGCCTTCCTACATGTTTATTATTCACTATTGTTAATATTGTCTTGTGATAATTACAGAAATTTCTAAAGTTAAACATGTATGTTTTATTACCATCAAAGTATTGCAGACCATAATCCGGACGCCTTGGTTATCCGTCAAGATCTTGTTTTTTGCCTGTCCGGACTATCGAGGCTCCACTGTAGTTCATTTTGAAAAATAAATGATTTTCAAGCTACAAAATCACCCAAAATTAGTCCGATTTGGATATAATTTTACATATAAACATGTTTTCCGTCCCAAATCAATAAGATGCGATATAAAATTCGATTTCCAATAATTTGTCAATAGTAAACTATAAAAAAGAATCCCCGAGTGATGAATGGATGTTAAGCGTCTTGCGATCTACAAGGCGCACATGTAATACTTCACGAAGGAGTTAAATAATATTATTAAAATACCTCCAAACTTAAAGTTGTTTTATTAAAATTAAAATTGATGTTTTTTTTATTACAAAATTTTGGCTAATCTCTTCTTCTTGATAAATCTATTTTTTGGTTAGCTGGAAGATATTGCTTTTAGCAATAAGTCCGCCAAAGTACTAATTCGTTGTACTTGAAGTTTTAAATAATAAATAAACAAATAAAAAATAAATCATAAATTTATTTATTCATTCATCAAAAAATTAGTAAGATACACAACGAATACAAAAATAACGATAAAAAGAAAAAAAAATATTGGGTGGACAAATAGTAGGTATTTACAGAAATATTAAATATTAACTGCGAGAAAACCCGCTAAACTGCGAGAAAACCAGCTAAACTGCGAAATCAATCGCTTGTCAGCGGATTTTAGTAGCACTTCATATTAATCATCATCATCATCATCATTCCCTTTCCGCACCTAATGGTGCACAGGGCACTGCATTGGTACACCAATCGCAGTGCATCTTGCTCATTTTTGTAACATGGAGATAAGCTGATCAGTCTTACGCTTCAGGTACCAGTCCAGGGACTATAAAAATTATAGTGCAAAAACACCTTGTTAAATAGATATTTCATGTCATTAATGTCGGGAATCGAACCCAAGACCTTTTGCATAGTAGGCGAACGCGCTGACCGACGAGGCCGCTTACGAGGCCGACAAAACCATACTAATAAAAAATACGACACTTCATTTTAATCAGAACATTCAAATATAAATACTAGCTTAAGATTGTTAATAAATAAAAAAAAATACGCTTTCACTGAGTAATCAGATACCAGGCACAAAAAAAAACGCATTTGTATGTACTTAAATCATAAATGAGTAATGTAGTCAATTTATCATGTTTTCCTCAAAATTTCAACCTTTGATATCAAGTTTCTTCTTAATTTCGCGGCTATTTGCTTAATTTGTTTGAACATGATCTTCAAATCACGCTCTACAATTTTGATCCTCAATGACATCATATCTTTTCCCTTCGTTTACAAATCCGCACCTAAAAATTCAAGTTAAAAAAAGTTTAAAAATTGTAGCATCTGAGTCAAAGTCTTATTTTTTTCACGCAAATGTAACCATTACATATTTCATTGTACTGTCTTTTTATGCAACTGTCCTTACCTCATAAAAAAGTGTCGATTGAAATACATATCTGAGGTATGCATAACTGTGTGATTTTCCGTAAAAAACAATTACATTACCACAAAAGCATTTTATATTAAATTAGCAATGGAATTAAGGAAACGGATTAAAGACTTGATGTATTTTTATAAAATAATTCATCCTAAAGTTGATTCTGCATTTTGTTTATAGAATGTACCCCTGAATGTCCCCAGTCAGCGATTTAGATCATACACTACATTTTATCTTCAACCTTCAATAATAATATGGCTCACTTTAATGCATTATTACGTATGTTAAGATTATATAATTATTGAGAAAGAAATGCTGATATTGATAACTTTAACGATTCATGAAATAATTATAGGAGAACTGTAATGTAATGTATTCAATTAAATAGTTCCTTATGTTGGCTAGGTAAAATGATTGTAATAAACTGGTAGTATAATTAATTTCATAATATCAATATAATTTAATTGAGCTAGTTAATTTTAAGAAGAAATTATATTTATACACACTTTTTAAAAATTATTTGCGCTCATTGTGTTCACATATAACTGATAAACAATATCTAAACACAGCATATTATGATTATTGTACCAATTTTTGATGTATTGTTTATTGTTTGTCAAGCATAATAAATAAAATATAAAACAAACAGATTTCTCAGAAAAACAATACAAAATATTAGATTGTTTTTATCTTTAAGGGGTTATTTAAAATCTTTTAATTTAATTATTAATTATAAAAATATCGTTATTGACAGCTTTTTAAATTTGCAAGTGTTCAATTAGATTCATTTATTTTAAATATAACATATACATTACAAAAATATATTCAATACGTACATATTACAAAAAAGAAAAAAAAATACACGAAAGAGATTCATGTCAAAGTAGTAGAAGAATCCTGCTCCGGAAAACCCCTTCGGATACATGGAACAGATCAATATCCAGAGCGATGTTGTTCAGCATAGCGGTAGCCCTTCCAACAGGCATAACCATAGGCAGGTTGGTCCTGAATATCGGAATATGAAACAATCTATGCTGACGCTGTCTTAGGTAATTGTCAGGAACATACAAACCAATGCTCATCATAATTTCAGAATTATCGATCATACCGCGCAACAATCTATAAAAATGTGTAATCAAATACACATTCCTTCTAGTCTCTAAACTGTTGTAGCCAAGCATACCCTGGAGAAACTCGGTCGGGTAGAGCCAAGGATAATACCCGCACTCTCTCATGTAGAGATATCTCAGAAACTTCTTTTGGATTTTCTCTATCATAAGAGAGTACTTCAGTTCATGTGGCCCCCAAATCATCGAGCCACTCTCGAGTCTACTTCGCACCGAGGAGTTGTAAAGAGTTCTCAGTACGCGGGTCTTTTCGAAAACCCTGGCAGTACGCAGAACAAATCCTAACATCTTCAATGTATTACCACTGATTGATAAATAGTTATTATGTATTTGATTGACCTAATTTACACAAAATTAATAGACACGTACCTAGTTGGAGACTGCTGGGAGACTTTAGATAAATTTATTTATTATTAATCAAAATACGGTTCTGCGAACTGTTCAGAGAGTGATATAAAATTCATGTTTATGCTATAATTTTTATTTTTAAATGACACAAATGATTTTACTTTCCATCATGCTGTATCACAATTCAACACAGGGCTTTTGGTTGAATGGGATTTGGGGTACGTTACTTTATAATAAATAAAATAAAATAAAATGTAGTAATTTAAATTGAAAGAAAATAAAGGAAAATAAAATAATATTCAAAAGTCAAATAAATTAAACTGAAAAAAAAATAAAATGACTGAAGTTGGTATAACTCCTTATTAATTTATAAGGGGAAGTACGACCAACGCCAAAACAATACATATTAAACTAAAATAATCACTTATTATGAATATAAAGATTATGAATTTAAGAATCGGGTTGTGGTTCTGTGGCTAGCGTTGCGAACTCCCGGATAGGAGGTCCGAGGTTCGAATCCCCCCTACCCCAACTTGATTCTAATTTTCTAATAGTGAAGTAATTTTGCAACTCGTTTAAAATGGCCCAAAAATTTAACCGCTTGGGTGAATCACAAATAATATAGGGTACATCATAAAAACGCAAATGATATATTTTTATTTTTAGAAAAAGCTGCAGGACAATCTTCTACCATGCGATCTGAGGCGGGAAAGTGAAAACGATCTATGGGCACATTTTAGAATAAAGCTGAACATCAGATTCAAAATATAAAGTATAAATTCTAGACAATCCTCTTACAAGTTTGATGTCGATTCAGGCTGTGGAAGGCTTCCTTTCCAATGTTAAATTTCAAGTTGATGGTGCTATCGCTTTCTCGCTTTTCAAAATGATTTTCTGCCGAGTCAAAGACTCACTTTCATCTATTTTTCACAAATTTGGTATCTACTTGTAATTTAGATTTTAAAAAATAAGTATATTTTATATTATATTATACTATAAATTTATTCCATAAAAAACTAGTTAACATATTTAATAACAGAGAACCTTTATTAAACTAGTAAATATAAAATAAAAACGGAGTGTTCTCTGTTTATGTATTAAAATAAAATAAAAATTCTTCGTTAAATGTATTTTACCTGGAAAATCACAAAGTTAGTGCTGCAATTCCTTTTTTTTAAATGAATTTTTTAATACGTCTTCTATTCACAAAAATATTACAGGTAAGTACAAACATAGTAATAATTTAAAAAACAAACAAGACAATATTTTTTTAAAGACATGCTGAAACTAAAAAAGTATGCAGCAATGCAAGAACATCAAAAGTAAAACTTAACGTTATAAAAAAGAGAAAAATATGGAAACAATTTATCATTTATAGTAAGGCATAAAAATACGAATTAAAAAAAAAAAAACTACCATTTATCGTATTATTGAAATTTACAAGCAAAATAAATAAATAGATTTTTTGTTTGACCTTTTGATAGTTAATAACACGGATAACAATACAAAATAAGCGTTGGCAAAAAGCGTTTGAAAATACGTAGCAATATCATACTTAAAGTCGCTTCTCAATCTTTGCAGACGTATCCACCCGTAAAGGCCTTTGTATGGGCAGAATGATTGCGGAAGTGACGTAGATGGAAGTGTATTTCTCATGGAAAGGGGTACGGGGGAGGGGAGGGGCGAGGCTTTAAGGGTGGGGGGCAGCGGCCACTTTGCGCGAACAGAGGGGGAAACAAAGTGAACAAAAAACGTGTATTAACTGTTATGTACGAGTACTACACGCCTGTTCGCTATTCAACTGAGTGGCAGCACTTAGAAATATTAGGTATAAGGGATGCAACAGTATCGATACGGCAAAACATTGCAATTTCATTAATCAGCATTAATTTAAAAAAAAACATAGATTAATCATTATCACTATCGTTTCTCTATGCGTACAAAGTGGTGCATAGGACACTGCTTTGGCACGAAATGAAGAACTTCAGCCTTACGGGAGATTGGATACAATAAATGTTTTCTTGCTGGTGGTAAAAATTGGAGCATTAAATTGTCCGGCAAAGTTTCCTAAAAATGTACTAAAGAAAGAAACTTCATTTGGATAAAAATGAACTACTTAGAACGACGTCACTGGTTCACGATGAGAGAATAAGCGGAAGAGAATCTTTGACGTCACACGCGGAGTTATTTCAGATATACAAAACTTAAAAAAAATGTAGCGCTGATAATACGATGTATGAAATATTTTATATTTTTTTGCTTTGTTTAATAGTCTATTAACAACAAAAAAACCACTGAAATTCCTTATTGCTGCGTATCGGGATCATTACATAGACAGTAATGGTATATTACAGCGTACAACCACCTTTAAAATCAATGTTTCACGTCCACCCAGCTATAAATCGAACCCAAGACTTCAAACATGGTGGGCAAACGCGTCACCAACTATACTGCAAGGCGGAATTATCTCCACTCGATTTTCTTTTAAATTTTGCATTGTTCTTAAAAAAAAAAAATTAGGCGTGCAATTATTTTGATATTTGTTTTTACGTCTTCTTCGTAAAAAAGGTTTCGGGTTTAATTTTCGGAAATGTCGACGCCAAATATTTATTTACTTGGTGGTTCGAACTGTCAGTAAGGACGTAGTGCGTCGCATCTTACTGGAGGTTCTGATTCTATAAAATACTGAGAAACGCCCAGTTGGTTGTTACCGTCAATGCTACTGACTATTCCAACTCGCTAGCGTCCACGTCGCAAACCCTGGGCAATGGGATCAGACTCATAATGGTGTGATTACAAACAGACGACGAAATGACGAATTGCGAGTTACTGGCCAAAAACCACAATCAAAACAAACCAGCTAAGGGAAGGTAACCCAGACAGAAAAATCTACCAGTAAAGGCAACGGGAAAAAACTATGGTATTCTTTTCACAGGAATAACTATGGTGAGTACATCAAATAAGGAGGGTTGACCTGTTCCGAATAGCGGAGGACAGGTAATACTTTCGCTGCAGTGATCGCCAACGTCGGGGGAGCCTTACAAGGCACCGGAAGAAGAAGTAGTTTTACACTGAAATATTTCACAGTTCTTCGACAGGCACCTGAAGCGTGAGACTGACATTATCATTATCATTATCAGCCCTCTCAAGTGCAATGGTAAACATGGGCTGCCGCCTTAGATCTCCACATTTCTCTATCCTGAGCCAACCGCATCCAACCGTTTCCTGCAAACCGTCTTATGTCATCAGACTAACTTGCCTGAGGCATGCATACCTATTCTGGGTTGCCATTCCAGAACTCTATTAGTCAATCTAGTCAGCACTATTTCTGCTTGACAACCCTGTAAATGACTTCAGTGCCCGCATAAGAATGTTTTATTATTGGTGCATAAGTGTTGTTATATGCGTCATTAGGTGCAAAGACGGGAATAGTGGTAATTACATTATGGCTTCAAATGCCAATAAAAAGCTTATATACATATACTGCAGGGTGGTGGATGTTAGACAATGTGTAAAGTGGCGACTCAAACCAGCCAATGACAGATCATAAACACAAGCTTAGCGTCGTCCCCCCCCCATTACCGTCTCACACCCACATATTTCATAGCGGATTTTTTTATCCGGCGACCTTAATTTTATATGAGTGCACTTTATGTGTAGGTTTTGTTAGGTTAAATATAAAAAAAACATCATATCAGAAAACATATTTGCATAATGTAAATGAAAGAATATATAGTAGAGAGAAAGTGCAGAACTACGGAAGACGATTTTTTTTTTAATTAACTCAAACAGGCAGGATAACAAAAATAATAAAACGGAATTTTACGAGCTTTAGCGTTTGCAAATGACGACATCGCACCTTTAGGACGAAAACGACTCAACTAAAAAAAACAACTTTTTGGGAAACTGCAGAATGTAAATTGTGACACCTTCGTATTCTTTCGCTGATTGTTTAGTATTTTTCAAAGTAAGCACCAAATTTTGAGTTAAAAATTATACCGAAGGTATTTAGTTATGAATCAAAATGAAAAAAGCGTAATAAACATAAATTATTATAAGTTAAAATAAGACACTTATTTGATGAGTCATTATTTGATTGAAAAAAAACAAACAAACAAATGAACTTTGATAAATAAGATAATGATATAATTTTTATTCGGTCAGATCAGGTCACCACACACATGTTTTTATTTTTTCACGAAATGACATAAACTTTAATTAGTCACTAGATTATCGGTAAGTCAGAACAAAACAACCACAAAGCTAATAATATTAAAATTTAAAATTTAATATTTAAAAAAATAAAGTAAAGTTGCCATTTGTATCAGAATAAAATCGATTCAACCGGTTTTCGGTCACTACATGTTTGTCTGCGTTGCGTCTTTCACACAGCAATATAAACACAACACAAAACTGACACGGAACCTAAATTCTCTGAGTAATAATGAGATTTATGTAACGGTTTTGTCCTATTTCCACCCGAATGCTGTATTTTTTTTATGCAGAAAGATGGATAATGTTCATTGAAGTTGTTTTATGATCTTAAATCATTTTAAGGTTTTTTAGATTTAGGTTGTTTTCGTCCTAAAGGTGCAATATAACATCTCCGGAATCCAACTTACGAGCTTCATCACTTTCAATAGAAAGTATTACAAGTACAACAAGTCTTACTTCGGACATTTTTGAACGTAGACAGTAGACACGTTTTAATAAGTTTCAATTTGCTGAAGATGCGCTCACCGCTAGCGACGGTGCGGTGGCAGGAATAGTAAGTAGAATTCGGAGTACAACCCAAAGATTTGGGAACAAGTCCTCAAGTCGTCGAAGGACCTCAATTGAAGGACCTCAATCGTCGAAGGACCTCAATGCGTCGAAGGACCTCAATCAGAGTAGCTATTACATCGTCGTTCAATATCGACTGTACACGAAGCAGCTCATTATATAGCTCACTCCCGATTATATCAAACACCCGTTTGTGGGTGATCGAACAAAATAAAACTTAATTAACTCTTAAAAGACTGTGGTTAACAATTTCTTTGCATGCGGTGATGTAACATAGTGTTACCACAAGCAAAAGACGGAATATTCTAAAGTTCACTTGAAAAAAAAACATGGAGACATACAGTTTAATAATTCTTTTTTCACAATCAGTAAAATTTAACACATATTTTAGGCCGGTTTTAGCAAAATAAATTAAAAATCATAAATTCGCTACTCATGTTGCACGCGTGCGTCCCCATCACTGTCAATAACTGACTGAATCTGTTTCAAACAACACCGGCCACAGAACAGCATTTCTGTCTTCCTTGTTATGAGCTCTATTTTCTTTCTCTCTCTTATACTTTATTGGCGGACATTCATTATCCGCGTAGCACGGATAAATATTTTTTGTATTAAAATCCAGCATAGTTATAAAAAATTTACTTTCCAAATGCGGTGCGGTGTCCATTTGAAGATTACGAAAAATACAACTTTATCATTTAAAAAAATAAGAGAGAAATATCAAGTCTTGTATCGTATGTAGATTAGTGGGACATCACAGCCACACAAGACTTAATGAATTCAATTAATATCAATAATTATTATAATATTTGTGTTAAACGTTATTCTGTTATTTTCACTCCAATCACTATGGAAACTATTGTTTATTGTGACGTAAAATATTTGTTTTGTAGTTTAACATTGCTGTAATTCATTGTCCCTTGACTGGTGCCTGAAGCGTCACCTTACATTGCCGTAACAGATGATCACTGTATGCTGCATTAGGTTATACAATGTAGTGCCCTATGCACTATCGGATGGGGATGGGAAGATGCTGATGATTCTTCCCCGGTCTCAAACTGATAGTTAAACTAAAAAAATATGAAACGTGTATGGCGATATTATAATACTTTTAATATACTTTTATTTAATAAATTTGATTTAATTTATGGAAAATACTTGTCTTATATATTATTTAAAAAGACGACATGAATTTGCTCCTAAACAAATAGAAGCCAGCCGTTAAACTAAAAAACGAACTTTTCTGTGTAATTCCGACCACCAACGTAAGAAAAAAAAGTGGCAAACTTAGGAATAAATAAACTCGTTTTTTAATTTCGGTATGTACATTAGTAAATAAACCTGAGTAAATTTGAATCAACACTTGAACTAAATATGTTAAAGTTATGAAGCAACTTAAACCAATTTCGGGCATCAATGTAATGTGGTATTATTGAAATATTATGTCATTGTTATATATATATCATTTTTCTGTCACATTAAATATTTAATAATTTTTTATATGTTTTAACTATGGGAATTAAGTCAGCTGTTTTAAATTGGTAAGGCATTTGTATGGAAAGCATGTAATTGCTGGTAATATATAACGATTTTAATAACTTGGAATACGTAAAAGACTGATATTTTGCTGGATAAGATGTGTATCAAATATATAATTAAGAAATACTAGACTAAAGTTGAGGTTTTTTATTAACGATGAATGACGTAGAGGTTTTTTGATGAATGACGTAGAGGTTTTTTGTTGAGTAACTTTGCTAACGTTGCGTTTGACAAAATCAACCATAATATGAACTGCTTCACAAAGTATGGGAGATGGAAATACAAGGTGATTTGTACAGATAGCTTATCTCAGATATTAAAAGAAGAAGTCAAATAGTAGCTGTGTTAGGATTTGATATAAATAGCATCTACATTCCATCTGGAGTTCCTCAAGGATCCCACATAGGACCTTTATTATTTTTAATTTACATAAATGATATTACCAAATTTATAAAAAAATCTAACGTTGTTATGTTTGCTGACGACAATAAATTATTTTTAAAAGTTAAGATAGTAACTAATCGTTTGAAATTAAAAAACGGTCGAAATAAACTGGCGGATTACTGTTACCGCGACCAGCTATACTTTCCAATCTCTACTCCTTTCTTGTTTCCTCTTTTTTCCTTTTTCCCATTGAGTAAAAGTATTGATTTAAGGTAGTTTTTGTACAAATCTAGTTATTTATATTTTTATATTTCTTAAGCTTTTTTATTGTTATTTTCTATTGAATATATTTTGTAACTTGAATTATAAAAAATGAACTTTTATTTTATTAGTTAGTTGGAACAAATTGCCATTTGGAAATAATCCTGCCAATTAACATTATGTACAAAAAGTTAAATAAATCAATAAAAAAAATATACTTACATACTGATAAATTTTTCGGTATTTCGTTCACTAGGAAAAAAAAATATATGTTCAACTATGAAATATACGGTAATTGCTTGTCCGGAAAAACGAGCTGAGAGATTTAGTTGTGAATATGGATGAAAAACTGTCATTTGATTCCCATATTAAGGCATTCGTAAATAAGGTTTACAAAAACCTGGGCTTTATTATACGCACCATTTAAAACAACCGAATCCCTCAAAATTTTAAATGATGAATTCGTTTGCAGCCATTTTGAGTTTGCTCCTGTAGCTTGGAATCCTCGATATACAATTAATATATAACAACTAGATAGAATACAGAAAAGATTCCCTAAACTTCTAGATCGTAAATCTCGTACTTATTTTGACTCCGAAGACTCTTCTAGCTTTCATAGTTTAACTTACCATGCTAAATGTATAAGCATTCCTGATCTGTCTTTTTTCTTCAAAATTTCAAACAATTTCATCGATGGTCCTTATCTCTTAGAGCGTATTTCAATTAATTTTCCCGTAAAGTTAACACGACAAATTATTATTTTTATAATCCATAGCACAGGAAAAAAAATGTTAAAAACTAATTTATTTATCATAGCTCCTTTAAATTTGACTTACTTTGTCCCCCTTTAGATATTTTTAATACAAAATTTTGTGACTTCAATGAAACTTTTTGAAACACTCTCAAATGAAACATTTGTCAGTGTGTAGGTAATTTTACCTTTAAATTTGTTCACGTTATTTTCATATCAAAGTTTTAAATCAATCAACTTTATTATAAAAACCCTCTCCTCTACTCTATTTCCTCATCCCTTAACCTTTTTGCTATTTTATTCTTTTGCCTTATGTAATATATTATTTTTTGTCTTTACTGTGTAACATATCCTCTCATTATATTTATTTTATGTATTATTTTTTATATTTTAAATTTTAATACAACAACTTTTGTTTTTCCTATTCCTAAAAAATAAAATAAAAGAGATTTATTTGACGATATAAGTATAAAATGAGTTAAAATAATATTATTTAGTACACATAAGATTTTTTGTTTATTTCGTAGATTTTTTTTTCTCATGTATTTTCAAAATTATATAACTTCAAATAACTAAATAACTATAACAGTGTAAGTGACACTCTCCAAGCACAAGAGTTAGTCTCTATTTTAGAAAGTAACAGTTATAAGATGACCTAAATGTAGATTGTAATAGAAAGAAAAAAATAAGTGTAGGTAAATTAGTAAAATAGGAAAAGTTTCAGTGATTTTTTAAGTTTTTGAATAATGTGAATTATTTTAATTTTGTAGGCGCACGAATATTTTCTCTGAAAATTGACAATGAAAAACGAAACATATTAATTTCTGCATACTTATTTCCAAGCCGATGTAGTCTGACGTTTGGACAGTTTTCAAAATAATTCTGTCTCCCAGACGCCACAACAAAGGTAGGCTGCAATTTTGTACATCTATTTGGGATTTTGATATTAATCAGTCTCGTTAAATCAGGGACGTCCAGTGTGCTAATCATCATTTTATAAAAACTGATGAATTCTTAGAAAGGGACGACAACATTTTTTTATTTGAGAGATTAATCTTAAAAAATACAGTCAATCTATTCAGCCGGAAAATTTAAGTTCATTGCATCCACATTGTTAATAGGTGTCGGTATTGTTTTGTATTAAAAAAAAAACATATTTAGCGGCTATTCTTAGATATTTCTTTGCAAAAGGAAATAAGTGAAGATTAGTGGGCCCAACATTGAACTAGTTAGTGCGTTTGGGTGCCATAAAATAAATAAAAGTAATTGTAATAGGTACAATAAATATCAACCCGCCTCATATTGTTTTATTGTGCCGTGTGGATTTTCCCTCTCGTCTAAAATGGGCCATATTCTTTCTTTAACACTAAAAATACATGTTTATTAAATTAAAAAGCTTTTTAAAACAACAAAATAATATACTTTTAAATACAAAATGTCAATAAGGAATAATAATTTAATACGTCTAATTCAAAAAAGGTAATTACGGCTCAAACATTTACAAAGTTTTGTAGAATACTTTAAATTTTTACATATTTGATTTTTTGCTGAAAATAAACGGAACAGGATTTTCTTAACTTAATAAAAGTGTACCAGATGGTACAAGGGTAAGATCAAAGTATAAACTTCCATATTTTAAGAGTAAGTTAAATTTCAAGCTTCTAAGAAAAAAATAACTTGTTAATAGGATTTAAAAAAGTTTTAATACAGTTTAATTTAAATAATTTGACAGGTAAAATGGTTTTTATATACATTTACGAAAATTGCGTAAAGTTAACCCGGAATACTAGTAAATACTTTCAAAACTATGTTTATTTTTGGTTAGAAAAATTTTCATGAAAAACTTTGTTTGAATAGGAATTAAGCATTTTATCAAATTATGTTAAAATGTGTAAAGGTATTTTAATTTATTTACAGTTCCATGAACTTTTAACATAATAACAATAAAACCAGTGAAAAAAATACAACAAAAAATAGCAAAATATTAAAAAAGAACAAAAATATCGAGAAAAGTATACAATGGTAAACAGTATTTATATATAAAAAAGAAATAGTGCAGCTGTAACAAATGTAAATATTTCCTATATAAAAAAAGGTTAATTGAAGAAAATAGCACTTTTAAAAAAGAGGAAGAGAAGAAAAAAGAAGAATAAAATATATTAACACAACGGAAACGGGTATTCTGGATCGACTAATGGAACTATGGGAGTAAATATATTTGAGATCTGTTTTTTGTCATATTTATGATTTTTGGACAGGCATTTAAGAACCTAATGATTGTGATAAAATTATAAATAAACTTATCAATGAAACTTCTTGGTTTTGTTTTACTTTTTATTATTTTGACCAACGAGCGCTTTCGCCTAAGTAGGCATCTTCAAGACTGGTAGATTGTTTCATTCATCTATAGGAATGTAAACTTACCTGTCAAAAATCAAGTATTGTGCTAACTTTATCTGTTAAAATGTGAATTTCCCACGCTGTTGTGTTTCGCCATGTGTTCTTTTTCCACCTTTTACATAATAAAAGCTTAATCCCAATTTCGGTTCAAAAACTCCCAAAAATTAAGTTGTAAATATTTATTTTTCTGGCCCTTGTTAAAATACTTATTTGATCTTATCTCCAAAAATATGTTAAGAATAGTATAAAAACTGTAAATATTGTAAACAATTGACCAGTCTTGAAGATGCCTACTTAGGCGAAAGCGCTCAACGGTCAAAATAATAAAAAGTAAAACTAAACGAAGAAGTTTCATTGATAAGTTTATTTAGTTTATTTATAATTTTATCTCTATCATTAACTATAGAGTTTTATCAAGAAATATCAACAAAAAAAATTAAATATTTAAGTACTTTATTGTTAAGTTTGTTTCACCATTTTGCATCCGATTTTCAAGAGTTTTGCGAAGGTTATTGAGATAGTTTCTTTCAGCTTTTTTTTGTCTGTAGAGAATTTTATACGGACTGTTATTCTCTTTAAATTTTTGACGATAAGAAAACATGATTGCCTTGGCTTGTGTTTTGTCGGGGTATATAACTGTTAATATAAATGGTTAATGGTCGTAAATAATTACAAAGCATTTCGATCTTATATTATTTTTTCGTCTTTAATATTAAGTTATCGTCAACAGCAAGGGAGTTATACACAAGTTACAAAAATAAAAGAGATATCAAATTTCAATCAAAAACAAAATACTAAATGTTAAATGTAACATGATTTAAAAATGTTCAAAAATGCTTACATTCACTTGGTAATGCAAAATGTTGCTAAATGATGAAGAATCAGGCATATTTTGATTTGTTTGATCAATTTATTATTTGTTATCTATGTTTGGTAATTAAGTTGGTGGGTATATTAATTGTACGTGTGTTTTTAACCTAATCTAAATGCAAATTGAGAAGTTTCTTAAGGATTGAAAATAAATTAAATCTAAGTACCTTATCATTAGCTAATGCATCGGAAGCGCAAAGGATTGTTTTCCATTTGCATATTGAATACAGAAATGTTCTGAAGTAAAGTTAAATTGCAAAGGCATATGTAACAATGCGTATATTTTCATTTGTATTTTCCAATCTAACACAAGATAATTGCCATATTAAATATCAATATTTATTTATTTTAAAGAAACAAACAGTCGACAATGATAAAATAACATTTTTAAAAAAATACAGTGTAAAGACAGACCAGCAAAGATTTTTAATAAAAATCATACACATTATAAATTTGTGTTACAACAAAAGGATGTGTTTATGTGTATTTGTAAGTGTAGATGTGTGTTTATGTGTATTATTGTGGGAGTAAGTGTTCAGGAGGGTGCATAATTAAATAGTAAGTGGGATCGAATCGCAGCCAGAAATAATAAGTCTTAATTTATTTTTAAATAAATTAAGGGGGATGTAAAATATATCAAGAGATGAAAAAAAAACATTAAAGTTAGAGCAAGAACTATAGAGGAAAGAGTGTTGTGCATAGTTAGTGCTACAGACTGGCAGATTGAATAAATACTAATTTCTTGTCACGCGAAAGGGGACATTAAGATTAATTTTGGAGAGTAGGTTAAAAGAGTCAACTTTATTATTTAATAATTTATGTAAATAGCATAACTCAGATACAGTGCGTCTATTTTCAAGGGTGAAAAATCCATTTTGTTTGGCAGATTAGCTGTAAGTACGAAGCGTTTTATTGTGCTTTTGTAACAAATTCGTGTCCGCTTCCCAGCTGAAGCACGTGAAATCCACGATATTTCTCAGGCATCTCTGTATCTCAATCACAAATAACTATCGACATGCTTAAAGACATGCTAAGCATTTTGGCGGTCTCCATGAACAATAATGAACATGCTTAAGTTATCGTAGTCATAAGTCAACGCGTGTGTAATCTCTAAGTCAACGCACGTGTCGGTTTGTTTTTTGTTTTCCAATTTTTCCAGTTTAGCAATTTTTGAATATTTTCCATATTTACACTGGTGAAATTAAAACATGTGATTGCGCAGCAAGTTATACGTCACAAAACGTAAATATATTGACATTCAATATTAAGTGTTCACGGATCTTCCATTGTGATCGTGAATACGATAAACAACCATGATGAAAAATTGTTATCACGTCAACAATGTTTAATTATGTCCAAATGCTTGCAGACTGGCTGGATTTCCTCCCTAGGGAGTTGTTCATATTTAAATTTATTTCAACAGAGAGGGAAAACAATTTTGAGAAGGGAATATGGAAGTCTAGGCATTTACAGGGCTTATGACTTATCGTTGGCTGGTTTAAATGGCCACTTTACACACTGTGTATCATTCACTATTCTGCCCATGTTTGAGCCTCCACATTTCCTCAACTCTTCCATCTGTTGACTTTTGTTAAGTAAAAGAACTGAAATTTTTTTTCCGCTTAAACCCACGTGATAAAGGTTTTAAAAAATTGGTTAAGTTTTGAAGTGCCTAAAACGAGGCAACAAAAAGTCTTTAGACTTAGTGGGTAACAAATTGTTGTATGTATTTAATTTTTTTAAATTAATGCTGCTCAGCAGCAAAGAAACTGAAACCTCGATTTTGTTGATATTAGTGAGGCATAATCAGTTAGACGTGCGGTTGTCGTTTTCGCACAATATCGGGGAAGCGCCTGCGAGAGAGCGACAGAAAAACTTTGTTCAAATACCTATTCATCAAAGCCACAAACCACCGCTCATCCTCTTAAGATAAAATGTTTATCATAAATATACGACGCTCCTGATTTTTGTCTAATGTTAATACAGGGAGTTCATTAAACCCTGTTACATCCGAAACCATTATGACCAGTATGAGCAAGAACATATATTGGCACATTAAATTATTTTTTTAGAATGAATAAAATTTAAAATAAAAAAAAAAACGAAGAAGCAAATGGTTGCTTACTTCTGCAGGGGAGACACGAGAAAGAGGGGGAGGCTGATGCGCTTACAACCACGCGGCCGCGCTTCCCTTACTTCTGCATAAAAAAGCAACGCTTTGTTTTTTTAAATATGCTAATAGTGTCATTATTACAATACCGTTCTCTCCAGTCACGCAGACATTTTTCATCTTTCCGATACTAAATTTAAAAGATTACTTATAGGCGTGGATAATACGCCCGTTTAATTATATGAGTATGTCATTAAAACTGTATATTCATGTTTATGGTAGTACCTTCTTAAATATTTTTAATATTTTTATTTCATTTTTATTTTCTTATTAAAAAAAAAAGGAAATTTATAAATATACTTATTTATCATACGTTAGTATTTTATTAATATTTACGATTTTATTTTATTTTTTTACTTTTTTGTTATTTTTTATTATATCTACATAATTTTTTTGCAGTTTCTGTATTACTAACATTTTTTAACTTTAAATTAGTTTTATTCTATTACTGGGTTATTTTAAAGAGTACATTTGATTAATAACTTACATTACCATGGAAAATGATTATTGATGGTTTTTAAAATTTAAATTTCAATATACCCTTATTTAATAGACGAATTATTTGTAAAAACTGTTATTTTCTTCCCAAATAAATAAATGTCTTTTTGCTCATACTGATCATCGGATGTGACAGGGTTTAAAGAACACCCTGTATACACAGCAGGTTAAGCAAAGTAAAAAGGCTGATAATGAAGGCTGCAGATTTGTTTTTCAAAGTAATTAATATAACGGACTTCACCTTTAATTAAGTATTATTTTTCCTGCCTTGGAAAGATAAAGCGGAATGCTTTCAATGAGTTATTTTGGTAACTAATTACAATACATAATCCCCGCGCTTTGCGGAGAAAATTAATTAAAGCAATCCAGGATAGTTTTAGCTCCTAAAATGCCTAGGGCTAAAATTATAGAAACAATGCAAGGTTTGTATATAATGTTGCTTAAGAGATTAAACTGAATTTTTTTTTTTTGGTAAAGGTATCCACCTAAGTATATTAGATGCATGATTATAATTAAATGAGGTTATCATAATTAAATCATAAAAATCGGAAGAACTGCTAGGTTTGAAAAATGTTTATTTTATTTAACTGGGTCGTGTTCGTATTGTGGAATCAAGGGTCAAAGGTCCGCCTGGACCTTTGACCAGAATCAGCCTGGACACAGGAATGCATGTATTACTAAAAAAATATAATTAACTTGTATTCCACACAAAAACTTCTTGGTACACATACCAGTCTGACGATTGGTTCGTAAAACATACGGTTTGTCGTGCATTTAAAACTAATTTTATTTATTACAATAAACTTCCGACAAGAAATTTCACTGACTAACTCTAATGTTTAATATTTGAAATTAATGCAATTTTGCCGTCAAACCTGAAATATTTAAATTGGGATATTGAAATAAAATCATCGATCAATCAGATTATGTAAACGAATTGTGATTAATACGAATATTGATTTTGAATGAATAACAGTAACCAATTTGCATATTAATGTGATTGCCAAGAATATCCGTAAATGTTAGGGGAAAATTTTTGCATCTAAGGCAGAGTATGAGGATTTAAAAATTAAATTTTAATATTCACACGAATCCTTCTATCACCACTATAAAAATAATATATTTAACAATATAATAATGTCTTTGAGACATCAGTTTAAAAGTAGAAAGGTGAAAACGGAGAGTTAAGTGTCTATTTCAATTTCATACAAAATTTTGAAATTTTCTTTGTTTGGGTACATGTTTATCATTACAAATATAATTTTATGTTATTCCTGTATTTTTGTTGTCTATTTTTTGTGTCCATATTGTTATTTCTTTCTGTTTAAGTTGTTTTTAATGCTAATTTGTAAATCTATGTAACTTATTTTAGCCGATGTTATCATGTTTTGGTAGATAGCTCAAAAAAAGGTACACAATAAATGAATACTATAAAATATAGAATAAGATTTTCGTTTAAAAAATCATCATATATTTTCCTATTTGCATCTATTAAATAATTTATATTCTATTCGGGGTTTTTGCCCCTTTGTCCATTGCCCGAAATCGCAATACGTTTGTTAATTATATTGATTGGTCTTTGCTTCCATATTAATTGTTTCCTTTCTAGTTTGTCACTATATAATTGTCTTTTTCGTGATACATTTTATTTATTTATTTTTATTTATTTATTTTATTTATTTATTTAAACGCCTTTTAGGTTTTTACATGTTTTTACATACATATATATAAATAAAGAGAGACGTGTATTTTACAAAGAAGAAGCAAACAAATTATAAATGATTTTTAGAAGAAAAAGAAAAATATCATCTTTACATATTAGTATAAAAGTGGAAAGAACAGAAGTGCATTTTACACAAAGAAAGGAGCAAAAAATAAATATGAATTAAGAAGAGAAAGAAAAATATAAAAAAAATAAAATCATTACATATTAGTAGAAAATATATGAGGATACATCATAATACATACATACGAGTATATTGCAGTACAGAACAGGAGTACATTTTTTCGTATAGGTTGTAACAAAATAATCTTAAAATTAGAAGAAGTTAGAAAAATACTCATTTAGAATACACGTATAAGTCAATAAACGGTAAACAATTGAAATCAACGTAGTATTATTTAGGTATTACAATTTGAAGAAAGTAAATTGATACACTGCCTTTTAAATTTCAAGTGTTATATTAAATATATCTACGTCATTTGCGTATTCTTTTGCAAATGTATGAATTTTTCCTTATTGGCGAGTGTGCACTGTAGTTTGTTGTAGATACATTTATATATAATAGTTTATTAAATCGGGTAACCCGGCCCGGAATTTGCAAGATGATCAGTTGTAACAGTTCGGAACAATCAAATATTGAATTTGATATTTTAAATAAAAATAAGAAATCATTCAGTTTTCTTCTATTTTCTAATGTTTGTACATTTACATGTTTATTTAAGTATGAGTAATTAATATCTTCAACTGAAATACCTAATTTAAAATTAACGAAACGTAAAAAAATATATTGAACTCTTTCAATATTATTTATATGTACTTTATAATATGATGACCATATAACCGAATTTGAAATGGATTGGATGAAAATTTATTAAAATAAAATAATCAAACCTTCTAACACAATGAAAGTTTATGTACAAGAAGACCAATAAATATATTTAAAAACCGACAGCTAAATAACTCTCCTTTAAAAACGGATGTATATATATTTTTGAAAACAGGTATAAAGTAAAAATAAAGTTTCTTAAAACCTACTCAAATAATCACATAAGATGATAAGTCAACTTTTAAGTTAACCGTAACAAGGTTAAGTAAAAGTCTTTGAACATTTAAGTAATTAATTACCCGAAAGGAATTATTCTTTCGTTCTCATCGATCAAAGTAAACAGTCAACCTTTTCTTTTCTCCTTTACCAAAAGCTTCCTTTGTTCATTTCTGCTAACAAGACGGTTTGCACACCTTTATAAAGGGGCATGATTAATCAATGAAGATTTGACGATAAAAAGTTACTGTGAAAGAATTGGACGAGCGACACTTTCACGGAAGCTAATAAAAAGAAAGTTTAAGTCATTACCACCTAATAAAATTATACGGATTGAATGTAAAATTACAAATACCATTCCAACATTAAATTAAGAATAGTCGAGAAACCGCATACGCACATCAAACAGAAGGCGACTCAACTACTCATAAATAAGTAGGTTTACGTTTTGACCCATTAGTTTCATTTTAGACGTCGCTCAGTACGCAACTCCTGATTCGAATTTAACCATGCCGTGGTGTGTCCTTTTAAAGTGTAGAAATACTACTAGGATTTTAAATAAACAGGATGCAATCACATTTCATGTGTAATTATCAAATGAATGTGGTTGTCACAAATGCATTACTTAAAAATTGAATTATTTTTCCATCTGTCAGATTTTCGAAGAAACAAAATGGAAATTTCGTAAATGTTGCCAGAGAAGTAATTTTTTTACCCCACTTTCCTTATATAATAAGAGAAATAATGAAAATTGAACATTGGATTTATCAACGCCGTGGTGGACATTTGGCCGACATTATCTTTAAAACATAAAATATTATTTAACATGATATAAAAATATCCGTTTTATGTAAAATAAAATTTGTTTTATATTTTCAGTTCAAAGTTCATTAATTCAATTACTCTTTTTAAATGACCCTTTAATTATTTACTCTTGTTGTGTCAATCAATGTTTCCGAGTGCAAAATAAAATTTTAGAAAAATTAACAAATTGTTTTTTTTACCTTACATTTGTGTTATGGTTATATTCTTCGCGATCTGGCAATATTACTCGGTGACTTCAAGTATGTTTGTATGTATGAAAGTGTGTCTAAGTGGGGGAATTGTTGGACACAGTCCGATGTATTCGAATATGATTCTACGCTACTTCTGGACTATTCTTAATTCTATGCATTCCAACCTTAATGAGGAACTTTAGCCTGATGGGAAATAAGGTACAATAAATGTTTTATTGCGCGTGGTGAAAATTGGAGCATTAAATTGTACGGCAAAGTTTCCTGAAAACGTACAAAAAAATCATTAAAAAAAATTATAAAAAATAACTACTTTGAACGACGTCACTGGTTCATATGAAGCAACCAATGATAAGAGAGTTTTGGAAGATTTCCGGTTTGCTTGCCATGAATGTATGCAAATGAGCAGAACTGATTGAGAATAAGCGGAAGAGAACCTTTGACGTCACACCCGGAGTTATTTCAGAAATACAAAACATTAAAAAATCGTAGCGCGGGTAATACAACATATGAAAATTATAAAAATATTTTTGGTTAAGTTTAATAATCTATTCTCAAAAACCACCGATCTTCCTCATAATATTAAGCTTGGGGTTGCTTAGGTATATAGGCATAGTTACTAGTTACTAAATAAGGCATTTTTTTTTTTTAAACATAGTAAAAATAAATATTAGTGTTTTTATAATAAATGTTAATAAATATTTGTATTTAACGACTTACCGACTTTTTATGTCTACTGGTACCAAGACGTACGCGTCTCTTCGTCAGGACACTCATTACGCCAACATGCAAATAGTAAAATACACATTCACCTTTACCATCACCGTAGTATACGATTTTGAAATAACATTAGAAAATAGGAATCAAGTTGGGATAGAGGGGGGTTTGAGCTTTGGACCTCTGATCCGTGAGTCCGCAACAATAGCCATTGAACCACAACCCAAGTTAAGTTCAAATATTTATAGACAAATTCAAGATTTGTCTCCAAATTATTGATTGACATGGTTATGGATGAATATCAATATTATTATATAAATTAAAGACGAGTGATACTTTAATTCACAAATTTAGAATATCCAGTGACCGGTTTTATCGCTTTCGCGACATCTTCGAGACTGGTATCTGTATTAAGGAAATCAATGTGTTTATACAAAATAGAGGTAAGGATAGAGAATTCAAAATTATAAGAAAGTAAATAAAATAAAGTTATTTTTATCTTAAGGATCATTATTTAAAAAAAAATCAGGTTAACTAATAAGTTGATATAATGCTATTTTAATGAGTTTTAGTATTTGATTTTAGTGTCTTAAATAACATACTTAAAATTATTCGCCATGTAATAAATAACCATTGAACAGCAACCTAGTATCTTCTGTCAATCTCTCACTGGGGTAAAAGCTCCAACCCTCAACAACCCTATTCCTACAGTTCTAAATGTTGAAAATAAATCATTAAAATTAGAAAACTTTTTAATCTTAGATTTTTTTTATTTTTTTTTAAATAATCAAACAGTGGCCTCCGTGTTATAGTGGTTAAGACGCCTGACTCACCTATGGAAGGTTTCGGGTTCGATTCCCGGTGAGAACACAAACATTAAATGTGATTTTTATGGAGCCCGGGTGTTCTGTGCTGTAAATCACCACTGTAATCGGGTTTCCTGACCTGTTGTGTTGCAAAAAAATCACAATTCAAAATAAACTTAGATTAAAATATAAATGTATTTTCTATAGTCCACTCTTTTCTAATTTAGTATTGCGAATGATAGAATTTCAACTCCCTTCTCTATAATATATTGCCCGTACGGGTAAATATTAGTACTTCGATTTTTACATACTTGTAGGAGATGAGGATGTGTTACGTAAGTTAATGATATATTAAGAAATATAATATTTATTGGCAAATGCTCATCAAACACAAATAAATTAAATTTCTTTGATTTTTACGGCCGTTCAGATGCACAGTAAGTTTTTCTGGGTTATTTACCGATGTTTCGGATCGCATTACCGGGTTGATGTTCCTTGATGATGGACGCTGTAATGCGATCCGAAACGTCGGTAAATAGTACTAACGACACACGGCAAAATCTTATCTCTTCTTTTTGCACAACCGCTCCCTAGTGGAGCATGTGGACATCACCAGATGCCTCCAGGAGACCCTATCGTCAGCCAGCACTCTCGCCCCCTCCCGCGTCAATCGAAATATCGTCATCGACGGCCTTCCAGGACAACGTGAGCCCGCGGGCTTAAGGAACAGGCAACTCGAGTTAAGGTTCTCTTGAGGCACGCGTAGCACGTGTCCAAGCCAAGTCCACCGCCACATCCTCGAGACACTCGTTATATGAGGCTGCTGCGTCTGTTCTCGGACTTCAATATTAGTTATAAAATCGAACCACCTTATACCTAATCTTCTCTTCAAGCATTTACTCTCCAAACTGAGACGTTTAGAGTTATGAGCTTTGGTAAGGTAGCAGGATTCACATCCATATACTAGAACTGGCATTTTATAAGAGTTGAATAATCGGCACGGTATAATAACCCGAAAACCTTATTGTGCACAAATAAATTATCTATTGTGTATGCAGACAATTGGTAGAATTCCATATTTAATTTGGTAATGTACCCAAAATAAAACAAGTTTATTGGATTGTAATTCTACTTTATTTTTTTAAAAATATACAGGGGGTATATTGTGACGCATTTCGTCTTGTTAGGACATTTTCAAACAAACAAGGGTTGTTTGTATGTATATGAATATATAAATAAACCCGTGTGTTTGTATGTATATGAATATATAAATAAACCCGTGTGTTTGTATGTATATGAATATATAAATGAACATATATTTAGTCTGCCTTAGCTCGAGTCTTCTCCTACTAGGCATTACTTAAACTATACGTAAACCTATGTGATAAATAAAAAATAACTAACATTCATTAAAATGGATTTGTTATCAAGAATTATTATTTCGGTATTATTTTTTTTAAAGAGTTTATGCTTTTTACAACAATTCAATTAAAATAGTATACAAACAAGGGTTTGTTTGAAAATGTCCTAACAAGACGAAACGCGTTACAATATACCCTTTGTATATTTTATAAAAAATAAAGTAGAATTACAATCCAATAAACTTGTTTTATTTTGGATACATTACCAAATTAAATAAATTATCACCTGTACAAAAGGAGTAAAATGACTGACCTGAGATTCCAGTGGTGGCCGCTTCTGATCCTTATTTGGCTCGTTTTAATTGTAGATACGATGATTCTGTAGATATCTTGTAGCACAAAACCCAAAAACACGTATCACAAAACAATGTTGTAAGCGGGGAGAGCGACGAAATTCAGATGCGGTTTTCTTTCCAGGTGCGATGTACTTGACGCCGCCGGAATCTCGGCACCATCTATCGGCCAAAGTCAGAAATACTCGCATTATATTGAGAATATTAACTCTCAGAGCACAGGTTACAAAGTAACTAATCATTAGCATGATTTAAAAAATATCTATATAAATACACGATTTTTTATTATTTTTTTATTTTTTTTATTTATTCTTAAAGTAGGGCACACATATCATACATATTGTTATGTGTGTTCTAATAATAACATTGCAAATATATTTAATTTATAAATTGTTTATCACATATGTCTTGACCATTATTTTAAATTTTGATATGTTTTTTTCTTAATAAATATTTTTTTCCATTTCGTAATACTTTTTAATTGCTTTAAATAAAATTGAATTTTGTGACTTTGCCTTTTTCCTAAATGGAAGTCTAATTTTGTTTTTTTCTCTAGTATTGTGATCGTGTTCATGCTGATTCCGATCATTTTTTTCCAAAAATTCTGTTTTTTTATTAGAGTTTATAATTTTATGAACAAATATCATTGTATTGTAAAATATTCTTTGCTTATATGTTAATAATTTCATTTCATTTACCATCGACTTTACCCTCGTGTATCTATTTTTTTTTCAAAATGATTCTAAAGGTTTTATTTTGTAATACAGTTAGTTTATCTATGTTTTCTTTGTTTGATAAAAATAAAATGCTACTACAGTAGTTATTTACTCAAATTTTAAAATTTTTAGACTATTTCTTAAAATCCGTAAATAACTTGTGCTGGAAAAATGGAAATCGAGTTGTGGTAGAATGGGATTCGAACCTTGGACCTTTAGCTTGTGAGTCTACAATACTACCACGAGACCACAACCCGATTTCGTTTACAAATAATCTGAGTGAGAGGACCCAAAGTGCATGTATGTTTAATGGATGTTGCATAATGGTGTCCGTAGTAAATAAATGTACTTAAAATTCGGTGCTCCTCAAGGAAGTGTTTAATGTCCGTTATAGTTTAACATTTATATTAATAAATTATGCAACCTACCGACTGGATGTAAAAAAATAACTTTCGGGGATGACTCAGTACTAATATCCGACATAGGATCTTGGATAAAAGCAAAACCGAAATCTGAAAAAGGTATCCGATGCGTAAAAGATTGGTTAGATAATAATTTACTCTCTATAGTATTTATTAAATAATATTTATTATAAGATATTCATATTATTTATAAAATATTTTACTTTATTATTGACGTTTAGGTTACATTATGTGATCTTAGCACACGGGTGCGCATATATATATGTATAAATGTGCACCCGTGTGTTTGTATGTATATGAATATATAAATAAACATATATTTAGTCTGCCTTAGCTCGAGTCTTCTCCTACTACGCATTACTTAAATTATACGTTAACCTATGTAATAAATAAAAAATAACTAACATTCATTAAAATGGATTTGTTATCAAGAATTGTTATTTCGGTATTATTTTTTTTTGTATTTCTGCCAAAGAGTTCATGCTTTTTACAACAATTCAATTAAAATAGTGGTAAAATATTTTATTTCAAAATAATAATCCTACACGTTTCAATAGAAAAGAGACCAACAAAAAATGTACCATTGATGCAGATTTCAAAAGGGTATTAAATTTGTATTTAAAAAAGAAAAGTATTAACTAAATATTATAGTAGCACTTCACAAAAATGTAATGAAGGATTTTCCAGTGAAATTTTGAATCGTTTCAGAGAAGTTATGTCACTGGAGAATCCTGTGCTGCAGACGGGAATATTTTATTATTCCGTGCCATATTGCGAACTTCTTTGCAGGATTAAAGTTTCAGGGGTCGCAAACTACTAAGATTAATAATTATTACTTGATTTTAGGGAATTATTCCTGTTTTGAAATAGACCAATCTCTTAATCTGTCTTAATTGGAGAAATATAGAATGGAGATGGACCTTAAATGCATTTTATAAATGCTAGTAATGTCCATCTCTGTTGCAATCTATATTTTTTCATGTTCCCGGCCGTGTCACCAGAAGTCAAAATTTGCTATTTACCAAATCTTCTCAAAAAAGCTTTTGATTTTATACCCCAATGTCCAGAATGTATAAATTAGTTAATTTGTCACACAACTTGGAATTATTTGGAATAGATCTTCCGGATTTTCATCAACACAGTGAGGGATGAAGATAGATTTACATGGGTTAGCTCAAAGTTTTATATGTTGATCGTGTTTATAAATATATTGTATACCATTATTTTATTACCCTTGTTTGCCTTTGTTACACAATTTTATGCTCTTTTTGTTCAGTTTCTTGTAAGTATGTTTTTTCATTTAACTGTTGTAATGTTATGTTGTTTGTATAATAAATAAATAAAGTAAACTTTTTAGTATCGAAAATTTAGAAGTATACATTTTGCTTCCAAAACATTTGCGGGATAAGTAATTTGGTTGCTAAGGCATTCATTGAGCTGATAATTTTGCTATAAAGACATTTGCTGGACTGGTGGTTTGGTTACTGAAAATTTGGCTAAGACAGTTACTGGACTGGTAAAATGTCTGCCAAGAGATTAACTAGCTTAGTAATTTGGCAATACATTTACAGGGTTGGTAATTTGGCTTTCGAGACATAAACTGAAGTGGTAATTTGGTTACCAAGACATTTACTAGATTGGCGATTTGACCGCCAAAACTTACTTCACTAGTAGATATTATCATATTAAAAGATTTATGCAAAAAAAATTGTTGAGTTAAATGTAACTCAATCAAATTGAAACTTACCCAAGATAACTTAATCCAACTCACTCCAACCAAACCACGTGTAATCTTTTGAGGGAGAAAACTCACCCCTACCCGCAGCTGTTAGAATCCCGGGGGACTGGGGTTAGCCATGCTATTCAACGATTTTACTCTACCAAACATATTTATTTCGACAAGTGATTTTAAACAAAATTAAGGTCAAAAAGAGAGTGCAATCAATAAATAATCACGCTATCCCAACATTTCCTACCCTAGTCTTCTTCAAAGCCTTCTTCTTCTACAAATCGACATTATGAATTACCACTGAATTATTCTACCAACCGGTTTCAAAGCTACATAAGCTTCTTTACCAAGGTATGATGAAATAATGAACTTTTTCCTGTTTTATTTTAACAGCGATTACTAAATAATACATCGAAATATATGAAACTAATCTCTTTGAATGATTCGATCTTTAAAACTAGACTGGATTAGGCTAATAGAAATATCGTTTATTTGGTTATTTATTATTTTATTATAATTAATGACCACAAAGTTAGTGCTTCAAATATTAAAAAAAAAACATTATAATTGTATTTGCTAAATGTATTAGTTATTATAAAACAGTGATCTCTTATTTTATCATCATCATCATTCCTATCGTACACAAACCGCAGCGTGTCTTGATCATTTTTGTTTCATAAAGGTAAGATGATCAGCCTTACGCTTCGGGTACCAGTCCAGTTACTATGAAATATTCTGGTGTGAAAAGACACTTGTTTTAGTTTAATAATCTAATTAACAAATTATTTTTTTTAAACACTGAACTTCCTCATAGATCGGTTACGTTTTAGGTATAAAAAACCTCTTGCTGTTGTGGAAGAAGCGATAAAGGCACTTACCAAAGAACAAGACCTCACCGAGACTACCCTGATCAAAAATAGCTGATATAAGCTACCTACGCATCATATGAATGTAGTTATGCCGAAAACAGCCAGTCTACAATTTAAAAAAAAGAGGTATTGGTGTTATCGGGTGAAGTAAGGTCAATTTTATGTTCTGCTTAAAACAGCCAGAGAGCGGCAACGCCTAAAAAATTGTTTTAATTTTCGACACTTCTTCATGGACCAGGTGGATTTATCAACAATTATCCTGTAGATGACTTGACTTATTACCTTCTCTAAAATGTTATTTATCTCTGTTGTAATATGTTAATATTAACAGCTCCCCAGGGAGTTGAATCCGATCCTTGTTTTCTATAGCTGGCTGCTTTCTGCATATATTATAGCCAGTTGAAAAAAGCTAAAGATCAAAACAAATAAAAGAGTGTAGGTGTTTGATAGTTACCATTCCCGGAGTTCAAAACCAAAATGGAATATTTTTATCTATTTTTAAAATATCAGGGTTTTAATTTCTATTTTTCAGATTTTCGTTCTTTCCATTAATTCATTTTAATGTCTCTTTTCCCATTCAGTTATGCTCTGCAGTGGTTTTGCAATGGCCGCGTAATTTTAAAATTTTTTGTTACTTGAAAGGTAAGGTAATCCGTTTTACGCTTCAGGTGTTAGTTTAAAAAACAATGAAATATTTTTGTGCAAAACTATCATGAAAATTAACGTTTCACGTTGACGCATTACGAGGCGGACATTTAAGTACCTCCACTCTATAAATCTTTTTCAGGAATTTTACCTGAGTAAAACAACACTCGTCCGGGGTTCTGGTTTTATTTTACACTCGGAAGTATATTTATTATCCGTACGGACACAGATTGATAAAAAAAACAATTTATCTCAAAATTTACAAAATAGCTAAAACTTCATTTCGTCGTCCATTGGTTCAAAATCCCCTGATTAAAGGGTACTTTTTTAGTTTGTGGTTGTGTTAACACGTATTCAAAATTTGTATGGCATTTGAACTTTTTCAGGACACAAAATAAAATGTTTCGAGTTATTTCACTGCGGGGTTTATAAAAAAAGTATTTAAGCGGTATACGAATGGATTAAAATTTTGTAAGGGAAGACCAGGCCATTATTTTATGTTTTTTAACAGATTCAATGCAATATTAACAATTAACCATAATGGCATAAGGTAATAATTATTTATAGCAAGTTTTTTTTTCGCATGGTTATAGTTAGTTTTTTTTGTCGAAAAAAATTTTGGCTTTGTTTTTTTTGGTGGTTTAATTTTGTTAGGACGTACAATTATCGCCAATGACAGTTGTTATCGATCAAAGGCGATTTAGTTAGCTAAGTTACATACTACGAATGCCTTCCCAGAAATTCACAATTCGCTGCTGACAGTTAGCGGCAGTTATTGTCAGAACTCTGGGGCGTGACAGGACATGCTTAAACTATGTATTTCAAGGGTCAAAAGATAGTACAAGATCTTGTGGAACATTTCACTTAATGAGTATTTATTTATTTATTATATATAAATCTAAATCTTCTCCTTATATTGCTTTTTTAAATTTTAAATATTACTTGCTATACCTGTTATTCTTTCCTTTTTATTTGCTGCATTGACATGTTTTTATACTTTTTAACTACTTTTAATTACTTATATTGTATATGTATATAAAATCAATATATTGCTGCTATTACTATGTGTCATTAATTTTAAAGATGTTTTTAAATTAACTTAAATTTATTTTCTTATTTAAAGAATCTTTAAAGATTCGTCTTATCGTTTCATTGAATCCCTTAAAAAATGTACGTGTATATTTATGTTTTTCCTTTTTAAAAAAAAAAAAAATATTTTATTTTATTTTTACATCTGAGCGTATTTTTAATTCTTTATTTTAATTCTTAACTTTTAATTACTTTTACAAATTTTCTTCATTTTTCTACTTTTATTTAAATTTTTAAACAACATCGATTTATGTTTTTTTTCCTTCTCTTTTTTGTACTTTAATTAATAACCTTACATATAATTATTTTATAATATGGAAACTTCACTGGTCCATTAGAGTTAAGTTTAACTGTGTAAAATATAAAACTTTGTAACTGTACAGTATGTTTCCTAAATAAAAGAAAATAAAAGAAAATAAATAAATACGGCCTAAGTCAATTACAACAGTTACATGAAGAAACAAAGATAGAAGAAACTGAACAAAAAGAACATAAAACTATGTAGCAAAGACAAACAAGGGCAGTACAATAATGGTATACAATATATTCATCAAAACTAAAAACATAAGACTTCGAGCTAAACCATGCCAATCCAACTTCATCCAACACTGTTTTAGTCCCGAAATCCAAAAGCCGGAAGATCTATCCTAACGAACTCCAATTCGTGTGACGAATTGACTAATCTACACATTTTATACATTGGGGCATAAAAACAAAAGTTTATCTTTAAATATTTCAAACTCGTAAATAGCAGATTTTGACATCTGGCGACGTGGTTGGGAACATGAAAAGAAATTGATTGCAACAGAGATGGGACATCACTTATAGAATTTAGAATTTTCAAAATGCATAAAAGGTCCATTTCAGTTCTACGTCTCCAATGAAGACAGATTAAGAAATTGTTCTTTTTCAAAATGGGAATAACAACCCTTTTGTAATTCAAGCAAACATGCCACTTTTCTTAGAAAACGGTGTTGGATAGACTTGAACTAGTGAGCAATAAAGAGTTTTTATGATATTAATATTTTTGAAGTCTGTCGTTATTCGATTGACAAAACCAAGAAGTTTACGAGATTTGTTTACAATATTATCAAGTGTTCACGATAGGGGAGTTTACTACCTAAAGTAATACCAAGATTTGTTAACAAAACCATTGAAAGGGAAATATTTCTTAGTTTGCAGTTGAATTGTATAGGGTTTTTTGTATTAAAAAAGATATTATTTTACATTAGTCAATGTTAATTTGAAGACAATTGATGTCGCACCATTCAATAAAACAATTTATATTATGTTAAAAAAGAAGATAATCATTAGGAGATTCAATAAATTTAAGTATCTTTTTGTCATCAACAAAAAGATACTACAATAACATTGATAATTTCATTTATAAAAATATTAAATAATATATATTTTATAATAATGGAGCAAGGTGGGCGCTCCTTGAGGTACTCCAGAAGTGACAGAGATTAGTGAAGACAAGGAATTATTAATTTAAATCAACTGTTTTCTTTCACCTAGGTAAAACCTGTATTTATTTTGTGAAAATTTGCTATTGTGTGGTGTAATACAAAAATTGGGTAAAATTTGTCGTCTATTTAAGAAAAAATAGAACGCGTCGTCTTTTTTATCAAAAATTTCAAACAAGATCTGTGCGCGTATCAAAAACATGCGCGTGCATTCCACGCCTATGATAATGTAACTGTTAACAGGTATTTGTTGCGGCTTGTGTCACTTTATTTATTGTCGAGCCCTTTTTTCTGGAAATACTGATTATTTTAGAAACTTGATGTTGATCGCAGAATAATATTTTAGATGTCCGTAGTCGCGTCGATACAATATTGCTCGTTTTGCCATCTGTAAAGCTGCCCGTTATCTGTCATGGCACCGAAAACATCTACTTACTCCGCATGCTTACGCGCAATCTTTTGCGATCCCAGAAACTGCAAATAAAATGGTACATTAGTGTTTGTACAAGAAACTGCAAAAGATTTTGTACCATGTCTGACTCGTGTAGTACGCACACGAGTTGACAGCTAACATAGTGCATCAACTGGTAACTGACATGTAATGGTGATGATTTTTCATTGGATACAGTTTTCCACTAGTAACCTCACGAAGTAAGTTATATTTTTAAGTATTATAGGGTACTTATTTTAAGTTCTATGATAATATTTCGTTCTTAATTTGTTCAATTAAAAGCAAAACATTAAAATTCATTGTTTTATTTTTGAGCAAACTCAGAGACGAAATATTTTTTTAGAAGTAAATTAAAATTAAACGTTAATTAGTCGGGATTTTATGCTAATTTTAATTATTATAGGCGTTTAAAATAATACTTTCCTTTTACTTTGAAAGATTTTTTAAATATTTTCGATTATTCATCAAAAATTTGGACGTCAAATGGAATGTATAAATTTTTGATAAAAAAAATAAATTATGGGGTTATTATCCGAAACTAAATAAAGGCAATATGTATGGGCTTATAATCAGAGTCAGTGACTTGGGAGTGCTCTTTTATTCCAAAAATATTCATGAAGAATAAATAAGACGAGAGAATTTTAGAAAAATCGCAGGAGAATTTGTCTGGCTTTTAAGGCTAATAGGGGAAATGCTTGACGAAAAATGCTGGCGGAATGTCTCTAGGGAAACTTTGATTAAGTAAGTACGCTAATACTGTGTAAAAAAGCGTACATCAAATACGTAAAAAATAAGCAGGTTTAAAATGTAAACTCGATTTTCCCAATTAAAAATACTTTTTTTTTAGTATCCAGAGGGAACGGGGAATACAGTTATGTCTTAAATACAACAAGACACTTGTTTGCCGTAAGATGCTAGACAAACATGTGTTTTCGATTCAATAGGATAAAGTTTAGTACACAGTTATTGGCACTTAAAAATCTATGATATTTCGATTCATGATGTCACTGAAGTCCTCCTAAACGGCTTAACCGATTTACGTGCGGTTTCCAGCAAAATGTAGATCTTTGCGCTGCGCGTGTTCGTAGATGTTAAAATTTTCAATCGAATCTGTTAAAAAAAGGTTAGAAGCATAAATCTTTTTTTCTTTGACCTACCAGGATTACATTCATTAAAAATACATTTATGAAAAAAATTAATGGATGTTGTTTTTTGTGACTGTTTTTTTTTTTTAATACAAACAACATTCGCTTTTTATGGATCCCAATCAGACCCTTTCCTTACATTCCTTTTAATTTCTTCCCATTTATTTTTTTTTACTGGATTTTTGGCAATACTAAAATATTATTAGCTGACATTCAATACATTTTTGAAAATCGCATCCATGAATAAAGTGCACCCCTGTTGGTGAAAAGAGCTGAGCTTGACATTTGCAAGAATTCTATATTTGAAAATGAATTATCATATGTTTTGGAATTCAACCATAAAAAAGTACCTACGTACCCTCTTAAATTCAATATTTGAATAAAAATAATTTTTAGTTTTTGAATTTATCATTAACAAGTAACCTAGGTACCTACTTATCAATTAAAAGTCTTATTCCAAGGTAATAATAGCAGGTAAGCCAACGTTCGGGTAGGACAACGTCTGTCGGGTCCGTTAGTTTTTATATAAAAAATAGTTTAAACAGCTTGCATAAATATATTTTAAATCCTTTGATAAAAGAAAAAAACTGACTAAGTAACCAACTAACTGCATAATTTTGTTTACAGATATTTGGCATCGTGCCCAAATGCTAAACTTAAACAAAAGTGGTAAAATAATTTAACTTTCTACAATTGACATAAAATATTTATTAAAATAAATACTTACAACAAGAATTTTAATTTTAATTTAGAAGATTACGACAGAAAACTTTGTCTCGTTCCATACCAAAAACACAATCAACACCATTAGATTCTAAATCGGCAAGGCAGTAGCCAATAAAATTCTCTATGGTACAATTATATTGCACTCTGGCGATAGACTACATATATATTTATAACAAAGGTGTATATCCAAGTTAAATAAATACTCAAAACTATCAGATGTCAAACAATCTTATTTTGTACATATATTCAAATTAAAGAGTGCCAAAAAACTGGGTAGTGCCGGAGAATTGTATACTTCATTCAAGCTATTCTCAAGTATACACAGCTTTACCTGTTAACCCGGTATCAAGTTACGCCTAGGCATAGTGGTAGAAAAAAGAAGGAAATACCATCTTCATTCCTGCACTATAATAAAGATGGTATTTCCGTCCTTATTCTACCACTATGCCAACGCGTAAATTTATGTAGGGTAAGTAGAATGACCTTTGCGTTACATGCACGGTATTTTCAAATGTTTAATGAGCCTATGCTCATTTGTTATAGTGTATCGGTGAACCAAGTAACATATAAACTTCGGTTGTATTATTTGTCACGCCTACATTTGTCAAGGTTAATTAAAGATTTGAATGAACTGTACACATTTTGAAAAGGGAAATCGAGTGGAGATCCATTCGTGTCGTGTCATTCGTGCCGTGTTTTTGCTTATCATTCCTGGTCTGGTATTCTGAACGCAATTGCGCGTGACGAGATCGCTCTGTTAGCGTGTTTTTAGTACGTAAATACGCGATAAAAATGCGTTTTCTACGCGCGCTTTTGCGCTCAGAATACCACCCCTGGGGTGATATTCCAAACTCTCTCGTGGCCATAGAAAAAGCTTTTTCCTCGCGTATTTACATATTAAAATGTTGTTTAGAAAACATGTTTGTAATTGATAGTAATAATAATGGTTTATTAACATAACAATTCGTATAAAAATCTACTACATTTTTGGGTCGATAGGATTTATCTTGATTGTGTGTGGTCTGCTCTTTGAGTAATTATACCCGACTGACTAATAGAGTCGCCTATACGGACAAAAACTGTTCCATAATTATTAATTATAATGTTAGCTACGGATTACAGCACTACAACGGTGCGTAGGAACTCGGGTAGAGAATTGCAAGCGCAAACCGAAACTATTTGTTTAACGTTTGTTGCTAAACTAAAACAAAACTGAAAATTTGGAACGCTGTTGTTCAATGCAACAGAGCTTGTCTAGCGTATTATTACTCTGATGGTCTGCTTTACTAGGCACTGCAATCTGTTTTAAAGTTGACGTTTTTATGTAAACAAGAACATTCATATCTTCCTACCCATCTACCCCATATTTCTAGCGCAGTTCTACGTAACAATCATCAGGCGTGTGAGTGCCCGTCAAACACATTACATCTTCAGTACCAAATCAAAATAAAACAGTGGAGAGCTCTTAACGCAAACACTAACAATCGAGCTGTGACAGCGTGCACTAAGGCCGCCAGCTCCAAACGCAAGATAAGCCAGCGTCGCGAGCCTGCCAGCTTCTTCACCAGATCACGCCTCAGCACAACAGGTGGTTAGTGGAGTTGTACAACCTTCCCCTTCAACCACGCAGTCCACTCGAAATTTTTCTTCTCCGGGACGAGGTATTTCTTCTCACCTCGTCCACTCCTCAACACTAGTATTGATCAATATTTATTTATAAATTTATTACAAAAAAATAATAAACATACTTAATAACAGAGAATCTCTGTAAAACCAATTAATGTAAAATGAAAACGGAGTGTTTTCTGTTTATGATAGTCTCCATCTTACATGGCACAGCCTGTTCTAAGATGGAGATTTTCTATCTTTAGAGCATAAGTAGTCCTATACTAATAAAACAATAACATAACATGTATGGTCAACTATAGTTGTATTATATATTATAATGTGCAACTGTGTGACCAATATTCAAAAGTAGATATATTTTTAATAATATGTATTACATTAACATTTACATTTTTAGTAATATTATAAGTTTTGTATGATTAGTTATTTTATGGTATGTATAATTTTGATGTGACAACATTTACAATAACAATATTATGTGGAAGCCTCTAATTGGATTTTATTTATTTTGTTCATTAACGCCCAAAAGGTTTTTACAAAAAATAAAAATGAAATACATGCTAACATACTAAATAATAAACAGAATATACAGAAAAAAAATTTGAAATTAGTTAAAAAAGATATGATAAAAAGTTTTACAAAGTAAAAAAAAAACAATAATAACAAAGGTATGCAAGAAAAAACAGTAAGCATATAAACAAAAAATGCAAAGATATAAGCTTATGAAATAAATTCTGTAAGGCAAACAATAAATAAAGTGTTACGGTAAGCAAGAAAGACATTTTTAAGTTAAATTAATAAACAAGCAAGCATATATTATCACGAAAAAATAAGAATGCCAATTCTACAGTGCAATGATTTGTATTTATGGTATAATTGATTCTTATAAATGAATAAATGTCTGTTGGCTTTCCAATGAAATAAAATAAAGTAAAAAATAAATATTAAAATAAAAAAGAAAAACTAAAGCTACTTAATTATAAATGCCTAGCTAATCAAATGTAAGGAATTAAAATTCCTTAGTATACAAATATAAAGTACATATATGTGCCAAGAATACATGTTACTAATACATAAATAATATAGTTTAAAATATAATAAAACAAATTTAAAGCAATGAAATACATAAAAATATAAATAATATGAGTACCAATTATATAAAGTACTACGTTTTTTGATTTACATATATTTATTTTTAAATCTCTCGCTACACTATTTATATGTGCAGTTATTTTAATTTCAGAAATTCTCCTTCCTTCTCTATACCCAAGTCCACTGTCATTTTTTCTGCAAATTATTTCGGGTCTTGCTTTTACAGCGTTCGGGCGATACATTAAATATTCTGGTTCCCAAAAACCCGAAAGTTCTTATAATACTACGATACATATAATATATTTAAGACAAACAGGCAAATTAATAAAGGGCCGGCGATAAGCAATTCCTCCAGGTAGGCAGATACTGAAGAAGGAATTAATTAGTGTAACAAAACGTAAAATTTCTTCTTGGGCGTTTTTGCAGGGTGACCAGCCGTTTTTGGAAAAATGAGTATAAAAACAAATTTGCAGGATATTTTAGAGAATGAAATAATGTAACTCTAGGCATCCAAAGGGCTTATGACCTGTCTTCGGTTTGTTTAAATAACTACTTTACACACTGTGTAACATTAACTATTCTGACTATGTTTGAACATCCATGTTTCTTCAATTCTTCGGTCTGTTAATTTTTGAGAAGTTCTAGAGCTGAAACCTTTTTTGATGTGGATGAGATTCATCTGACTGAACTATTTCCCCTTCTAGGCAAAACCTAAAAACGTTTTCCAATTTTCGCACTTTTTCTTGCTCCAATAATATTTTGAATTTGTCCAATTATTTGTCCAAATAATTGGAAAAACTCAAATAGGGAGTTATTAAGATTAACATATTCCAACAGGGTTGAAGAAATATAAAACATGGGCAGAATACTGAATGTTACACAGTATATTAAATGGCCACTTAAAGTCCAACCAATGACAGGTCATAACCCCAATAAATGCCTAAAGTTCCTTATCTTACCTTATCAAAAAGGTTTTCTCTCTATTTCACAATAAGTTTGATAAAAATACTTTTTCAGTTTTCCCACATTCATTTTTGATATTCACCAGCGACCGGACATAACCAACATCGTTGAAATGATCTGATAATTATTTTAAAAAAAAAGTATTTAAAGTGCGTCTTATCAAAATGGAATTCAACTTTTACGTATATTTATATGGTCAAAAATCATGATCGGCTTTGTTTCAAACTATAATCCTCATAGTAAGTTTCAAGTTATTATCAGATTATGGGATGATTCCGTTTTAAATGTTATTTATTAACTCTCAAATAAGTTACATCAAATTTCAAAAACGTGTAAGACAATACAAGTGAATAATCAAAATTAAACAACTAATTTTATTTGAAAAAATACATATTTGCGCTCTTCTTCTTCTTCTTTTGAAGTTGGGGGCCATCATTCTGAACTCATCGCGATCTTGGGCCATTCCTATAAGCGCTGCAGCATTTGGCAAACCGAACCACTGTAAGATTTCTGAGCCATAATGCTCTTTTCCGTCCCATACACCACCCGCTCTCTATCTTTCCTTACATAATAATTGATAACTCCATATTTATGTTCATAACGCATAAAACCATTTTATTGGAGACACGATCAGTCCATGAAGTTTAAAGCATTCTTCTGCAAAACCAAAAATCGAAGGTTTCAATTCTTTTCATAGTTGAAACTTTGAGTGTCCAAACCTCTACTCCATACAGCAACTGTGGCAACACATATTATTTTATTGCTCTCCATCGTGTGCTTAGTCTCAGATCTCGGTAGCTCAGGAGTTTCAACATTTTATAGAAGGTTGATCTCTCTATCTCAATTCGGGTATTTATTTCTGAAGCCTGATTCCACTCGTCATTTATCTAGATATTTAAAATGGGTAGCCCCTTCTCTCCCATTACCGTCTATGGTGAGACGGATGTTAATGCCTATCCGTTTGCTGGCCACCATAGCTTTGGTTTTTAAAGCGTTCATTTTGGGTCCGAATTCCTTACCTGCATTACTAACCTTGTCAGCAAGTTTCTGTAAATGATCAGCACTATCAACTGAAATGGCAGTATTATCAGCGTATCTTATATTTTTGATTACTTAACCATTTATTTCAATTTCTATGTCATCCATCTTGCAAGACCTCTCTTAATACAAATTCGTAGTATAAGTCAGAAAGTATTGGCAAAAATACGCAACTCTGCCTTACTACACCTTTCAGGATATCTATGTTATCAGTTTTAGTATTATTTGACGTGTGCAGTTCAATTCTTATATGCACTATGGAAAAAAAATTATACCCTTTCCATCCAACCCAATTTTGTGAGGAGAGTGACTAAAGACTTATCACGTCTAAAATTATCGAACGCCTTCTTATAGTAGATAAAACATAAATATATATTTCTTTGTAAGTCAAGACATTTTTTGGTAAGCATTTGAACAGAAAAAAGGGCCTCTTTGTTCCTAAATCACTGCCAAAATCAAATTGTGTCTCGCTAATGTGCAAATTAATCTTTCGGAAAGCCTGTTGTGTAAGGTTTTTAGAAATATCTTATGAGAGTGGCTCATTAATCTAACGAATCTTTAATCGTTACATGACTTAGTAGGTAGTGTGATGAATTCTGATGTTAACCATTCTACTAGTACCTGTCCTGTGTCATATATTTAGTTAAAAAAATTAAGCAGAAAATCAACGCCGCTTAAATCCAAGTGCTTTAAAATGGTTCCCTCAATTAGGTACGCACCATATTTGACTTGTGAAATTGCCTTTTCTAATTCTTCCTATAAAGGAAAAATTACCACTACTACTATGAAGTAAGCACTTGGACCGCTTTATTCCTCTAAGTTATTGATTATGAATTTATTATCATAAAAAAGTTTTTTTGATGTTTACTTTCTACACTTAAGCCTGATTCTATTTGTCAATTACTAAGTTATTCCGTTAATTTACAAGTTAAGCTGTCATCAGTTGTCTGATGATTCCTGTCATTTCTGTTATTTGCTTATGCAAATTAACACTGTCATGTCTTCTTCTTCTTCTTCTGGTGCCTTGCCGGGTCCCCCCGACGTTGGCGATCACTGCAACGAAAGCATATGTATCTGCCCTGCGTTAATTTTACCTTTCGCAGCCTGGACGACTGCTTATTGATATACTCGCCGTAGTGATTCCTAGAAAAAGATGACCAAAGTGGTTTCCCTTTGCCTTCTCTGGTGGATTTTCTTTCGGGGTTTCCTTCCCTTAGCTGATCGGTTTTGGTTTTGAGGCGCCAAAAATTTGCCTTTTATTCTCTCGTTATCTACTGCGATCACATCGTTATGAGTGTGATCCCATTGCCCAGGGTTCGCGACGTGGACGCTAACGAGTTGGACTAGTCAGTAGTGTTGCCGGTGGAATGCAACTGGGCGTTCGCAGCATTTTATAGAATCACATCCTCCAGCAAGATGTGACTCACTGCAACCCTACTGACAGTTTAAACCCCACTATCATGTATATTCTCCAATTATTATATTTCCTTACATATTATATTCAGCCAGCGTTCTTTGGCTTTCATATTTCTGACTTAATTAGCAATTGTAGCTCACTATATCTCGCGTTATTTTATTTATTTTTTGCTTTTTCTCTCATCACGTACAGTATGTGATTTGTCCCATCTTTTAGTTTTTCTTTTCTTTTATACCCCAGTTTGTTTGTTTCTGTATCAACGATAACTTTTTTTACTTCGTTCCGAATTTCATCTATATGGGTGGTGTTTAAATCAACATTTCTAATGTCATTATTCAGGGTTATAGATAGTGAACTCCTTGTGTCGGCATCTTTAAGTTTGACTGTATCCAGTTTTTTGTAAGCCTGCCTATTTATTGGTTTATTTAATTTTAAAAGTATTTGAGCAACAACGAGAGTATGGTCTGGTTCCTTATCTGCTTCAGGATAGGCTTTTAAATTTTAAATCGCATTATCGTTTTGGTTGTT
Source organism: Micrasema longulum (assembly GCF_059751315.1). Lineage (NCBI taxonomy): Eukaryota > Metazoa > Arthropoda > Insecta > Trichoptera > Brachycentridae > Micrasema > Micrasema longulum. The sequence continues at coordinate 372,692 of NW_028277527.1, forward strand.
GACTAATATGATTTGATGTTTAGTAATATTTGCGTTCTTAAATAAGAATAAAGCAGCCAAAGCTGCTTGCAATATTTGCGTAGTGCACGGTGAAGGTTCTATGAATAATTGACTAATTTATTGTATTTCTGTTTATTGTGTCCCCTTATTCTCTTAATTTGGATACATATTATATAATATTCAGTAAACTTTCGAGTTAGTCAAATTCATTACTTGTCCATAAACATTTAAAAATACCGAAACATGTATAAACCAAAAGTAAAACTGACTTTTGGTCACCCTACCGGGCAGGTGCCTGTTCTCATTAAACGCCTTTATTGTCTTTGATAAAATTAAAGCGAAAGTTTGGGCATTCCTTCTTCCTGTTGATTTCCGGCTCATTTTGGCGGCAAACCTTGTTATTGGTGTAAAATATTCCGGAATTTTCATGAAGCAGCTATTTGTCCGTGCGGATTTTATAGGAGCAACAATTTATTTGAAGAAGGACTTACAAGTTGTAAGGGAAGATTTGCCCGGGGCTCAATTGATATTAAAACTACGTAGAAAATGGGAATATATCATTAATTTTAGAGACTTCGTAGTTTAACTTTACTATTTATGTTTTGAGTTAATCTTTATTGAAAACTGATCCTTGAGATCAATTTAGTTGGTGAAATTAGTAAAAACAGAATATAAAAAGCACGAATAAAATTATTTTCATTGATTGACCTACTTTGAAAGAGTTTCTTAGACCTATTTGTAAAGAGCAGGGTTTTTTATTTTTTTAAAGAAATTTATGCATTTAAATTTGCGACTACCGAGATATTTAATTGGGTTCCAATAAAATTTAAATAAAAACTAAATTATAATAAAATTTACATTTCAGATTTCTATTTAGTATGTATTGTATATATATACGTATTTATTTTAAGCAAAGACAGAAAGGTGAATGATTAAATATCATTATATATCATTGATAAGTCATAAGTCCTTGAAAATACTTACTTCGTATTCCCAAAGCTTTGTTTAATTATCTTTTTTTAAAAACTTCATTTTCAATTCTTAATTATACATCCAGACTCCATAGATATGGTAATGAGTATGAGGGTAAGACTGATATGCCTATTTGTTTTTGGACTTGCTTGTTATAAATCGAGTTTTATCACATTTTTTACCTCACAATATCATTCTTAGACTTTTCTATTTCATTTAAAATGTTGTTTTTTTTATAATACCCTTTGTGAACTTTCTTGCTAACAATTGTTAAAGATACGTAATTTAAATTCAAAAATATACTTGATTAATTTTATGTGTCCTATTTCCTTAATTCATTGATCGAAATTGGTCAAAACGAGGATAAAATAACATGTTATGATATGCAGATATATAAATTATAATAACGTTTCTACCTCTTTAATATGATGAAAACTCGTGTTTAGAGAGGGAGTTTATTATATTTTATTTTCTAAACATATTTCAAAAAATGAAATATGATATTCTTAAAGTAACATAATTTTCTACTGTTTAAAGTTCAGTAGCTCAATCACAAATAACTATCGAAGTTTAAATTTATTTCAACAGAGAGGGTAATTTAATTTTCACTTTTTTGTAGTATATACTCCTTACTATTTTGCAAATGCAATATATTGAATAATTTTTTATAGTAAACGCCGATTTTTCGCCAATGAACTGTATTTATTTACGAGGAAAACAAAAAACAAACCTACTAAAATATTATAAAAAATAGCACAATGAATTCAGTCAGTTTTAGGTGTTCTCATAAGGATTAAAATGTCAATTGGCCGATTTGTTCTAGAAATGCATAATGCCAAAAACGGCCGCGTCGAGCGCCACTAGCTTTGCGAGACATATGTCAAAAGTATCATCTCAAAGAAAAATAGTCCTTCAGAAATAATGTTTGAAACACCGGTTTCCAAATCGGAAAGCTTCAAAGAATTTGTGTAATCTGTATGTTTACTCTAAGAGAAAAATCCCGCCACTGGGTTCAAAATGCTCAAAATACAGTACACTTATTTAAGTAAGAGTAATTGGCTCATTGCTGGCGCTGGACGAGCTTTATTAATATTTTTTTTAGTGTTTGAAGAAAAATACAAATGGGGGCAATGATTTATAAGAAATGATAATTACTTGTTTGTTTTTCGGTAAAAAAAGTTACCGTAAAACATTATTATGGTAAGCTGCGCATAATCGCTTCTATACATGGTTCGGCCCTGATATCTTCGCCTATTATTATTGTGGTCCTGGGGTCGGTTTCTGGTAAAGTGGACTACCCTAGGTCAATTATTATTAAAACTGAATTCGTAGTCGTTTTATTGATTAGTAGAATAATTAAAAGTGTTTCATACTTGGTTACCAATTATTTTTTTGACTACGGGTTTTATTTATTATGGTTCACAAACAAAAAACAATACACATGACATTGGTATGAAAAAACTCAATTTTTTATATTTAGATAATGTGAACATAACATGCACAAATAAGGAAAAAAAAATGACCAGCTTAATTAAATTATCTTAATATAATTAAAGTTTTAACAATAAATTATACTAACAGGTTATTACAAATTATTTTACCAAACCAACATAAGGGACTATTTTATTTTATAAATTGCGTCACAGTTCTCCTATGATTATTTAATATATTGTTAAAGATATCAATATCAACATTATTTTCAACATAATTATAAATTCTTATCATACGTGATATTGCATTAAAGTACGCCATATTATTATTAAAGGTTGAAAGTTAAAATGTAGCGCACGAATTTAATCGCCAATTAAAACAATATGTGGCAATGTACCAAGTACTTCATTTTATAGCTTATATGAAAATAGAAGATATTAGGTACTCAATTAATCTTTGACATTCTGTCTGAAAAACTCACTCGAGTCACTGTGTGGGTAACTTGAGGTTACGAAATGACTGCTTAATAATCACTGTCTCTTTTCATCTTATGAAAATTAAATTAAATTTTTTGGGCATCCAGATGTTTATTAAATGAGATGGATATGTTATCGTCATCACTATGGCAACATCATCTGCATAGCATGTGATGTTAATGACCTTATCTCCCTTAGTAGATTCACTATTTATTTTATTCTTAAAGGCGTTTTTTTATATATATTTATTCTGCTTGTGTAAGAAAATGTTTTTGGCGTATATATTGTTGTGCTATATTTAGTTATAAAGGTGCTAAACTTGCTTTGTTTCTTTGTTGTTCTCATTATGTGTTATTTTCTAAATTTTAATATTATTTATGTCCCAAATTGAGTTGTTGTTACTTTTGCGAATATAATTCAACGTATTATCCTTGTAAAATACTTTATGTTATATGATTTAAAAATAATTAAAAAATATTTTTAAAAAAATGTGTGTTCTGCTTAGTGATCTTAAAATATTACATTTTTTTCTCTTAAATGATTGTTATGTTTTTCTAATGGTGCAAAATATTTGATCGTTTCTGGAGATTCTGATGGATAAAATATTTTATTAAAAACAATTTAATTAACTTAGACTATAACGTATTTTTGTACTTATGTTTTAAGGTCAACTTGAAGATTGCCAAAAAATCGTGGTCACATTTAAACAGTTGCCGACAAATTAATGATTTCATTGCAATTTGCAACGCCGATTACATTGTGGCGGCAATACCAATGGCCGTGAAGTTGGCAGGTCCGAACTCTGCTTTGGCCCGCAACGCGTAGTCCGCTGCAACGTAAGCCTAGACGAGTCTGCTAACCACCGCACATTGAAAGAATTCAGTACATTTCTTGCTATTGTAAATTCTTTCTGTACGAAATATATGATGTAACCCGTGTGTGACTACTAAATAAATAATTGCAATTGTAATCCGTAACCATATTTTTTATTGAACATTAAATCAGCTCACGCATTCCCATCCTATAACATCAGAAGAACGAGTGGGTAAACTGTACAAATGTATATGTTTACTCAATATACACTTCATAATAATACAATATTAAACGCCATTAATTATCATCTCACTAAGAAAGTAAAAAAAAGGTCACCTTACGTTATGGGGAGTGACGTCTTAGGATGATGTATTTTTTATCTAAACTCAATAAATATTCCTGAAATAACAAGTGAATTCTAAAAAAAATGTTTTCAATACGTGTTCTATAAAAAATAATTACTGTAGCTTCTTTTGACAAGAGCTTTTACACCTTACTGACTTTTTTTACAAATTCTTCCAATTAATAAACGAAGAATAAAAAATAATGAGGTAATCTGAATATGATAATAACAAGACATTTACGTTACGTTACGCGACTCGGAAAAGTCTGCTAGGTAGAGCCAGAAATAGCAGAAAAAAATATTATTACATCTCATTTTACTTTGAGCGAAATTCTCTTTGTAAGTTTCATTGAAAACTTTTACGTTAAAATATGCAGATATGTGTATTTATAGAATGATGTAATGTAATGAGTTATTTTTACTTTTGTCAAATCTTTTATTGGATAAACTAAATGTGAATTTGACAGATTATTATAGGGATAGCGAAGGATCTCCTAGACTTGAAAGTTTCAATATTTTTATTTCACATAAAGACTACAAACACATGGTTTAAAATTAGGATAATTTTATATAATATTAATTTAAATACTGGTGTTGATTTTTTCAAACAATTATCACTTAAAAATATGAAATAATGTTTTTTTTCTTAAAGGTATGTTTATTTTATTTTTTATTTTATTTCCACACTGGAAGGCTTATTTCCAAATGGAAATTTCTTTCAGCCAACCACGTTTTCACTTTGTTTTTTTTTCAGAACATAACGGCACAATGAAAAAAACTAATTTAGAATTTTTTATTTATATAAATTATTTATTGACAATTCTTGATGGAATTCCATTGTAATAGTGGAATTACTTATATTTACATTAATGTTATTAATTCAAAAATACTAAGTACATATCCACTTATTTACTTGTCCAATTAGCGCTTTCACCCTCTAATGGACATCTTCAGACTAATGAATATTATACAGTGTAAGGATATTTAATATAAAACTAAATACCTACACTTAAGATACTATTTACTTTTATATAAATTATCCTTACACTGCATTATATTCACCAGTCTGAAGATGCCTACACTTTAGAAACTATTTAGTTTTCTATAAATTATCTTAACACTGTATAATATTCACCAGTCTGAAGATGCCCATGAGAGGGTGAAAGCGCTAATTGGTCAAATAAATAAGTGGGAGTGTACCAAGTATTTTAAAATTAATAACTTATATGTAAATATAAGTTATTACATTATCATTTAGAGTAGTTTTACCCACACCTTCGCGATCAGTAAATTAACATTCATTTGATAAAATATTCGTAAAGGCACACATCTTAAAGTTAATTCACTTAAGTTATCTAGTTTTAAATGTTTTCAAAAATAACAATGTCATGATTTTTATATCATTACTATTTAAAAAATTTAAAAAAAATTAATTGTAATAACTGCAATTTTGTTATCAAGTCATTATTATCGTCAAGGTGCGGTAGTTAAAAAATAAACAAACATAACATTTCTTCTTCTAGTTTTTTATTAAATTTATGCCATAATAACAACAATAATTTGTTTCAACATTTTTTTCCAAAGTTTATTTCATCCCTCGACGCTAAAATCAAATTGCTCACCAATGTAACAAGCTTTGTTTCCGAATTTGACCGAAACAGCTATTGAACTCAGTTAAACTAAACCTCGTTTTTGGTATTTAAATTCCTCATTAGTGAAGTTTTATGTTGTTATTTTTAAGGGCTTCAAAATTTGTTTTACCAACACCGAACACTAAACTTGTTGATTTGAAAAAAAATAACCACATAAAATACGAATTACAACAGAGATGAAGAACATTTAAGAGAAGGTAATATAGAAGTCTAGGCATCTACAGGGCTTATGACCTGTCAATGGCTGGTTTAAGTGGCTACTTTACACACTGTGTAACATTCACAATTCTGCCTATATTTGAACATCTAAATTCCTTTCATTCTTTCATCTGTTGATGTTTGTGAAGTTAAAGACCTGAAACCTTTATTTATACGGGTGAGATTCATCTAATTGAATTATTTAATTATTGAATTATTTTAAGCCAGCCATTGACAGGTCATAAGCCCTGTAAGATGCCTAGACTTCTATATTACCTTCTCTTAAATGTTCTTTATCTCTGTTGTAACATGTTAATATAAACAGCTCACCAGGGAGTTGAATCCAGTCCTTGTCTACAAAAATTTGGACAAACTCAAAATATTGTACATAAAATACGCATTATAATTCAGTTTCTGATTTAAAAAAATGTAATATATTAAACGATACATTAGTATACGTGTATTAATATATATTTTTACCACAACAAACTAAGGAACCCATAATGTACACTGATTGCAGGACGATTGTAAAAATATAAAAAATGGATTGATCGCGCCACTTGCCCGTTAGCAGTGCACGCTCGAAAATTGCTGATTCGTTGGATGCGTTATCCCTTGTTCACTTTACCACAGAACCCCAAATACAATGATTGCAATTCCTACCTTATTCTGGGTTCTGGCACCTCTATTGCTGTTACTTCTGCCGTGGCAGTCAGGATCAGATCCTACCTTGATGTCAGGGAGAAGGGGCACTTGACGAATTATACACACAGTAGATTTAATACTTATTGATGGCAAAATATCTTTTTGCAATCGCGATGACAATATGAGAAACACATGTGCACACGGTCGGTTCAGTAGTTATTCTGGCGCCGGAACAAGATAGGTACCCACGGTACGAAAAATGCAACATCTTAACCAGGATCCCGTAGGTAGTAAACAAATCCGAACGCCCCATCCCAGCAAATGTGCTAGATATATAATATATATCAATGTGTGCACATGTGGCGTAACCAAGAATAATTAATTTTCTTTATCAGAACGTGAATCAATGTTATAACATTCGTTTGAGAGAAAAAAATGTAAACTTATAAGATCACTAAGCAGGACACACAAATAATTTTAATAATATAATAAGAGACAGTAATTATCAAGCGGTCATTTTCTAACCTTAGGTAACCACCCAGTGACTCGAGGGAGTTTTTTCAGACAGTATGTCAAAGATAATTTAGGTACCGAATATCTTATATTTTGATTTTAGCTATAAAAGAAATGATTGGTACATTTCCTTCTTATTTACTTCACCGATAAGCGATTTCACTCTCTAGAGGGCATCTTCAGACTGCTTGAAAGCGCAAATCAGTCAAAAACATAATTGGGAACCATACTTGTATGATACACTTCTAATTATTCCACGAATCAATAAATAGACAACGAAATTCGGCGGAATTAAAGGGCGCTGGATTGACATGGGAAGAGGCAAAAATGCTGACTGGTGATAGGGTCTCCTGGAGGCAACTGGTGATGTCCACATGCTCCACTTAGGAGCGGATGTGGAAAAGAAGAAGAAATGATTAATTAATGTTTTTTCCGATTAGTTTTTTTTTGTATTTTTAGATTTTCTGAGCTGTTCATTATTTGGCCTTTACTTGTTGTAGAATAAAGAAGTTTGATTACATAGGAATCAAAAGAATAGATTGATTCCATTATGTGATTGGCGAATTCTGAGAAGGTATTGGATGTAAGGGCTGGATGATTTCCTTTATTTTAATGTTTAAATTTCTCGCAATTTGGCCGATGGATGGTTACAATTTTCACTTTGGATCTGGTATATGCCTCTTCTTTTTAAAATGTCTGTTTTTTTATTTTGAATTACTAATTTTTCTTCCTAAATGATTATTTGTGTAATACGCGGGTTGAATATGTGAAGGCTCTATCAACTCTATCATTATTTCGTGCTGAGGTAAGTATTTATCAAACAATTTATTTTTAATTTTATTATTTAACATTCAGGAAACATATGATATATTTGTGTGCTTATGATTTCTCACTGACATCAATTAAGATTTTAGCTCGTTTACTTCACAAAAGGCAACAGATTTGAGGAAATGTGGTTGTTTTGAGGCATAATGGTGAATATTACACAGTGCCTAAAGTGGCTTTTGATCCAGCTAATGACAAGTCATAAGCTCTGTAAATGCTTAAACTTCAATATTTCACTTTCTAAAATGTTTTCTATTCATATTCTGATGTGATATCTGTTTGCGAGAGGTAAACAGCGGTAACTCCAAATATGAAAAATTAAGTTATTACTAGTCGAAATCAAATTTTTTATCCTGTATTATATGATGAATAGCGTTAACTCATAATTTATTTCATGAAATTTTTTTTTAAACATTTTTTTATTCCATACCAAATAAGAGGATATGGACAGAAAGAAAAAATACAGGGCTTATAAAGATTTTAAAAATGTGTTTTTGTGATGTGTTTCAATATACTATTAAAAATTTACTTTAAAGCATTTTATAGAAAAATACAAGATATTTAAAGTGTGAAAAATCACTAACTTGTCTCCCGTGAAAAGTTGGAGTTTTAGGGATACGTAGTTTACCTTTCACATATAGATATGTTAATCTTAACTTTCTAGGGGTGAAATTTAGTTTTTGTCCGCAAAGATTTGGATAAACTCAAGATATTGTTGAAAAATCAAACTGGTAGAAGACGCATAAAAATTGGAAATAAAATTTAAGCGTTGCCTAGTATGCAAGTGAAGTAATTCTGTTAGATGAATTCCACATAAAAAATAAAATTAAAACAAAAACTATCCATTTGTGGAGCCGTCGATTCAATATTGGTTTGAGCGAATGAGACAATCCATTAGAATATTCGAAAGTCACTATAAACACTCCATACATTTTCAACGTAATTCTTGATTAATTATCATGCTCCGTTGTAATGTTTTATTCAACAAGTTTTGCCTATATATAATTTTCTATTCATTTTTCTTCTTCAGTAAGCACTATCAGATTTTTGGTGGGTTTTGTCTAGTAGTACATATAAGGGGTTTTCCATTAGGGGCACTCAAACTTTGACAGTGTATTGTGGTAATGTTGGTGAGGCTCTAACTGTCAAATTAACAGGTTAAAATAATTAATCTTGATGATGGAAACAAATGATGGAAAGTCACAACGTTGAGCAATGAGTGAAAATTGTTTAACTTAACCATCAAAATGAGAGCTCGGTTCTTGGTATATTTCGGAAGGAAAATCGCCTTCAGCGACGAGGTCTATTTATGGATGAATAGCTAAATAAGCAAGCAAAATTGTCTCATTTGAAGAGATAACAATCCACATGAGATCCATCAGTTGCAAATGCATCCAGAAAACGTCACTGCTTGGTGGGGATTTTAGTCCGGCGGGGTCATTGGCTTCACTTCTTCCAAAATGAAGCTAGTACCGCCATAACTACTTGTGCCTTTCTTCAGTTTCGCATACTCACTTCCAAATTTTTAAAACCAATTAAGCGAAAATAAAATATTTCTTAACAATCAAATCACTAAAATAGAAACCTTAATTAATATAATTTAATTAACGATATTTTGAGTTTGTCAAAAATTTTTGTAGACAAGGACTGGATTTAACTCCCTAGGAAGCTGATTATATTAATATATTACAACAGAAATGAAGAAAATTTCAGAGAAGGTAATCAGAAGTCTAGGCTTATGACCTGTCAATGGCTGGTTTAAGTGGCCACTTTACAAATTGTGTAACATTCACCGTTCTGCCCATATTTGAACATTTATATTCCTTCAATTCTTTCAGCTGTTGATGTTTGTGAGTTGTTAAGTGAAGTTAAGAATTGAAGGAATATAGATGTTCAAATATGGGCAGAATGGTGAATGTTACACAGTGTGTAAAGTGGCCATTTATACCAGCCATTTTAAACCCCACATTTGTACATTTGGCTTATTGCCAAATGGCAATTTCTTCCAACTAACCTATAAAATAAAAGTTTTATTTTTATAATTTAAGTTACAGAGCATATTCAATAGACAAAAAAAGGTTAAAGAGCTAAAGATATATAAAAATAGAAATAAACGTATTTGTATATAAATTACCTTAAATCAAAAATATTACTCAATGGGAAAAAGGAAAAAAGAGAAAAGAAGAAAAAGGAAAGGAGGAGAGATTTAAGAAGAGAAAGGAGATGTTTCTTCAGAGGTGATTTAAATTTTGAGGTGAGATAATGTAGTTTCATCTTTGATGGTGGATGGGAGATGATTCCACAGTCGAGCCGCATAGACACCAGTGGCGAGCGGTGAGTTTTTAAATTGGTAAGCTATGAAAATTCTGATAAAATGTCCATAGCGGTAGTATGGCATAAAAACAAGTCTATTGTATATTTAATAAATAATTCATAACAAATGGCTCCAGCGGCTAATAGTTTCAGTAAACATATTTTCTAATGTAGCACAAACATTTGATTTAAAAAATACAATTTAAAAAAGCATAATTGAAAAAAAAAAATTGGAACCCCTATGGATTCGAACCTCCGCACAAGTCATTAGAAAGCGACGACCCATCCGCGCAGCTATTTCGCGTTTTGCGCTAAGCGTAGAAAAAGTAATTAATAAACTAACTAATTCATTAGCGCACCGGTGCATCTTCGGCTAAGTCAGACTATTATAACTTGTCTTGAAATAAAACACTATTTCTTAATAAATGATAATAATTTAAAAGTATTACTTACCGAGTACGATAGTTCACCAAACAAAACATAAATTATGTTTTAAGATTCATTGTTTCATCGACTTTTATATCACATTATTATTCACAAAACGACATAAGTTATACACATTATAATTCTTCATATATATATATTCTTAACACTATACACTAGTGACGTTTTTATCATAACTCTAACTAAATTTTAGAAGTTTAAATGGATACTGAAGAATAACCTACAATATTCAACTGTCATCGTATGCACAAAAACGAATTACAATTAAAAAACAATAAGCGAATCTTTGTTTTTTAAAACCCACTAAAGGATTTATACTATATTATGGATTAAAATATTAATTCGTTTCGATTAAAATATCAAAATATTTATTTATTTTAAAGCAAATTTACTTTCAAACCACCGAAACATAAGTATGATAAATTACTTACGACATACAAAATATATTCGTTATCTCTTTCTTACACATAACGAGTGCGCATATTGTCAACTCCCTTAGACTGTCGTAAGTCAAATTGATGTATTTTAAAGAATACTAGCCCTTATGAAAAAGTATCGAAAGACTAAATTGCATTAATAAAAGCTGCAAGATTTTACTTTAATCGCAAGTGTAATTTTTCGAACGAGATTCTAAAGTTTTAGGTTAAAGACGTATTTGAATTAGTGATTTTAAAGTGAGCAGAGTAATCTCGTGTAATCCAGTAGTTATAATTTTGGCTAATAGAGGCGCAACTGGTCGCTGTATGGAATAAAGGAATATATAAATTTACTAACCCAAGAAAAGTAATATATTTTTTTGGTGATGTGTTTTTTCCTAATAATACTACAGTATTATAAAATATTACTTACGATGTCAAAAAAATATGGTAAGCTGCATGTAATCGATTATAAGGAACATTCGCCACTGATAGACACTTTATGAGGTAGAGAAGATAAAGGAATTGTGGATGGGTATTAAGAGAGTGCCTTGATAATTAGAACGAAGAGGTAAACCATGAACTGATAAGCGTTGAAATTTTTCACGCAGGTATATAGGAGCGTTAGGACTATGAAGTACATTGAACGGAAGTGAGAGGGAGTGGTAGTCTCTCCGCTGTCTAATTTTGAGCCATTTCAGTTGCCTACGATAATCAGAAATGTAGTTTTATTTCCTAAGACCAAAAATGTACCTTATGCATGTATTCTGAAGTCGTTTAAGTTTATCGAGTTGCTCACAACTCAAATCAGTCATGGAAACATCAGCATAATCTAGTATGGTATTCTTGTAGGGCTACGTTAAATCACTATTCTATGCAAATAAGCTGCATACGTTTGATGTCTTCAAAGTCATTATAAACGATACGATGCCGTCAATGATATCGAGCTCGATTTATGCGGTCAAGTCATCGAAAATTGGATCTATCGGACACGCGCCGTCTAGCAAAGCCACAGTGTTCATTTGTCCAATATCATATTTCATTCGTAATGTAATCAAATTAATCTTCTTTCAAATAATAATGACGAAAATAAACGGTATCTCGTACACAACTTGTTTTATTTAAATTTCAAGTTCGAGCGCCCTTAATAGAAAACCCTTTGGAACAATTTATGTTAAAATTGTATGTCTAGTCATGTGTATACTATTTTAACCAACAATGTTATTCTTGTAAACATTCATTATTTTTACTTTTATTCACAAATGGTTATCCTTTGCCCCCTTTATTTTTGTTTTTTCTGTGTTACTTCATTGTAATATGTGAATATGTAAATTGTTTTTGGCCAATATTATCATGTTTTGGTAGGTCTGAACAAAGAAAAAAGGGGTATTTCGAAAGTATTCGTATTAAACATTACATTATTTACTGCTTCCTTATCCGTTTAGTGTAAAAACAATCGATTTCCAACTTGTAGGTTGACAATGACACTAAATTTAATATCAAGCATTTTACCTAACGAGTGTGTTAAAATAATTTATATTAATCATTAACACATATTGCATGTGGATATTTATTTATTTATTTAATTGAAACTTTATATACATATAAAATATATATACATATAAAATATATATACATATAAGGGCGGGCATATTGCCTTAAGGCAAATTCTTCCTACCAACCCAAACCGTTCAGTTTAAGAAAATTATAAAAACATGGACATATTGAATCTTACAATTTTATACAAAAATTAAAAACAAAGATTAACAAAATAAAAATATATGAAAAAATTAACACTATACTATGAAGAGAGGAGAGGGGATGGAAATGAATGAAGGATAAAGGAGCAATTTAAATTTAAGGATAGTAATATTTTAGAATACTTTTCACAATTGTACATATAATAAGCGCCAAACAGATTTTTTATGAACTAAGTGCTGCGATACTAATATTAAACAATTGGAAAAAAACAATAAAGAAAAAGTTATCCCGTTTTTCTGTGTCCCTGATGGATTATAACATTATTAACCCTGATGGATTATAACATTAATTTTACCAAAATAGTACATATTTTTTTTCATACACTGTTGTTGATAAAAATGTTTTGTACACCTTTTGAAAAGTTAGTCCTTTGTTTAGTTTTGTCTGCTAATTGCGCTGTAATTTATTTATTCATAAATTTTTCCATTTTAAACTATGATAAATTAAAAAAATAATGTGACTTCACTGGGGTTACCCTTGCCGAGGACACTTAACTTTATACTTTTTATTAATTTAAGTTTATTGTATAATTTCAGTCCCTGATTTATTAGTCTTGATTGTCCTTGTCTCGTTTTGGAATGTTTTATGTTATATTGCTCTGATATTTTTGTATTATGTCCATGTTTATTGCAATTTTTAGTTCCTTGTCTACAATGATATAACTTATGAATAAATTTTAAAGATTCTAATTGAAAAAGTTGATTAACATTTAATTGTTTAGTTTTTTTAAGAGTTCTTTAGTTTATTTATTTATATATAGTTGGCCATAAACTAGCTTCAATATTTTATTTTGCTGCCGTTGTAGTCTGTTTATGTCATTTTGGATTCCTGTTCCCCATAGTTGTTGCATATGACATATTTTAGCTTTGACATAGGTTTCATACATACGATTTTTTTTCGTTTTCGGAACAAAGTTTTTGATTTCTAAAAAAAAAGACTAGAAAATGTTGCTATTTTGCCAATTATATAATTGATGTGAGTTGTCCATGTCAATTATTTGTCCATTGTCAGTTTTTCGTTTATGCATGCATGTATTTTTTTTCTAGATTAAAAATTTATAATATTTCATTTTTTTCATTAAGTGTATTATGCCTTAGTTGGCGAATGCTTCCATTTGATTTTGGGTGGAAAATAGAACCAGAGCCCAGAACAAGTGTTTTCGATTCGATGGCTGCTCCCAGGCAAAAATCCGAAATAGGGAAATTGCCTCGTTCAGTGGTGGTTGGTGCATTCTTCCACGATTCTTGAGGCTCTGTGTTCAATTCGATGAAACGAAACATTGATTTTAAAGTTTATTTGAACTATAATACTTTATTTTTCCTGGATTAGCACAAAAAGCGTAAGACTAATCGGCTTACTTTCCGTGTAACAGAAAAGGGCGCGGATATAGAAATTGGGGTAGTAGTGGCGAATACAGGTAGGATAGTAATGATGAAAAAAAGCGAAACGGTTTGAAACCTTTTTTGAAGAACCGGTAAGCTAGTTCAAGGTAAACTTTTTTGCAAGCCCTACACCGCACCGCCTTCTTCAGTCAAAGAGACGAATACGTCTCGAAACCGGAAAACATGTGAAAATCGGTAAGTGGGTATATATTTACAAATATTTACTAATGCTTATTAAAAAAATTGACCACAAAATTGATGCTCAATATTTATAATGTAAAATTAATTATTTGTTACGGTAACTACTACTTTGGCAAACGATTATAACCAGTGCTATCCCCAAAATCTTCGATTCTCTACCTTAGAGTTTAATTAGCATCAGTAACATAATACAGCCCCATTAAAAAGAGCCAGAAAGCACTTATTTAATTAATATAAGTTTTTGAACATAAACTTCTCATTTTACTGTTCATATAATGTGGTAAGTATACATTATAACATACGCAGTAATACTATTTATAGCTAATCATGTGGACCATTTTTTATAATAATTAAAATAATGAGGAAGTAGAGTAGTATTAAAAAAAATTGTTAATGGATTATCAAACTAACCAAAAAACTTTGTTTTTTTATTTTTATGTACCGTATTATCATTGCTATGATTTTTAAAGTTTTGTAATTTTAAAGTTACTCCGCCTGAGAACGTAACCGTTTTTTTGGCGTTTAAAAGAAGAAGCCCATATTTGTCAAAACACGCCAAAAGTTGAAAACTCGGAACCTGGATTTCTATCACAATACATAACAACGCTATGATTGAATGGTTATTGTTCACCTGAACCTGTGACGTTTCAAAGTAGTTCATTTAAAAAAAAAAAAAAAAAATGTTTTCGAGAAACTTCACAACAAAATTGAATGCTTTAATTTTTACAACGTTAAACAAACATTTTTTCTATCAGATTTCCCGCAGCACCAAACTTCTTCTTTGAGTAATATGAATTATTGTAATTTATTATATAAATAAAAGACGGGTGATACTTTAATCCAAAAAATTGGAATATCCAGTGACCGGATTCATCGCTTTCGCGACATCTTCGAGACTGGTATCTTTATTAAGGAGTTCAATGTATTTATGCAAAACAGAGGTAAGGATGGATAATTCAAAGTTATATGAAAGTAAATTAAATAAAGTTATTTGTATCTTAAGGATTATTATTAAATTTTTTTCGGGTTAACTAATGAGTTGATATAATGCTATTTTAATGAGTTTAAGTATTTTATATAATTTTTAGTGTCCCATCCTTTGTGACTTTTGTAAATAATGATTTCTGAAGAACAAAAAAACAACAAAAGCGATGAAACCGGTCACTGGATATTCCAAATTTGTGGACTAAAGTATCACTCGTCTTTTTTTAATATAATAAATTACAATGAACTTCCATCAAGAATTTTCACTTACAAACTTAAATGTTTTTGAATTATTGTAGTAACAGAAATTAACTGATAATCATAAATGTGGGAAGAGAAATCTAAACCTTTTTTAGTATTTATTTATTAAATAGTCCATTGAGTAATAAATAAATACATCACGTTGTAGTGTATTTATTTGAGATAGTTGTACAAATAGACCCAGCATCCCTAATTTCCGCAGGAAACTCATCAAACATCTTAAGTCCTTTATGATGCAGATTGTTTTGAGTTGCCTGGATTCTTGTTTTGGGGAGTCTGAAACCTTCACCTCCCCTCGTAGGATAGCGATGAATGTCGTCATTACGCTGAACATTACAAAACATGTATTCGGGCAATAATTTATTTTTAAATTTAAATATTTGAAAATACTCTTTGCTTTACCGAAAGCATGTTCAGTAGCGTACACATATGCTGAATTTTCGTGTATCTGCTACATCTCAATATTTCCTTATTGCCCTATGATTATACGTACAAGCCTAACTCACCTCCACTAAGAATTCAACGAGCGTTTAATAATTTATTTATTATCATTATTTATTACAAAGTTGATAAGAGGTTGTATATTTTTTGAGGAATCCAGACAGTCATTTAAAAATTAATAAAGTACCAGTTCCTTTATCCGGATAAATAAGTGCAAGATTAAATTGTTTTTGTAATAAAACAGCGAATGGAATCACATTAATAACTTACTTAAAACATTTCCAGCAAACATATTACAACAGAGATGAAGAACATTTTGGTGAGGGTAATATAGAAGTCTAGGCATCTACAGGACTTATGACCTGTCTTTAGCTGGTTTAAGTGGCCACTTTACACACTGTGTAACATTCCCCATTCTGCCCATATGTGAACATATATATTTCTTTAATTCTTTCATCTGTTTATGTTTGTGAAGTTGAAGACTTAGCTAGACTTCTATAATACCTTCTCGAAAATGTTCTTCAAATATGGTTGATGTCCAGCAGAGTTGATTGCTCAATTAAATTAAAATCTACTTTATTTTTATTTTTGGAAAAAATCTGAATATTTGGCAATCCGGATGACTGAAGTTCGAATAAACGAAGTTCTACTATAGTTAAATAAATTCATATATTAAATTTCCCATTTATATCTTGGACCTAAAATCACGAACAGTCTGCCAAAAAATTTTCGGGACATATCAAAATACGTTAAATTCGAGGAGGAAACAAAAAAGATATTATTTTTTTTATTTTTTTTTTATTTATTTCTTAAGTTAGCTTATATTAAAACCAATATAAACTATTATGTACATTCACATCATCCAAATATATTTACATTTCCTTACAGTAACTAATACATTTATTTTTAAATTATTTCAGACACTTTTCATTCTTCATACATTCAGGCATCTCATCATACATTTTTAAACCCTTATACATCAAACAATTTTGTGACTCAGCTCTTTTCAATAATGGTAGTCTTATTTTATCCTTTTGTCTAGTAGCATATTCATGACAATTTTTGTTTAAGACAACTTTATCCTTAAAATATTTTGGTAATTTATCGTGAAAAAATTTATGTATAAATATCAACATATTAAATTTAAGTCTCCTTCTTACAGATAACCATTTTAGTTCATCTCTCATTTTTTTTACATTGCTATATTTATTTTTCTTAAGAACTATTCTCATCGCTTTATTTTGTAAAATTTCTAGTTTATTTAAATTTCCTTCGTTTGCTAAAAATAATATTGTTGAGCAGTAATGGATGGAAATGCAGTTAACTCTGAAACTATGGTTACTCTATCCCTATAATTCAAGCTACCTACGCTTAGTTAAAAATTGATTATTTTTTTAATATCTATGTAACAAGTCTATTTTAAAACAATTCATTGTGTAAAAACATATAATACTAACATATATTTCAGACTAAACAAAAACTATAAAATTTCTTCCTCGGCGAGGGTTTTCCCAGTGAGGAATACATGGCAAATTCAATTATATAATATAGTCATGTGAAGTATTGAATAAATAAATAATTGCATTTTTTGCTTATTACAGGGTGTTTTTTAAACCCTGTCACATCCGAAACCACGATAATCAGTATGGGCAAGAAGACATATAAGCATATTAAAAAAAATATTGAGATCAAAGAAAATTTTCAAAAATAAAATATTTAAAAAACAAATGGTTGCCTACTTCTGCAGGGAAAAAGTAAAGGGAGCGCGGCGCAGTATCAGACTCCCCCCCCCCTTCCTTGTTTTACCCCTGCAGAAGTAAGCAACCATTTGCTTTTTTAATATTTATTTTTTTTAAATTTTATTCGTTCTAAAAAAATATTTTAATGTGCCAATATGTCTTCTTGCTCATATTGATCATAGTGG
This sequence comes from Micrasema longulum, assembly GCF_059751315.1. Classification (NCBI taxonomy): domain Eukaryota; kingdom Metazoa; phylum Arthropoda; class Insecta; order Trichoptera; family Brachycentridae; genus Micrasema; species Micrasema longulum. Next base: position 390,687 of record NW_028277527.1, read on the forward strand.
TTTCGGATGTGACAGGGTTTAAAGAACACCCTGTATATTGTCAATTATTTTGTATCTTCTGTATATGGAACTTGTTGGCTATCTATTATGCCCGTTTTTCTGATCATCCAGAAAAAAGTTTGATTTAAAGAAAACGCAACAGTGACTTGGTCAAATACAACTCCATTTAATTATTTCAAAGACGGTGAACGGTCGTTTCCATTTGTGAGATTAGAGTGCTTTCTATATTGACTTTTTTTATGGGTACTGTTATGTACCACACTAACGTGTATACTTCATTTTTTAATTATTTTTATTGTTATTATTATTAATATTGCTTTTTTTTAGATATTTTTTTTATTGCTCATCGAATTTAACATAAATAATAAAAAAATAAATAAAAAAAACTTTTATTTTCTTTTTAAATTTTAAATTTAGGCACACATTGTATTTTTTAAATATTATAATCTATATGTAAGCATGTTCTTTAAATGTAACGAACATGTTGTAGTATTCATGTAACATAAAACTTTTTTTCACGTTATATTGAAGTTACAATATTTTGAGGAAAAACATTTTTGAGAAGGGATTATGGAAGTCTAGGCATTTACAGGGCTTATGAACTGTCATAAGAGAAGAAGAGTTGAGGAAATGTGGATGTTCAAACATGGGCAAAATGGTAAATGTTACACAGTGTGTAAAGTGGCCACTTAAACCAGCCAATGACAGGTCATAAGCCCTGTAAATGCCTAGACTTCCATATCCCCTTCTCAAAAATGTTTTCCCTCTCTGTTGAAACAAATTTAAATATCCTTTTTTTTTTAAACTTCTACGATACTCGTATATAAACTACAAACTAAACATTCCAATAAAAAGGGGAATTATGACTATTTATTAACACTGCTTAACCTAACAACACTTTCTGAAAGAAGAAATGATCTCATTGTACTGTATACAATTGTAAACTCTCTTTTTGACGCACCCAAAATACTTGAATTGATTAATTTTAGAGTACCTGCTGTCAACACTAGGAGTACTTTATTGTTTCATTGCTCCAGTACTTCTTCCAACCAACAAAAAAAATCATTGATACCGAGACTGCATTGGTTAGGTAACACTTATGGAACGGCTGCAGACATTCTGTCCAATTCTTTACTATCTTATAAGTCCACAATATCAAGTTTATTTGTAGCTGCTCGTCAAACTATTATTGACAATTCAATTCCATAAATTAAAAAAATACTTACATTACTTTATTTTTATTACCTTATACTTGTTTTTTTTTATTTTTTACTATTATATCAAATTGCATTGTAGTATTGCCAAATACGCATTTCATATAAACATATTTTTATTTCTTCTTTTTTTGTGATAATATATGCTTGCTTGTTTATTAATTTAACTTAAAAATATCTTTCTTGCTTACCGTAACACTTTATTTATTGTTTGCTTTACAGAATTTATTTCATAAGCTTATATACATTTTTTGTTAATATGCTTGCTGTTTTTTCCTGCATATCTTTGTTATTATTGTTTTTTACTTTGTAAAACTTTTTATTATATCCTTTTTAACAAATTTCTCATATTTTTTTCTGTATATTCTGCGTTTATTATTTAGTATGTTAGCATGTTTTTCATTTTTATTTTTTGTAAATGCCTTTTGGGCTTTAATGAACAAATAAATAAATAAAATGTTTTTCATCCGTTTTGTAATTTATTATTTATATTGAAGTGCTTTTTCATTCAATTAAATATGTAGTTTTGTCAGACATTTAAGTTTTTGAGTGAAAATTCTTGATGGAAGTTCATTGTAATTTATTATATAAATAAAACACGAGTGATTCTTTAATCCACAAATTTAAAAAATCCATAATATCCAGTGACCAGTCTTGAAGATGTCGCGAAAGCGATTAAAGTATCACTCGTGTTTTATTTATATAATAGTTTTGTAAGGTTTACCAAAGGCACTGCGCGCAGTGTATATTAATTAATAAATTGAATTTTATTTATTAATGCATAAATGTCACTAGGTGGCAATAAACTGATTAAACAGCTTTATATAAGCTAATTTGGCGCAAGAATAGAATAAACTATTAGGATAAAACAGTTGTTTTATGTAAGACGGATTGTAGTTTATTTACGTTTTCAAGAGAGAAAAAACAAGATGCTTGCGATTCGAGCATTGCTCCGTTTTTACAAGCGGAAAATTATTAGACACTAAAGCAGGCACTAACTTTGCGGGCGAAGGTTAGGTGAAAAATTCCACGGACCTGCCCTATGGTGCGGCGGGGGCGGAAACGGCGAGGGGGAGGGATGAGGCAGCGCGTCCTACGGTCCGTTCATGAAAGCTGAAATCCCTTCAGTCGTCGCTCATTCGCCGTGCGAAAGCACCGCCGTCTCCCGCGCGCGTCCGTCGCCAAACTCGTCTCAATTTAAATTCACAACATAACAAAATTGAATAAATCAAACGGCACAAACGGATCCGAATCTCTGAAAAGAAGTTCTCGTCTTCTTTCTTCGTGGCATTTGAGTTCACGGACTTTGAAGGAAACGGGGAATTACTTTGAAACTTTGTTTAGAGTGTTTTCAGTGATCGAAATTCAAAATTTTTAATTGGATTTGAATAGATTCTTTGCGCCGAGTGCTCTATCTGAAAAACTTTCAGTAAGTACCTAGTTATTATTTTTTCCTTGAAATATTCATGAAAACAAATTAAGAAATAAAACAAAAATATCTTTAAATTGTATACATCAACAGACGAGTAAAAAAAAAGGTACATTTAATTGCAAAGCTCTTTCAAAAGCAGTATATTTTTACCAATTTACTTATTTTTTATCATTAAAATACATTAGTAAATATGGATGTAAAAATAATGCACTTAACAATAATAGCTAAATCGTACAAATAGTTAATTCTAAATGGTGCACTTGCGTGATCATTTTATTGTTACGGTTTTTATGAAATAATATTATTCACACCTTTTTTGCAATACTCCATTGTGTTTTATTTTCAGTGCAGTCAATTTGTCTTGTTAAAATCACACTTAAGCAATAATAGTCCAAATTATTTTTGATTCATGTATGTAGGAATGTTCCTGAATATGTATTGTATCTGCGTAATAAACGGCACAACTCATTAAAAATATTTGTGTGGTCTTAAAAACAAAATTATAAAACTATTTTTAAAGTAATAGAGGCAAAATGATCATTATGCTATTGTTAAATCTGAAAATATTTTAAACAAAGCAGAAGTGAGTAAACCTGAAGTTACTTATTTGTTTTTGCAAATCAATGTGAATTTATTGATAGTGCGGGCGTGTGAGTAACTGTTCTCCTGTAAAAATAGGCTTTTAGAGTTGTTTCACAGTTATTTACAAATCGAAAAATTTATAAATTTATAAATCGATAAATCGAATCGAATAAAGGCGTATGTATAGCCTGTGAGCTCGCCAATACATGACAGATGACATTAACATAACCATAGAAAAACATAGCAGTTGAGCTCTCAGAAGTAAAGCAACGTGAATGCAGCAATGCTTGAACTACATGTCAATAATATTCTAATAATAAATAATATTATTTGGCCATACGGAACTTTAAAGCACACCTTGGTTTAATTACTAATAGTATTTTATCGGTTAGGTAGGTGTATTTAAAAAAAATGTTGCGTACCTGAAAAAAGCACAAATAATTATGTTTTTGTAAATGATGTCAGTAGCGACACTCAAAGAGTGGCTTTGTGACGTTTTGACATTTTTTATAAGAAATTCATGGCGTAGCCGAAATACTGTTATAAAAACGAGGATGTTTTTGTTGATTGACGTTAGCAGGCGCTACCCAGGGACGACTTTGTGACGTGAGAAATTATTTTAAAAAAGAGATTCATGGCGTAGCCGAAATATTGTAATTAAAACGAGAATGTTTTTGTTGATTGACGTTAGCAGGCGCTACCCAGGGGCGACTTTGTGACGTGAGAAATTATTTAAAAAAAGAGATTTATGGCGTAGCCGAAATATTGTAATTAAGATGTTTTTGTTGATTGACGTTAGCAGGCGCTACCCAGGGGCGACTTTGTGACGTGAGAAATTATTTAAAAAAAAAGAGATTTATGGCGTAGCCGAAATATTGTAATTAAAACGAGGATGTTTTTGTTGATTGACGTTAGCAGGCGCTACCCAGGGGCGACTTCATGACGTGAAGAAATTATTAATTTAAATTTTTTTTTCATTTTACATAGCGTAGCCGAGATAAGAAATTGCTTGGTGTTTCGAAATTTAACCGTGTAGGTAGCCGCCTAGTTACAATATTATTTTTGTATTTGTATAACTCCTGTTTTATAATGTTTATGTATTTATCGCTATAAGAATTAAACTAAAGATAGTCTTTACTTTTAATCGCTATCCGTTTTTTAAATCATGTTTGTAACACTCAGTAATATTTATTTTTCAAGTATTCAATGTTATTTTTGCATTTTAATTATTATTGTTAATATAGAGCGTATTTTTATTTATTCGAATTTACTAGACTTTTTTTATTACAAAAAATAAAAATGCATATTTCTCTATGTATTTTTCTGTTATAAACAATCTATTAAAATAATACACATCAAATTTCCATTGTCTGTTGATTTTATTTGCAATCTTCTTTTTTTTCGATGGTTAAAACTCTAGGAAATTCAAAGACAATAAAAATTTTACTGTCATATATTGGCGAGCTCACACGCTATACATAGCCCCGAATAAATTTTATTTGAAAATTTATCGAACGTAAATCTGTTTGGCATGCAATATATTTTTAAAACACCATGTATTGTTTATTCCTATCTAGACCAATATACTAATTATACTAATATCTACATTTATACTAATATTTTAAATGCGAAAGTGTGTTTGTTTGTTTGTGTGTGTGTTCTTCATGTCTCAACGGAGAGAAACATCGATTGTTTTTTTGCGCTGTAGAAGTAAAAGAGGCAACTTTTCATCCTAATATATAATAAAAGTACACTAAAACAATAATAAAATATGGTAACACTGAACAACATTCCTTGAAAATGAGTAGGCGGTAAGGTGGGATGTCAAAAATTTTATTTTGAAATTAAATTTCTTTAATTAATTTGCTTTACCTGTGGTGCTTTGAGGAACTCATCATCCTTGTGGTGTAGTGGTCAGCGCGTTTGGCTACCATACAAAAGATCTCTGCAGTGGCATACTAAATGCATCGTACCTAAATTAATAGCAACAAAATTGAGATATGAAAGTCTAGGCATTTACAGGGCTTACGACTTGTCGTTGGCTAGTTAAAGTAGCCATTTTTATGCCATGTGTAACATTCATCATTCTGCCTATGTTTAAACATCCACATTTCCTCATCACTTCCGTCTGTTGACTTTTGTATGACTGTTGAATATACGTCTCTTTTGTTTCATTCGCTTGATGAAGTAAAATTCTTTAATAATTACAGTTCGAGTAGATATGAGTGGTGACAAAAGTTGGTTTGCAACCAGGAGTCTTTGGGTATGTCTGCTGCTTTTGGGTGCGCTGCCGGTGACTGGCCTTAAGTGTCACCTGGGGGCACTCTGGTGCTCTAACGTTTCCTATCACTGTCGACGTAAAGGAGTTTGAAATGGGTGAAGGATTTTTTTATTTTTTTTTATTTATACTTTCCTTTGTCCCTACCTTGTAGACGATTGTTTTAGAGCGACGGTTAAAGAAACATTAAAAGTGGTCAATGTAAATATTTGTCAGCGCTTTGTCTTACTGAATTTGGTTAGAAATATAATCAATTCGTAATGAAAAAAAAAATGCTTGCTTGTATGAGTGAATCTGAAGAAAGACATGTAGTCTTTAAAACGGATTCGGATATGTGGTGGATGATTTCAATGTTGACTTTTATGAAATAAAAGAGCTGAAACCTGTTAATGCCTAGACTTCCATATTCCCTTCTCAAAAATGTTTTCCCTCTCTGTTGCAACAAATGCAAGAATAACTCCCTAGGGAGGAAATCCAGCCAATCTGCAAACGTTTGGACATACTCAAAACATTGTTGCATCGTATCTTGGTCATCTGTAAATGAAGGCAGGGCGATCAGTCAGCTAGTCCGGCAGGCTGAATTTGATACACCATTGCAGTGTTGTTTACACCATCTGGTATAAATATCTTGGTCATCTGTTAAATGAAGGCAGGGCAATCAGTCAGCTAGTCCAACCGGCTGAATGTGATACACCATCGCAGTGTTGTTTGCACCATCTAGTATAAAAAAAGTTTGTAAATAAACCTCCATTTAACACCAAAACACACATAAATAAATACATTTTAAAAAGCTTCAGGTTGAACTACCCAAAAAAGAGGCTCTTGTGTTTGGTGAGATACGAGTAGATAGACAGATAGTGACTGATTTTCATTAATTTATTTTGGCTGAAAAAATGTAAAAAAAATATTTTAAATGAATACATTTTTAATATCAATGTTTTGCAACTGAAGGAGACAACATTTATGATAAGGTTAATTTTTATTTTTTTTATATTTTATTTATTAAAAGAAAACAACAGCCATTACAACAAAAAAAAATTTAACAAATAAACCAAAATTATTGGTCAATCATAGTTTTCTATACATTACTAAAACAATGTCAAAAAAAGTATGCGTTGAAAAAGGCATTCCACATTATTCCACAGGTAAAAAAAAAAAAAAATACTACAATAATAATAAAATAATAAAAAAATAATAGAAAAAGTTTTTTGTTTACTCGGACTTAAAAATCCTTTCGCCGGCGGATCCATACGGAGTAATACGGAGCATTCGTCCCCCCTTCTTTCTTCTTTCAAACAAGAGAAAATAATTACAATATTAAAGAGTACAAAAAAATAAAATATTAGGTCGGTACAGTTAGATTAAATAAGTTTTTTTTTTTCAATAAGGGTTCTAGCATTTCCTTTCAATTTGTTTAAAGTTAGGAAATATATATCTATTTCAGCAAAAGACGTGTTATAAATATTTAAAATATAGAAGTCTAGGCTTATAACCAGTCATGAACTGGTTTACGTGGCCACTTTACACACTGTGTAACTTACACCATTTTGCCTTTATTGGAACATTTATATTCCTTCAGTTTTTCCATCTGTTTTGTGAAGTAAATTTGTAAAGTAAAAGAGCTGAGACCTTAATTACGTGGTGAGATCCATCAGGCTGAACCATTTTACCTGCGCTTGAAAAGATTTTTTATGCTTCTAATACCAGTTTAATCAACAATTGTTTTCCCTCTCTGTTTATTAACAATACAAAAAAAATATACACAACATTATAAAAAAACATAAAATAAAGCCAAACCAGTTTCCCACATAAATACTATTATAAAAATCCAGCTCAGTTAGATATTGATTCATAGAAGTGCATGTGTGCGAGTTTTTTGTGTGAGGATGCATATGTAAGTGAGTGGAGTGTGGTTTTGGTAGGTATGTGGGTGTGTGTGTTTGATATGAGTGAATAGAAACAACTTAAATTTATAATGTAAAAATATTTTTTTTATAAAGAAACATTTTTTTTTTCGTAAAATAGTTTTTTAATTTATGTTTTAAAAGTGGGTTTACTGCAGTTAAAAATGTCTATGTTATTGAAAAAAAAAAAATAATTACGCGCCAAGCGAATCAGAGGAGAGTTCTGTGCAAAGTTGGTGCTAACTGTAGGTACATGGAAAAGAGATAGATTCGTGTGACGGGTGCGGTAGCCAGGTACATTAAGGGCCAACTCAGAAACCAAAATTAAATCTATCTAACTAAAAGGAGGTAATCCAGCCTGTCTCCAAACATTTGGACATACTCAAAACATCGTTTAATTCATTTTTTACTATAAATATCACAGCTTTTACTTCGTAGTCAAATCTTTAGTAAATGTTGGTAAATATTCTTATTGCGTGTTACCATTATTAGTGTACGCGTTTTTCCTTACGAAGCGAACAAGAAAGCACAACAAATTAGTTAGTTATAAATATTCTCCCTCATTATTTTACGATAAACAAATATCATGGCATCTTCACCGTACACTGTGCAAATACCGCGAATAGCTTTTTTAACTTTATTTTCTCGATTGAATGCTAACAGATAAAGGTTTTGAAAACGCTTATTTTTGTCTACTTTATATTCCATTTTGAAGGCTAATAAATAAAATAAAAAAACACGTGTGATGTAAAAACAAATACAATATTTTTATTTTTTTAAAAAAGAAATATTTGCGTTCGTATGATTTACCCAAATATTTAATTTTGAGGGCTATTTTCAACGAGTTGTAAATAACTCACTATTGGAAAATGGAATCAAGTTGGGGTAAAGTGGGATTCGAACCACGGAACTTTGGTCCGTGAGTCCGAGACACTAGCCACAGGACCACAGCCCGATCAGATATCTTGAAGAGCAGAAATTTTTGGTCCTAAATTTGGAAAAAAACCGACACAACTTATGTTTACACCTATATTACCACTTACAGAATTTTCTCAGTCTACCGTTTTCGAGACTTACCTGCCTCTTCGTCAGGACACAAGTTACACTAACTTACAAACCCAAATGTAAACCTTCACCATCGCAGTCGCACACACATTTGTGATTCCTATCAGAACGTTGGTTACAAATTTTGTGCAATTACTGGGGTGAAGGTGTATCGTGGGATTCACGTGTTAGTGAAATTAGTGTCCTGACGAAGAGACGTGTCGATACGTCTTGAATCTTATAGACATAGAACATTGAAATGTTTGACCACATAAATACTAAATACATTTTTTTAAAATAATCATTAAAACACTGTTTCAGACTATTAACTAACTATTAACTATTAATCTCATTTTTTTACGCATCCGATGGTGCATAAGGCATGCATACTGCATTGTTCTTAATTCACCAGGAAAATATAATTGATTGTATTGTATAAAAAAATATAGCAAAACATGTAATATTTTTTTTATAAATACACAATTCTCGCGTAAGTCCTTAATGTGGGTATTCATTTATTTTAAATAATAAATTATTTACAAAAATAAAAGCAAATCCATGCTTGTTGAGTACTACAAATTATTTTTAACGGAATATATTTTACTGATTTTTTATTTTAATTATTTTAACTTCTTTTTTATGTATTGAAATTTATTGCGAGAGAGAGGAAAAGCATTTTTGAGAAAGAGATACAGAAGTCTAGGAATTAACAGTGCTTATGACGTATAGTTAAACGGCCGGTTTAACATTCACGATTCTTCCTATGTTTAAACAGCCGCATTTCCTCATTTCTTCTTTCTGTCGACATTTGTAAAGTAAAAGAGCTTAGACTTTTATAAATGTGTTTGTGAGTTATCTACAAGGCAACGCCTGAAAATACTTTTCAATTTTCTGACTTTTTTTTTATACCAGCTAGTTGAATCAACAATATTTTGATTACATCTAAATATTCGTATTCAAGGTTGCATTTCACGCCCTAAGAGGTTATTAATTAGAGATTTCAAACATTTCTCCTTCGAAAAAAATATTTTCTCTCGTTGCTGCAATGAATTTTTCAATCTTAATACGATTTAACTCCATAGAAATATAGAGTTAAATCCGATCATGTCTACAAATATTTGGACATATCCAAAGAATTTCTGTTTTCATAAAAGGTGGAATTTTCATATTTAAAAAGGCTTTTTTGTTCAGAGTAAAGTAAATATTTGATTTCTTTATAAATACGAGTACTATCTCTGTTCAAATATTATTATACGCTTAACAAGTGAAGTTGGACGGCATCATTTAATATAATATTTTAATAGCCATTTTGTATTAAATTAAATATATTTTTATTCCATGAAATATGTAGATTTGTAGTTGAGTAAATGCAGATTGGTGTAATACGAGTCTACGTAAGATGCGAAACCTTGATATACCTCTCTCATTTATTTAAATTATAAAGATTCATTTTTTGTTATCTTTAAATGGACATTTTCACATTGGGTTTGGATAGTAAAATTTTGTATAAATATGCTGAATTCTAATACAAAAGTATTTATTCTTGCTATGCAAAAAATGAAATAGATGCCTCTACCACATCATACGAATGAAAAAGATGCCTCTACCACAACAAATATTGTTTAACTGTATAAAAAAGAGCACGAGAATAGAACTTATAACATGGAATACAGAGATACTGTCCTGTGGCCGGTGTTTTTGTGAAAGAGACAAAAACAAAATAAAAAATGCGTTCAACCAGTCGGGTTTTGGTAGTAAACAGGAGTGCACGCTAATTAAATGACCGGCGCATTTGTGTTATTTAAAATTATTTTCATATAATAGGCCTAAATTGAATTATAATTTCTTTAAATTATGGAAAACTAAACATTTAACAAAATTTCTAAGTGTCTTTTAAATTTATGTAGATCATACATTAAAATGTATGATCTTCAGAATAATCTGTCATTTGTTTGAGAGACAGTGTTTAACACGACAGCCTTTTAAGAGTTATTGAAGTATTTTTAATATTGTATTAAAAATATATTATGTTATAATATTAAAGTTTGAGATTTCTCCTTTTTTACATCTACACAACTGTTAGAGCGCACTCCCATAGCAATGTACAGGCCGGGTGACAGTCACGTCACGCTAATGTCGCCAGCAGCTGAAACTTTTTGTCACCGTATTGTCACGTCGCCACAGTGAGGCACTCTCATATATCTCCATAGCACTTGACACTGTGACAAAAAGTAACTGTGACTTTTTGTCACAATCATCGGGAGCTCTTAGAAGTTGTATATTTCGAGTCAAAGAAGGCGTACTTTCACAGTATTTGACGCTTCTTCGTAGGCGACATTTGTTGATTTTTCGGTAAAGTTTTTTAAGCAAAATTCGTTATTTTTATCCCACCGACCATTATTTTGAACATGTGGCAGAATGGTGAATGTTACAAAAGGGTTTTTAATTATGTCTTAAATCAATTAATGATAGATCATTAGCCCTACCTACCTAAATGTACATATTCCCTATCTATTTTTTCATTTTGTTAAGATATAGTATTTTTGCTTTAATTTTCGTGGTGCAACTGACTCTTGAGTTAGATCACTTGCGTACTTAACTGTTTAATCCTTTTATCACTGAACATATAGATTTAGAGGAGTTTTAGTTTTTTTTTTAAACTCTTTATATAAAAAATAAGTGTTGAGTTAAATTTGTAGAGGCAGGGAATTACAGTATAATAAGTTGTTATTTTTCCAAAATGATACATTATAAAAATAAATTTTAAAAAAGTAATATTATAAAACCATGAAAATGTTTTTTTAAAAAAGAACTTACTTGCTTTTATAAATATTATAATATTAAGGTTTGTAAAGGAGTAGTTATTTTTCACAACCAAACGGGTAACAGCTCTAAGCAAAACTGGTCCCCTGGAGTATTTTTTTGTAACTAATTACTACAAAATGGCCGAAACTACTCAAAAATGTCTAAATATGTACCGACAGTAATAAGTTTAATCAAATGCATTCTATAGAGTGGTTAATTTGCTGATTTTTATTTTTTCAATGCGATTACGCTTAGCTTTATATATAGCGACACTGATGGTTAAACGTCAAAACGATGTGTATTTTTCTTTCTTCTTCTTTAGCCTTGCTCTTTCCACTGCCTCTTCCAAACGTCTCCATTTCTTCCTATCACCTGCTTTTATCATTCATGTTTTACCGGCTATCAAGGCAATGTCATCGACCCATCATTTTCAAATGATTTATAAAACTTTTGAAAAAACTGAAAAAAAAAATTGGTCAATTTAACCGAATTCATTTTGGGTAATGCGTAAGATCGCAATAATGTTTCAAATAAAAATCAGCATGTTTGGTTTCACGTGTTTGTATTTATTTGACGTTAATTCATTAGTGTGGCCATATATATGGATCAAAGTGTAGTCGCGTCCAAAAAACAAAAATCCCCAAATTAATCACTCTCAGGGGGTACAAAAAATTAAGAATGGCAGAATTGAAATGAAAAATACCTGTAAATAAAAAATGAAATATGGTAATCAAATAAGCGATAAAAACCGCTGTAAATGATCGAATTTCAACCCCTTTCATCCCTCACTCCGTACACAAACACCATTTGATACAAGGAATTGATATTGATTTGTTACCTCCATATGTATTCTGTTTCTGGTTTTAATTTTCCTCTGGATTGGTTTAAAGCAAAGTTTCGCTTATCTTCTGCCACTACGGTCTGTCCTGTGCTACCCTCGTGAGGTTTTTTCATGAGCTGCAGCTCTCATTTTCGCATACTCATCAAGGAATTCTCGGCGATCACACCCTCGGTATTAAAATTATTTCTTTTTTACACCTTGATAGATGAGCACGTTTTGTCTCAGGAACCGGTCAGTAGTTAAATAAATAATAAGTGTTTAAGAGGAAACGCGGTGGCAGAGAATTTTGAATAATACGTTTTTGAACGTCGCGTCGTTCTCTAGCACTTTCTCGCGTCTTCCTGATACTGTGCTGAAAAGACAACTGTATGTCAGACTAATTATGCCTAGCTGAAATCGGTATAATTAATGTTTTGCTGTCCCGTTTTCTGCACCCTTAAACTGAACCGATTCGGTTGATATTTTTCATGAAAGAGATCAAAATAAAATTTCTTGTGTCCGTACGTTTTGCGTTTTTCACAAATAGTTTTCATATTTGTATACCTTACGTCCGAAGATGGCTGATACAACTGGGCCTTTTCAATAGTTTTTGGATAGTTCTAGTTCCCATAGTAAACAAATTATAAAAAAAAGCAATTAAGATACGACAATTATAAAAATCTAAAATATGTACAAAAATCACTGTTCTAGCGCTATAATTGAGGGAGAAAATACGGGATAACGTTTGTCTTACCCCGTTTTCTGTTAAATACAGAGTGTTTTTATTTTTATTTAATAAGTACGTTTAGTCGTACGAGAAATTGGAGATGAAAAAAAATGAATAAATAAGAGCTTAAAATTGAACTGTAAAGTTTCTTGAAAATGTACGAAAGAAATAATAAAAAATATTTTATCGAAAACGAACTACTTTGGGCGACGCCATGGGTTCATATGAACCAACCGATGATAAGAGAGTTGTGGAAGATTTCCGGTTTATGGTAAGACAATGGACCAATTGGAAGAGCTGATCTAGAAGAAGCGGAAGAGAACTTGAGACGTCACACGCGGAGTAATTTCAGAAATACATTTTTTTAATAAATCATATCGCTGATAATACGAAACACAATTTTTAAAATTTTTTTGCTTATTTTAAAAGTCTATTAACAAATAGAAAAACCACAGAACTTCTTCATAACGTTTATTTTCTGTTTAATTCGTGATCGTTTGTCATTTTCCTGACGTTTAAGCGTGCTAAAAATAAGGGCAAAGTTGTAATGGCTAGTAATATACCTAGTGCTTAAATAATCGCGCTTTTAACTTTATAATATAAAACACGTGACGTCACGTACGGTAGGTTATTTCATAATATTACTAGCGGTGCTGTGATGAAATATGCTGTCAGGTTGTGTTGGGCGCGTGCGGCGCGCCGTCCTTCCCACCCACCCCTACCCACTGAACAACGAAAAATACTTGTTTAATCAGGGGTGCAAAATAGTTAGTCGGTTCAGGTGAAAGTAATTATATGTCAAGAGGACAAATTGAGCAGAATTAAAAATGTAGATTTGAACAGAAATATATTATATCTTGTGTACATTTCCAAGTGTTTGTAGACAATAACTTTGTTCTACCCTCTAAAAGTTATTGAGATTGACGTATATTACAACAGAAATAGATCATTTTTAATATTCGGAAACCCCATAAGGCAACATGAGTGAAATTGCGATTTAAATTTTTAGGGATAGACCATTCGGCTTTTTGTAGATCTCTTCGCCACTAAAACAGTGTGGGATGAAGATGGATTGGCATGGTTTAACTCGAAATATTACTTGTTTATTATTTTTATGAATTATTTTACTGCTCTTGTTTGTCTTTCTAACATAGTTTTATGTTCTTTTTGTTCAGTTTCTTGTACATATGTTTCTTCATGTAACTGTTGTAATTGGCTTAGGCCGTATGTACAACAAATAAGAATTTTAAGGGGTCTGCAACAAAAAATATTTAATGCCCTTTTAATTACATAAAAACGCCATGTTTTTAATTACGATTTTATAAAAATTATCAGTATAAATATTTTAATAAAAATTCAGACAGGGAGTTTTCAAATGAATCTTAATGTAGCTTGACGTATGGAATTTAGTTAATGACTTATGGGGTTTCTAAAGCTAACAATTTAGTTTTATGAATTGGATATGTAAATCTAAGCATTTACAGGATTCATGATATGTTTTCAATTCAATGATAAAATAACTCTCTAGAGGGTAGAATCCAGCGATAATAAAAAAGGCAGACTTGCCGTTTATGTCAATAAAATAAAAATTCGGTGATAAAAAAAGTTATGTATTGAGTTGGGACAAATAATTTAATACAATAATATCAACAAAAAAAAGTATATAAATGGCACATCAATATGAAAAGAACAAAGACAATTTTTTTTTTGCTTATGAAAAAAAAATAACGATAGTAAATTTATTTTTAAAAAAATAACTGAATTTGTTGTAAATGGGGCTGGATTGGGACGAGAATGCATGTAGAGATGATAAGAAAGGAAAATAAGATTTAAAAAATTCATATTTTATATTTGGTATTTACTCGGCAGAAGATTTATTCAATTCAATGTCAGACTTAAGTATTCTATTTGATGAAAATCTGAGTTTTGTTGAACTAATTCAAAACATAACAAATAAGAGCAGGAGAATCTTGGGATTTTGTGGAATTTCTAATTAAAAAAAATTAATAAAAACATTGAGTATTTTCCTTGTTGAATGTAACTCAGTTATATTGCTACTGGATTACATTTCATATTAAGGATTTCGAAAGAGTTCCATAGATTTTTTTGCGATTTATCAATTTTAAACTTAATATACCCATTGAGCATATAAATTACACATACGTAAATGGTTATTTGAATACACAAACATTAGAAAACATACAGAAATAAAAAGATTTGTTAAAAATAAATGCAACAATATTCGATTGTTGACAACTCATCAGTTTTATTAGTATGTGAGTACTAAGTCGACTTACCCGATGTAATACACTATTAATATTCTGTTTAATTTAATTAATTTAATTTTGTTTATTCAGAAAAACAACAGCAATACAAAAAAATATACACAACATTATAAAAAACATAAAATAAAGCCAAATCAGTTTTCCACATAAATACAATTATAAAAATCCAGTTCAGTTAGATATAATTCATATAAGTGCATGTGTGCGAATTTTTTTTTGTGTGAGGATGCGTGTGTAAAAAAGTAGAGTGTGGTTTTGGTATGTATGTGAATATGTGTGTGATTGTATATGGGTGTGAGGGTAGGTTTAGGGACAGAGTAAGTGTGTGTTTGATATGAGTGAATAGAAACAACTTAAATCTATAATGTAAAAATATTATTTTTTTTATAAAGAAACATAATTTTTTTTCAAATTATAATTTTTTAATTTTGGTTTTAAAAGTGAGTTTACTGCAATTAAATATGTTTATGTTATTGAAATATAAATTATAATAACGCGTCAAGCGAATCAGAGGAGAGTTCTGTGCATAGCTGGTGCGAACTGTAGGTACATGGAAAAGAGATAGATTCGTGTGACGGGTGAGGTAGCCAGGTACATTAAGGGCCAACTCAGAAACCAGAACAGGACTATCAAGACGTCCATTAAGAATGTCATGTAAAATCCCCATATCTAATAACAAACGACGATCCTCAAGACTAAGTATATTATGTTTATGACAAGAAGTTTTATAGTTAAGGTCCGTAAATCTGGATCTCCAATTGAGATGTCTCAAAAATGTTTTCTGAATATTTTCAAGCCTTATCTTGTGTATGGAATACTGGGGAGACCACAGTTTATATTATATTATTATTATTTTTATATTATATTATAATATTATCTACCCACCTGCTTTATACAGTTGAACTGTTTTAAAAAAATGTTTGTATTTAGAACCGGGTTGTGATTCCGTGGTAGTATTGTGGACTCACAGACTAAAGGTCCGAAGTTCAAATTCCACTCTTCCACAACTCAATTTCCATTTTTCCTGCATAATTTATTTACGACTTTAAGAAAACGGTCTAAAATATTTCTCGAAATATTTTGGTAAATAATAAGACATTAAATGTTTATCATTTCTTTAAATAAAAAATATTTCAATTTATTGCAACAGAGAGGGAAAACTGGTTTAAGTGGCCACTTTACACATTGTGTAACATTCACCATTCTGTCCATGATTAAACATCCAAATTTCCTCAACATTTCCATCTGTCGACTTTTGTGAAGTAAAGGAGCTGAAGTCTTTATTACGCGGGTGACATTCATCCGGTTGAACCAAATCACCTTTTACCAGGTAGTTAATTCAACAATGTTTGTTGAAGAAGAGTTGAGGAAATGTGGATGTTTAAACATGAACAGAATGGTGAATGCTACACAGTGTGTAAAATGGCCACTTAAACCAGCCAATGACAGGTCATAAGCCCTGTAAATGCCTAGACTTCCATATTCGCTTCTCAATAATATTTTTCCTCTCTGTTGCAATAAATTTAAATATTAATGACTCCTTAGGGAGGAAATCCGGCAAGTCTGCAAGCATTTGGACATACTTAAACATTGTTCAAAAGAGTATTTGTTTATTTAACATCTTTTTTTAATCTCTTATGGAAAAAAAAATATCTTTTACTGTTTCTTTATATTTTTCCATACCAACTATATTTCTAAAGACTGTTCTTTATTTTTATTTCTTTATACTGAATTTTTTAAATTTTGTTGTTTATGTATTCGTGTTTTATATATTTCTTATGTATGTAAGAGCATTATGGGAGTGAAAAATTGATATAATAAAAATAAATTACTCTTAAATTGACATTCGCGCATGACACGTGTGTTTTCGTTGACCAATATTACAATATTATCGATAAGGGGTGAAATATGTATAGATGCGTTTTTGCCGGTGGATAAAAGATCACTAATCTTATCGGCTATGTAGCTTATATCGCTTACCGTGCATATTGTCGTGCATATAGAAAATCCAATCATATACGACTACTCACTGAACAATGAAATATTATCATCTGTGTCTAGTTTACGAGATTTAGGTATTATACTTGACACTAAACTTTCTTTTACAATTCATATTAAACATGTTATCAACAAATGCTTAAAATTTCTTGGATTTATTAACAGAAGTACAGCTGACTTCAAAAATATCAAAACCCTAAAAACTCTCTTCTGTTCCCTAGTTCGCCCGCACCTAGAGTATTCCTCTGTTATCTGGTCTCCATAGTATGATGTTCACATCAAGAATATTGAATCAGTTCAACGTCGATTTTTAAGAAAGATAGGCTGGAGGTTGGGCTTATCCAGAAACCTATAAACGTATAAGAAGTTTGAAACTACCTTGAATATATCTTCTCTTCAAGACCGTCGAAATAAATCCGACCTTATAGTCCTATTTAAAATTCTCAACTCACTATTTGATGCGCCTGAACTACTGAGCTCAATAAAATTAAATATCCCAACTAGAAACCTCAGACAAAACTTACTTTTTCATACCGATAACCATAGAACTAACTATGGTGTTCATTTTCATATGGCCAGAATTTTTAGTTCTGCCAGCAACTATCACTGAATCAAATTCAATTATAAACACCTCTCTCCCGCTTCCACTCCCACAAAGTCTACTATAAACCATTGAGTCTTTCTACTTTTTTTATAATAATTTTCTATGTATAAATGTGTCCATAAAAACGCCCATTGGGCGTATATATAAATAAATAAATATTTATATTTCACTTTATTATGGCGAAACAACACATTTTACTTAAGAAAATTGTCGGAAATTCATACGGCGACAAGGAAGCGTTCGCCAATGATTACTTTTTAACCCTCGGTGGTGTTTGTTTGGACTTACAAGTTCCTTCTCTCGAGCCGCACAAATTACAAAATAGTTACGAGTACGTCAACTGCCTATTTCACATGCAATAATGACATTAAAAAATTAACCCTTTTAACTGCGGAGTCATTAACTGATGTGCGTTTATTTTGCAGCTATAATTATACTACCCTCTAGCAAAGTTCGCCTTGGGGTCAAATAGTCACCGTATTTACCTACCATGCAAAAGGTTACGCATTTTTTTTCATTTTCAATAAAGTTAACGTAAAAAATTAATTCCAAAGATGTTTTTGTAATAGTTCATTGATGTACCGTACAAATGCAATGCCCTAAAGAACATTTTTGAAAATAACATTTGGAACTCTTGGCATGTAGTGTTTAAACACCTAATCGGCTGGTTCAAGTAATTAATTCGCAAAATTTGTAACCTTCAATATTTTAACATATTACAACAAAGATTAAGAACATTTCAGAGAAGACATCTAAAGGGGTTATGATCTGTTATTAGCTGGTTTAAGTGGCCACTTTACACACTGTGTAACATTCATCATTCTGCCCATATTTAAACATGTAAATTCCTTCAATTCTTTCATTTGGTGATGTTTGTGAAGTTAAAAAGCTAAAACCTTTATTTATGCGGGTGTGATTTATCTCATTGAATTATTTCAACTTAAACCAGATAATGACAGGTCATAAGCCTAGACCTCTATATTACTTTCTCAAAAATTTTCTTCATCTTTGTTGTAATATGTTAATATCAACAACTACCCAGGGAGTCCCCAGTCCTCATCTACAAAAAAATTGACAAACTCAGAAGATTGTTTCCTGAATATTTTGCTATGTTTAAATATCCACATTTCTTCGACTCCCCCATCTGTTAATCTTTGTAAATGTTCTATTGATGTAAAGCCAAATAATTTATTAAAGCTTTACATCAAAAGGATTGGGTATACATTGGTGACTTGTGAGTGTGTGGTGTGAGTATGTAGCGAGGGCGAGTAATAAATGTGAGCTAATAAACGAACTTGTTGAATATCGAAATGAAGAATTGTTCAGGAAAAATATTACCGAATCGGGTTCCTCCGCAAAGCGACTTAGGGCCTGAACACATCACCAAAGCGCGGCGCGTTAAATACGATGCAAAGTTTACGAATGTATGACATATTGCGTAGAATGAAGTGAAAGAGTACCGAATATATAATTGTCTCACACAATCTTTACATCTCACTCTTAATACCACAGGTATATTCGAAAGCGAGAGAGACAACTTCACGCGTCACACGCGCGAACATCAAAGTTGCCTGCACTTCTGCCGGACGCCAGTTAATAGCTCTTCGGATTTTGTTAGGGGCGGTTCTTCCACCTGTGCTGCGAGCATGAGTTTTTTCGGGTATTAGATTAGAATTAGATTAAAAATATCATCATTTTTGACTTCTATTTTAAAAAATTGAAGCAAATGCCTGCGAATATTTATTTTTTTCGATTTAAACCTAAACAGGGTTGTAGTCCCGCCGTAGTATTGTGGACTCACGGGCTAATGGTCCGAGATTGAATTCCAACTCTCCCACAACTCGATTCCCATTCTTCCAGTTCAAGTTATCTACGATCTTAAGGATGTAGTCTGAAAATGTAAATATTTGAGTAAATAATAAGAACTCGAGTTTTCCTTTTTTTCCTTTAAAAAATATGTCTAATATTTTGCATTACGCGGTACCGTACCGCAAGAGTATTTTTGGCACGGTTAAGAAAGTTAAGAAAGATTGTGATATGTTTGCCGGGTTAAGTATACTTAGTTCTCGGTAAATAGAGGAAAATAATTT
This sequence comes from Micrasema longulum, assembly GCF_059751315.1. Taxonomy (NCBI): domain Eukaryota; kingdom Metazoa; phylum Arthropoda; class Insecta; order Trichoptera; family Brachycentridae; genus Micrasema; species Micrasema longulum. The sequence goes on from NW_028277527.1 coordinate 410,470, forward strand.
ATTTTTGCTAATTTTCTGTAAGTACTATTATGTCTTGTGTAAAATACAGAATTCGTCAACAAAAAATCGGTTACTCCTAAATAATACCGCAAATCGGATTAATAAAAATACAGTCCACTTACAAAATATATCCCGGTAGTAACATAAATGCCGAGAAGCTTCGTCCCCACATCCGCTGCCGTATCCACGGACAAAATAAGTATTTCTGTAAGTTTCCAACTGTTTAAAGTTTTTGTTTATTTTTTAAATAAAGAAGACATAACTTCACTTTTTTTTACTTAAGAGAATGATCTTGTTTTAACTATTAACCTGCTCAAACATTTTTTAGGGCTATTTTCAAGTAAAAATAAACTCACTAATCAGTCTTGTAAGTACGAATTTAGTTACACAAAATAAGTACGTAAGGCTTCCACGCGGCCACAACTTTTGAAAATTTATAGCTTAAAGTTTATTTTTGAAGTTCGAAATGTATTTAAACAGCTCGACAATGTTAAATCCTTTTACTTGGAGAGCGATGGGAGGAAAGCACAAAACGAAACAAGTCCAGTTACCCTTCTCTAAATGCGTTGGATTTGAGAAACTTTGTCCCATATTCTACTAAGGGTTTTATTTGGTTAGTAGGGAGCGTCCTTTAGAGCAGGTAGGTATGTTTCAGGTGTAAATGGGCGTGCTGAACGCAATTGTTTCGTAAGGCAAAAAGCGTCCATTATTTAACCGTCGGCTTTATATTTATTTTATGAAAAGTCGTTTTCCCTTTGAATCGGTGTCACGGATACCGTTAAAACACACAAAACAAAATTATTTTTAACAATGTTTAAGTATGTCCAAATGCTAGCAGACTGGCTGGATTTCCTCCTTAGGGAGTTATTAATATTTAAATTTATTTAAACAGAGAGGGAAAACATTTTTGAGAAGGAAATATGGAAGTCTGGGCATTTACAGGGCCTATGACCTGTCATTGGCTGTTTTAAGTGGCCACTTTACAAATTTTTTTTTATGGATATTTTTTTTATTTCTTAGATTTCCAAGTTTTGTAATAGATTGAGTTTTCTACCGACATTTTGTGGTAGAACTGCATTTTAATTATAAAAATAAAAATACGTTTATAGTTTTATTCCACTGTTGTTTATTATTTTTTACCAGTGCCCGGGTTTTGTCGTGACCGACATCGTCAGACTGGTGGGAAACAAAAAAAAATCTATGTTGTATACACGTGTAAGCAGGGGCTGTAAATCATGATTTAATATAATTATGGAAATAAACGTGTTTAAATTAAAATGATTTAAGTATACAGTAATAACAATAGTATGAATTAAAGTTTTGTTTGAACATATGTAAAAAAAACCGGTGAAAATTATATAATTTTATGGAATTTAAAAATGAAAATGTATTTGAATTACAGGTATTTAAATTTTATTTAAACTATAACAGGGTTCGTTAGTTGGAAAATTTGTTTAGTCTCCCACCAGTCTGGCGATGTTGGTCACGACAAAACCCAGTTACTGGTAAAAAGTTATAAATAAAAGTAGAATAAAACTATATACGTATTTTTATAATTATAATTTCTAAGTTGCCTAATTTAATATTTTATTTTCAACATAAAGAGCTTTTAATCCAGTGTCTTTATTGAAATTTTGATTATTTTTTATCAGATGGTTTGCGAATTCAGAAAAATGATCATTATGTAGGCATCTTAAGTGTTATTTTACTCTAATATTAAAGTTTCTTTTAGTTTTTAAATGTAGATTGAATCGCAATAATTACGATTTAATTGGTTCATGCTAGATAAATTATATTTATGGATTTTGTCTTTTTGATTTTTTAACAATGTTTCTGTGTTGTTAGTTGTGTAGAATGCAGGTGTAATATTTCATTTTAATATTTCCTTTAGTCCACTCCTGTCTAATTTTGAACGTATCCATTTCACATTACCATATTTTCATGACAAAAAGACTTTATTTACATTGACTGCACACTGATAAAATAAAATAGGATAGAATTCATAAGTTGAGTATACCTAAATAAAGAAGCTTGTGTTGCTTTGAAACCAAACGGCAGAAAAAAAAGTGGCAAAAAAGAAAGTTGTTTTATTTATTTTATCAAAATAATTTTTAGTTTTTATGTCATTACTCAATTTTAATGTTGTTTACAAATTCATTTTTTTGTAAATCAATTTTATAAATATTACATATCAAATATTTTTCTAACATACTTTATATTTTTAACCATGTCATGGTTCTGTGGTAGCATCGACTCACGAATCAAAAGTCCGAGTTTTAAATTTCACTCTACTATTTTATATTTAATTTCATCAGTTGTGCTTAAAATCAATGTTGATTTGTTGGATTAATTTTGAATGCGTTTATTTTTTTACTGTCATTAAGTTTGTTGATATTTTGTGGAGGTGATAATCAAAATAATTATGAAAGCTCATAATTATACCTGCATATTAAATTTTTGTGGGAACAATGTTCTTTTAATTAGTACATACCTCGAGAGAAAAAAAGTCACCGCAAATTGTAAAAAATCCAATGTATTATTTTGCAATCTCAAAAGCAGAGCCTGTTGCAATTTTAATCTGTTCCAGTGCCAGTTTGCTGGTATTTTCATCAAATTCCTCATGCCTTTTCACATTCTTGCTCGTAACAAGCTTTCATCTCTTTTAGAGTAAATTGTTCTAAGTACTTAAAAGTACTTTCTGAAATATTTTATATAGTCAATGGCATTATAAAAACAATTAAATACTTAATAATGAACATGTCAAAAGAGCCGAATAATTTGCGTGCGTGCATAAGAAGATGAATAAATGATGAGGAAAAGAGATCTGTGAAATAAAGTGAAAAATATCTTATATAATATTATATTCGTGATAAATTATTTCTGCCGCTTCTAAGGAAAAACCCCCTTTTTAAAAATAAAAAAATTAAAATATAAAAGTAAGATAAAAGTTCTTATCGTCGACTGATTTGTGGCCATGATAAGGAACTATTTGACAAAGGCTCTTTAACTCTTAAAAGGCTGTGCTGCGAAATTCCTTTACACTCAAACGAAAGAGAGAATAATATTATATTTAAAAAAAACATTCTATTCAATATTTTTATCCATAATTTATAAATATATAATAATTTATTTGGGTCTATTGTAGCAAAAATAAAAATCATAACTACAGTGTTCACATAACCAGCGTGCATCCCGCTTAATGCCAATAACCGACTGATTGAACGAATTTCTTCTTTTGTATTTGTCTCTTTAACACAAATACCGGCCACTGAACAGCGTCTCAGTCTTCCTTGTATTAAGTTCTATTTTCGAGCTCTTTTTATACAGTAAAACAGATTTATTGTAGTATAGGCATCACTTTCATTCGTTTAATTATAATTTGTGTTGTAAATATAAATATTTTTCTTAATAAAATTCAGAGAATTTGTAAAAAAATTACTTTCCGAATCCGATGTGAAAACGTTCATTTGAAGATTCAAACTGATTTATTTAAATAAATAAGAGAGACATATTAATTATTGTATCCTATGCAGACTCGTGTAACACCAAGCCACATAAAAGTTAAAAGATTATGAAGAAGTCAACAATTTAAGATACTTGGGCGCACTAGTTTTTGAAGATGAAAGAGAAGTGTGAAGCAGAAATTAGAAAAAAGGTTAGCATGAAAAAAATCATCAATGTGTAGTATAAAAAAGATATGGATAAATCAGTCTATACTATGAAAAATGAAAACCCGTCTAGTGAAATCTGGAGCCCAAAAAGGAATTGTTTATTGATTCGCTCTGTTCCTAGCACCATCCTATTCAAAATCTAGCATCCTAGTATATACCTTTCAACTAATCTATCGACCGACCTATCAACCAACCTAACAACCAACCTTATTAACCACATGCAATGTAAAAACCCTATCCTACATACTAGGATAGCGTCCTAAATAACCCACCACGGTGGCAAAGGGGTAGCCCAGCCCGACTCTTGACCGATACACGCTTCCGAGGCCTACTCGTTAGAGTATTAATTAATAAACACTCTTCCTTTTACGGAAATCAAGACACAACTTGAGTTCGGTTATGCATTGTCGCCATTAAGATCATCTTATTTAACATAAACGCGTTTTCTCTGTTGCATTGTACGGGGTGAAGTTATGAACACCGAGGTAAAAGAAAGAAACATTTTAATATATGCTGGGTATGGAGACGGATGCTGTGTACTTTGCGAGCTGCAAGACGCATTAACGTCTCTATTCTTCCGGAACTATCAATAACCTAAAGATTCTCCAGAATATGCTAAGAACTAATTTAATTCCATTATGGACTTATCATGTATTTTGCCAGAATACCATACATACGAATTAGAAACCATGTCTGTGACAAAGAAAAGTAGCCAGAAACTATAATGCGCGAAACGATCCATCGAAAGACATGCTCGGTATATGTCTAAGAGACAGAATAATAAATGAAGAAATAAGGCGAAACACCAGATTCGTAGATATTATGGATCGTGCAGTAAAATTAAAATGGCAGTATACAAGACACTTGGCGAGGCAAAATGATGGCAAGTGGACATCCAGAATAATAAAGTGAAGACCATGGACAAACAAAAGAAGTGTTGGAAGGCTACACAAATGATAGCTTAACGACACTGCCTCGATAGCATGTATAATAAAATTGGGTAATAGGAATAAATAGAGACATTTGGAAAAGGCTTTTATCCAGCAGAGGAGAAGACAAGACTGAAGAAGATGCAAGAAAACGGGTGAATCGTAAGAAAAAAACAAGGAGAATATTGAAAATCTGGTAGTAACAGAGACAAGGGTTGATAATGAGCGGGCAAGAGTACAGTCGCCTACAAAATGTACTGACCAAATATAAGAACCGAGGGGGTTCTACTGTTACTACCTTTAACTTCGCCTCGGTCTGGGAGTAATGGAAACGTATCATACGTCTTGTACCTGATTAGATAAGAAGAAAAATAAAAATTATAATATTATAATTTTAAGGAGCGAGATTGCATCAAAAAAAGGACAGTTCTAAACAATGTTGATACAATACTTGATACAATGTTGATACAGTTCTAAACAATGTTGATACAATACTAAAAAAAGACTTTCTTTAAAATATTCACAGTATCGAAAGTTTGCAAGATAGGTTATTCAACAAGTGAAATTGTTAGCATTCCGGATTAGTAAATACTTTTCACGAAAATTAATTGCAAATTTGTCTTTGTCAAAATCATTAATAAATTTGAAAAACAATCTCAAAACAATTTTGCTTTTCTGAAATCCTTCTATCAAAGGTGACTTGTAAAGTGCTTCTTCCTTTCGTACATTCAGTAAAAGGTGCTTATTCATGGTTTTATTTTAAAATTACTTTGCAGTCCCACCAAGTATTTTGATAAATCAGAAGTTAAAATGGTTTTCTTTCAAAGAAAAAAGATTTATGAAGCGATAAAAATTACTGTCGTAACACTACTCAAATATTCTTTCTTTTATTCAAGTATTTTATTAGACATTTTTTGTTTCGGCACGCGGTATTTGAAATTCATGTTTTATTTATTGAATTTTCTTTTTATTGTAAATATTTTATTATTTAAAAAAAAAACATTTGTATTTTATAAGATCTAGAAAACGAACATGAACAGAAACGAAAACAATATTCTTTATTTATTTGCGCATGCAAAAGATTGGTTCACAAATCACAGAAAATTTAAACATATTTTAAAGATCTAAATTTATTGCAACAGAAAATGGTGGAGGAAAACTAGATTGTTTAATATCCTGTGAATTTTTCATTGACATATTATTTTGTATGTTTTAGTTATAATATCGATATTTCTTTATGTTCAATGCATTAACTTTGTGGTCAAAATTTTAAACGAATGTTAGTTAACATTACTTACTGATTTTTTGTGTCTACCGGTTTCAAGACGTACCCGTCTTTTCGCAAGGACACTCACTACACCAACATGCAAATACTAAAATACACTTTCATCTTTACCATCACCGTAGTATGCATAGTATTTACAAAAAAATACATAAATTACATGCAGAGTTGAAGGGGATACAAACACCACCATGTCCGAACATGCACCAAAATTGGGTTGGTAATATTTAGGGATATTTTGCAGAATGTGTGAGAAAGGGCAAAGAGGTTAAAACTTATAGGATTGGTAAGTTTTTAAATAAAAAAAAATAATTGAAAAGATATTTATACGAAGAATTTTTACCGGTAGACACAAAAAAATTAGTAAGTGGTAATATTCTAATATTTACTTAAGTGTACTTTTTTGATTATTTTATTTATTTATTTTTTAAAACTTCAGGTACAAAGTATAAGTATTTTAGCGGACTTATTTCTTAAAGCAATATCTTCCAATCAACCAAAAAACAGACAAGTCAAAAGAAGACTTGGTCAAAAATGATCCAAGCAAACAATGAGTTTTTGTTTATTTTTCAAAAATTTCATGATTTACAATTTTAATTTTCAAAGTTTCAATATTTATGATAATCAGTATTTATATATTTTTTTTTTTATATGAAGCAACTTTTTTTCTATCACTGGTATGTTTTCAAATTTGTATGTATGGTTTTTTTATGTTGTTTTTATTGATTAAAATTATTTAAGCTTCGTTAAATAATTAATAAAACACATTAAATAAAAATTCATAGCTTGTTGGGACCTGAAACTAAGAACAAACATAAGAAAACAGTGAAATCATTTTATTTTAGAAGGGAAAATGATTGTCTACGCATTTACATGGCTTATGATCTGTCGTTGGCTGGTAAAAGTGTCAATTTTACCTAAACTGTGTAAAGATCATTATTTTGCCGATTTAATCATAAATATTTCTCCAACTCTTATATCTGTTGACTTTTGTGAAGTAAAATAGCTGAAACATTTCACCACTAGGCAACGCCTGAAAATACCACTAGATTTTTATGGATTTTTTTTTTTAGTATTCAACCATATTTTAGGTATATCTTAATGTTCATAGACGGGCTAAATTTACTAGTATGAAAGATGTGTAAAAATTAAAAAGCATTTTCCGGTGTTGCCTAGTAGGTGAAATAATTCATCTAGATGAAATTTTTTTGTTATATTAACTCAACAACCCAATTTTTTTTACGTATTTTTTCGCATTATACGCAAGACAACAAACTCACAAACAAGCAAACAAATAGGTATTATTAAATCGCTTTTGCTTGATTTTTAAATCAACATATACTTATGATAATATTTTGTTTTGAATAAACGATTTTAACCCTATAATATTTACTAATCTAAAGTAGCTTGTTAAAGTGTGCGAGCGCTAATTGGTCAAATAAAAAAGTGAAAGTATTTTTATATTTATAACTTATATGTAGAGAGTTATGGCTAATTTGTTACTTTAATTCAAACCATAGAATTATAATAGTGCAGAAACCGAGTACAAGCATCAAACTGAAAATGAGTAGTTTAACGTTTTGGCCATTAGTTACTATATAGACGTCACTTAGTACGCAAATCCCGATTTAAATTCAATTATGCCATGTTGTGTCGTTTTTAAGTGTCAAAATACTGCTGGAATTAAATGAAAATACGGTGGGATCACATTTCATGTGTAAGTAGCGAATTCACAAATAATATTATTTAAGAGTTGTATTTTTTTACTTTGTGAAATAAAACAAGATGGACATTTTTTTAGTGTTGCCAGGGTAGTCGAATTTTTTACCCGGCTTTCTTTTAATAAGCCTTAGTTTAATATTGAGCGGTATTAATTTACTGAATTACTGAATGACTATTTGATGATTTTTTTACATTTGCCTAATAAAAGTACCCGTGTTTTTTATTAAGTCCAGTCAGTAAAATATTTTTTGTGGGAAAACATAATACAAAATTAATTTATAGTTGTGTAATGATAATAATTGTTCACTGTCTGGCGACATTTCGCGGCCACTTCACGTATGCCTGCAGACGAAATGTCGTACAGGAGGGGATAATTGAGAAAGTTTTGGACATAATGCGATGTATGCAAACCTGATTCTACGCGCCTTCCGGTATAGTATAATTAGTTTTTTTTGCTTCTATTTCATTATGTACGTGTTTCCACTTTCCATTATGGCGGCCTCCGTAGTGAAGTGGTCAAGACGGTTGATTCACGCACGGAAGGTTCCGGGTTCGATTCCCGGTGAGAACACAAAAATTAAAATGTGATTTTTCTCAAGCCTGGGTGCTCTGCGATGTAATTCACCACTGTAATTAGGCCTCCTGGCCTGTTGTGGTGCAAAAAAAATGTTAAAAAAATATATATGTATCCCAACTCATCACTCTTAGTCTCATGGATTTTGGGATACGTTATTATTGTATTTTTTTGCAACACGAAAAAAAAAGTCGCTGGACTGGAGCCTGAAGCGTAAGACTGATTATTTTATCTTCATGTAACAAAATGATCAAGATACGCTGCAAATGGTGAACCAAAGCAGTGCCCTATGCACCAGTAGATGCAGAAAGGGAATGATGATGATGATGATATAATTCTCAACTTTGCTTAGTAATATTTATATTTTAGTAAATGAGATTTTATCACCATTACTGTTATTTTTTAATTACAAATGGAAGCAACAATATTTTGAGTTTGTCCAAATTTTTGTAGACAAGGACTGGATTCAACTCCCTGAGGAGCTGTTTATATTAACATATTACAACAGAGATGAAGAACATTTAAGAAAAGGTAATAGAGAAGTCTAGGCATCTACAGGACCTGTCAATGGCTGGTTTACAATGGCACAAACATCAACAGACGAAAGAATTGAAGGAATATAGATGTTCAAATATAGGCAGAATGGTGAATGTTACACAGTGTGTAAAGTGGCCACTTAAACCAGCCATTGACAGGTCATAAGCTCTGTAGATGCCTAGACTTCTATATTACATTTTCTTAAATGTTCTTCATATCTGTACTAATGTAATGTTTCTGTTTTACTATTGCATTCTACTTTTCGTTGTTTTTATAAATATTTTATTATACTTTCATTTAATTGTTTTAATTTTGCTTTGATATAAGATTTTTATATTATGGGTTACATTGTAATTTGTTGACTACTGTGATCTTTTTTGTATTACAATTTTTGTAAAAGGGTCTTTAAACTTTTGATGAAGAAATAAATATTTAATTATGATGAGTGACAATTCAAATTTAAAATCAACCTTGAAAAGTAAATGATGACTCCACTAACCCGATGAGACAAAACATGACTTGACTTTATTATGTGTTCATATAAACTTACGGGTTTTTTAAATTTTTTAATAAATAAATAAAATTATGCAATATTTGAAATACTCGTATTACTAATTAAACCACGATACGTTGACGCATTTACGTAGTAACGAAGACGGCATTTGGTACTTCAGTTCTATCTACAATAAGCAGAGACCTGTCGTGTTAGTTTGACAGGAACACGGATACACAACTTCCGGAGTCACGCCCCCCTCCGACCCCACGCCGTGTTTTGTTGCACAAGAACCTTATGTAGGCTCCGCTGGGTAGGCGTCGCGTCGCGCGAGCTTTCAGAATTACGACAGGATATATCACTTAAGATCAGGTATTTGCTGCTACCCCGTAAAACACTTTTAGGTCGAGCTCAAAAATATTTCATTTCAGAATGTTTTGGAAGCATACGTGTAAATATTATTTGTATAATATTCAAATATTTGAGATGCATTACAAGAATATCAACAGGTCATGCTGCTAAGATGTTCAATAGCCGAGAGCTGGAATCCTGCCAACTGAAAAATAGTTCTTTCAAAATATAACTTTTTAAACAATTTTAAATTAATAAGGGTCTATGAGATAGTGTCAAGTAATAAAAAAAGGTTAATTAAGTAGCATAAAAAATACTTCATATTCCCGCTAAATCGGTTCATTGCATTGGCCATGCACCTATTACGTCACGATTCAGTTAAATTTTGAACTTTGTTTATGACCGCCTTAATTTAAATAGAACATTGTCACAAATCTTGACGTCACAATTGTCAAGGCCAAACATGTCGCGTTTTCGAAAAGACATATTTTTTGACAATTTCATATTAAAAATTAAATTTGAATACATTTCTCTACGACGTCCATATTGAATTTGAAAATATAATTAATTTTCCTTAATCCATTTTACATACTTTTATCGGTTTGCGTTGTGTGTGATATTTCTTTAATATGTGTATTACAACCACTGACGTATAATAAATAGACCCGCTGCTTCTAAATATTTATAGAAAGAAAACTAAACTTATGGTTTTTAGTCGAGAGAGTCATCTAAATGTAAATCTCCAAATTAAAGGTGTCAATATTGAGAGTTTAGGTACTTAGGCCGTATCATCACAGAAAAACTAGACCCCGACATTGAGATAAAATGCAGAATAATAGCAGCCCAAACAGCATTCAACAAAAAGAAAAATTCTCTTTGTGACGATAATATAAAACAAATGGTTAAATATATGGTATACCTTACTGTATGGTGTAGAGGCGTGGACGCTTCAAGTTAATATTATTAACCGCCTTGTGGCACTTGAAATGTGGATCTACCGTAGAATGTTAAGAATATCTTGGACCGATATGATAATCAGCAATGAAATAATCCGTAGAGACAATACTAAAAAAGAATTATTCATCACCGTTAAGCTCCGTATTTTGGCCATGTGTTAAGAGGTGATAAATATTCCACACTTCAGCTTGTCATGAAGAAGAAGATCGAGGGACGTAGAGGGATCGGAAGAAAACAGCTTTGCTGGTTTCGAAACGTCCGAGCATGGACCAGGATTAGAACTGTGGAGGAACTGTTTCGTACTGCTCAGGATAGGGAAGCTTTCTCCCGAGTGGTCGTCAAGAAGTTAGTTCTATACTAGCTACATAAAAATATAGCATATAAACGATGTATCGGTTTTGTTTTTAACAGTTGCGATGTAATACTCTGTATTGGTCGGAGAGAGTCAGAGAAATTGCTGTCCGATATTTAGAAGGACGTAAGTTGATTTCTCGTTTTACTGGTAATGACTTGAGATTTAGGTATTAGTGATATATACAACGTTTTAAGTTTCTTCAAATTTTGTAGACAAGATCTGGAATCAACCCCCTAGAGCGCTGTTAATATTAACAAATAAAAACAGAGATATAGAACATTTTAGAGAAGGGAATATAGAAGTCTAGGCATCTACAGGGCTTATGACCTTTCATTGGCTAGTTTAAGTGGGCACTTTACGCACTGTGTAACATTCACCATTCTGTCCATATTTGAACATCTGTATTCCTTCAATTCTTCAATCTGTTGATGTTTTTGAAGTTAAAGAACTGAAACATTTATTGATGTGTTTAAGGTTCATCTGATTGAATTATTTTTCTCACATACTAGGCAACGCCTGAAAAGATTTTTTAATTTTTATGCTTCCTCTTGGACCAGGTGGTTCCATCAACAACGTTTTAAGTTTGTCCAAATCTTTGTAGACAAGAGCTCGGTAGGTACATACATATGAAAGCAGAGTGGTGTTTATTTTTTAGTAATAACCGCATTAAAAAATATTTTTAATGAGGTTATTACTAAATGCTTTTTTAAGACCAGAAATTAAATCATAATCTTTTTGTTATTGGTTTTGAATTACTTGGTCTTTTACTTTTATAAAATAGGTTTTAAGTTTAAGGGATATATAATTTCTTCCACACATCGATGGAGTAGGTTTATATAATGTTTCTTTAGTTTGACTTTAATAGTAGAACATTTAAATTCCCTTAAAAATAATGCTTTACCAGTGTTCATATAATACAAGCATAGTTAAAATGAATAACATCATAAAAACGATTTAATTATTTTACAATATTTTGAGTTTGTCTAAATGTTTGCAGACAAAAGACTACATGGAGACAAAAAAGACTAACAAAAAGAAAGAAGACTGTTTGTAGACAAAGGATGTTCAAACATAGGCAAAATGGTAAAGGCCACTTCAGACAGGTCATAAACCCTGTAAATGCCAAGATTCCTATATTCCCTTCTTTAAGGAATTCTCCATCTCTGTTGTAATTTGTTGATCTAAATGACTTCCGTAGGGGTGAAATCCGGTATTTTGTCTACAAACATTTAGACAAACTCAAATATTGCAATTACTTGTACGTTGTATCCACTAACCCACGTCTAGAATGTTTAGGCTTGTGAATTCTTTCACTTCAAATGCATAAATAAATACTTCAAACATTTTTGCACTTCAACATTACATGGTCTTTTTTATTTTCTTAATAATACTGCACAATTATTTTTTACTTCTTTTTCCATTTTTTTTAAATAATAAAAATACGTTTATAGTTTTAGTTATTTATAATTTTTACCAGTTACCGGGTTTCGTCGTGATCAACACTAGTCTGACGATGTCAGTCACGACAAAACCCGGTCACTAGTTAAAATTATAAATAAAAGCAGAATAAAACTATTAACCTATTTTTATTATTATAATTTCAATTGAATAAGATATTAGATACAGAATAGACAAACAAAATATAACATACAGAAGGAAATACAAATAGAAACAGAAGATGCAAGTAGATACAGAATAGACACAGAAGAAGTTGTTAGATATGTAATAGATTTGAGAACAGAAAACATGCCTTTCTGCGTATTAGAAATGATCGTTGAAAAGTTGTAACTAAACTGCTAATTCAGTATTTTTTGCACAATCAAGTAATAATTATTCAAATCTTATGCTAATAAAATTTACAACAACTATTAATTTACTTAATTATACTTTATGTTGTTAATTTAGGTTATTGCAATTTATTGATTTATTTATTTATTTATTTATTCATTTATTTATTTATTTATTTATTTATTAACGGACATTGTCCATGTATACAATTTATAAGGTTTAACTATTACAATAAAATAATTGTTTAAAACATTTTTAAAAAAAGAAAGAAGCATTGACAAACATAAGGGACATCGAGACAAGATCTGGACTATTTATTTAGTGCTCGTTTAAATCGTTGTAAACTTAAACCAAAAAAGTACAGATCTTGTCTTGAGTTAGCAATACGACAAAGGCGGGTCATTGGAGAATTTAGGCCATAGTTTGTTCTATGCTGATCGATAAACAGTACTTCATTGTTTCTCAATCTACGAGTCGGAATATTGAATTTTACTTATCCCAGTAATGATGGAACATCGATTATACCATTTAGTATGCCGAACATATATATGGAGTCAATATTAGTTCTACGTTTTTGTAGACTAGAAATATTTAACATTGACTCTATTTCAGCATAAGAAAAATTATCTCTCTCTAGTCCGAGCATCCACGCTATTTTTCGAAGCAAGCGATGTTGGACTGATTCAATGTGATTTATGCGATTGACATAGAATGGAGACCAGACCACTGAGGCATATTCAAGAAGAGGGCGAACAGTTGAGCAATAAAGAGTTTTGATTGTACAGACATTAGTAAAATCAGAGGATATTCTGTTAATGAAGCCAAGTAATTTCAGTGATTTATTTACTGTATTATCTATATGCTCGTTGTATGTCAGTTTATAGTCCAAAACAACTCCTAAATCTCTGATGGACTTGACTACATCAATTTTGGAGTTTTCTAATAGGTACTCGAAGGAAATTGGCAATTGACATAATGTTATATATTAGATTTAATGTTATGTTTAATTATTGATTTATTTATGTATTTAAACGCCTTATAAGCTTTTAAATGTTTTACATACATATATACATATAAAGACAGTCATGCATTTTACACAGAAGTAGCAAAAAATAAAAATGATTTAAAAAAAAAAATGAAAATATTAAAAAAAAATCATCTTTACATATTAGTATAAAATATATGGACATACTGTGCATATAGTAAATACATATATTGCAGTAAAAAGAACAGAAGGGCATTTTTAAATATAAAAACAGGTGTGTTTTTTTTCTAAAAAGTAGCAAAACATAAACATTAATTAAGAAGCGTAAGAAAAATATAAAAATAATCAACTTTACATATTAGTAAAGAAATATATTTGTATACTTAATAATACATACATATATTGCAGTGCAGAGAACCGAAGTGCATTTTTTCGTTATATTAAATAATAATAAATTATATTAAAAATTATATAAAAAGGATAAGAATTAAGAATACAGATATAAGTTTACAAATGGTACACGATCGAAATCAATACAGTATTATTAAGGTATTTCAATTTGAAGAGCGCTTGGAGTATTTTAAAATTGAAAAGTTAGAAACTAGGAGACAAATTATAGATATGATGTACTTGTATAATATAATTCACAATAATGTTGATTCAGTGTTTTGTGTTCAAAGTGTGTCATTGTACGTTCCCCGTAGGCGCCTTGGATCACCTAATATATTTTACCTTCCAATTTTTACAAACAATATGGCACATTTTAACCCTCTTGCAAGTATGTTAAGACTCTATAACAAAATGGAAAAAAAAGTTAACATTGACATTTATCATGATAGAGCAAATGGTTATAAAAAAAAACATTACTATGTATCTTAGATCAAATGCCTAATCCTTAGTTTTGTGTATGTAAATTAATTTTAGTCTTTTTTATTATATCTTTTATGTTTTTAATTTCTCTTTTCTTTTCTTTAAAAAAAAAAAAATCTTTCTTTACCTTTCACTAAACTTAATCTTTACCATTACTTAAATTGAATTTACACTCTTATTTTATATAATTTATGAAAGATGTTGAAGTTCTATAATTGAGAATATATGTAAAGAACGTTAGTTATGCTCACTTAAAAAATGTATGTATTGTATATATTCTTGTTGAACTTCCAAATAAATTTATAAAAAGGAAAATACAAAAAAAAAGATGGAAAATTGATACACTGCCTTTTAAAATTCAAAATTGTTATATTAAATATATCTTTATCGTTAATATATCTGTATATTCCATTTAAATAAAAATTAAATACAATTTAAACATCGATATTGCAATATGATAAGCTGTGCATTGTATATAACTGCGCATTAACGTAAGTAGACTCGAAATAAGCTGAGCATAATGTTTTAGCAAAAAGCGCCCGGTCAGCACCATGCGAAGGGCCTACTTATGGGATTATTAATAGAGCCCTTACGGGGAGGGCGATGCAGGTTGAATAAACACCTTGCTAGAGTAAACCTTTTCGAATCTCCTCGATATAGGTTCTGCACCTATATGCATCATATCGACCGTGTTCGGGCCAAAGGCATTAAACCACAATTCTGGAAAAGGCAATTTCATTATTTCAAATGCGTTTGAAATCAATTGGAAATGTTGTATAAAATAACACAGCATTTTTCGATATTATTTCTGTCCGATTACCTTTGTTTCCCATCCTCCCCTTTACCCATCTTTATTGCACTTACCGAACATCAAAATACAAAATAAGAAGATTTGAATTTGGAGCATTAAAAACAAAATTATTGGAATCGTAAGAATGCTTGGAATCGACGCGCGTCGTTGTGAAAGTTACTATGATAAGTCAATTAATATCACAATTCAAAGTGAACTTTCCTCATTCAGTGCCCAAAATAAAAAAAACATTCTCGTAGCATCAAAGGTAGGTCCATTTCCGTGCTCTTTTCATTTCTTCAAACATTTCCATCCTTCAACAAAATCAAATGAAATTGGTTTTTTCGCTACAGTCCGCTTTTCGTAAACATACAATGAAAGCACCCACTCCTTTCCCGAAACAGTTCATAAAGACTTGTGTCTTTCGTCAGTTTAGCATTGGCAAGTTTTTGTTAACATAGGTTGTTCAGTACTGATTTTACATTTTCTATACTGGCAACTCATATAAGACTGTAAATATTCCGTTCTTTCCCAAATCCTTCCTATTTCAAATTCTTGTGCTTCTACCGTCCTGTGAGCAAGTCACATGTGAAAAGTTGTATTGATAAATCTTTATCATATTTTGCGTCAGCATATTTCGTACAAAGTGAAGTGAGTATTGTATAAATAGACTAAATTATACAGTTCATCATCATCTACACGATACCGGTATCCGTGCTGCAACAATAGTGAAGTGCTCCATTTAAGAAACAATCGGAAGAACTTTATAAGTGAGTAACAATTTCCATACAGTTCACTAAACTCTAAATCCCGCTGTTTATCAGTACTCAAACATAAGTCATATGCGTATTCTGGCAAAATTATTCAAGTCAATATACGTTTGCAGTTTAAATCTTTTTGCTATCGCCGTGGACAGTTATGGCAGTGCCACCTTTATTTTGGAAGAAGTATGGGCCAGTAACCCTGCCGGACCAAAATTCACACCAAATAGTGGCTTTTTTAGGGAATTTGTAACTGTTGGATCTCAGGTGGATTATTATGTGCCCAAACATGTCAATTTTGCTTGTTTACTTAGCCATTGATCTGAAAATGGGACCTGTCGCAGATGATTTTTTTCCTAACGTATGTTGAACTAAAAACTCATTTTGATAGTAATGTTTAATAGTTTGCACACGTAACTCAACACTATTACTTTTTCTTATGATTTTTCTAACATTAATTATTATAATTATGAAATTCAACAACTGCAGCTTTTCCAAATTGGCCACAAAACTCTGTCAAAGTTCGAGCGCCCCTAGTGGAAAACCCTATACTAAAAAACATTTGTAACATTTTAAAACAATATTTTACATAAATCTTTTTCAACAATAACTTTATACGTGATTTATGGTTTAAACGTGTGTTTACGTCGTCTTTTGTTTTGTAAGAACAATAAAATCATTCTCATTTTTCATTATTTAGCGAAGATTTCCTATCAATCGTCATATAAAGCGGAGTAACCGAGTTACAAGACGTTGTTTTCAGTTATCACGACCTTTAGAAGGGAGCAATGGATCGTTTCGTTTGATTTAAAAAAGCAATAAAAAGTCAAGTACCATCCTTGAAACTTTATTAAGGCTACATCTACTATCCATTCGCCCGCGCCTATTGTAGTGGAACAAGCGATGGAGAAAGTATTACAAGAAGAATGCCAAATGAAAAAAAAAAGAGTTTTCTTTTGTCAACAAAAGACTTTGTGGGAATGAGGAAATTCAGTGGTTTTTTATATTTGTTAACAGACAACTATAACTATAACAATAGTTAACTTAAGCAAAATAAAAAAAATCAGCGCCATGATTTTTTTAAGTTTTACAACTTTGAAATTACTCTGACTGTAACTTCACAAGTTTTCTACGGTGGTTCTGCTGTTTGGTGAATTGGCTTCCCATAAACCGCAAATCTATCACAACAATAAATCATTATTTGAAATGAAACACTTTTTGATTTTTACCACATAAGACTTAAATATATTATAACACAGGTATTATGATATATCAACATTTTCAGGATGAGTGCACAAGTCTGAATTTTGTCTAAGGGAAGAGACCATTGCAGGAGATATACTTTTAAGCGTATTGTCCAGATGCCCTTTGAAATATATGTATGTTTGTGTAATAATTTAAAATTTTTGCTATTATTTAATTATGTACGTGCTTCTACTTTCAATTATGTTGTATCCCAACTCAACACAAGGCCCTTGGCCTCATAGAATTTAGGATACTTTATTACTGTATTTTTTTGTAATATTAAATATTATTATTTTTAAAAATTCAAATTTTTTTTCTTAAAAGTTAAAAGTTAAGCTAAAACAATAAATAACATAACGTATCATTAGTTAATTCACAATAGTTTTTTTCATACATATTCGACAGACTTTTCCCAGCATTTGTATACCTAATTTTCCTTACCACTGAACTCAGAATTTTTTTAATATTTATTTAAGTTGGACAAATGACAACAGAGATGGAAAACATTTTAAAGAAAGAAATATGAAAGTCTAGGCATTTACAGAGCTGGTTAATATGACCAACTTTCAGACTGTGTAATAATAAAAATGTATTTTTAACTGCACGTTGCATTTGCACAGAAAATTTCTTCATGGAGTTGATTATTTGGGATAGTTGCTGAGTGTACATCTTGAGTGGTTTATGCTATGTATATCCATAGCATGTTATGTATGTGTTTGTGTATGTTTTATACGTAGATGCATGTAGATATGTATATGTATGCGTTCATTTAATATGTGTGCATGGATGCATATATATTATATGAACGCATTCGGTACTTTCATTTGTTACCAATAATAAACACCATGGAAAACGCAAGAAATCATTCTTTTGTCGTTAGGTTTTTTTGTTTATTTATTTTTTGTCACATTTAATGTATATACGAGTATCTTCAATATAATTAATGAACCCTGATTGGTATTTATATAAACAATATTTTGAGTTTGTCCAAATTTTTGTAGACCAGGACTGAATTCAACTCCCTGGGGAGCTGTTTACATTAACATACTACAACAGAGATGAAGAACATTAAAGAGAAGGTAATATAGAAGTCTAGGCATCTACAGGGCTTATGACCTGTCAATGGCTGGTTTAAGTGGCCACTTTACACACTGTGTAAAATTCACCATTCTGCCTATATTTGAACATCTATATTCCTTCAATTCTTTCATCTGTTGATGTTTGTGAAGTTAAAGAGCTGAAACCCTTATTGATGTGTTTGAGATTCATCTGATTGAATTATTTTTTTCACATACTAGGCAACGCCTGAAAATATTATTTTTTCAATTTCTATACTTCTTCATGGACCAGGTAATTTATCAACAATATTTTGAGTTATCATTTTGAGTTTTCAGCTCTTTTCTCTTTTCAGACTTTGTGACATTACGAAATTCTTTATTAATACATTTGTGGTGTAGCCGAGATACTGTTATAAAAATGAGGATGTTTTTGTAGAGTGAAGTTAGCAGGCGCTACTCAGGGGTGACTTTGTGACATTACGAAATTCTTTTATTATACATTTGTGGCGTAGCCGAAATACTGTTATAAAAATGAGGATGTTTTTGTAAAGTGAAGTTAGCAGGTGCCACTCAGGGGTGACTTTGTGATATTACGGAAATGTAAACGCTCTGCAATGTGGCCTCAGTTTATTCTAAAAGCGTTTATTTATACATTTCACTCGATTGCTTTTGCATTTCGAACATAATAATTATTTGATGAGCTTAATAATGTTTAGCTAAGTCATTCACCTTGTCGTTCGTTTAGCAACACGTAGTTGAAGCTAATATCAGCTAAATTCGCCCTTCCAATTTCCTATAATCCATTCCTTTCACGCTATCCTTTGTTAATCTTCGGATTACATATAAGTCTAGCGTTGTCTTAGTTATGATTATTTTCTTAATAACCTTCAATTCACACGGAATTAATTACAGTATGTTAACGCTTTCTTTGCCCATATAAAAACAATGTTTTGAGTTTGTCCATATATATGAAGATTAAATATTTGATTTCACCCCCTAAGAAGTTGACAAATCACAACATAGACGGAAATTTTTAAAAGACGGAAACATTGGGCTAAAATTGAAAAACTGTTTTCAAGCGTTGCCTAGTACCTATGTGAAATAATTCAATAAGATGAAATAATTCAATATCTTCATAACTCATAAAATCAACAAATAAAAGCATTGAAGAAATATAGATTTTCAAATGGAAAAGGTGACAGGTCATAAGCCCTGTTAATACCTAGACTTCCGTATTAAAAAAAAGTTTTCTGAATTTTTTTTTTTTTATATTCATTGATTTTTTTTGTCAAAATGAGTATGTAATTACAAAAGGGTTGGTACATACGTAATTAACAATAACGTTTCTACTTCTCTAATAGAGTGAAAACTCGTGTTTAGAGAGGAAGTTTGCTTTACATTTTTATTGACAATCGCATACCTAAGTCAACTTGTTATTTTTTTTTTATTTGCTCATATTGTAGTATGCACCTATGATCACACGTGTTCCAAAACACGAAAGTCAAATAACGTTTTTAAGGATAGTTTTATCAATTTTATTTATCACATAAAACAAATTTATTAGTTATCGGCTAAAAAAAAGTTTTCTCAAAGTAGAACCTTTATTAACTTTATACTTTGAACGATGTGACATTGAAGAGTTATCACATGACATGACGTTACATTGAAGAGTTATCACATGACATGACATTACATTGAAGAGTTATCACATTACATGTCGTAACATTGAAAAGTTATTCTGATTCCACAATGTTTGAGTATGTCCAAATGCTTGCAAACTGGCTGGATTTCCTCCCTAGGAAGTTTAAATTGGGAAATTTAAAAACAAATTTGAATATAAATAACTCCCCAGGGAGGAAATCCAGCCAGTCTGCAAGCATTTGGACATACTCAAACATTGTTGAATTAACTACCTGGTAAAAGAAGAAGTATAAAAATTGAAACATTGTTTTCAGGCGTTGCCTAGTAGGTGATTTGGTTCAGCCGGATGAAGCTCACCCACATAATAAAGGTTTTAGCTCCTTTTTCTCACATAATTCAACAGATGGAAGAGTTGAGGAAATGTGAATGTTTAAACATGGGTAGAATGGTGAATGTCACACAGTGTGTCAAGTGGCCACTTAAACCAGCCAATGAGAGGTCATAAGCCCTGTGGATGCCTGGACTTCTATATTCCCTTCTGTAAAATATTATTTACCTCTGTTGTAATATGTTTATATTACAGATATGGTTGAATGAAGGACCAGCGATGTTTCTATAAAATAATTCTACATATCAAATTATTGTACATTCTGTGTAAATAATGGTTCATCAAGAGGGTGTGTTTGTGTGTATTTTAATAAGTAAACTATTCAGGTGTATGTCAGTGTGTGCATCATTAAAAAGCAAGTGAAGGTGTTCTGCAGCCAGATAGAACGATTTATTTGTGTAATGTGACAACACCAGATGGGCCTCTGATTGAAAGAATGGGAATATTGATTATGGTGATTTTTATTAATTTTATTAAGTAAAAGATTCTGTTAATACAGCATCCCTGAAAATAGGCTTGAAAATGAATGCTTCAAAAACTAAAGTTATGAGTGATGCAAACCAATCATGTAACATCTTAGTAAATGGAGAAATAATTGAAAAGATTGATAGTTATATATACTTAGGACATGAAATAAAGCTTGGCAAAGATAATCAAGAGGTAGAAATAGAAAGAAGGCGAGGTTTAGCATGGGCCGCCTTTGGTAAGCTCTCATATATCCTGAAATCTCCGAAGTATTCACATTACTTAAAGAAGAAACTTTTTGATGCTTGTGTTCTCTCTGTACTGACATATGGCTGTGAAGCTTTTGTGTTCACGAAAAAAAATTTACACAAATTATCAGTGACACAGAGAGCCACGGAAAGGAGAATGCTGGGTATTTCGTTGAGAGGCAGAAAAACCAATACATGGATTAGAGCGATAACAAAAATCGCCGATGTGGTCCATAGGGCTGCCAACCGGAAATGGAGCTGGGCTGGTCATATAGCCAGAATCACAAACTCTAGATGGACCAAAAAAGTCCTGGAATGGCGACCCAGAACGGGTAGAAGAAGTGTCGGCAGGCCTCAGACAAGGTGGTCTGATGACATAAGACGAGTTGCAGGAAGTGGTTGAATGCGGTTGGCTCAGGATAGGGAAATATGGAGACTAAAGGGGGAGGCCTATGTTCAACATTAGACAAGAGACGGCTGATGATGATGATGATGATGAAAAGATTCTGAACGTATCTTAAACCTTTATTTTTATGATATCTATTAAAATTATTTCACATTGGTATTTAAAAACGCTTTTTCATAAAATCGTAAAAAAAAAGAAAAAACGACATTAGCAAAATTATTGCGAACATTAGCAGGGCCGGGGAGAATCGTAACCTACAAATCCACTAAAACACTTCTTTTTTTAAAAATGGATATTCTTATTTATTTATTATTTTAACACTTTATACACATAAAATTTATATAAATATAAGGGCGGGCATATTGTCTGAAGGTAATTTCTTATTACCTACTCAAATCGTTCAGTTTGAAAAAACTACAAGCACATGGTGATATTACAAAACAAAATAAATTATAACAAAATTTTAGACTCTCTTAAATTAACTAAATTGCAAGAACGAAGAACATCGACCGATCTTACGACTTTATATAAAATAATAAAACCAATGTTTGATACCCCTGATCTACTGAAATTGATTTCATTCTATGTACCACCTAAATTAAGCAGAACATCTACAATATTTTATTGTCAAAATTGTCGAACGGTAGCTCAATATAACTCACCTATTGTTAGATTACAGAATACCTGGAATGAATATGCATCACATTTTGATATATTCAGTTTATCTCTGCCTAACTTAAAAAATAAAGTGACCAACATATTTTTATCAAAAAGAGCAAATCATCTTCAGAAGATTGGGTTGGAATAGTTATAATTTGATTAATTAATGTATTTTGTTATTGTATAATTTCTTTAAAATATATATGTATTTCAAGTAATTAATTATATGTACAGTACGAGTATATTAATATTTCATACTCGATTTTTTTTAAATATTTTTATTTTTAAGCACTCCTTATACCACATTTATGTATATGGCAGAAATGCCGTATATAAATAAATAAATAAATTACATGGTAATTATGCGGAATCCTTTAATTTTATTCGAAAACCTTAAATTACAATTTACTCAAATTTTACACTTTAATATGAAGAGAGGAGGGGAGAGGAAATGGGAAGGTAAGAAGATGAAGAAAGAAACAACTCAAACATTTAGATAGTGACATTTAAATCTTGATTTAAATGTAAAGAAAAAAGGGGCCTCTCAACTAGTGGGTAGATTGTTCCACAATCGAGCAGCTACTACACTACTACTATTTTTGACATTAGACGAAATACAAATCTAAGATCAAAATAAAATACTAAAATATAAACATGAAGTTTGTGCTTTTTCAGCATGTAAAATTCATAATTGATACTTCTCTTTGAACAATGGCTATTATTTTATGGCCAAGAACATTTTCCTATTTTTTCCTACCCTTTCCATTAGCCTTTCACCTCCAGGTTTATGACCAATTAAGGGATAAAGCATTAAATTGGTTCCGTAACATGTGTCCGAGGTAAGCCGTGTTACTTTTTTTATAGTTTTCAGAAGCTGTATATGTTTTAGTTACTTTTGTCGAAAATAAATTCATCGTTTGCCATTCATAGCATTTTGGAAGAACAAATATTTTCATTATTTAAGTTGCTAGAAAAATGAACAATAAATCAATTTTATCGAGGCAGAAGTTTCACCATCATTCATCATTTCATCATCATTACCATCATTTTCTTTCTGGACCTAATGGAGCGTAGGGCAGTGCATTTGTACACCAATCGCAGCGTAACTTGATCATTTTCGTTACATGAAGGTAAGATGATCAGTCTTACGCTTTAGATGCCAGTCCAGGGACTACGAAAATATTGTAGTGTCTTAGTCATTATTACTTAGTTACACATTACATTATTACTCCAGAATAATAATTCATAATAAACAATCATTTTTTAGTGTCTTTTTTCTATTCCATTATTATTATTATTATAGATTACTTATATAGCACCATTTTTGTAATACAATACCTCAAGGATGCTTCACAAAGTGATTATACAAAGAAATAAATTTAATTTTTAATATTTTTAATTTGTAATTTAAGAAAAACAATGTACTTTGTCATCACATGCTCAGGAATTATTCAAATGATTTGGAGAACATGTGTGTTTTCAGTTTTTTCCGAAACATCACTTCACTCTTACAGTTTCGAACCTCTGCTAGGAGAGCATTTCATACCGTAGGGCCTGCGACCGCAAATGCGCGTTCGCCGAATTTAGTGCGCTGTTTGCGTAGAGGTATAATAACTTTTCCTCTCAACGTAGATGTAGCTGATCTAAGCGTAAGATGTCCATGTCCATGTTCGCTCCCTAATAGGAACATATGGTGTCTGAAAAGAGCCACAATGCAACTCTGTCGGCTGCCAGCTTCTTTGCGTCCTCCTAAGTCAGGTTCGCGTCCCGTAGCTCTGACGTAAACTGCCGACAAATAATCAGCAGTGGACATCCAGGATTTCGAGAACCTGATATTTTTAGTGGTAGGGATAAGTGCTGTCCAAGCTTCTGACGTCACTGCAACCTGTGAAGATCTATTGTGACGTGTTCCCGTGAATAGTTTTTTCCCTCCAAGCCCAGGTCTATAAAGAGCCTGGCTACTGTGTGGAAGACGAGAGTTTTTATTTGGCTAAATCTTCCCTCCAAGGCCCAGATTCTCTGGTTTAATCACTGGTCCCCGGGGATGAGGCTCCTTTTATGATGTAAAGCTTGATGCCTTGTGAAGTAGGCAATCGTGGTTGAGGCTCTTGGGAGGTATCTGCAGTATATGGTCCAGCTTACTGTATCACTTCCGTTTGACGACGGTTGTCACCGGAGGAAATATTTCAGTATATTGTCTTTCTTACTTAATTATTATTGTTCAATGTCACCGCGTTTATCAAAATAAACACCGTCTTAAGTAATGGTTAAGAGTTTATATCGCAATGAAAGTTTATTGCTAATTGCTTTATTTTCTGTGTAAAATAGATCCTTATTGTTAAAAACTTTCAAGACGAGTTGATAATTGAATACGAAAACGTGTATGAAAATAATTTAAGTGAAATTTACATTTTGCTCCAAAAGTGCGTTTTTAAAACGAATTTCCACAAAGTTTTTCCTCATATCACCGCCTGTAAATGGTCGTAATTAAATTCAAACTAGGAGCACGAGCTCATGACACGCACATACGATCAGGGGGCGGTGTAGGGCTTGAAAAACAGATCAACGTCAAACCGGTTTACCGGTTCTTCAAAAAAAGCTATTAACCGTTTCGGCTATTTTCAGTGATTACCATTCTACCTGTATCCACACAGCATCTTCATCATTATCCTATCCGCACCCTTTTTTGTAACATGGAATGTAAGTTGATTAATCTTACGCTTCAGATGCTAGCCCAAGAGCAGTACACTATTGCAATGTAGAACCGCCTTTGAAACCAATGGTTTACGACTTTTTTACAAGGAATAGAACCCTAGACCTTAAGAATGACGGGCGAACGCGGCAAACACTACCCAACGTGGTGAACTAAACAGAAAAATTGCCCAGGGCGAGTGTTTTTGACTCTACAGTTACTCTCAGACAAAACCCTGAAAAGGGAAATTTAGTGAAAATAAGTCCAACTGAAGTTCTGGATTCAATTTATGGTAGGGTAGACTCGCATCTCAAGCGTAAGACTTATATCGTTATTTTCCAATCTAAAAACGCGGCAATTGGAGTATCAATATAGTGCCCTATGCATCACTGGATGCGGAATGGGAAATAACAGGTATGTTTTTTATACAAATAAAGTGTTTAGCATCTTCATCTCATAAACGTTTTGATTTGAACGGAACAAGAAAATTCTTCTAAGAATAAGTTTTAACTTCTGCATTTATAAGGCATATAGCAAAACTTTGATATGCTTAGTAATCATTTGTAGGTTCTAGAATATGCTATAACATATCTATTTATACAAATTTTACAAAAAAAATAAAAAATACATAAATGTATTATAACTAAACAAGACATTTTCAACACTATCGCGGATCGACAACAAATCAATATTTTTTGCATAACCCCTTAAAATCCAGTCTACAGAGATATAAGCACGCTCTAATTGCTCTTAATAATAATTGATTTTTATAATTTTTTTTTAATGTATTGAAATAGTGAATTTTATCCTCTCGGGAATTTCCCAAGAACGAAAAAAATTTTTTGATAAAATTCTCAATCTTAAAAATTATATCAATCGATCATCAGGTTTTTTACAAACAAATGTTAAATTCGTTAGGTTGCGATGCGGTCGTTTCGTAACCCTGAAATAGTGGGTGGGTGTTTCCACCCCAACAGAGGTTCGCTAACCACCTTCTCTTCTGTAAACCTACCCTTTTGTTTTCTACACCACCCTGTTGCATGTGCAATTATAATAAAGTAAGGCTTTTGCGGTTAAACATCCACTTAAAAAACTTAAAAATACTCATCCTGAGCTTTTAGTAGAAACTAATAGAATTTCAGCTGAAATGTAGAAAATAAAGCAAGCACGTGTAAATGAAACTTTGATATTATCACAATTATTGTAATACATGTGAATAATTGAAATACTTACTCGTATCTTAATGTTTCTAATAAAGGGCTTAATCAGCTAGCAAACGAAAGTAGTCTTACTGAAAAACGGTTATTACATGAAAAAATAATGGCGACTTTCAATTAACAAACATAACAGTCAAAAAATCATCGGAATCAAAAAAAAAAAAAAAAAATAAGAATACGTTTGGTAAAATATTTTAGTTTGTAAAAAATCTTGATAGAAGTTCATTGTAATTTATTATATAAATAAAAACGAGTGATACGGTCACTGGATATTCCGAATTTGTGAACTAAAGTATCGTTTTTTTATTTCTACAATAAATATGTTTGGTAGTGAAATGAAACAAATCTAGGTAATCTAGAAATGTCATTAAGGTGAATTAAAATTGTTAAGCTTCATATAATTAAAGTAAATAGTTTACATTCCCTTTTTTAGTATATTTCGTTAATTGGATTTTATTTTAACGTTTGACTTTTTTTTTTTTTGTAAAGCAGTTTTTGCATTTAAAGTAAATCAATTAAATTTAAAATCTGATACCTTTTTATCAAACCAGTCGCACGCGCAGAGATTTTGACCGGGGTAGGCAGTATGAAAAAAACGTACTTTCTTTTTATATGCTAGTGATAACTCTTTTCCGACAATTTCCATCACACGTCACACTAGTGTTATTGGATTACACTTGATGTTGAAATTACCTAGCTAAAGTCTGTTCATTATTACAAGAATTTCAAGGCCCGTGGTTTACACGTGCACAGCGGTCCTGTATCCGTAAATGTATGGTAATAGTCAAATAAGTGCCATGTTTTTTGCTTATTTCAAACTGTTTTTAGGTAAAAATAATATACTTATAGGAGAAGCAATATAAATGGTTTGTATGTACACACCCAGTAAGGCCATTGAATTTTTCGAAATATTTTACACTGAATTTACGCGTCAATCTTTTCTTATGGCAATTATGATTGAAGGTGAGCGCCCACATATCCGCATAGCACGCATCGGACGGATCGTATCAAACGGATTTTAAAATTCTTTGTATAGTTAGTATACTCATACTGATCCGTATCGGACGGACCGCACATGTGTGACTAACTTTATAAGAAATTCTCTAAACTTTTTCCGATTGATACGATCCGTCTGATGCGTGCGATGCGTGCGATGCGGACACGCGGGCGCTTACCTTTAGGCACATATTTTCCGTTGCTAATAACATGATTTTTGTTGATTAATGTATTTCTTTATTATAAACACTATATGTACATATAAGAGCAGGCATATTGCTTTAAGGCAATTTCTTCCTACCTACCCAAACCGTTTAGTTTGAGAAAATTACAATTACCTAACATACATGAAAATATTCTATGGAATTATACTTTACCATTTAATTTTATTATTTAATTTTTATTTTATATTTAGTGAAAAATAAACATCAACGACGACTTTATCGAGTCTTTTTTTTAAATCAAAAACTTTGTTCCAGTGAAGGAAAAAAAAATGCATGAAGCCTATTTAAAAACAAAAATATGTTATATGCAACTATTATGGGAACAGGAAATCAAAATGACATAAACAGACTACAAAGACAGCAAAATAAAAAATTAAAGTTAGTATATGACCTACCCTATCAAACAGCAAAAGAACTTTTAAACAAACTAAACAATTAAATGTAACCGAATTCTTTAAACTAGAATCCTTAAAACTTATTCATAAATTAGCCACTGATGTAATTGTAGACGAAGAATTAAAACTTGAAAAAAACTGTAGTAAACATGAACACAATACGAGAATATCAGAAAAATATCATATACTACCTTTTAAAACGAGAAAAAGACAATTGAGACTAATAAACCATGGACTGAATTTGTACAATAAACTACCAGACAAAACTAAACCAAAGACTTAGACAACCGTTACAAAAGATGTTAAAAGTATTATTATTAACAGTAGAATGTGAATTTTAAAAGTAAAAATATTTTGTTAAATGTATGTAACCCGTAAGGGTTTATCAATTAAAAAATTAAATAAAAAAGAAATATAAAACGAATAAAAACATTAACAGTTTACTATGAAGGTTAAAAGGAGATGGGAAATAAAAAAGAACGAGAAAAAAGCAACTCAAATATTTAGATGGTGACATTTTAATATTGATTTAAATGTAAATAAAGAAAGGGTGTCTCTTACATTAGTGCGTATATTATTACACAATCGAGCAGCTACTACTGCGAAAAGGGAGGCAAGAAAATTAGACCGGAGACAGTAGGGTAAACACTGCTTATTTAGAACACACGCCACTATATCAAATATTATTCGATAGCTGAGAAGGTGTGCAATTGTTTTTTTTTGCGTATTTTGTAGTATATTTCAAAGCAAAATTAAAAAGTATTTTCACTAAACGAATGGAAATCAGACTTTCATACGAAATTGCAAAGGTCAGTATTCCCTCTTAAAATTACTAAGTCAGATTCTCGAGCAATATTTCTCATTGCAAAAAAATATCATAAAGTTCCTCATGGATATTATTTTCTTTCTTCACGATAAGCCCCTGTGAGTTGTTATCGTCTCCTATTCCCGCGTTTTCCGTCTTCTTTTCATCGTTTGCATTCTGCATCTGCTCCATTGTTGCAGTACCCGTCATGATGGAATTCCCAGGCCCCTAAGGACTCCATTCTCTCCCAACAATAGACGGAGTGGGTAATATTAGATTAGTTACAAGATGGCGCGCGCTTAATAGTATTAGAATATTCTCAAATTAGCTGCACGAGGAAATTTAATCGACCCGTGTATCTGCAGTTGGGAGATATAAGCCGAATTCACAGGACCTTTGTTACTTCGTCATGAATGAAATGAACGTAGTTATGCAGAAAGCAGCCCGTCTACAATTTTGGAAAACTCAGGTATTGGCGTTATCGTGTGCAGTAAAAATAATTCTATGTTCTGCTAAAAACATTAGTTATGACACAACATACATTAGAATTTTACAAGGGCTGCCTGTTTTCGGCAAAATATACATCTTAGGTTGTGTGGTCAGCCAGACTTTAAAATACAAAAAATGGTTTTAATTGTTTTTTTAATTTTCTTATTTATGTCGACTGCCTAGTAGGTTTCACACGAATTGCAAAATATTTATCCACGTTGATATCGTTCCGTAAAAATCGTCTCGTGAGAACGTTTTTTACTTCACGCTCGTTTTGGATAAATCTTCAGACTAACATGGTAGGTGTAGTGCACAGATAGAGTATAAGATTGTACTGACAGTTTTATTATCTTTTATTAATACAAAAGATTCAATATATAAACTTAACTAAACTTAATATAATAAAGAATGAAAATATCTATAATAATAGAATCAAATTTGTAAAACGTAAAATAAGGCAGTTACGAAAAAGAATGAAATCGTAACAATTAAAATTGAATCAATTTTTTGTCTAAAGAACGTGTGTCACCGAACACAGCCAAAACGCTTCTCTCGGTGTCCGTCGCTCGGACCTGGCGCGCGACGTCGCGTGTGACGTCTATAGTGCCACAATAATAATAAAAGAAAATGTATGCATTACTTATCATTTGTCAAAGAAAAAAATGTTCTAAATGTTGTGTAAATTTGATTATTTACTGTTTTCACAAAAATGTCATTATTTCAGTTTATTTTTTTACGGCTGGCTGCTTTCTGCATAACTAAGTTCAAATCATGTTAGCTTTATTGAGGTCCTATCTCATTTACGGCCGTCCTCATTTACGATGTTCTAATTTGCACTGTTTCGATTAACAGTGTCCAGATTAACGCTGTCCAGATAAACTCAACCCTGGTTGCTAATGGTAATATCATAATAGAGATTTTCCGGGGCACGTTTGTGATATAAATTCTATCAATATTCCATGTAGGTAAAGATGTTTGTTTAATTTTTCACAGTGCTAATTACATTTAACAATTTATACACAAATCCTCTCCATTTTTTTTATTTGACCATTGAATCGATGATTTTAAAATACACTTTTGTCCAATTTTTAAAGTTTTCATT
This sequence comes from Micrasema longulum, assembly GCF_059751315.1. Classification (NCBI taxonomy): domain Eukaryota; kingdom Metazoa; phylum Arthropoda; class Insecta; order Trichoptera; family Brachycentridae; genus Micrasema; species Micrasema longulum. Next base: position 440,566 of record NW_028277527.1, read on the forward strand.
TTTATGACTCAATTTCAGAAATAAACCCAAAATCTATGGTTTGATTCATTAACCACCTCCTTCATACATTTGTTTCATTTAGATATTACATTGCTATTGTAGCTGTTTATCTATGTAGCTGTGGATTTTTGGTTTATTTCTGAAACAAAGTGATGAAAATGGAAGCTTTAAAAATTTGACAAAAGTGTATTTTAATAATCATCTGCTTACTTTACTGGTAGATTAACCCAGCATTTCTCAACCGCCGGTTTGCGGACCGGTACCGAGATTTTTTGCCGGTCCGCAGAAATACTTGTCGCCCATTACAAAAATTCTGAGTCAAAAAAGGCGTAATTGAAAACAAGCGCACTGTAATTTTGTTCCTAAAATAAACATACCTTTCATAAATTTAATAAATGTGTATTCAAGTCATTCCTCGCAAGCCAGGAATTTCACTTTATTAATCGGAATAATTATAGAATACTGAAATCTATGTTTGTCTGTTTTACAAAACCTATTAACTATGGATATTGGCTAGTGTCAGCTCTTCTGTTGACAGGACACGGGACGCTTTTATCCTGTCTCTGTTGTGCTTGAGTCTCTTTCTTCAATCCGTGCCTCATGTCTGAGGATGGTGATTACGCCTGACTCCAGGCATGGCTCGTCTGTAAACAGTCTCCCTCCATCTGGAACGGTCTTGTGCTCTTCTATAGGCATTCGTCAGTGATGATTCTTATAATTCAGTGACTGTGTCGCTCCATCTTGTCGGTTGACGTCCACGCGACTTTGTCCCTTTGACACTTTCCAGGAGAATAGTTTTCTCCAAACTATCAGAGTTTCCCCAGGAAATATGTCTCAAAGAACTTCAGGATTCTTTTCTCGCACACGGATTTTAGTCTCTCTCTTATGTCCAGCTCCTGGAGTATAGATGTATTCGTACGTCTGGCCGTCCACGAAATCCGCAGCATTCGCCGCCAACACCATATTTCAAAAGCTTCGATTTTTTTCTTTTCAGATTCCCTCAGTGTCCAACACTCCACACCGTACATGAATACTGAGAAAACCAAGGCCTTCACCAGTGTCTTTTTGGTGTTAATGGTTATACTGCGATTCTTCCAAATCTTCACCAGCCGACTCATAGCTCTTTTGGCAATACTTATACGTCACCGTATTTCACCGTCACACCCACTGCCATCGCTGATGAGAGAACCCAGATAAATGAAATTTCTGACTCTTTCTAAGTTGATTTAAAAATTGTTACTGTATATACTCCACTGTAAACACTTATGTATGTATGTAATGTAAAAGGTACTTATACCGTTAATTCTTGAAAAAAAAGTTGCACAGTAAGGATAATGGCGCTACTTTATTAGCTCGATCAATGACCATAAGCTTAGTTTGCTCATGTTTATTGAAAATACCTTACTTTGTGCTTCCGTTGTGCTTGAGAGACCTTTCTTAATTCGTTTTGCACATCGTTTGATGGTTTGATTATACAGATTTGTCATATTTCTGGAAACTGCTTATCGTGTTGAAAAAAATAAGCCTTCAAAAATGGAACAAATGAAAAACATTTTAGCTTGGTATGGAAATAAAAACGATGGTAAAAATAATACTGAAGGAAGTGAAAGTAATCCCGGAACGAGTACAATAAGCTATGAAGAAACGAGGAAATCGAAGTTTGTTAATATTTCAGAAGGTACAAAAGCAGATTTTACACTGAATTTACAGTAGTTTGCACTTATTTTACAGATCGGTTTTTTATTATTTCAAAAATATTTATTTTGGCTTCATTTTAGTTGGTATTTGCCATAAAATCATAATTTGTTATTCTTATACGTGTTAAAATATAAAATTCAAAACTAATAAACAAAATACTACACAAATAAAAGTTTTTATGCTTACGTTACGGGTCTGCAATTTTTTTTCTGTTTTCACCGGTCCGAAGGCTTAAAAAGGTTGAAAAACGCTGTTTTAACGCATCACGTAATGTACATTAAAATAAAATGAAGATAATAATTAATAGAAAACTGATATTTATCAGCATTTGCTTAATTTTCGATATGTCCGAGTACAGAAAAAAAAGTTTATAATATTTGCAGCAGCCGCATTCAGTAAGCAAATGGACACATTAATGGGCAAATTCTGACTTGCATTTGTACGGCTTCTGGGTGTGTAAAACAGGGCATGAGATCTCGCTCTAGTATATTTATTGGGAACATCATACTGATCTCTTTCAGCGTATTTTCAGAAATCAGCGTATAAAAATGTTTCTCAAGAAAAAATTGACGAAGAGGTTCGGGGGTGTTGTAATCCAGCGCCCCTGCTAGAAATAATGATGGATACAAGAATAGATAATTATTATTTTCTTTATGATATAAGTATCGTAAAAATCGCTTCTGACTTCTGTTTCATTTATCTCGTTTTTATTTTTTTTCTCGTAATATGATTCTTAAACTTTTCTCTATATTTGAAAATATTTTTCTTCTTTGGTTTTTCATATTTATATGTATTGTATTTAATAAATATTTTTGGTTGTTTATTTGTATTTAGTTCTTACTATTGTTATAGTTTTATATTTTTATCATTTGAATTATTTATTTATACACATGTATAAATTTTTTTTTTTCATATTTTATTTATTTTATTTATGTTAAATGTATACGTTTTAAGCAATTTATGCCAGTTATATAAAAATAAATATATCAATATTAAAGTTTCTTTTAGTTTTTCCAATGTATATTGAATCGCAATCATTAGAATTGAATTATTTTGAAAACCGGTTTGAAGAAAAAAGATGTGGTTAAAAACAAAGTTATTATATATTTATTTTATTTATTAAATAAAAGATTTTATGAGACTCAAACCAGTGTTAGATTTTAATAATTAAAATTATAAAATTCAGTCCTACAAAATGAACTTCTTTTATTTTGTATTTGGTGCTCATTTTTGAATTTGGAAAAACAGTCACAACGTATATTAACACCTAATATATTATGATTACTCTATTATTTTTTTCATTACATGAACCAAGAATCTGTAGCATGAAAGACGAATGCGCCAACCTTTGCACTTAAACTAAAAGGCAAACATACCTTTTGGTATTTTAAATTATTAGTGCAAAATAATATTGAATAGAAACAAAGATGCATGACAAATAAAAAATCAATAAAAAACAAAATCAATTCATACACAGAGGTTTGAATATGTTTATTTACATAATATGCATATTTTTGTTTATTTTATTTATTTACATTTATTAGTTTATTGTACATTATTTGAGACATAAGTCCCAACTCCATGGGACTAAAAGTCCTGTGTTGAGATGGGACGAGCAATTAAATGACACAGACACATGAGTACACATACCTTCTTATTCAATATTATATACTTGCATACATTTTATAATAAAAATGCAATTAATGTTAACTCTAGAAGGAAGCTCTTTTTTATTAATTTCTAAATTTAAGGCAATTTATTTCTTCCCGTAGATTTTGTGGTAACTTATTAAAATTTCCTTTCTTTATAATTAAAGCGATGTTCGGTCGCAGTAGTTTTTACTTCATTTGATTGAATAAATAATAATAATAATTTTTTAACAAAAATAGAGTTCTCTGGATTATGTTTAGTCTGCCTTTCTAGGTATACCCTTTTTTAAGCCAGATATTTTTTTAGTGGAGCTAAATAAACAAAGCATGACTACCTGCTAGTGTATTAAATTTACAATTTTACAGTATTAGATATCTATTTTTTTTCTCTACCCAGTCCAGTAACCATTTTTTTGTAGATGTGTAAAATGAGATCCGGTTTTTCTGTTTCTGTTTTATCGGTTTTTGGTTTTTTCGGTTTTTTGTTTTCGGTTTTTTTTTATTCGGTTTTTTCGGTTTTTGGTTTTTTCAGTTCCGTTTTAATCGATTTTTGATTTTTTTATTGATTGTTCGTGTTTTTTTTATATCTAAGAGTAGCTATCAAGGCTAAACATTTGTTCAAGGTGTTGGTTCTTTTTTATTCACATTATTTCCCCATTCCACCCGGACACTGGAAACTACTCTTTCTATATCCTCATAAAATAAATAGTAGGGATAAATTTAACGAGATGTTTAGCTATAAACCCGGTTTTTACATTTGTTCTCAGTATCTGTCGAGTTGAGGTTATATTCCGCCAGCACTGTGTACCTTTAACAATATTTGCCCACTTAAATGTATTTGAGTGGTGGAATATGATTATCGTCGCCATAAACCCAACTCATAATACAAGTTATGGAAGCCATTTCCTTTATTTGAAGCTTTTTATTTAACTACAACTTCCACACTGAACCTAATGCCGTATAGAAGATCAAAATGGTCATAAAACCCCGCTTTAAAAACATGCTCTGTTTTATGTTCTCAATACAGCGAACCTTAAATTTGACTTCACGGCGATATTAAATTTTTTTTTTTAGTTTATTTAATATTGCTTATGGTGAAAATAAAATAAATAAAATATTTGATTAATATTAAATGCATCAACTTTGTGGTCAAATATTTTACTAAATGTTATTAAATATTTATATAAACCACTTTATACTTTAATATGGATATACAGCATTCAATTAATAAGGATATAAGCCAAGAGCTAAAACTTCTAAAATAATAAAAATTATAAGTTCATAGAAAAATTCTAAAACAACCGGTATTGACAATATAAGAATGTGCGATATCAAAAAACATGTCTTAGTGTTAGGTTCTATAATTACACACCTTATTAATATTATATTGCAGACTGATATGATTCCGGAGATGTTAAAACATACCATAGTGATACCAATTTACAAAGGGTGAGATCACTCAATTGTAAATAATTATAGACCAATTTCACTTTTACCTGCCGTCGAAATTTTTTTATGTCTGCATTTATTTGGATATTTATTTGAAAAAGTTCAACATCATTGATCCTTTTCGGTTTTCAAAAAAAAAGAGTTTCGATGACTTATTGCAAGATTTCGCAGATTCCATCAATAACAAATTGAATATTCTACATCATATCACTGTACTTTTTATCAATTTCTCAAAAGCTTTTGACACTTTATGTCATTCTAAATTAATATGTATTTTAGAGTCAATTGGTATAAGGGGTAATTTATTTACTTTTTTCAAATTATTTAAGGGGGAAGAAAATAAGTAAAAAAATAAGGAATTTATTAAGTCTAGCGAGGGAATGTTTATCAGGGGTGTCACAAGGGTCTATTTTGGGCTTAAATTGAATATAATTTAAGCATCAATGATTTGTAACGTTTTCAAAGAAGTAAGGAGATTTTTTTTTACAGATGACACCGCACTTATTATTAATAAAAACCCATTAGGATCACAAGAGAAATTGCAAAGTGATTGCAATAAATTGTTAAATTGGGCTCATGACTACGGTCTCATTATAACAGCAAAAAATACTAAATGCTTGTACATAAAATCTCCACATGCCAAAAAATATTTTTTCCGTAATATTATTGCTCATTGCACAAATTGCTTACATGATGGTATCTCTAACACATGTAATTGTGAACTTATAGAATTTGCGAAGGAGTACAAGTATTTGGGTATTTTTATAGATCATAATTTTAAATGGGATCGTCATAAATTTCAACTTTGTGATCGATTGCGGACCCTTGCGAGTACTTTTTATAAGTTATCTTTTATTTTGCCTAAAATCACTCGAAAAATTTTTTTTTTTTCTTTAGTAGAATCAATAATAAGACACGGTATTAAGTCGTAGGGACATTCGACTAAAACTAATATTAAAATGATCCAGGGTCTACATTACTCTATAACTAAGAGAATTGTACCAGCAGAGATTTACGAACAAAGAAGTAATATTGTTCTCCTGTACAAAACACTCAAAACTCTGCCTGTTCGAGGGTTACTGAAGCTTTGCATCATTTTAGAAAAATTTAATAGTAATACATTAATATTTTCTCTCAAACATAACCGTAATACACGCTTCACGTATAATGATGGTTTAGTAGTACCAAAAGTATGTAATAAGTATGGTAATGAACTCTAAAATATTTAGTACCTGGCATTTTTTATTTACTGCCGAATGAACTTAAATTTAACTCACACTGTAACACGAGGAAAATAAGAGAGTGGCTACTCGATCAAAAGTTTAAACATGAATAATAGCTTATGTGTAAATATTTTAATTTTTCAAATATTTTCTTCTATTTAAAAATAAATTTATATATGATTATTTGTAAATACATGTATATTCTAATCTTTCCGGCGGTTAATTTATATCTGTTATTCATGTTTTTTTATAAATGTAGATAGTATTATATAAGTTAGTTTAAGTATAATCTCCACCAACAAGCTACAGAAAGTGGCTTGGTGAGATTTTAGTTTTAGTAAAAATATAACAATTGAAATTTCGAAAACTCTAAAAATTTCTAATTATATTATTTAAAAAAAAAACTTTAAATCTTACATACAAATAATAAAGGGTTGAAAGTAAATAATAAGGTAATATTTCACATTAGAAAAGCTTTAAAAAATAATGCTTATTTGATCAATAATAAAACTCTTCTTTAATTTTAATTGTATTATTTTTCTCTAAATCACTACTTAAAAAAAAAAAAAATATTAAACCATTTTATCTGTTTTTGTTTTGTTTTTTCTTTCCTATCAAAAATATATATGGTCATTATTTAATATGTATACAGTATTATGTCTGTACTCTTTTATTTGATTCTTAATTAAAACTAATGTCTGAGCACTTGATGACAAACTATTATTCAATGGTTTATCGGGACAAAATATGTTTTAATACTTTTTTTCTTTTTATAATGTATTAATATTGTAATAATGTGTGTATTTTATTGAATAAAAACTCTATAAAAAAAAAGTCCAATATGGCCCATTATACGATGTTCTATTCTAAAGGTTACCCTTTATCTATTAAACTCACACACCCTTTTGCTCTTCTTTTTTTTTAGTATTTCTCCCACAACACTACATATTTTTTCAACCTTATCAGTACATGTAAGGGTTGCTTATTTATGTGCATGTCATGTTGGTTTTGCATTTTTTTGCAAAAACTATGGTGAGGGTGTATAGTGGGTTTTGCATGTTGGTTCAATTGGTGTTCTGACGAAGAGATGGGAACGTCTCGAAACCGGTAGACATAAAAAAGTCAGTTAGTGGATATATATAAATATTTTAGTTTATAATATTTAGGATATAAAAAGTCATATTTTTACAAACACTGTTTTCTTAACTAATGTTAGTTAGTATTAATACCTATATAACCGACTTTTTATGTCTACTGGTTTCGAGACGTACCCGTCTCCTTGTCAGGAAACTCATTATACCAACAAGCAAATACTAAAATACACTTTAACCTTTACTATCACCGTAGTATATATAGTGGCGGCCTCCGTGGTGTAGTGGTCAAGACGCTTGACTCACACACGAAAGGTTCCAGGTTCGATTCCCGGTGAAAACACTAAAATTAAAATGTGATTTTCTCAAGCCTGGGTGTTCTGTGATGTAATTCACCACTGTAATTGGGCCTCCTGACCTGTTGTGGTGTAAAAATAAATAAATAAGTACTTATGAAAAAAAATACATGCAGAGTATAAGGGCATGCAAAAACCACCGTGTCCGAACATGCACTAAAAAATTATGTTAGTAATATTCAGTGCTGTGTTGGAGAATGGGTTGGGGTGAGGGGAGAGGTTAAGGCCGGGTTCCGTATTCCATTTTCATAAATGTTTTACTTCGCTTTTTTAAATAAATTGTGATTCTAATAACTTCCTAAGTAGTGAAAGCCAGTCTTGTCTACAAACATTTGGACATACTCACATTATTTTTGAAATTATATTTTACCGTACTTCTTATATTCTTTAAGTCAAGGGCTCACTATATATATTCTTAGTGATAAACGTACATAGTTGTATTGATTTTTGTCTCTGTTGATTGTGAACGAAAATACTCAGAGCTTCGCCAAGCGGAAGATAAATAATTTGATTCATTAGTAATTAAGTCATTATCTTCGTGATATGAAATTATATATAAGTCAAATTAGAGGGTAGAAGAAAAGTTCATCTGAAAACAGACGGGAAGGAAAATAAGTCTAAGAATCTTTCAAGTTTGTTAGTAAACATTCTTGAACGAAGTTAATTGTAATACATAATATTTTGCACTCATTAATAAAAGACGATTGATACTTGCATACGAAAAATTTAAATAACCAGTTACCGGTTTCGTTATTCTTGCGACATATTCTTGACTATTATTTTTATTATAAAATTCAATGTATTGAATTCAAAATTTAAAAAAAGTAATAACGAAATGACGACAGATTATCAAATAAGTTGTGGATCTATCTGAAGTGACTTAGATTTCTTGACTTAGAATTTTAAATAAAGATTGAAAGATCATAAGGTAAGGGTGGCTACCAAATTTGCTCTTACACCCCTTTGTCTGCCAATTTTTGACCATAAATGCTATATCTGCTGTGCCCTTTTCATTCACTCGATCTATCTTATTTCCTTTTATTCCCACATATGAAAAATACATGAAAGAACAGCGTTCTGCTGGCGTTGTTGAGGTGAATAAAAAAAGAATGGATGCAATTTCAAGCATTATGGAAGATGAATGGAAGATTGGACAAATAAATTAGCTCCAATGGAGAGTACTTTAAAGGTTTTTTGTTAAATAATAAATAAAATAAAATTTTCAATTATTCGTTCGGTCGAAACCGCATTGACTGTCATTGGCTGGATAATCTGAGCACTGTAAATAATACACTCGTGTGAGGGTTTGTTTGTTCGTTTCTGAATAGCCAGAAAACCAGTTTCCCTATTCCGGTTGAAGTATCTGTCAATCTTGATCAACTCTCTGAAGGGTTGAATTTAGTTGTTTTTAACAAATATTTGCAGAAACCAACGGTTTCTAACCTGGGAAGCACGCCTCTTGGGAAAGGCGGGTACTATTGCCAGGGGAGGCGGCAAAATTTTATGAACTTCAAATCGTAACCTAACAGTAAAAAATTTAGTGATTGAATGTTAATTCTTATTTTTTTCGATTTTATAGTTTTGTTTAATTTTTATTAAATAATAATAATTTTATTTATTATTTAAACGTGTCTACATTATTGTATCTTTTAAAGGTAGCCGCTGGCATGAATACAAAATGTGACAAACCATTTTAAACCTAAATTAATTCCTCTGGATATTTTATTTTAAATAAGTTTACATTATTTTATTTTGTATATTAAATGCCCAGATGCTTTTAAAAAAAATAGTTTAATGTTATACCTCTTGCATAGTAAAGGTTATAAAATAAATACAATATTCATTTTAAAATATATTTACAAATATACAAAAAAAGGAATTCAAGTAGATAGTTCAATTTTTACTGAATGTAAATAAATTAATGAATCACTAAGCACCAAAACGTAATAACAACAAGTTAATAACAGTATAAATAACGATCAAAGGTAACAAGAGAAATATTGTATTTAGTTTAGTAATATGATGTAAAAAATGTGTTATAAATTCTTAACGCACTAAATACATTTATTAGAAAAATTAAAGTGTCTGTGTTTAACTTTTTTATCTATTTGATTTATTTAAATCTTCAAAAACAAAAATATGCTTTCTTTGGTGGACATTTTGCTAAGAGTGATGTCTTTTAGCCAGCTAAAAAACAAACTAATTAGAAGAAGGATTGGTCAAAATTTAAAACAAAAAAAAATATAAACATGTACATAAATACCCGTTATAAATTTTAAATTTTAGGTGTCAGTCTATAATAATTAATCATATGATATTATAAGTAAAATAAAAATGATAAAGTAAATATTGCTTTTAAAAAATGACAATTTTTTTAAGCTTATAATAATATACTATCTAATGATTGTAGGCAAATAATATTTTAAAGGTCAGAGTTTAAGTCAACAGAGCATGGTCTAATCATTTAAAATTATGTAACTTAATATCAAACTTCCAAACTATTGTTATCTACAAAGTTTTCTGAAGAAGCATACAATAGACCGGATATAACTAGATAGATAAATAGCAGAGACGAACCTTTTTGAAATTCGAATCATCTCATCAAGGTTTCGAAAAGAACAAATAATTTCATATTTAAAATGAACAAATTATGACTGAGATGCAGAAAAATTTAGTGAAAGAAACATGGAAGTCTAGTCTTACGACCAGAGCTTACAACCAAAGCTCACTACTAGAGCTTACGACCTGTCATTGGCTAGTTTTCATTGGCCCATGTGCTCTGTAGCTGCAAAACATGTTGTAATTTAGATTACAGCTGTAAACTTTTTTTTACATTAAAACTCTTTTTAGTAATTTTTTGACAAATATAAATAAGGTATAGAATTTTGCGCTCTATAGCTGTAAGATGTGTTGTAATCTAGCTCCTATATATATTTGAAATTTTGGATAATTGGAAACGTAGAGCAAAAATCCCAACCACCAATGCGCTCTATAGCTGCAGGACGTGTTGGGATGTTCATTGTACAGCGTCCTTAAGGGGATTGCCACAAAAATGGCGCTATAAAAAATATTTAGAATAAACAAATTTAAGTGGCCACTTTACGCACATTGTAAAATTTAACATTTTGCGTATCTTTGAAGATCAAAATATAGTTTATGCAGTAATGGATTAAGAGAACGGAATATTTTAAGGTAGTTATGCAGAAATCAGCTAGTCTATAATTTTGAAAAAATGAGATATTGGTGTTATCAGGTGCAGTAAGATCAATTGTTTTTTCTTCTAAAGACAACCAGGCCGCTTTCATAGAAAAAATGTAATAATTACCTTCTGAAAATAGTGCCGATCACAAAAACAGCATTTCTCAATTTGCAAGTTGCAAACAACACCCACAGCACTAGAAAAATCTTAAGGTACTTTAAAAATAATTTAAACTGGTAAATAAAACAATGAAATAGGGCAGTGTAAAACCAACTTTAAAACCAATATATTTGATCTCCACCCTCTCAGAAATCAAACTTAGGACATTGAAAATGGTAGGCCAACGCGTCAAATACTACAAAACAATGCGAACATGCATTGATTTAATAGGTTCACTTTTTCAAAATTTCCACATGAGAGTTTCAATCGAGCGGAAATCACTCGTCCAAGGCTTTTTCTGTTTTACCGACAGAACTGTATTATTTATCTGCTGGGACACATAACAAGCATATACGATTATGTTCAAAGCTTTTATTTCATTTGGATTAAAATATCATTAGATGCGATAAATGATTTTTTTTTATACTTTCGGTACAATTAAAGTAATATTGAGGTGTCCTATGCACCACTGGGTGCGGATGGGGAAAGTATAATAATTTTTGTTCAACCTGGCGTCAATGAACCTATTTTACACTACGTGGTGAATGAACCGGGCGTGGGACACCCGATTCATTCTCGGTTTTATTTCTATATATTGTATTTTTATTTCTTGCATAGATAAACTATAATACACATTTTAGTAAAAGATTTTTTTTAAATACAATTTTTTTTTATTTACAATTAGACATTTATTCAATTTTTATTTATGTTTTTTACATTAAATTAATTTAAACATTTATTGAGATTCAAGTCCCAACTCCATGGAACCAACGTCCTGTGTTGAGCTGGGATGAATATAGGTAAAAAACTTTTATAGTCAAATTACCATACTGGATACTCGTATTACAAAAACATAAAAAATACATGGCAAGTCAAATATAAAAAGAAACATGCAATAAAAAAAACATAAAAAACATATGAAAGAATCAAAAATAAAATTGAAATAAAACTAAACTCAAATATTTGAAAAACCATTAAGAAGTTTCTCACTCAAACCCCTTCCTCTTAGGAAGATCCAGCTCTGAAACTCTTTTTACACGCTCTTCCAAAACATTAAACACTCTCGGTGCGATTAAAGAGATATGTCTCTAAGCAAAAGTCATCCGAGTTTTGGGTTTAACATCATTCATTCCCAGGGAAAACCTCGTACAAACAATTTGCTGAGACCTCTCCTTATTGTTCGACCAGAAGTGTGTCTGTGCCTCTTTTAGATAAAGTTGCCTCACATCCACTACCTCCATGCACTGGAACAACTGCTCTGATGGATATGTTGGAGGACGCCAGAATATAATTCTAAGCAACTGAAATTCAAATAAAAACACATTTTTTTAGAAAGATTATACTTATGGGTGCCTTTCTGTATTCTATGAGTACAAATTATGAATCCGGGTGTAAGACATCCAAACGCTCTTTGAACCCACCTGTCTCAGCCTACGCGCAAGGCAATACTAAAACAAGGCATGCTATCTATACGGCAGCCATTTCACTCCTGCTACTGAATGGAAGGGAATGCGACATGGTCAATTCTATAAGTAACTAGCTGACTCAACAGACGTTGTCCTGCCCGAATGTTGGCTTGCCTTGGAAAAATATTTTTTGTTTATAAGTAGGTACCTAGGTACTTGTTTGTGATTAAATTACAAAACTAAAAACTGTTAACATTCAAATAGTAAATTTAAGTCGGTACTTGTTTATGGTTGAATTCAAAAACATAAAATAATTATATTTTCAAATATGGAATTCTTTTTACAAACGTCAATCGGGTCTTGTGTCTTAGATATATGTATTCATAAACCACTTCTCACCAACAAAGGGGTGTACTTATGTGGGAATACAATTTTTAAAAATGTATTGAATTCAATATTATTTTAGTATTACCAAAAATCCAGTGAAAAGAAATAAATGGATATAAATTATAAGTAATTTAAAGAAAGAATCTGTTTGAAATCCACAAAAAATAAATGCTGTTTGTAAACATTCATTATTTAAAGAAAAATTTTTTTTTTGCACAAAAAAACGAAATCTTTACATTTTTTTGTCAATTTATTCTCCCCAAATGCAACCCTAGTAGATTGATGGATACAATATTTATGCTCTTTAATTCTTTTTTACAAATAACATTAAATATTTTAATATCTGTGAACACGCACAGCGCAAAGAATTATATTTCTCTGAAAACCGCACATAAATTGGTTAGGCCGTTTAGAAGAAGTTCAGTGGCATCACACGTACAGAGGAATTATATGTATAAAAATAAACATTTAGCCAGGTGTGTCACACCTAGATTCATTGACGCCAAATTAACTTAAAAACTTAATATTCAAAATAATAAATTTGGTATCAAACATTCCAATACATTTATTTATTCATTTCTAATTCATTTAAAGTTTCATATTCACTAACTTATTGTGGGTTTTTAGGCTGTGCCCGTGTTGAATCATAATAATTAACAACGACAAAAGTAAAGTAAATAAAAATAATTAACTGCGTATTGTGAAACAATGACATTATCAACAAAAAATGCAGAACAATTTTAAACGGTTATTTACAAATATTTACTTACATTTATTAAATGGATAGTGGAGCTAGGTAGAAGTAAAACGGATTGTCTCATTCGCCCATACCAATGCTGAATCAACTGCTCTACAACTGTATAGCTTATGTTAGGTTTTTGTTATTTTCATTGTGTGTTTTATAATATAAATAATATAGATGAACATAAATACCTTGTTTTTAAAACTGTCTGAATATTTGTTAATTATGTTTGTTATTTAGGTTAGTCTTCTTTGTTTATTCTCAAATGTAATTTCAAAAAACTAAATTGTTAAGTGTCCTCGGCACGGGAAACCCCAGTGAGGTCACATTATTTTTATTATTAATTATAGTTTGTAAGCGAAAAATATGAATAAATAAATAAAATAGTAAACATACTGGTACTTTGAAACGAATGTTGGTTAACTTTGACACAGGGATATTATGGAAGACAAAGGACTTTTAACTATCAAAGTAAATACGTAGGTAATATCGAGAAACGTGGAGTACAAACTATAAGCTTTGTACTACATTATGTAATCACACAAAGAAGGATTATAAGTCTGTCTGTATGATTATTACCGAACGTAACCACATGGGACATCCATTTGCAAAATAAAATTTAAAGTGGAGCATATTGCAAAGTCGATGAATACGTAGTTAATTCGGGAAAACCTATTATTAATTTATTTATTTTAAAGAAACAAACAGTCGACAATGAAATAATAACATTTAAAAAAAAATACAGTTTAAAGACAGACCAACAAAGTTTCTAAATAAAAATCATACATATTATTCAATTGTGTTACAACTAAAGGATGTGTTTATGTGTATTTGTAAGTGTAGATGTGTGTTTATGTGTATTAGTGTGGGAGTAAGTGTTCAGGAGAGTGCATCATAAAATAGTAAGTGGGATCGTAAGTAAGTAAGTCTTAATTTATTATAGCTAGTAAATTGAAATGAAGTACTATGTAATACTTGTCCTTTTTGTTCAGTAATGATGAATGAGTGACGTATTCCCGTATTTTCTCCCTGGATTATGGAACTAGATCCATGTTTTTTTACACACGATAGTTTTTTTATTTATTGACGTGTCTTTATTGTTTTATTTGTTTGATTACATGTTTATTATGGGGACTAGAATCATCCGAAAATTCTAAAACGTGGCCAGTTTTATCTGCCGTCGCGACGTTTGGAATACAAACTTCTATTTGTTTTAATTTTCTTATTTTTAGCATTTACATTTTTTCTTTTTATTATAAATGGTAAACTTTCTAATTTATGTTTTTTAAAAACATATATTAATGGAATACTTAAAAAATAATATTTATGCTTTAATTATTATTATTACCTGCAAGTTTTCATATTTATATTTATGTTTAATTTTTTTAATTATAAATGTTATATTTTCTAATTTATATTTATACTGAATTTTTTTTATTATTTATGGTATATTTTTTAATTTTTAATTATGTTGCATTTTTTATCATTATTGGTATGTTTTCTAATTCATATTTATTTTGAATTTTTTGATATTATTATTTTTATTTGAAATTTTTTAGGCATCATTTAATAAAATGAAAAAAAAATACATGTAAAAAGAAGGTTCTTCCTAAACACAGGAATTTCCTGGCTATTCAGGACGTGAAACAAAGAACCTCTGCACATTTTAAAACTGTGTAATAAAAAAATATATGATAACTATATTTGAAAAACTCAAAAAGTAAAAAAACTAAATCCGGTCAGTTTTGAGGTGCGGAAAACGGGGCAAGGAAACATAGTTTTTAGATTATTTTGTATCGGGGAGGCACTTGCGAAAGAGCGACAGAAAAACAATGTTCAAATACCTATTCATCAAAATTTTCTGAAACCGCATACCCTCCTAATCCATTAAGTTTTAGGACAAAAAATGGCTTATCACTTAAAAGTTGGATGTAGAAATCTGTACAAACTAAACGTGTGGCATATTTCATCTAATTAGTGAAAATCCCTGCTTTGACAGATTAATGATAATTTTCAGCGTAAAGGAACATGAAATATTTTATTCAACAGCTTTTTTTAAAATTCCATACGCGTATAAGGATTTGATTGCTTAAGCTAACAACAAAAATGTTTGAATTGTGCAGTAAATTTGCTAGGTAAACGTTAAAAATTAAATGGGTGTGATATTTAAAAAAAAAAATGTTCGCATAATAATTTAACAAGCAATGGAAATGATAGAAAAACACATTTTACAAATCAAATATTGTACGACATTGTGGTATAACTTTAATAGGTAATGAAATAAAGTATTTGTACAAATTTAGGAATGTGGTTTTCAAATTATTTGCTGAGGTGATCTTATTGTATTTTAAAAATTACATTAAAAAAATTAATAATATTGGATCGCAAAATTTCTGACAGTTTTTGTTTTCGTCCGTAATTAGTTAATAAATTATTTTTTCAAAAATTTATTTAAAAAATATTGTTGACTAAATAAGTATATAATTACAAATGGTTTCTGCATACATAATTCAAAATAACGTTCTACCTCTCTTGTAGAGTGAAAACTGGTGCATAGAAAGGGATTTTGTTTTACATGTTTTATATTAATTATTATATTTCATAAAATAGTATATACTTATTGAAATG
Source organism: Micrasema longulum (assembly GCF_059751315.1). NCBI lineage: Eukaryota > Metazoa > Arthropoda > Insecta > Trichoptera > Brachycentridae > Micrasema > Micrasema longulum. Next base: position 456,553 of record NW_028277527.1, read on the forward strand.
TAATATATTTTATCAATATTTGAGTTGTACTATCTAAAACAGATAAGTTAAAAATTGATTTTATATTCTGAAAGATAAACAATTTTTTGCTGTATGGAGTTCAGAATAAGTAAGTTTTTTTATTCATTTAGATTTAAATGTTTAATCAAATAGATAGTTTACAAGTGCGTTTTGAATCGCGGGTAATTAATTATTTAAAGATGCTTTCTTTGGCGAAAACACTCTTTGGTTAAATGAAATAAAAGTGTAACTAAACCAATTGAGAGGATACTAGGCCTTCAAACTAGGCCACAAAAAACGATAAAGAAGAAACTAAACCAATAAATTTTATTGATGATTTTATTTTTTATTTTATCTAAACCATTAACTTCTAGTTTAGTTTATGCACTAAAAGTGTATTTAAAAAAATATTTTAACGGTTATTGTATTCTATCCCTTTTGTTTTATTTGTTTAACATAACGAACCAAAAATACTTTAATTTTTACAGTATATTTTTAATGAAGTTATTAAATCACTGTTTGATCGCATCGACTTTCATAGGTTAGAAAATTATCTGTAGAGCTTTCCAGGGCCGCGGTAATAAACGGCTATCTTCATCGGTATATACTGAGACGGTTTAAACTTATATTGGTGGGAAAACGTATTTCTACGTGGATGCGGGGCGAAAAATAGCGGGGGGCGAAGCCCTAAGGCTTCTTCAATATTATTGAGAGGAGTTCACTGTATTTAATTTTCAATGAAATAAGTGAGTATTCTTGATATGCGGTACGCAGGGTCAATCGGTCACGACTCCAACAAATTTGATGGATTAGGAATATAAGCCACTAATCTTATCTTAGTACTTGATGGAATTGCTGTGGTCCGACTGGTCACTTGCGAGTGGAACAAACACGAGGAAAAGCCTCAACACTGGTGGTTGGAGGAAACAATTTTTATGTTGCAACACACGTTTAACAATATAAACGCGCGATGTACGACACGAGGTCTTAATATGGCAGATGATCCAATGATACTAAGGTGGGGAGTGAACAGTGGTTGCAGGTGCAAAGGATGTAAAAGTTGTGACAATACTTGGACAATACATACCCACATCATTTGCAACCAAATATCGATATTTAAGTACGAAAGTGTGTATATTTGAATAAAAATAAAAGGATCTTTGTCGGGAACCGGTAATTGAATATGTTTAGAAAAAAAACTGTAAATATATTATATTTTTCACACTGAAAACTTATTTTTACTTTTTAGATAAAATTGAAGATAAATTTTAACTTCCCATCAGAATACGTATCCAGCTATTGAGTACTGACCCAAAATCCAATCAATTAGTTTAATTAATTTTCAAAAGTTTGAACCTGTTTGGATTGAATTACATAGAAAACGCGTTGTCAGATATGATTGGCTTTTGCGAGAAAAAAGTTCTTAATAATTTAAATTATTACACGTAGGAATGTTGATACGTACAATGAAATAATTAAAGGTGTCCACTGATTAAGGGTCTATAATAATAATACATTGTAACAAAAAGTTGTTTTATTATTTCAAACGGGTCTGTATAGCATTGCGTTCATTTCCACATGAATGTTTTTTTGGATAGTAGCAACATTTGAGCAACAATTTGCCCCAAAACTTTTCTTACAGAATAATAAAGGCCTTAAAACTGTGAATAAACAGAAAAAACGAAAGATCAATGTTTTCGAAAAGGAAGTTAATGTACGAAAAAATAAAATAAATAGTGGACAGGCCTATCTTAAGACCCTTTAACTCTAAAATCAGGGTATTTTTCATTTTTTATAACATATATTTTGGTTTATGATAATAAATGTGTTTTAAATAATAACATGTACATATAAATACATGCAAAACAATAAAACAACATAAAATTGATAATAATTACTTTTTTAATTTTGAAATCCGTACATTAAGTAAGGCTGAGATAAGCATTATCGACAAAATCAAGAAAGGAGCTCTGGGTTGGTTTAAACATGTAGAACGAACGGACATTGAAAGAAAGGCTTAAAATATTTACAATGCGAATGTTGATAAATGCAGAAATGTAAGAAAACCGAGAAAGACTTGACATTATCAGATTTAGCAAATTCTTGAAGATGGACATGTTAAAAGTCATAATATACGGCGCGCGTGTATGAGAAGGTGTATGAATGTAGAGAAAGCTTGATCTGTATGCAAATATAGAGTTATGTGGCGTTCTATCCTCTCTACCTACCCTCACGGAGAAACGGTGTAATGATTTTTTATTCTTGAGTATTTTTTTAGCCACTCCTGTGAAATTTGCATTTTGCATATAGATCCTTATTAGAGTGATATCTTTTATTTTTATAAGTATCTACCATTCTTGAGTCTGAAATGGTGATTTTGAAGCTTTCTTAGGGAGAGAAATTCGTGTTTTAATTTCATTAATTCAAGATATAAATGATTTATTACGCTTTGCTTTTCATTAAATATGCTATTATCAAGTCTCTTAATTATAAAACATATTTATTATCACTTACCAACGGCCTCGTTGGAAGCCTCTCCATTTTCTTTTTTAACTTGTCAATTGCATGAGTTTAGTTATGTTCTAATTCTTCTAAAGAAAAACTTCGTCGTCTTAACTGCTTTTTTAAATAAAAATATTAAATTATACATACACCTTCTGAGATTTAACATTGTTTTGAATGTGTTAAAATGTTTTCAGACAAATACAGAATTTTATGGAGTTCATCAAATGTTATATATATTTAAATCTGTTTGATGAATGATGAATCTCACCCGCATAAATAAAGGTTTCAGCTCTTTAACTTCACAAACATCAACAGATAAAAGAATTGAAGAAATATAAATGTTCAAATATGGGTCAAATGGTGAATGTTACACAGTTTGTAAAGTGGCCACTTAAACTTGCCATTGATAGGTCATTAGCCCTCAAGATGCCTAGACTTCTATATTACCTTCTCTAAAATGTTCTTCATCTCTTTTGTTATATGTTAATAAACCTTGTACATAATAAGCAAGTCTCATTAAAAAAAACTTCGTAGGTGATTGGTCCAAAGAATATATCGACGGTGGAAATAAAAAGTTCGTAATCGATTTGTAGCAGCTTTACAAAAGAGCCAATATAAAAAACCACATAATATTTAAATCGTTTTGGCTTAATTTAGAGAAGGTAATGCAGAAGTCTAGGCTTATGACCTATCAATGGCTGGTTCAAATATGGGCAGATTGGTGAATGTTACACAGTGTGTAAAGTGGCCACTTAAACCAGCCATTGACAGGTTATAAGCCCTGTAGATGCCCAGATTTCTGTATTACCTTTTCTAAAATGTTCTTCATCTCTGTTGTTATATGTTGATATTGACAGCTCTCCTGGAAGGTGAATCCAGTACAAGGCTTATATTAAGTGCAAAAGATATGTTCCTTCTCATTAGTCTATCTTTAGTGTAAGAAAGCCACAGCCAATTATCCCACCAGATGGTGGGATAATTGGCTGTGGCTTTGTTAAGAAACTTTTCCGCATTTGCTTTAAGAAGAAAAAACTCATTCAGGAGAAGCCGGACTATTGATAAACATCATCTGACCATCCGTTCCACTTTGAGAGTGTTCGGCAGTTTGTGTCCTATTTATATTTATTTCAATAATTACCTTTACTGTTTTTCCCACGTATTATATAACATAGCGCGATAAGCCATAATGACTTATTACTGTTACGATATATTCTAGGTCCTCATCCCGTCATTTACATTGCGCCTCTGGCTGCATTCGCTCTAAGATGAAAATGGGACAATGCATCAACAAATGAGGGACATCTTGGGGTGTCTTATCATCACATGAACAGCTTTTGATTTCTAAGAGCTTAAACGGTGAAGAACGTTCATGATTGCGCCACTTGCTTGTTAGCAGATGAACGCTCGAAATGCTGGTTCGCGAAATGCGTTATCCTTTATTTGATTTGCCACGGAACCCTAAATACAATGAATGCTATTACCTTCCTTACTCTGGGTTTTGGCACCTTTGTAATTTGAAACTATTGTCGCGGCAGTCAAGATCACATCAGATCTTGTGGTCAGGAAGGAGGGGATTTGACAATTACACGACACTGTGGATTGAATGGGCTATTGATCGCAAAAATAACTTATTTGTTAAGTTCAGTTGTTATTATGGGGCCGAGACAATAATTGGTACCCACGGTAGGCAATTGCAACATCTTAATCAGGGCCCAGTAGGTACTAAATAAATTTTAACGCCCTCATCCTAGTAAATATACTATGTATATGTGTGCATACACATAGAGTCAATTTGGCGTAACCAGCTCATAAAACTACTGTGACCGATGAGGATTTGAGTCAGTTTGTAGCTAACTTGTGCGTTTTTCATAAATCAAAGGCATAAAAAATGGTTGCAAATAATATTCAACCTACTATGTTTCCCCGATAGGTTTTTTTTTAAATATTAAGTATTTATAACAACAGAGATATATAATATTTTTGATTAAAAAAATGGTACGGGCATGTACAGTTCATATATATATTGTACATGTATTTGCACTATCTAAGTATCATGACAACAATGAAAATGTCACTTAATCGTGAGATGTTGCAAAAATCTTATACGGGTGGACCAAACGAGCAATTAGGTGTGGAGACGAGTTGGCTGACTATTGACCGCAATCAAGAAAGGGCAAGTTTTATACCCCTGGATCACCATATAAGTTAGGCACTATATTCTAAGGGATATAAAGATGAAATAACAAAAAACAGAAAATAGCAACAGAAAGACAAAATCAGAAATCCGCAATGAAAGAGAGTAGCGGAATATTTTTTTTTATATATACAAATAATATTTGTTTCGATTTTTACTTAAAAAATATTTATTTTTTTTACTTGGTGATAGTAAATATTTGTACATGGCCAATTACCGACTTTTATATGTCTACCGGTTTCGAGACGTACCCTTATCTTTGTCAGGACACCAATGCCCCTACATGCAAAACCCACTATACGCCTTCACCATAGTTGTTTCACAAAAAAAAAACTCAGGGAGTTAAGGATTTTTAATAATGTTCCAGGCGTTTTTTTAAAGTGGCTAGAGAAGGTGCATTTTTTTATGAAGAGGTACCTCATTTCAAAGTCTAGTGGCTTGGGCAGATAAGGAATAGCTGAAAAATTCTGTGCTATATTGAGGAATGGAAAGTGTTTTCTCCTGAAAAGAGGGAACTGAAAGACCATGATCTAAAAGGTTAATGAAATTATCCGCAAGATATTTTGGAACGCAAGGAAATTGAAATTGAGAGATTGAAAGTTTATGCGCGGAGCAAAAGGTTGATACATGGCCATAATTTTGAGATTGAAAATAAAGCGGATGCATTGATTTTGCAAGCGCTTCAGACGATCTATATGTTCTTATTTTGATTAATTTAATTATGACCGAGTTGATTCGCATTATTTTTTTATATGAGTTTCTCCGCAGTTCTAACGCGGAGCAGATTGCGTGTAGCATCTATGTGACATTGGATGGGCTAAACACAGCAAAACATACTGCGCGTTTTTTTATTTTATCGCTACTGTCCGGGAAATTTTGATCTCAACAATGAAACCCTTGGAAGACCTGAGACTAAGGTTGAAGATGAAAACTACTTGCTTACAATAATTTTACGTCAAGCAACTATCGTTTAATTGACAAAACTGTAAAGATAATACGGACAGTATTTCGATTCATTAAATAAAAAATTCATCGTGTTTGAAAACCGTCGGCATATGTATGTAGTCGAAATTGTTGGATAACATAGTTTGGCCGTTAACCATTGATATGCTACATAAACCTATGTACATTTGGAAGTGAATACACATGTTATGTATGGGCACGTAATATCATAATATATAACAAATGATATAATATATGTCGAGAGCTTAATTGCTTTGATGTACCAAGCCTTTGTTAATACACCTAGCTGAAATTAATAATTATTATTTTGTAAAATAATTTTATCATGCCGTAAAATTAATTTAAATACCACATAAAACGAATACTCGTGGGATTAAAAAGGTTTTTGTTTCATAGAAAAAAATTCCTTTAAAATATTTATTATTGAATAATTGCTGAATTTCCATTAAAAAAATATAAATACAACTAAAAATATAACAAAAAATGTTTAAAAAATTTAGCTCAACGGTCGATCACTTTAAATTACACTTATTATTTTAATAAGCAAAAGAAAATTAAGATAACGGTATTAATATTTCTTTCGTCTGCTAAATTTTCTACAAAGATTTAAAATATGAGAATTTTGAATTATCTGAAAACGATAGGTTTCATGCCCCCCAGGATGAACGTCACGTGTGACGTTTTGGCGTCAAACTTGTACGCAATGTTTATTAGAAGTTCAGTCGGCAGTCAAAATGCGCGATGTCAAAATGACGTGATACCAACTGCGAGCTGTTTTGTAATGCTAATTTTTAAACCCGAAAATTATAAAAGTCATTTTAAATACATTGATAGTTATATAACTAGAATTGCAAAAAATCCGCTCTATATATGGATTATACTTTAAACTTTATTCCCGGCTTGTGAAAATACCTCATTCTTACGTTTTTGTTCAAATGGAAAAAAACACTAAAATTGGACATTTTTAAACTTACAAAACAACTGTCTCATAACCGGCTAAATACTGACCCGTGGTAATGATATTGAGGATTTGTATTAGTGAGTCTGAGTGTCTGTAATTGTGAGTGAAAATTAATAAGTGCGTTTGATGTAACATGGATGAAAGATGAGTTTCTGGCGCCTCCAAACCAGAACAAACTAGCTAAGGAAAGGTACCTCTGACAGAAACATCCACCAGAGAAGGCAACGGGAAACCCCGCGAGTCATGTTGTTTCTAGGAATCACTACAGCGAGTACATCAGTAGGTAGTCATCCTAGCTGCGAAATCTAAAAGTTGTGCGGTATAAAAATGCTTTTGCTGCAGTGATCGCCAACGTCGGAGGGATGTAACATTAGTATTTTTTGAACACCGCAACTGGCCAACAGGCCAAATCACTCGTACAGTACTTGTTTACTTTACAAAGCACCTTAATTTTGAGAAAAAATAGTTTTGCGCATTTAATATTGTGACGTGTCAATGTTGAACATCTCAAAAAACGTAAAATGAACATTGCCTCCTATAGAATTAAGAATAGTTTTGCCTCCATATTTATGTTCAATTTACTAAATGGCTTAATCAATGTACAATCGTTACTGCAACAAGTGGCATTCAATGTTCTGATCCATCGCCCCCGGTTGCAAAATAATGATGTGCTATTCCTCGATCAGCGCAGGACAAAATATGGCTTACATGCACCGATGTCCGTGTGATATAATCTGGACTATTTTGTCATTCTCTAAACAATCAATAAAAAAGAACAGGTATTGTCTCGAGTTCATTTTTTTTTTGGCCTCGCTTTTAATTTTTTTAGTTGCATCTTATTTTAATTGTACTCGTTCATACAAATTGTTATGTATTTTATTGTAACTGACTGAACTAGTTTGTGAATAAACAAATAAATAATATAACCGGAAATCAAACTAAATGAATATGTAAACGTAATTCTTGTAAGACGTAAATAATAGACTAATTATATTCAATTTTAATGAATCGTTTCTTGGAACAAATTTCGTACTCATCAAGAATTCTCCAGGGAGATGTTTGATGCGAACTATAAAATTCTTTATCTTAGTCAATGGAGCAACACGTAAAGGCTAATTTAATTGTATTGTTCTATTAAAAAATACATGTAACATTATGAGTAGGGTCCGCACACAACTTCTCTTCATTAAAACAAGTAAAGTTGACTTACAAGATCTGCAGTACAGGAGCTCTTATTCTGCCCAATATTAGATGTGGGCAATTTTTTTTCCAGGAACGATTGCTGTTATAAAGTTGCTCCAAGTACATAGCAATAAATGGTCGTGAGAGAATTGGCAGCTCTTTGACTAATTGACTAGAGGTTTTAACTGGAATGAGGCAAGGCTGTATCTTAGGACCGTTATTATTTATTATATTGATGGATGTTATCTTATGTAAGTCAATACCGCCAGATCGAGGAAGAAATGAGAACTTTCTCTTAAGTTGTTGAAGTACGTAAACGATGCAGTTCTTCTTGAAAAATCTTCTGGTGATCTTAAAAAATATCAACAATATTTTGAGTTTGTCCAAATTTTTGTAGACAAGGACTGGATTCAACTCCCTGGGGAGCTGTTTATATTAATATATTACAACAGAGATGAAGAACATTTAAAAGAAGGTAATATGGAAGTCTAGGCATTTACAGGGCTTATGCCCTGTCAATGGCTGGTTTACTTAAAAAATATGTTAACTGACTGGAAGTGAACTCCACTTGTCAAGGTACAATCTGAAAACCAAAAATACTTATGTGCAACAATTTTTACCTTGTTAATTTAATTTTTACCCTGATCACCCTCTTTATAATAATAGCCAGAAGATCGAGAAATGAGAGATGGCGGCATCCACAAAGACCTTGCAACCTGCTAAGGATTGCTGAAGTAACTTTACAAACGATGCGTGATGTCTTTGATATTAGTCAATACTCGGTCGAAACAAATCCTTATTATTTAACCTCTACACTGCAATGCTGAAACCTTACCAAAACTCAGCGAAATCCTGGCATCTCACCAAAACTCAAAGCACCAAACTTCTTAGTTTTGAAAATAAATGCTTGAGGAGAATATTAGGTATACGGTTATTAAATTGTATTACCAACAATGAAGACTGAGATCAGACGCAGCATTTCCCTATAACAAGCGTCTTGAGATCGAGGTGGTGGACCTGGCATAAACACGTTAAACAGATCCCTTGGGAGAGCCTTAACCCCTGTTGCTTCTTCTTCACATCTGCAAACTCCCGCCATCTTGGACGTCGATGATGATGTTTATACTCTATTCGACAGAGCATAGGGACGCAACGTTGACGTGGTGGGAAGCATCTGGTGATTTACGTGCTCTACTTCAGAGTGGATGGAGAAAATAATGAAATTGTTTCATGTGTAATTTGTAAAACACAGGGCTGTTTATCGAGTCTATAAGATAAATTAAAATATGAGCAAAAACAAACACATAAATTTAATTCTTTTTTTAAAAATTTATTTCGAATACAAACAGATGTACAGGTTAAATGAATATTAAATGAAAATGTATACATAGTAGGGCCTGCCATCCAATTATATGTATTCACTAAATAATACTGTAATAAAGCGACGACGGCTCGAAGTTTAAACTATATAAATAATAAATATACTATATATTAAAATAAGATAAATATGGACAAAACAAGGAGATAGTGGAAAGGAAAAGAAGGAAATTGAAAAGGAGTGGTAAAGGATGATTGAAGGAAAGTGAGAGTGGAAAATTGCATTTGATTTAATGATTAAACGAATTATGAATGAAGAGCATGAATCAAGCCTATTAATTATCTTCTGTACATATTGTATGGAGTGTTAAATATATCAAGACTATTAAATTTTTTTTTAAATGTTTCACATATACGAGGGATTGTGGAATGTTTCCGATGATTAGTTTTAAATTTACGAATATAGAAAATATCAGAGAGTCTAGTTGGCCTGGTGGGGACACGGTAAGCAAGTAGATTAATGAGTTCCGGGGAATCGAATTTATTATTGACAATTTTATAAAGCAGGAGCTGATCAAACATATCTCTTCTGTGTGCTAATGAAACAAGGTTATAAAATTTTAATGAAGCTAAATAATTTGGAAAATGCAAATGAAATTTGTATTCTAGTTTTTTCAGGAATTTTTTTGAACATTCCCGATTCTATTAATATTTAATTTATAAACAGGAGACCAGATAGCAGTGCAATATTCAAGATCTACATATAAACTATAAATTTGTATTTAAGTTGTCGGGATATACCTACATGCTTTTGCATAAAGAAAGAACGTATTTTTCATGCAAATATTCAAGCATATAGAAAACCCCCTTAGAATCTACATATAATTCCCAAATAAAAGCCAAACCATTATTTTGTATTTCATTTTATTCTTGCTTCTATAAATATTGGGTGTTGTTTTAAGCATGATATAACTTCAAATTAAAAAAATAAAAGAAGCAAATACTTGTTGGAAAGGGTTTGTTTTTATTACATTAAAAAAAGTTAAAACACACATATTCAAAAATATATATATATTTGACTAGCAATCACGTAGCGCACTCTTTCGGTCCAATTTTTAACCACTTTTCTCAATTAATCTGGGGTTATTTTCCAAAATATTGCATTTTATATTGGCATCCATTGATTCAAGAGTGGTTGATTTGTTTACACAGACCATGGAACAATCGTAGCCCAAAGGAAATTGTCCAAGAGCGTCAAATCACGGGATCATGGAATTCAAACGAATGATGTTTTTCGAAGAGCCCCATTCCTTTGGCGAACTAAACTCTGATTTTTAAAGTAAATTTCCACAATTCACAAGCGTTGTTGAGTGTAAAGCTTTCCATGATTAATTTTAGTAATGTTATTTATTTAAATCTTTAGTATAAAGAATAAGTAATTTTGCAGACTTGTTTCTAAAAGCAATATCTTTCAGCAAACCAAAAAAACCGACGAGTCAAAAGAAGAGATAATAATAATATTTGGATAATTTATATAGCGCCATTTTTGTGAAAATCTCCTCAAGGGCACTGTACAATAAATAAATATCCCAACACGTCTTGCAGCTACAGAGCGCATGGACGGTTGGGATTCTAGTTCCTCGTCTCCAATTATGATATATTACAATTATGATATATGTGAGCTAGATAACAGAACGTTTTGCAGCTACAGAGCGCATGGACAATAAGAAATCTAGCCCCTATTTACATTTTTATTTTTAATTTTTTTATTTGACAATGAAGTTTAGAGTTTCAGTGATATTTTAAAAACGAAATAAAAATCAGATTTATAAAATTAGAATTTAGATAACAAGAAGTCTTGCAGCTACTGAGCGCATGGACGGTTGAAATTCTAGACCCCATTTACTAAATTTATATATTTGATAGTTGATAACATTTACATAATATGATAGCTAACATCACAAAAAGTCTTGCAGCTTCAAAACGCATCGACAAATGGAATTTCAACAACATAAGAATGATTTTAAAAAGTTAATAATAAAAAATAATTTTAAGAAACGCAATAATAATACATTGAGCAAAGAACTAGTAAGTATGGCAATTAAGTGAACATGTAACAGCACAAAAAGTAAAATATAAAAAAGTAAACAAAGATAGCATTCCTAAACTTATTATTAAGGTTAACAAGACAAAAGACGATACCCAAACTCAAACTCGTCCCTATTTTATTTTCGTATGCAGTAAACAGGATCTTTTGTCTTTTTCCTGGTAAATAACTGTAAAAACACTCGGTTCACATTTGGCTGTTCCCTGGGAGATGATAGTAGAAACGCATCTGCGTAGTGTAGAGTGTAGGTTCCAAGGAATATATCCGCTTCTTTTTAGTTTTGTTTGTTATTACGCATGTTTCCCGCCTAAAATTTCTGATTATTATTATTTTACTTTGATTAAGATGTCAGATAAACTTGTGTATTACTTTTGATATTCGAGTAATTTTACGTGATACAGGAAAAAATGTATCATTTGTATTTTTAAATGAACATAGAGAGGTAGCACTTTATCATACAGAAATTGTTTTATAATAAATAGTTAAATTTCGGCACTTGATCTTCACAAATAAACACTTTTTTAAACAGTTTTAACAGAAACACAGTTGTAAAATCAAGAGAGTTTGTGGCGTTTGAATATATTTTGGTTAGGTTAGGTTAGAACCAAGCTTTGAATATAATAACGTTTATAAAACAATGCTTTAAATTAATAATCTCACTCTTTGTTTATAGCACGTCCACACCTTAGCGACTTAACTCAATGTTTATAACAATTTAACACATATTTGTGTATTTTAAACTAAAGTTGCAGAGAGGAACTATAGTTCTATAACTATAGCCTCCGGAACTATAGCCTCCGAGCGGGCTGGGTGTGAGTGAGTTGGTCAAAAATGTGTACTGAAATACAAAATATATATCAAAAGATACATAAAAAACCTAATTTATTAAAAAATAACCGCTATTTTATATTGTGGAGATAAGACTTGCACATATTTACTAAAATAAAAGTACATTATGTTATACATATCAAAGGATGAAGAATGTGGAATCAGGTAATGAGTTTGGAAAGAGAGAAAAGAGGAACTTAGAAAAGAAAAGGAATAAAAGTATTTTTTGAAAACACCATAAAATGAAAGAATGTTAAGTTTCTAACGATAAAGAGTGATGTTTCAGACATGTTTTGCAGGTGGCCAAAGAAGATGCGTTTTTTATATAAAGAGATAGCTCATTTCAAAGTCTAACACCTTAAACAGAAAAGGATTTAGTAGAAAATGAGGTGGAGGAATGAAAATTGTTATCTCCTGAAGAGCGAAGCGAAAGACCATGATCAGAAAGATAAATGAAAAAAAATGCTACAGTGTCAAATGACAGGCGCCGTAGCGCAGTTTATTAAACGGCCAACTGTGAAGCTGGTGTCGCGTGTTCGATTTCCGCCAATTGCAAGAAAAAAAATCCAACAAAGATTTTTCCCCAGTTGGTCTGGGTGTTGTGGTGTATTGTATAACCTCCTTCCATATCCTTTCTTTCCCATCTACTGACAAGTCTCTAGAATAGAAGCTTAGCGCGTTATTCCTTAAAACAATATGTATCATTAGTTTTGACAGAAGAGACAATATTACTAATTGAATGTTCTAATGACAAAAAAAAACACCCTTTACAAAAAGAATATTGTATTTGTTTGTATTAGGGTTCAGCAGGTTCAACTTTTTTTTCCCCAGCGCTTTTACCTCTAAAGCTGACTTTTTGGAAAATGAGAGGGAGATAAACATAAAAATATCCGAGTAAAATTGATGAAAATTGGACGGAGATCTGTTGAATCGTAACCGTTAAGAATAGGGGTGGATTTTGACTTCGGGTCCGAAGCTAATTTACCTGCTTTAAAGCTTGAACTTTTATTTGCCGTTTGTGCAAATAAAAACACAATCAGAAAATACGAAAGGTGGGATACATCGCTTTTATTAAATAAAGGGTTATGGTGATCATGAAATCAGGAGTCACAGCGTGACCTTTATTGTATACCCACGAGAAAAGTAATTTAAAAAATTTAGTGACTTGTATTTTTGTTATTCTATTATTTTATGTATTATTTATTTACAAAATAAATTTTGACTAAGCGAAATTAAGAATGCAGTTTTTTGGGTGAAATCTTAATCTCAGACGAGTGTTTTCGACTCGATGGCTACTTTCAACTAAAAATTATGATATTCGAGTAGAGAAAAGTATTCTTAAGGAAAAAAAAGCTGAGTTTTAATCAAGCCTTGGATAAGCTGATTTGCATTTTGATTTGGCTCTTAAAATCGTTGCCCGAATCCACCGAATTTCATATACGATTCTCAAAGAGTTTCGATGAATTCCGTGGATACAACAAGCTTTAAAGATATTGCGTTTCAAATACAACGTTATAATAATTTTGTTTTCAGAATATAAAAACCCAACCCACGCAATCAAATGTCGATAACGGTGAAAATTCTTACTAGTAAGATTATATTTTTCAAATAAATTTATCGTTTTTAACAACATTTCTGTCTTTTGTAGATATTTCTTGATATAACTTCAAATGTAATGGTTTTGATGAAAAAAAAACTTGTTTATAAATTTCAGTCTTGAGGGTGTATAGTAAGATGAAGCGCTCGTTTGTCAAAAAAGGAAATATAAAAAATTCTTACAATTCACCGAAATATTTCTATTTTGAGACCATTATCTTTTAGTCGTAAATAGAGCGGGGTTCGAACCTAGAACCTTCTAATCCGAAGTCCACAACACCACCCTCGGGACCGCTACCCGTCTCAGCAACAAAACTAAACAAATACATTTTATTTATCATTTTTTTATTTGACTTAATGTACATACATACAAATAGGGTGATATTTTCTTAATAAATAACTTACAATATTTTAATTATGGCCAAATAATGTTCATAGACAAAGACTGGAATTAGACCCTTCTGTGAATGATTAAGATTGATGAATTATAAAAGGATAGAAAACATTTTGAACAAGGAAATATGAAAGTCTGGGCTTTTCCAGAGCTAATAATCTATCTTTTGATAAATAATTAAGGAACATAGATATGTAATTAATGGCAAAATTGTGCATGTTACACAGTGTATAAATAACTCGTTTGCACTTTGAGTTCAGGGGCAGTGAAATATTGCAGTTTTACACCGCCATTAAAGCAATTCACCCAAGCAATTGCAACAAAACTAACTGCGATCTTACATTTTCAGTACTTGATACAACAGATAAAATAAAATATCTTAGAAAGACCATAAAAGTGAACTAGTTAAACGTATGAGAAAATGTAAATACATATTTATTAGATTAAGGAATATTTTTTAAATCAATCATTTAAAAAAAGTACAAAGATTAATAAATAAAGTGATTCTAAAAAAACGTCAACACTTAATACGGAAATTCTTTAAAATTCACACAGTAGACACTATTTTAAAAATAAATTCAATTTCACAAAATTATAAAGAAGAAAAATTAAAATAATTTGATATGAATAAGTCACTCAGATACAAAAAAAATCCCCAAATTTCACACAAGTCATGGTTAAAATAGTTTTGTCTTCAAATGTGTTTAAAATATAATAATCTCTCCAATGAACTCAAAACTATTAAAACGAATATGTGAATAAATAAATTAAAAGTGAATTTAAAGAAATTTTTTGAACATGTGTAAAAACCGCATTCAATTTTAATTAGTATGAATGTGTTATTATTTTCTGTTTTTCTTTTTATATCCTATAAGTTTTTATTTTTTCTTATGGACTCGTGTATTCAAAATTATATAAATTCGAATAAATAAATAACTATAATAGTGTAAGTCACTCTCCGAGTACAAGAGTTAGTTTTTTTTAAGAGTAACAATTGTAACACATACTAAATGTACAAATGCAGATTTATATAGAATAAAAAAAACATAGCCCATTTATGAAATAAATTAATTTAATTATATAATTACGTTCACTCCGCCAGGAATCAAATGCGGAACCTCCAGCATTTAAGGCGAATACGTCAACCACTACAGATGATTTTAATCTAAGAGTAGAAAGCACTTATCTAGGGAAATGTATTCTTAACAGTACAAAAAGTTCACGTTGGTTAGTAAAAATATTATTGATGAGAGCTCATGGCAATTTCTTAAATTAACAAAATTCCAGTGGTATTTAAACTTAGGAATTTGGAATAACCGGTGAGTTTCATCGCTTACACGACATCATCAAGTTATAAATGTTGAGTTTGAATTAGAGAAATTATATGTATTTTTAGAAAAATTATAATTTTGTATTAATACGTTTAATATTACAGTAAATATACTAATTTCGTTATCGCAAAAGCAATAGAACCGAATAACGATGACTCTAAACTTGAAGATTTAAGTACATATCTACCACTCGTCTATGATTTCCATAATTGAGTACAATAAAAACGAACAACCAGAAACGTATTTTTTGCTAGATTGAAAGGAAATTGTTCTTACAAAAATTATATAAAAAACCTTGTTGAGTTTCAAGGTGAAATTCACAGCTATCGGTGAATCTAATCAACGGTAATACTAAAATCGCGTTTAATCTATTCCATCCACTCGTAATAGCTACCCTTGGGCTTTTTGCCATTTTCAATTTGAATGTATTATTTATTCAAAATCATTTAGATGTACACGCGTACATGTATGCAAATTTAAAATATTCCCCTCTCCAGTTTTCAACTGTCAAATTATTCTTAAATAAAAACGAGAAAGTGGAATTTTTCCATTGGTAAAATTTATTGACTGTATAAACAGATTTCGAAATGTTTAATTTATACTATTGTGCCTAAGTTTTATATACTTCTTCTGAATACTAATAAAAATCAATATTTTGATTTTTCATTTGCTCTTTGGAAGGTAATATTATTGGCTTACAAAACAAAGTTGATTAATATAAATTTGTCGGTGTCCAGGCAGATAAAGAATACAATTTTGTGTTTGAAATACAACTGTAATCCTTAAGGAGCGTTTTGATGTCTACTCTTAGGTAAAAATCCCCCCAAAAAAAAAAAAAAAATATATAACATTATTTTTGGTACGTGTACTTGTACACACACAAATCTGGATTTTCTCCCAAGGGGGAGTAGGTATATATTTTTTTTTATATCCCTACAGAGATGAGGTAGAATTTTTCAAATTCAGGATTATGGATATTCGAGCGTTTACAGGGCTTATGACCTGTCATTGGCACCCAGTAAACGCTCGTATATCCATAATCCTGAATTTGAAAAATTCTACCTCATCTCTGTAGGGATATAAATAAAAATATATATATATGCTTTAAGTGTAGTGGTTAGGGCATTTGCCAACCGTGCTTGAGGTCTCAGGTTCAAATCCTCACAGGATCAACGTAAAATATTTATTCTAATGATTCAGTGCAATATTTAAGTGTCCCTGGAATATAATCTGAAGAACGCCAACGAGATTAACCCTTACGGGTCCAATGTCGAATTTTATTTGACATTGATTTTTTCCATATACCATACTTTGGAAATTTATAGAAACTATTTCTTTTATTTAAAAATAATAAAACTCGATTTGTAGTAAAAACGAGATTTATTTTTGAGATGAACATAGAAATGGCTGTACCATCTTTATTATATAATTTTCCAAAGTATGATATATGGAAAAAATCGAATGAGATTCGACGTTGGACAGGTAAGGGATAAATAACATACTATCGAAAGACGCTGCAATTTTTTCCCACCTATGCAGTGCCCTATACACCAATTCAAAAAAAAAAAATATTTGACTGAGATCACTAGATTGAAATATCGAATCCTAATTATTCTACTCTGATAAGGAAAAATAAAGTAAAAGTTGTTAATATAAATGATTTATTTTTATTAAACATAACGCATTGTTATTATTTAAGTTGGTAGGACTTGATTGCTGTTTATAAGTGTTAAAATGATATTGTTGAGAATTTTATTTATCTTTCGCTTGGCTCTTCTCAGACGAGAACATTTTTTATTTCTCGACATAGCACAACATTTTTCAGATTTTTTTTTCCTAAAATTTATATTTAAAACACTTCTTTTGTGGTTGTTTATTATAAAAAAAATCATTAAAAACAATTTATTTTTATCCATTTATTTTTTTTTCTATCGAACGGTTTCAAAGCTATACAAACTTCTTTATCAAGTCAAACTTAACTAATGAATTTTATATTATTTAATTTTATCAATGTTCACTAATTATTACATACGTTAAGTATACCTTGATAAAGAAGCTCGTATAGCTTGAAAACCGGTCTGATTTCCTTCCAAACTCACCTGATTTCAATTCCTCATCCTTGAAAATGTATATAACATAATGCACCATATTTTTCGGACCATAAGACGCGTCTTATGATTTCTCACTTTCCCATTAAAAAGCAGCTGTTATTTTTAATGAATTCGGTTTTCTCATGTTCGTATCTTAAGATATATTTTTTTATTTTTAGAACAAATTTATGACCAACTCTTCTTTTGACCAGTGTGTTTTTTGGGTGGCTAGAAGCTTTTAGTTCTTCGAAGTACTTATTCTTTGTACTTAAAGATTTAAATGAATAAGTAAAATCATTTATTCGGTCAGCAAAATGGTGAAATTAGTAACCGTAATAAAACCTTATAAATATTAGTATTTCTCTATTAAAACTGAATATCTGATTAAATACGTTGTTTTATTTGGAATATTTGAAACTTCAATTCCATTAAAATTCTGGATTAATCATATTTTACGGCATTAAAATATACATTTCTACGTATTAACAACATAATTCACCCAAACCAGTACGCTTGGCAGAATTGAGAACATAAAATCTGATAATTACGTTGTTTGATTCCCGATTGGGTTGATTCATTTTCCACGATTTTAATACTTTACGCTTCCCCGAATAGCTTTGAAATGTAGGAATAAAAGGTTTGCTGTCTTTCAAATTAGTATATAAGTACATTTTTAATAACATTTCTAAAAAATTATTTACGATAAAAAAATATTTGAATTTGTTACAACGGAGAGGGAAAACATTTGTGAGAAGGGAATATGGAAGTCTAGACATTAACAGGGCTTATGACCTGTCAGTGGCTGGTTCAAGTGGCCACTTTACACACTGTGTAACATCCACCATTCTGCCTATGTTTGAATGTCCACATTTCCACAACTCTTCCATCTGTTGACTTTTGTTAAGTAAAAGAGCTGAAACCTTCATCACGTGGGTGAGATTCATCCGGCTGAACCAATTCACCCACTAGTCAATGCCTGAAAACTATTTTATAATTTTTATACTTTTTCTTTTACCAGGTGGTTAATTCAACAATGTGAATGTTACGCAGTGTGTAAAGGGGCCACTTAAAACTGCCAATGATAGGTCATAAGCCCTATAAATGCTTAGACTTCCATATTCCTTTCTCAAAAATGTTTTCCCTCTCTGTTGCAACAAATTTAAATATGAATAACTCCTTAGGGAGTAAATGTAGCCAGTCTGCAAGCATTTGGACATACATACTCAAAACATTGTTGAATAAAAAAACAATCCGTGATATTTTTTTTTTTCGAATATTTCAAGCGAGATTAAAAACACTTTTGAAATGGCAATGAGGAACTTCAGCTCTATGGAAAATTGGATACAAAAATACAAAAAATGTTTTCTTTCGCACGGTAAAACTTTAGTTAAAGTTTCTTGAAAATGTACCAAAAAATATTAAAATAAAAACGAACTACTTTGAACGACGTCACTAGTTCATATCAATCAATCAATAATAAGAGATTTGTGGAAGATTTCCGGTTTACTTACCGTCAACGGATCACTCGGCAGAACTGACCGAGAAGAAGCGAAAGAGAACTTGAGACGTCACACGCGGAGTAATTTAAAAAATTCAAAACTTTAAAAAAAACATAGCGCTGATAATACGATGCATAGAAATAAAGACAAAAAAATTGTAGACTTAGTTCAATAGTCTATTACGTATATGTTTATTTTAAATAAACATGTAAATGTTTATTTTTAGATTTTACTGTCTTAAAAATAGGTAAGGTTTTGCTTTATCATACCAATTTTTTAGTTCATCGGTTTTACTCAGAAAAACTTTACCATTTGCTCACAAGAATTACTAAAAGTACGTTTTGTGACGTATTTTGATCGATTGCAAGCAAATTATTATTTTTCGTACCAATTTCAGAGGGAATGAGATTCGGAACATATTCGATAAAAACGTAATTTCCTGAAATGATGGTGATTTTCCGAATCCGTTTTTTATATAGACCTCAATTTGAATCGATTTACCATAAACGAACTTTATTCTCTGCATCAAAACGAAACACAATTTTTAACGTTTTGATTTCAAATAATTTATAATTGCATTTTTTTTAACCCAAATATAGTTCTTTGTTGAAAAGAGAACCATTCCTGGACGAGTGTTTTTGAATCGATGACTGCTTTCAGGTCAAAATCTTAAAATAAGTTATCGAGTGGAGAAACATACGCCGCGTAATGCGCTGGTAGACACATTTACCTACCATGCTTGAGGTCCTAGGTTCAATTTCTAGGAGGAGTTGACATGAAATAATTGTTAAATTGAATAAGGGTTTAACGATATAACAAATAACAACACAGATGGAGAATACCTTAGAAAAGGGAATATGGAAGTCTAGGCATTTACAGGGTTTATGACCTGTCATTGGCTGGTTTATAAGGCCATTTTACACACTGTGTAACATTCATTATTTTGCCTATGTTTGAACATCCATATTTCTTCATTTCCTCCATTTGTTGATTTTAGTAAAGTTAAAGAGCTGAAACCTTTATTGTTGTGAAGAGATATATCTGACTGAATAATTTCACATTTTCAACGTTTGCAACGCCAACATTTGCAACGCCAACAATTTTCCAATTTTTAAACTTCTTCATAGTCCTATTCCAGTCTTTTGTCTACAAATATTTGGACAAACTCAAATATTTGTTTAACGATAGTTTAGAAATAATATTTTAGGTTGTTTTCAGTATTATTATTGTAGTTTTCCACTACAATTTTTTCAAAATATTATGCAAGACAAATTTTTCTGGCAATTATAAATTTCCCTATGTCCGAGCAAACGGGGATGGAAAAAATAACCATGGACTTTTAACTCAATGGCTACTCTCAGGTAAAATCCTGAAAAGTAAATCGAGAATAGATAAGTCTGTCTCGTAGCATAGTGGTCAAGGTTTTGAATTCGATTCCTGCGTGGTGGACTTGAAATATTGATATTAATGGTAGTTCACCATAATTTTTCATAGTTCTTGGACTGATATGTGAGGCGTATAACTATTTATCCTACTTTCAATGTGACAAAATAAGATCCATATACGCTGCAACAGGAGTATCAATGATACCAAGGTAGGTAAAAAATGACAAATGAATGATTACATTAAAAGATATTGATTTAGGTACTTAAATATGTATTTTTCTGTCCGAAAGGATAAAAAATAAACTTCTGAACGAGAAAAAGAACCAGAACTAGATTTCTGGAGTGTTTTTGATTAAAAGACTACTCTAAAGTAAAAATCTTAAAAAACAAAATTGACTGAAGATACGTTGGCCTTGAGGTCCATAAGTTAATAGATTTTACCACTCCTGGCTACCGCACTCTAATAACTGTTGATTCCATGTACCATCTATTTTTACAAACGATGCCCAGAGCTCTCCACTTGTGCACTTCTCTAGAGAGCATAATTAAAAGGCTCATTTTATTGCCCCTTTTTTATGTATTTAACAATTATTCTTACAATGTCTAAATTTTTCAATTTCATCATGTTTACATATACTAATTTTGAAAAATATATTTTTTTCACCAATTTTTCGCTTAGTTTTGTCAAAAGGAAAATAATAAGCGGGACCCTTCAACTCTGAAATGATCGTTATTTGAGTGAAACTACCGGAAGTATGACTAAAATGTTTATCCCTACCATTTTCCATACCTATGATTTAAAACAAATGCAGAATGCTGGCTACGAGCCCACCCAGATGTTTACAGGTCTTGGTGGGTTCATGAGCTACCTGCATCGCTTCAAGCTCTCTGAGATCGACAGCGGCTCATGCGACGGTAAAACTCCTCAAGATGTTTCTCACCTGTTGATGCATTGCCTCTTTTTTTAGCTTTCAAAGACAACACCTGGAGACGCGATGCAGAAACCTGGGTGAAGATCTATGCGACATCTATCGATGATAGGTAATAAAGAACTCTCACGAGAGGTAGTATCATACATGATCAATAGAGTGCAGGAAATTGGAATGGAAGTCCTGTTAACTACTGCCAACAGGCCGGCTTCTCCTGAAGAGTTTTAAGTGGTTTCCTCTCCACGTAAGCAAATGCTGAGAATTTTCCAATTAGCTCTCATTAGTATACCCCTCCTGACCCCAATAATTAAGATAAATCTAACAATATTTAATTGCAGAAAAATGGACTTTTTGATATAAAAACCTTGTATATTACTAGGAAGGTAAATAAGAAAGCAACTCCAATATAAAAAAAATATTTCTTTGACATTTATTGAGACACAAATCCCAACTCCGTGGACCTAAAGTCATGTGTTGAGTTGAGACGAATATTTAACAACAGACATATCACCATACGACTATATATTATACAGAACAAAAACATGGCATATCAACATATAAAATAACGCGCAGTAAAAAACATTTTAATTACGTGAAAAAATACTAATGATATCCCAAATATAAAATAGAAAAACGTTTGTCCATCATGCTTGCGGTTTCGGGTTCTCTTTCAGGCAGCGTCCACAAAGAATCTTTAATTTAAAGATGATTTTTACTATGGTATTTCATGATCCCCACGAGATTCATTTTGCATGAGGAATGTTCGGAATTTACTACAAATGTAGTACCAATGGAATGCACTTCTGCGTGCTGTTAGAAATAACCATTATACTGTTTTTTTGGGAATAACTTTCGTTCAGATGTACTTTTAAGGTACTCTTTAAAATCCCCCCTGTTGCTCAATTCAGATCTGAAGGGTCTCCGAATCTCTTCACGCCCTCTCGAGTGTAACACGCGGAAAGGTCCGCTTTTCCGGAAAATGGAAACAAATAAAACAACACTAACCTTCGCACTGAACTTAATGGAATATAACACTCGCGAGAGGTTTCTGTAGTTAATATTTTTCGCGTAAAGATGATTATATTGACAATGTTTCGAATTTTTGTAGACAGGCTGAATTCCTCTCTAAAAAGTTCAGATATAAATTTTGTGCATCAGAGAGGGAAAATATTTTTTACATGCTCCACAACAGTAAACAGATGGAAGAGTTCAGGAAATGTGGAAGTTTGAACATAGGCAGAATGGTGAATGTTACACAGAGTGTAATGTGGCCACTTAAACCAGCCAATGACAGGTCATAAGCCTTGTAGATGCTTTGACTTCCATACTCCTCTCTCAAAAATGTTTTTCGTCTCTGTTGTATCAAATTTAGATGATGAGATTAAATTGAACTTACTAGGAATTTTGTTTTATAGGTCACTTGTATTAAAATAAAATATTAATAAAAGTATTACACGGAGTTTACTACTAGTTTCAGAATTAACTTAATCACAACAGATATTTGAATATGGCAACATAAATATACACATCACAGAATAAATTTAGTTGTTGCAATAAAATGAATTTAATTTACGAAAATGACGAGTGTCGGAGTTGACGTTGCGTTTCACCTCTAGTACCAGCGCTGAACGGAGTTCGCCGATTTCCGTTTTCTAGCGGCTGGTGGTGTGTTAAATTGGTGCGGCGGACTGCCTGGTATTTGGCATAGCCAGCGTTCATATTTCGATGACCCTATGAGATCTTACAATTCATCTTACCGGGAGATTGTTTGATTTGTAACAGTGGAATCCGGATATTGGAATTGCGGATAATGTTGTCAATCGATTATTTTTATCATAAACAGTCAGTCTCAAAACCATCACGTTATATTAAACTTGGCTTATTGTTATCAGTTATAATCGTTTAATCATACTGGTGGATTTCTTAAAACTGGCGCGTTCGAAATACTTACACAAACGCATTGCGTAGTATCTGTGAATAAGCTCATGGTATGACATCGCTCGGCGTACGCATTATGAAAATAATATCTCTCTCTCTCACTCTCTCTCTCTCGGGTTCAGACGCGCTTATGAGCGTGACATCGATAACTATTGCTTTGTTGACAAATTACTACAGGAATGGAGAATACCTTAAATAATGGAATTAGGAGCCACTTTACTTACTGTGTAACATTCACCATTTCGCCTATGTTTGAACATCTGTTCTTCCATCTGTTGATTTCAGTGCATTTAAAGAGCTGAAATCTTAATTATTGAGAAGAGATTCATCTGACTAAATTATTTCACATACTAGGCAACGCCAGAAATAAATTTTCCAATTTTTAAACCTTTTCTTGGATCAATTGGTTTTATTACAATATTTGAGTTTGTCCAAATGTTTGTAGACAAAAAGCTGAATTTCACTCCATCATTTAAGAAAATGTCATATTTTTATTTATTTTAAAACAACCATGTTTTTTTAATTAATATTTTGTGTTCACTAAAATAATAATTAATGCAGTATAATTAAAATGCACAGTTAAAATAATATTGAAGAAAACATGTATTCACGCATATTGATAAAGATTGATATTTTTATTGTTATTGTTATTTATTGATAAAGATGGCACATTTGAGTAAAATTTGATGTAACCTTTTTTAAAATCAACATCCCGTAGATTTTAAATGCGTTAGTGAGAGTTTTGCGAATGCGCCAGCTTTAGTAAAATAACCAGTACGTGGATATAAAAAAAAATATTTTTAGAAATTTGTACTAAATCATCTTATTGTTCAAAATTTAACATAATTGTCCAACAATGTATCTTTGTTATTCTTAATACAATTATTCTTATAAGCGTGAACGGAGTTTTACCCGAAGAATGACTATTTATACAAACTATACAAGACTATATGCTATAAGTATATCATAATTCTGAACTTGTATCCGTTTCCGAAATACGTGATTTAGGTGTTATTTTCGATACCAAATTATCATTTATTGGTCACATTAATAGCATTAGTAATAGATCTCTAAGAATATTGGGTTTCATTATCAGAACCACTAAATATTTCAAAGATATTGGTGCACTTAAAATAATGTACACGTCACTTGTAAGAAGCATTTTGGAGTACAACTCTACAATCTGGGCTCCTCATTATTCTAGGCACCAATATTGTATTGAAAAGGTCCAAAATAAGTTTTTACGATTTATAAATTTTAAATAAGGTGTTGGTTTTGAATTTTTAAATTATGATTTGTTACTGTTTATTTTGAAATTATTAAGACTAAGTGACAGGAGAGTTATAACTGATTTATTAAATTTATATAAAATAATCCATTCCATGTTTGACACCCCTGCACTTTTATCACTAATTAGTTTTAATGTACCGAAAAGGACAACTCGGCAAACCTACCAATACTGTGGCAACAATACTTCGACATCATATGGTAAAAATGCAGTCATCAATAGACTTCACTCTCTAGGCAATAAGTACCGGGACATTGGTGACTCATTTCACATGAAATTTATTACATATAGAACGGCTCTTCTTCTTTATTTAATTGGTAATAGTTCTAGGAAACTATTTATTACTTTTGTTAAAAATTTGTTTTAAACTTCTTTATTAGTGTTTTTTTTTCTTTTTTCGTTTCTTTTATCAATTAATTTATAAGTAAAAAATATTTCTCTTTATCATTTTATTTACATCATTGTTTATTTTTCTACAAAAACATATACTATTTACCTAAATATTAGTTTTCAATAATAATATATATATATATGTATATATATTTTTTTAATGTTATTGAAAATTGTCTTCTTTGTTATTTTTTTAACTGGTACAAAGTATTTCTAATACAAAATTATCTTTTTTTATCGATAATTCTATAACTGGTAATATTTTATTCTTTTATATAGTTTATATTTCTTAGCCTTTCTAAATTAATAATATTGTTTTAAATGCTCTGTATTACTTAAATTAAGCTTACATGTATGTATATTTAATTGTATTTGTAACTAATATGTAAAAGACACTAAGTGCCGTTTATTTCAATAAAATAAAAATAATAAAAAAATAAAAAATAATAACTATTATTCCATGTACGCTCACTAGTTGGAGCATGTGGTATCCACAAAAAGCTTCCATGCGTCTCTATCAACTTCCAACTCCGTTACGTCTTTCCGAGTCAGGTTCTCGTCCCGAAGTTCTGACATGAACTGCCGACGAACAGTTAGCAGTGGACGTCCAGGACTTCGAGAGCCCGATGCCTTGTAAAGTAAGCAAGCGTGATTAAGGCTCTCAGGAGGCATCCGTAGTATATGACCTAGTCAATCGTATCGCCTTCGTTTGACGACAGTTGTCACCGGAGTTTGCTGAGTCCGTTTTCTTATTACTTCATTCCTCACAAAGTCAAACCACCGCACACCCGAGATTCTTCTGAGACACCTATTCTCAAAACTCAGTATTTTGCGGTTTCGGGCCCTAGTGAGGTGCCACGAATTGCATCCATATAGGAGAATAGGTGTTATGCGGGAGTTTTATAGGCGGCTTTTGGTTTTTAGTAAATATATATCCGATCTCAAGACAGCCTTTATACAGTCAAATGTGGTGCCTGCTTCTTCTAACCGCACTACCATTTATTTTTAAAGCTGCCATTTTTTGTAACACATACTCCCAGGTATTTGAAACTCTTGACCCTTTCGATAATATGATTTGACAGAGTCAGGGGATTTTGAGCATCAAAGCACGAAGTATTAGACAGTTCATGGGTTTTTGCAATATGGATTTTTAAGCCCATGCATGCGGAGTACCTATTTAGCTTATTTACAGTGACCTGAAGACCCCCGACTGAATCGTTAATTGCTTATTTATTTTAAAGAAACTTACAGTCAACAATGATATAAAAATATTTTTTTAAATACGGTTGAAAGACAGACCTGCGAAGTTTCTCAATAATAATCATACATATTATTAAATTGTGTTACGACAAAAGGATGTGTTTATGTGTATTTGTATGAGAGTAAGTGAAGATGTGTGTTTATGTGTATTAGTGTGGGAGTAAGTTTTCAGGTGTGGGCATCATTAAATAGTAAGTGGGATCGTATCCCAGCTAGAAATAATAAGTCTTAATTTTTTTTTTATAACCGCATCATCGGCATACTCTAGGTCGCAGAGTTTTTGGGAGGTTAAAAAAATATTTTTTATCTCCAATTTCCCTTAGCACTGAACTTCCTCATTATTTGATCAATCTTCCGGGTCATGATTATTTTTATTATTCTTCATCAATGTTTTGGACATTAATAAAATAAAGTGAATAAATTTATGTAAATTTATGATGATTAAATTTTATATTCTGAAACAAAAATCTATCTGTTCGTTTTTATTTCGAATATGACAGACGAAATAAGGAAGGAGATCCTTATTAGATACGCTTGATGTAATAATACATCAATTTATATTGAAAAGAAATTCAAGAAACATCTTCAGTTTTTTCCTGCTTTGTTGATGGACGATTGAAACAGGGTTGACAAAAACGACCCTGATGTATGTGAGCGAAGTATGGACTTGGAAAAACGGGGATGTAAGTATGCTAAACGCTGTCAAAATACAACCTCTCAGGCAGATGTATGGTAAAACTATATACGATAGATGCACAAATATAGAGATCCGTACATTTTGTAAGGCTGAGATAAGCACTATCGACAAAATCAAGAAAGAAGCTGTGGGCTGGTTTGGACATGTAGAGCAAATGGATAGCAAAAGAACGGCTAAGAATATTTACAATGCGAATGTTGATGGATGCAGAAATAGAGGAAGACCGAGGAAGACATGGCATGACCGAATCCAACAAATACTTGAAGATGAACATGTCAAAAGTCGGGATAATCGACGCGCATGCATGAGAAGATGAACGAATGTAGAAAACGCGAGATCTGTATGCAAAGATACAGTGATGTGGCGTTCTTTCCTCTCTGCCTTCCCTTACGGAGAAACGGCGTGATGTTTTGTTTGTAAAATATTGAACAAATACGGTTTTGTGTAAAAATACTGTCTTCCTTGCATTTAATCTGAATATAGCCTTATTTTTAAAATAATTTTATATTTTCTACGCATTATTTTTTTTTTTAATCCGTGTATTTACATAATAATGTACGAGTATATGAAATATTGGTAGATTAGATGCATATACTCTATGGATATAGTAGTTATAATATTTCGAATCGCAGTGTCTTGTATACAATAAAAAAGATAAAATAATTTATTTCTGTCAACAAATAAGTCTTTTACATCTCAATCCATTTCATACGAATTAACTGACTCTTTACTTTGACAAAGGTAAATATTTAAAATTGTTGATAAAAATTAAATTGCAAAAATATTTTGTTTCTGGTCCAAAAACATTTTTTTTCTTGTTTTATTAAAAAAAAAAGGAAGCACTTTTTTTACTTTTAAATATATAGTAGTTGCAATAATAAAAATCTGTGTCAATTTAAAAAAACATATTCACATAGCACATAATTTTAAGTGCAATGTGAACGTTTCAATATTTCTATGAAGATTAACTCGTTCTAAAATAAAATGCTTTTAGTCTTATTTTGTAAAAATTATAAATCAAAAAGCCTACGTTGCTTAAACGATTGAATTTTAAAAACGTTTTGTAATGAAATATACAAAAAACATGCAAATTTAATCTACTAATAAAATTTTGGATCAACCGTAAAGTTCTTGGAAATTTATTTACATATGCAAATAAATGCAAACTACCATAGTATACAAAACAAAAGAAAATAGAGGTTTCCCACTTCTTAAAAGGAAAAACATATTTTTCTCCAAAAGGTTCAAATAGTATTTTCATTCATGTGTTTTGGGTTCCAAGCTTTTCAAGTATTTAAAAAAGCATCGTAGACGTTTTGAAAAATTTAAATCAAAATTTCATGTGGTATAACATTATTATCTATGTCTTCGGATTAATGTGTATATATATTTTAAATCAGCATGTTTTGAGCTATTTCAAAAACGTTTTTGACGTTTTATAAACTAAACATTAATGTTTTTATACAATTCAGTTTACGAAAAATATTACAAAATACGAACAGCCCTGTCATGAAGGTTATCATTTTAAAAAAAATATTGCCAACGACAAAACTATCATGTTTCTAAATAAAATATTTTTTACGGAAATGGGCGAATTCCTTTTTGTGAGCTGTCAGCAAAAGTTATGTTAAAAAAAAAATATTTTACATATTTGGTATTTTCGAAAAGCATTTTATTAAGTGCAAATTAATAAAATGTTTTAATTGTTTTTTTTTAAAACTGATGTCATAGGTTTGATTATTAAAATTCATATTCGTATTCATAAAATAAATAACGTAAAAAAATAATGTGGAAAACGCGTTTAATAGAAATCAACGCAGCTATTTTTTGAGTTTGTAATGTTCACAAACTGTTTAATTATAATAAAAATAATTATATATTTATTGTACAAAAAACATCCAAACTATTTTAGTATTGTTTAAATAATTTAATACTATTAAATATTTAAAGCATTCCCTTTGTGGTCAAACATTTCACTAAATGTCATTAAATATGTGTCGACTTAACCACTTACCGACTATTCTATGTCTACTTGTTCGAGACGTGCCCGTCTCTTCGTCAGGACACTAATTAAACCAACATGCAAAACCCACTTTACACCTTTACCATAGTTGTTGCACCAAAATATAAAACCAACACGACATGCATTTAAATAAACATATGCTATAATTAGGATGTTATTTGAGAAAAAAATGAAAAAAGGTAGAGGGGATGAATGGAGGGGGTGAGCTTAGTAAGTTTAATTTAAATTTTCTGATTTTTTTAAATAAACATAAAAATAAAACAGAGTATTAAAAAAAAAAGCATAATTACACATCAACGAAATACATATTAATAGAAAAATAGTAAACAAAAAAATCCCACAAAGGCATAGCCTGTTCGCGGGTATCCAAGAAAATGTTAATGAATTTTCGCTCCTATAATAAACAATGGACAGTTATAATATTTTTTGTATAACATAAGAATGAAAAAATAAAATATTATGTAAAAGATAATATGGTATTTTTTATGGTAATTAAAAAAGGAAATAAAAATATTTTTAAAAATCACAAAAATATTCCTTATTATTAAAGGGCAACAAAATAAATCATAGAAAAAAAGAGTTTTATTTATTTAACATTTTGTACATAATTTTATTTGTACATTGGCGGGCTTATTGCCAAATGGCAATTTCTTCCAACCAACCAATAAAAAAAAGTTTTATTTGTATAATTCAAGTTACAGAACATATTCAATAGAAAAAAAAGATCAAAAAGTTAAAAATATATAAAAATAGAAATAAACGTATTTGTTTATAAATTACCTTAAATCAAAACTATTACTTAATGGGAAAAAAGGAAAAAAGCGGAAAGAGGAAAAAGGAAAAGAGGAGAGATTAAGGAAGAGAAAGGAAATGTTTCTTCAGACGTGATTTAAAAGAGTTCATTTCTTTAGTTTGAATCCAGGATAGTCCATGTTTTTTAAAAGAAGGAAAATTTTTATAAAGTTTGGAATCAATGAAATATTATCAGTAAAAAAAGAATTAAAAATTTTTGGGCCCATAAAATATGCATGTCTCTGTGCAAGCCTCGTTTTACAATGTGGTATTTCTAACACACGATTCCTTCTTTGACTTGATCTAGTTGAATTACTTGTAAATAAATTTTGGTTCTCAAATATATATTTTAAACATTGTAAACAATATATTTGCCTTAGATCTAAAGGTTTAGCTTCTTGAAACAATTGGAAAGAAGGAAAAGTGCGATTTTTGTGAAGCATTGCTTTTAATATAAATTTTTGAATAGTTTCTAATGGTTTAATATGATTGTTGTAAGTTTCCCCCCATCCAATTATTCCATAGGAAAGCGATGACTGTACAAGTGCATAATATACCATTTTAATCGTATTCAAGTGGGCGTAAATACGTATACGTTTGAACACATAGGTTAAATATCTTAGTTTATTAACAATTACCTCAAGATGATTAGTCCATTTAAGTTAACAGTCAATGATTACTCCCAGGTATTTTATGCACCTTTCAGACATTTTTTTAGAGTTTTCCTTTGGTAAAATATTTTTATATTATTTACTTTTAACCTTTTATTATTTGGATGTAAGATTATAACCTTTGTATTTTTATTTAAGTCATGATTTAAATTGATTAGGTGATTTGTGAATTCGGAGAAATTATAATTGGAAGACACCTCATATTTTGTTCGTTAACACGAATATCATTTTTTTTGTGTTCTTCCAACACAAACTGAAAAACAAAAATTGCATTTAAATTATTTAATAAACTATTAAATAAATACTTTTGATTACAAAATTAAATTCACCTAAGAAGTCCAAAAAGACAATAAATTAAATTTTCAAGGTGTATAGTGGGTTATGGTACATATGGCACTGCATTGGTACCGCAGCGTATCTTGATCGTCCCGGGTGCATGAAAGATTCTAGTGTAAAAACGCCTTTGCAAGTAAAGATTTCATTTTAAACATTTCTGGATTCAAATTCGAGACCTCTCGTATGATAGGCAATTGAGCTAGACATTAGACCACGAGCCGAACGGAAAAAATACATACGTAAATAAATACCTAGATCAATATTTGTATTACCGTTTACCATTACGTAAAAGAAAAAGACAATTCTTTTGTACATAATGGGGAGTGACGTCCTAAAGTAACGTGCTTATTTTATTATTGATAAGTAAATATTTATAGTATAAAATATAAATAAATAAAAAAAATTAAGGAGTTTTCAATCAATGCCACATAAAAAAATAATTTTTTTTTACACTTTTCTCAAATATGTTGTTTCCTGACTGCAATTTTCATTTCTTTTGTTCATTTTATGAAGAAAAATATTCCTTTGTAAGTATTTATAATGATGTTTTTCTGAAATTGTTTTCAAATTTTTGAATCAGGATGTGACCAGTTGTTCTATCTCACGTACTTATACTTTATGATGTACATAGAAATACTACTATTTACATATGTTGCCTTTATGGATTTGAAGCTATTTTTTTTTCAATAACGATTTTATATCTTAAACTATAAACTTATTTAGGAATGGGATTAAGAATTAAGAAAACTTTAAAAATTGAGGTAATTTTGAAGATTTTAGAAAGATTAATTAAATCAGTGCGGGTGAAGCCAAATATCAGCATTCCACAACTCAATCGATTTGATTCGTCTACAAAGTTTTGAGTATGTCTAAATGTTAGTAAACAGGCTGAATTTCCTCCTTAGGGAGTTATTTAAATCTAAATTTGTTGCAACAGAGAGAGAAAACTTTTGTAGTAAATTTGTGTAAAAAATATAAGTCTCGGCATTTACAGGGCTTATGGCGTATCGTTGGCTAGTTTAAGCGGGCGCTTTACACATTGTGTATCATTCACCATTCTGCCTTTTCTTAAACATTCTCATCTATTTATTTTGTTTAATTTTTTTCCATTTGTTACATTTTTAATTACATAATACATCACTTTATTTATAAAAACAAAAAAATCCCACATACGCAAGGCCTGTACGTGGTGGGTATACAAAATCTAGAGTACATTTTAAAATCTATGGTTTGAAACAATTCCTCAACTCTTTGAGTATTGTAAAGTAAGGGGTCAAGAAAGTATGGTTTAATTATAATCCCATCTAAAACACAAAGTATGTTTGCGCTGAATCAAAGATTGCTAAGTAAGTAAGACGTATCTTCTTTAAACCGTATTAATGTCAATGGTACCAAAATGCAATACAGAAAATTTATTAAAAAAATAGGAAAACTTATGGATGAACATCTATACATACTAATTAATTAAGCCGCAAAATATTTTTCAGTCTACAATAACTTAGAAGGTTGCATTTTTTTTTACCCATTTATACTAAATGAACTCTCGGACTAGCATTACTATTACCCATTCTAGATTATGCTGATGTTCCTATGACTAATTTAAGCTTTGAGCAAATCGATAACTTGAACGATTTCAGAATACATGCATAAGGTGTATTTTTAGTCTCAGGAAAAATGACAACATTTCTGATTATCGGAGGGTACTGAAATGGCTCAAAATTAGACAGCGGAGAGACTATAACGCCCTCTCACTTCTGTTCAATTTACTTCATAGTTCTAACGCTCCTATATACCTGCGTGAAAATTTTCAACGCTTATTAGTTCATAGTTCACCTCTTCGTTCTAATTCTAAAAGCACTCATTTAATATTTATCCACAATTCCTCTTTCTTCTCTAACTCTTAGAGTGTCCATGCCGCTCGACTGTGGAATCATCTCCCATCCACCATCAAAGATGTTACTACAGTATCTATATTTAAATCTTGGCTGAAGAAACGTTTTTTTCTCTTCCTTAATCTCTTTTTTCCTGTTTCCTCTTTTTTCTTTTTCCTATTGAGTAATGGTATTGAGTTAAGATAATTTATACACAAATTTATTGCCATTTTTATATTCTTTAGTTTTTTTAATGTTTATTTTCTATTGAATATGTTTTGTAACTTGAATTATAAAAAAAAGAGTTTTATTTTATTGGTTGGTTGGAAGAAATAGCCATTTGGCAATAAGCCCGCCAATGTGCAATCAATTTTATACGCAAAAAGTTAAAGAAAAAAAAAGTAAATGAATTGAAACCTTTATCGCATGGGTGAAATTGAGTTTTTTTCGTTAATGTAATTCGTTTTTCATTATTCGTTTCCCGTACCTGATGGTTGGTAGGGCACTGTATTGGTACATCAACCGCAGGGTAGATGAGCCATTATTTTTCCAAAATTACATTCTCACAGGTAGGTCGATTTCATAACGGTAGCACAAATTCACATATAACACAATAAAATAAGAATTCAGTGATTTTTAATATTTAGAAACTACTAGGTAAAAATCCCGCAAAAAAAATAGAATTGAGATGGCGTACTTGTTAGTGCAATTGTCTCCCATTAAATAAATGAAAATATTTTTTAAATATTGTAAAAGGTGATAAATTATCCACGCTTTTTTTATTTTAACGTACAATGTTATTTTCGTACTGTGTAAAATAGACCTAAACTAACGAATATGTAATATTGCAAATTGTTTTATTTATTAATTTACACGCCCAACGGGCTTTTACATATATTAGAAATTACATTCAAGTGCAGCAGTGAAACATAAGTATGTAAATTTAGTTAAAATTAAAGATAACATAAGAAAAGCTGAAAGATACAATAATAAGTAAAAATCAGGAAATGTACCAACATAGGTATAGGGTACATAGAAAAATATTTAATAAATTTACATATGAAAACATACACACATACATATACATACATATAAGTTTATACATTATTATAGAGATACATGAGAAAAAAAATAGTAAATAAAGAACAATATTAAGAAATTTAATACAAATTAATTTATAACCTTTTGAATACTTAACCTATATTTTTATAAAGACAGACGAAATATATCAACTTCACTATACTCGTTACCTAGCCGGTGTAGTCTAGGTATTGGTGAATTGTAATAATAATTGTGACTGCCAGGAGATTCAAACAATAACGTTAGCTGCCAAGTATTTCGAACTGGTACTTTTTAGCTGATAACACTAGTAAATTCCGGGACGTCCAATACGCCATTTGCTATTTTATATAAATTTAATAAATCATTTATAATTCTTCTTTTACAAAGAGTTGACATATTTAGTGTACACAATAAATTATCGTAATCAATATTTTCAGTAGGTATATTAAGTTTGTAATTGTAATTGTTTAATTATAAACGAAATTAAACTAAACGAACATGATGATGATACTATTATTGATAGAATCGGCATTAACTTTGTGGAATAACGTGATGAAATATAAAATGAATAAAGCACTTTGTTTTGGACCACTTGGGTTTATTTCCTATATTCGTCTTTATAACGCCTGCGTTACACCTATTCTTCTCTACGAATACGAATCGAGACACCTCACTAGGGCCCAAAACAGCTAAATTCTGAGTTTTGAAAATAGGTTTCTCAGAAGAATCTTGGGTGGGCGGTAGTTTGACTTTGTGCGAAATGAAGTAATAAGAGAACGGACGCAGCAAACTCCGGTGACAACTGTCACTAAGCGGAGGCGATACGGTTGGCTTGGCCATGTACTGCGCATGCCTCCTGAGAGCCTTAACCACGCTTGCTTACTTTACAACGCATCAGGTTCTCGACGTCCTGGTCGTCCATTGCTGACTGTTCTGACACGTCCGACTGTTCGTCGGCAGTTCATGTCAAAACTACGAGACGCGAACCTGGCAGCTGACAGAGATGCCTGGAGGAACTTTGTGAACACTATTCGCTCCAATTAGGGAGCGGATATGGAATGATGATGGGCTTATTTCATTTTTCTTAATTAGTTCCTCCCACCCCTGTCAGTCAGTATCAAGATTTTTCATAGATGTATATTTATGTTAAGTTTATAAAAACACATGCAAATAGATCTACGGGCACTTGAAACACTGGACACATCAAACTCTAGATAACAGGCCTGCCAACACAAAGACGCAACATGACGCTAACGACCGGAAACCTATAACAGACACTCTCCGACCACCGGATGATTCCGGTTGCTTCCAAAACAATATTGTTTTTCACCTATAATATTTGGCGTTATATTGTTATTTCCACGGCTAGGGTCAAATTGTATTGTTTGGTGTTCATTCGTTGTATTTTATTTAATTATACGTCTATTAAGTTCTTAATAAAACTTCAGACAAAATATGAAGGTTGAAATATTTTTTTTTATACACGCTCTATTTGTGACAAAACATTTGGTAAATAATAATTCTATACAATTATCATAACCACACAAAACAGATCCAATACAGATTTTTGCCTTTCGGAACTAGTTGTGCTTTGAGATAAACTCGAGTGGTCTAAGAACAAAGCTTTTTATTGTTTATATATTTGATGATGATCGTATGTGAATTCGGAGGCCCGGCCGTAAAAATAAATCTACTGCTGGGTAGAAAAAAAGAGTAAAAACTCACAAACATGATTTAAAAATTGTTCAATGAGTTCCCGGAGAAAAAAAAAAAATTAAAAGTCTGAAAATATATCAAATGTGTGTTTTAAAATAAGCTTTATGTTAATGGAAAGATTTTTAAGCGAAATTAATAAATCATCGATAAAAATAAAGATACCGTACCTATTTAATAGACAAGCGGGCTTTTTATTTGATTTTTACATTATTTTATCGGAAAAGTAAATATTGCTACGAATATTTCTTCAGATAAGGTAATTATATTATTTATCAATATATCCATAATATTTGTACTTTCTCTTTTTCATATTGTTACGATTCGATTCAGTTATTAGGTACAACATACGAATCTCTTTCTCAGATTTTTTTTCTTATTAAAAATTTAAAAAACTTTTCTCAAGTTTTTTTCAAAGCTGTCATTTTTTATATAACAAGTTCCATTGAAAAATATATTTTTACATCAATTGTATTTCTTTTTCATTGGTACTATCTAGCAATTTATATATTTTTGTTGATTTGTATTTTGATCTAATTGTTTTTTTTTTATTGTTATTATAATATTATAAAAGGTTCATTGAACCGTAAAAACACAAAGTCCTATACAAACGGCAAACTAAAATTTTTTTTTTTTTTGCTTCATTCGAAATTCAGATCATTGAAAATAATATCTAAAGCACTGTGGAGGGCATCACCAACAGCCGCGAGGTTAGCAGAGCCAAACGCCGCTTTGGCCCACAACTCGTAGTCCGATGCAACGTCAACTCAGCTTCAAACGTCGCGCATCGGAAGAACAATTACAGTTTATCTTGGCATTTCGTGTCGCCCACCCACCAGCTCCTCGCCAGTGTTCGCTATTGTAAATTCCTTCTGTACAAAATTGTTAGGATGTAATTCGTGTGTATCTACTCAATAAGTAACTTCGATTGTTATCAATCTTTCTCATTTTACCTCAAATCAATTCTCGCGCACCCATTCATACAACACCTTAAAGTATTACAAACGGTTTGAAAAGCACCCTAATGTTTAAATGAAACGATAAACTTTAGTACTTACCTTTCATGAAAGATGACTTTAATTTAAAGAAATATAAAACCTTCAGTTAGAAAGTTACGAGCAAACGCTCCTTTCTTTTTGCGATGACAGTTGTAACGTCTAAAATGATTTGTATGTCCAAGCTACATGAAAAAAATATATTTTCATTCGCCGGTCCTTTTGTGAGATAAACAGAAATACATTTCTTTGATAAAAAAAACATGTTATCTTTTTAAAAAAAGGGCGTCACTGTGCTGCAAATACAAAACGTTATTTTATGGAAGATAAGGAACAAGTTTCACGTCAGAAAAATTTAATGGAAGGAAACACCTTGTCTATGTGCCACCTACACACCTAATTTTATCCATGAGAAAGGTTTGCTTGTAAATCTATGGTTTTAGAGAAAACACATTTTTTTTATTTATGTACATACATAAGTTTATTGTTAATTATTTAAGACATAAGTCCCAACTCCATGTGACTAAAAGTCCTGTGTTGAGATGGGACTAGCAATTAGTTGACACAAACACATGAGTATATCACCACAAATATAGGATCAGAAACATAAAAAATATATATACAAACACAAATATATACTTAAACAAATACAAACTAATACCACTTTTCGACAAAGAGATTTTGAGTATCATTCAATTTAAATGTATAACCCACTTCCATTATCTATTAAAACAATTAGTAATGAGAATTTTTTTAAAAAGGCCATAAAAAAATGATAGTGGAGCTAGGTAGAAGTAAAATGGATTGTCTCATTCGCCCAAACCAATATTGAATCAACTGCTCCACAAGTGTATAGCTTATGTTAGGTTTTTGTTATTTTTATTGTGCGTTTTGAAATAAAAATAATATAGATGTACATTTATACCTAGTTTTTTAAACAGTCTGAATATTTTGTTTTTTATCTCTGTTTATTAAGTTAGTCATCTTTGTTTATTCTCAAATGTAAAAACATTTCAAAAAAGTATATTGTTAAGCGTCCTCGGCACGGGTAACCCCAGTGAGGTCACATTATTTTTATTATTGTTTATAGTTTGTAAGAGTAAAATATGAATAAATACATATATTTGGCACATCAATATGGTTAACAGTAAACTCAAACATTCGAAAAATCATCTAAGAATTTCCCACTCAAATCCCTACCACTAAGGAAAATCCAGTCTTTAACTACTTTGTAATGAAATGACTTTCTTTATTTAATTTTACTATAATTAGGTGATCATAGTGTATATAGGCTGCGTTTTAATTTTTTCAAACGACCCGTAGGAATCACCATTTAGATGACATTCAGTTTGTAAAAAACACATTTATGATTGCTAAAACTAAAAGTGAGCGTTTAAAAAAGGCAATTTTTTTCAAAAATTGAAATTTTCAAGGTTTTCGTTGGATGAGTTTTTACGATTTTAGTAAAGGCCAAACTAGGCAACAGTGTTAAGAATCGCTTCATTTAAATTTTGGTAATAAAGCATCATTTAAAAATACTGTTTACAACTTATTTGCAGAATTTAATTGTCGCTGTGCTTACCTCAATGACGAATTTCTTATTTATTTATTTAATTTCGTATTTGGCCTACTAAAATATTCTGATAATGTCTTATCGCGTAAGCACGTGGATATTTTTGAATTATATAATTAATTTCAACATATTCTTTATACTTGCATTTTAATTTGGAAGTTATAAAGATGTACTTTTGTCTAATTATTATTTTTAGACTGTTGCTTAATGGATAAAAAAGCTCTTTAATATTTAAAGGAAAGGAAAAACCTAATTATTTAACAAATTACAACAAAAGTTAAAGAGCTGAAACCTTTATTGTTATGTTAAAATTGGACCATTGTTTTCAGGCGTTGCCTAGTATGTGAAATGATTCAATCAAAAGAATCTCTTCCCACCATTAAAGTTTAAGCTCTTTAACTTCACTAAAATCAACAAATCGAAGAAATGTGAATGTTACACAGCGTGTACAGCCACTTAAACCAGGTATTGACATGTCATAAGCCCTGTAAATGCCTAGACTTTCATATTCATTTCTTTCAGGTATTCTCCATCCATGTTGTAATTTGTTAATCATAACGACTCCCGAGGGGGTGAAATCCAGTCTTTTGTCTACAAACATTTGGACAAACTCAAATATTGTAACCTAATTATTTCATGTTTTAAAATTATATCGTTTGTTTAGGCGACATTAATTTTAACTGGTGCGTCTTGGCGCCGCCGTCGGTCATTTGGTTTATTTAATTTTTTATTTATTATATTTCACGTTTTACATAACACTTTTTTAAAAATATGAATACCTCACTAGGCACAACCCGTGTTGAGGCATTCATTTACATGATTTAATAAATCGTACTTATAGTGTCTAAAAATATATATAAAACACACATAAAATATTACATATTCACACTTAAATCCAACAAACTAATTGTTCTCCTATATAAAAGGAGAACGCGTTGAAATCTGTCAGAATAAAGAGGCAATCAAACAGTTGGTTTGAGCAGTGCAGAGTGTTAATTGCGTCGTTCCCCCGCGGGGTAGGTGGAGAGGATAAAATGCCGTATTGCTCTATCGGTGCATACGGACCTTGTTTCCTTTACTTTCATACGCCTTATCTTCACAGTCGACATATACGCCCTGTTTGTTACTGTTGTACATCTTAATTTGTGAGATAAATAAAGTAAATTTTAGGCAAGTGTCTTTTCTAGTTTTCGACTTCTACTAGCGCCGAGTTCCAGAACCAAAAAGACGATACAACATCGATGTTGTTCGCAAAATGATTAAAAAGAATTGGCATGTGACTTGCTATGAAATAAAAGAATCTTAAACATATCAAAGATAGCAAAACATTACAAATTGGCAATTAAATCTGCTTCCGATAAATTCTGCATAACTTGACCGAAGCTCATAAAAAAATTGTGTCAATTGGTGCCAAAATGCGTCAACTACTACATTATGAGATGAACTTATCTCTTTTTTTAACAAATTACAACAGGGATAGAGAATACCTTAAATAAGGGAATATGGATGTCAAGGCATTTACAGGGCTTATGACCTGTCATTGGCTGGTTTACGTGGCCACTTTACACACTGTGTAACATTCACCATTTTGCCTATGTTTGAACATCCGTATTTCTTCAACTGTTCCATTTGTTGATTTTAGTGAAGTTAAAGAGCTGAAACCTTTATTTTTGTGAAGAGATTCATCTGACTGAATTATTTCACATACCTACTATGATTTCCTATTTCAGGATTTTTACTTAAGCCATCGAGTCAAACACGCTCGTCTAGAATTTTAATTCTATTTCACAAAGAGAATGTAATTTTTTATCCGCCTGTATATAGATAAAAATAGTACATTAGGAAAACAATTTTTTCATAAAAGTCGTATTGTTTTTCTACAATTAATTTTTAAAAAATTATGTAAGAGTGAGGAATCTTATATTTTTTAAATTTCGTTCTCGCAAAAACACTTTGAAGTTTGGAGATTCATAAAAATATTTTATCTTTGTTGACACCAATTTTATCGGATATTCGTTCTTAGAAAATTAAATTCGAATTGAAAAAAATAGTCCAAAACTTAGGAAGACAATTTCCTGGAAAGGAATTTCTTTTGACGGATCCAGTGCCAACAGAGTTTCGCAAGTTTGACTTTTTTCACTTGAAGATTGTATTTGTAATACGTTTACATGCCTTGTACGATCTCTAGAGGAACTTTATCGAACGACACCAAAATTATGCCAAAGGCGAATATTGTTAGATCTTAGAGTACATGACTGAAGTCAAAAAGCTTATAGTCTATTCAAAAAGCGGTTCTAAATATTAATTCCGATGTTTATTTTAAAAAGGATAAAATTTAAAAACTCTCACGAAGCCGATACAAGGGTCCAAAAATTTTTTTTAAGAAAATTGAAATAATCCATTTTTCCGTCCAAAAGTCCGTTTATGTATACTAATTTTTTTTATATCGTGTTCATTCATGATTATGTACCGGTAATAGTGATGACGGAAGCTTATTGCGGTGAATGAATCTAATAATGTAAAATGTAATAATGTATAAAGTATCAATGATGTGTATAAACTTAATATATATGTATATGTATGTATAAAATATAATATAAATATGTATGTGCGAATATATATGTATATATGTGTGTGAATGTATGGTTATGAATGCATTTCAAGTGCCCCGACTCAACACGGATTTTCTAGCGAGTCGGAGCAAGTTCACAGACATGGGTCGTTCCTGATTGTGTCACTATAAACTGTGTCTCTGTCACAAATGTATGTAAAATGTAATAAATAAATAAATAAATAACAATATTATCATAAAATATGACTAGTAAAACCAAAACTCGAGTAAAATATTCAAATAAATTTCAAGGGAAATTTCTTTCGTTGTACTTTAAAAGTAATACATAAACGACATGGTTTGAATAAAACTCTACACCACTCGAAGTAAACCGATTAATCAAACAGTATATTTTATTTATATTTAATTTTTACCTATAAATGCTTTACGTTACATTAAAATTTATTTTAACAGATGGGAAACATTTTTGAGAAGGGAACATGGAAGTCTAGGCATTTACAGGGTTTACGACCTGTTATTGGCTGGTTTCAGTGGGCACTTTACATATTATGTAAAATTCACCGTTCTGCCTATGTTAGAACATCCATTTTATTCCATCTGTTGATTTTAGTGAATTTAAAGAGCTAAAATCTTTATTGTTGTGAAGAGATTCATCTGACTAAATTATTTCATATACTAGGCAACGCCTGAAATCGATTTTTCCAATTTTTAAACTTCTTTTAGGATAAGTTGGTGGTATTACAATATTTGAGTTTGTCTAAATGTTTGTACACAAAAGACTGGATTTCACTCAATCATTTTTAAAAAATGTCATATATTTTTTAATTTTTAAACAAGCATGTTTTTTTAATTAATATTTTGTGTTCACTATAATAATAATTAATGCACTATAATTAAACAACCACATTTCCTCAACTCTCCCATCGACTTTTGTGAAGTAAAAGAGCTGAAACCTTAATCATATGGGTAAAAAATGACAGGGTGACACTTAAATCCACGTTAAGAATATTGTTTTGGCAATGGTTAAAAGTTATTTAAAAATCATAATTAAGCGAGCTTTTTTTGCTTGAATTAGGATTCATTCGAGTTTATAATCGCTTTGAAGTGGGCACTTTCTATCACAGAAGCCTATTTAAAATATAAATGATAACTTTTTTATATGTTTAAATTTATTGCAACAGAGAGGAAAAACATTTTTAGAAGGGATTATGGGAGTCAAGGCATTTACAGGGCTTATGACCTGTCATTGGCTGGTTTAAGTGGCCACTTTACACACTGTGTAACATTCACCTTTTTGCCAATGTTTGAACATCCACATTTCCTCAAATCTTCCATCTGTTGACTTTTGTTAAGTGAAAGAGCTGAAACCTTTATCGTGCGGGTGAGATTCGTCCGGCTAAACCAATTCACCTACTGGGCAACGCCTGAAAACAATTTTTCAATTTTTTATACTTCTTCTTTTACCAGGTAGTTAATTCATAATGTCTTGAGTATGTCCAAATGCTTGCAGACCGGCTGGATCCTCTCCCTGGAATGTTATTAATATTTGAGTTTATTGCAACAGAGAGAAAAAACATTTTTGAGAAGGGAATATGGGAGTCTAAGCATTTACAGGGCTTATGACCTGTCATAGACTCCCATATTCCTTTCTCAAAAATGTTTTCCCTTTTTGTTGCAAAAAAATAAATATGAACAACTCCCTAGGTAGAGGATCCAGCCAGTCTGTAAGCATTTGGACATACTCAAGACATTGTGTATTTTAAATGTTTATCATTGTGTATATGTCATTCATTGGTTTTTTTTATCATATGATGTCGATATGGTAAGTAGGTAGAACATACCGAGGTAAGATACAAAAAGTTAAGTATACCGTCTCGTTATATACAGATGAAGATAACATTCATAATTGAGGCCCTGACATTGGTTGATCTAAGTGATCTTTTCCACACGAATTATTAACTTATAAAATATTTGCCAAAAACTTGTAGTTTTTATATTTGAAGATTATTAAAATTGTTCTTACAAAATATCAAATATTTCACATTTTACTAACAACGAAAAGCTAATAGTGCTCTTTTTTAATAAAAGGGGAATAAGTGGCCATGAACCGGAAACTTATGATACAAAAGATCCTTATCATCCGAATGTAAATATTTTCTCATAATGCTTTCAAATGTGAGCTTACGGCCTTTTTTCAAATGGCACCCAAGGTAATCTTTATATGGAAATCGAAAAGAGTATGTACACCTCGATGAATCCGAAAATACGCTTAAGACGCCAAGACGATGTATTCAGAATACAAAATAATGTATTTTTTCAAGCGGAAAATATGTTTACACACTTTTCTTAACAATTTAATAACCTTTGGAAGTTCCTTTGGCTAAGGGATACGGAAAGGACTAAATCTAGAAGTTGGCTAAGATTTACCATATTTCAAAAAACACATGTATCTTTATGAAAATGGGTCATTGATTCGTATTTTGTTATCAAATTCCGTATCGAAAATAAATTCTAATGCGATGTTTTTAAAAATACTTCAAATACGCGGCATATTCATAAAATAAGTGTACTGTGGCATGAGGGGCTGTGGTCTTTCGTCCTGCAATCCGTTTCCTACTCGCGCAAGGAATAATACCTACTAAATTTATTTCGCGAATCAAAACAGTTTACGGCGAAGGTGATATGGGTGAAGAGAGTTTTAAAGAAAATCCTAAACCACAATATCAGGCAAAAAAAAATTTAACCGACGAGCAGATGCAGGCAGAGCTTCTGAACTGGTGAAAAGAGCTGGTGGGAGAGTTTTTCGAGGAGAGCTTAAATAGTCTATGCCACGGCTCATCGCGTGCGTTGAACTGAATTGAATTATGTGGAACAATAGTCAATAAGTGTAGACATCATCTTGTATTTTTTTTAATACACATTTTCTAAAAAAATGTAAAAATTTAGTACACTTACTTTCAGAACATGCCTAGTACACAGTTAAACAGCACATAAAATATCAAATTTATGCAAGAAAGAGTGACAAACTTTTTAATTTAATCAATTTTGTAACGAAAAAACCTACCAACAACAGGGAAATATCACACACTACGAATACCGATAAAACATATAAAATATAAATAGAACAATTCATTGTTTATTTAAAATCAATATGGGTATTGTGGAGAAATGTTTGCATACATAACTTTGAAAAATAAATTATTTAAAAAAATAAATCACCAGAAAAACGCAACATGTTTTGCATTGATAATTGTGACGTCAAAATTCGGATG
The DNA here is from genome assembly GCF_059751315.1 of Micrasema longulum. Lineage (NCBI taxonomy): Eukaryota > Metazoa > Arthropoda > Insecta > Trichoptera > Brachycentridae > Micrasema > Micrasema longulum. The sequence goes on from NW_028277527.1 coordinate 500,287, forward strand.
TATTGTTTGTTAACCATAATAAATAAAATAAAATAATCATAATATTTTTAAGAAATAAAATAAGAACGATCCACAAAGTTAGTGCTACAAACATCCAAAATAATATTAAATATTATTCTGCTTCCGAAAATGTGTATTTTCATAACATAGGGAAATATCAGTTTTTTTTAACATTTTTTAAGTTATAAGTATGAAATACCATCGAGCGAAAAAAAATTTTTTTGATCTTTGATTTGATTTTTGATTTTGATCTTTTTTGATTTTTGATCTTTGGTTTGTAACATTTCTTCTGTTTTTCAAATCATTTATCATATTTAAATACCGTGTGTTTTTGGAAGGTCCTAGCTTCCATTAGAAACAATTTACCAAAAAAGCCAAACGATATTTTTTTTGAACCCGTGTAAAAACTACATTAAATTTTAATCAGTATGAATGATTTTTCTTTGGATATCCTATAATTTATTTTTTATTCTCATGTACTCGTATTTAAAATTATATAAACTCTTATAAATAAACAACTTCAACAGTGTAAGTCACTCTCCAAGAAGAAGAGTTAGTCTTTTTTTTGTAGAGTTACAGTGATAACACTAACTAGATGTATATAGATTTTTTTTTAACATGTACCTTTTATGAAATTTATTAATAAAAAAAATATATAAATATATAAACACGCTTATGGTAAATATTTAAAGTGTGTTTTAAAAACGTTGCTCGAGTGATATATTCCAGAAAGAAAATACGAAAATACGTTTCTATAAAGAAAAATGAGACCGCGTTTCTTCTTCTCTCTCTTGCCCACTTTACAAGGCATTAAGTTGTCAACGTCCTGGACGTCCGTCAACTGCTGACTGTTCGTTAGCAATTCCTGTCAGAACTACGGTACCCAAACCTGATTTGGGAAGATGCACAGACTGGCAGCTGAAGGAGATGCGTGCCTTATAAAGTAGGCAAGCAAGTTTAGAGGATACGCGGCTTCATTTTTCATCATAGAAACATATTCTCGTATTTTTTCCTGGAGTATGGCACTACAGAAACTATTTTTTAACACACTATAAATATTTACTGTTAGCGTGTCTCTATTGTTTTGATTTTTTGATCAACATTTTCTAATGGAGGCTAAAATTGAAAATTTTTCAGTGGAAGGTTTATTCATGTTAAAAATAAAACTTTTACGATTTTAAATAAAAAAAATATTACATTTTATAGATATATAAAATTCTTACACATGTACTAAAAATCAACAATGTGGAATCAGAAACAAATGTTTTTTTTAATGTTTTAAATTAACGAATTTTCACAAAAAAGAAATATCAATGTACATACTTTTGTGATAGGAATGTATGAAAAATTTATTTATGTTGGAAATTAAATAAGTTTACTTTTGCATGAAATCATTTTAAGCTGATTTTTGTAAAATTATATGTCTACTGACATATCTAAGTACCTATGTAAACATACACATTTAGGTATTGACCTCATATATATTTTTTACATACATAATAGCGCAAATAAAGTGATAACAAAATATATTTCACACAATATTATTTTATTATTATTATTATACTTCCTTTTTCTTGGCCGAAATCATGTTTTGTTTTTGATTTTTTTTCGATTTTAAAAAACTTAACACCCAAAAAAAATATCTAGATATTTCGCTTTGTGAAAACTCTATGTCGTGTAGTTATTTCGTTTTGTAAAAATTCACGATATTTGAACCGCTACAACTTCGCATGTATATTGTTTTGTTGGAGTTTTATTTCACCAATCGACAAAGCTCACATGGAAGAACCAATTCCAATAAAAAACGCATTTGGTTTTTTTTGTAGAAATTTCACTTTGTGAAAACGGCCCTCAATTGTCACTGAAATTAGCAGCGTCCATAATCTTATTTCTTTGTTCGTTACAAAGTCAAACAACCGCACACCCAAGATTCTTTTGAGACATCTATTTTTAAAGCTAAGTATTTTGGTGTTTTGGACCCTAGTGGGGTGTCACAATACGCCTCCAAGAAAAAAGGGTATTACGCATTTGTCTTTTCTTTCTATAATTAAAGAAACAATTATTATTATGGTAATAACTATACAGCAAAAATTCCGATAGAAATATGCTATAAAGTGAAAAGTGAAATATTTTTGATAGGTATTTTAAATATCTGGAAAGATTAACTTTACTTTTCAATCTTAACATTCTCTAACTCGATGAAATTTATAGTATGAACATGAAGTAGTTTAAAATATTACTAAGATCAAAGTTTGATACAAGTTAATCGGCATTAAGTAGAGGAGATGTACCGAATATTGAATAGCTTATGGAAAAATTCTCATCAATTACAATCAAATTTATTATTAAGTTTCACACATTGAAATTTTCGGGAACATAGTTATGTAATGTAAAATGACATGGAAGTATTTTTTCTTAAACATACAAATGTCATCATTAACAAAAAAGCAGAACAATGGAAAAAAAATATTTTCAATAAAGTGCTCCTAATATGGGATATTGTGATTTTTCAATTTTTCACGATATAATGCCAAAGTGAAATCGATATTATGGGTACCGAACACTTGATATGGTACCAATGGTGGCAGGTTTTTCACTGGATTCACTTTTTGCCTTTGATTTCTCGTCATTTTTCAAATTTCCTCTTTGCTTTTGCAAGCCTTCGTGTTATATTTTATAAGAAGCCTGGAACATGTATATAATATTTAAAAAATAAATCATTTTGGTTCTTCTAGAATAACCCATTAGACACTAAATTTTAGATAATACTCCATATGTCCCATATTAGAAACAAGATCAGTACAAACAAATATAATATAATATATTTGCAGAAAAAAACCTACTCTACCTACTTAATATCAAAACATTAAGAAAACGTAAAATTTAGACTTTAATATTGTTGATCAGTAATAGATTGATAATTTTGTGGGGAAATAATATTAAAAATAACAAAGTGTAACTTACATAAATATGAAATCGAAAAGGCATAAAAACGTAATCACTATCTCTGACGCTTGTTGTGCGTCTGGTATTCAGGTGTTTACTCATATGTTTTGGTTGGTCGGTGGGGAAGTGGACACGCTGGGTAAAAGAGGGCATTCTTGCTTAGTTTTTGAGAAATAACATCATCTCATATTAGGGACGTTTGCCATATTCGGTACAACTCCTCTACTTATAACTTATAAAACTTCGCCTCAGCTACCGGATTTTTTTTCCGTTTCACGATGAAAACTTTTATTACTTTTAAAATGAACTGATTACTTTTTTAATACTAATATACGTCACGGCTTGAAGTTTCATGGATGGTTCTCAAACTTGGGAAATATTTTTATATTTTGAAGTGTAGAAGGTGCGTAACCAAATGGATAATTTTAACATATTACAACAGAGATGAAAAATAATTTAGAGAAAGAAATAATAGTATCTAAACATTTACGGTGCTTATTACTTGTCGTTGACTGGTTTAGACAAATATTATGTTAAACTTTTTTAAATTTTATTTTTTATTTATTTTAACAATAAAATGGCATAAATATATTGTATAGTTTTTCCACTTTCATTTTTATCTATAAGTATACTAGTCTCAACTGGTCTTTTTGGTGTTAAAATTGTTGTGGACTTAAAAAAAAATAAACAAATCAGTCAATAATGTATTCTACTTATTTTTTTTCTCGTTAAATTAGTCAATTTGATTTATTAACAATATATTCATTTATATATTTATTGAGATACAAGTCCCAACTCCACGGAACCAAAGTCCTGTGTTGAGTTGAGATAAATATATTTATAAAACTTTTACAGTCATATTTACTACATATAACAAAAACATAATTTAAAAATATTCTATGTTGTTTGAGAAATAGTTGAGTACTTCAACTATTTAGTAAGTACTTCAGTTTACGTTGGAAGAACATCAAGAAATTTTGATATTCGTGTTAAAAAACATATGAGGTGTCTTCACAATTATAATATCTCCGAATTCGCAAATCACATAATTAATTTAAATCATTGCTTTAATAATAATACAGGAATTAAAATCTTACAAAAAAATAGTTAGGGGTTAAAAGTAAATAATATGGAAATATTTAAAGCTTTAAAAATAATGTTCCTTTGATCAATAATCAAATAACTTTTCAATATAGCCCATTATACGTTGTTTGTAATTATCACCTTATACCTATTAAACTCACGCCCCTCCTTAAAGTTTTTCTAGCGTGAAATATTTCCATGCAATTTATTTTTAACCGTTTATTATTTGTATGAAATATTTAAACTGCTGTGTTTTTATTAAAATCATAATGAAAATTGATTAGGCGATTCGCGAATTCGGAGAATGCAATTGTGAAGACACCTCGTATGTTATTTAACACGAATATAAAAATTTCTTGATGTTCTTCCAAGGTAAGGTTAGATTATGGTTCATTCGTTATCATACATTAATTTTCCCGAATAACTTTTGTAGACATTTCAATTATTTTTTCATTTGTACGTTGCATTGTATTGATAAAACTCGTTTATTATATCCTTGCGATTGAACGCACATTCAATATTTCAAAATAAGAAAAACTCGACTCAATAGCATTCCATATTAGTATTCAAAGTACTCCATGCGAGATATCATATCTTCCCGCTTTCATACCAGAAATGCGTCTCCATTTTAAAAAGTTCTTTAGGATTAAGGGATGTAGGTAAAATGAAGGTAGGTTATTGGCATTCGTAAAGATTTGAAAGTAAAATAAATTAGAATTATGATTGGAAAATATTCCAATGTATTCCGGTTGAATATGAATGTAATTTCATGGAAAGTTCCTCAAAATAGTTGATTTCTGGGAAAAGTCGCATGGCTGCTCGGTTTTGAAAGAGAAACCTATTCTTTTGCTGATTTAGAAAAACATTTATTAATGTCGTCATTGTAGAACCATAGAACTGAGTTGGATCTATGAATGTTTGTGTATTTTTAAAATACCAAATTCAATAAGTGATGTCCTTTCTCTGTAACAAACAATTTCCTTAGATGTTTCCTTCCGTGTCAATAGAAACAATAATCTTTTGCACGTCAAATCTTTCAAACCTAACAATGGATTTGATTCCCTAATGTCAAGAATGTGTACTGGATCTGTTTTTGTTTTGCACATCTCTTGTTTATGTCAAGAAGAGTGTTGAGGGATGCCATGGCTAAACTGAGCTACTGTATGTCGTATTATCTATATTTTTGTTTTAATTTACTGTCCTTAGCTTAAATATTATTTTGTATGTTTATAAATTATTGTTTGTTCAAATAACATGTTAATAAACTATGCCAATTGGCTTAGACCGTTAATAAAAATAAAAAAAATACTAATTCTTAGGAGACCACGTGATGTTATCACAGTTCCGTGAATAATGTCGCAAATAGAGATTTTCGAGGTTCAAACCCCGATTTATCATCAAGTTCTTTTTTCTCTTGGGTCTAAGTAATTTATTTATTTTTTATGTAATTTTTTTTGTTTTACTACAATAAACATATGTTATAAAACAATATTTTAAAAAAAAAGCATGATTACATAGCAATGAAATACCTATTAAAAGTAAAAATAGTAAATAAAAAAATCCCACAAAGGCATGGTCTGTTCCTGGGTTAATAAGAAAATGTTAATGAATTTGACATGTTACGGTTAGCTGTCTTGTGATGACGACATCCAGCTGTACTTTTATTTTTTTGACTGCTTTCCTGGTAATCTTCTGTTGCTAGGGTTTTCAGCCCTAGCAATTTTCGCAAGTCACGTATTTTCCACGCAATCCCCATGGTCCCTTCGGGAGGGAATTTTGCTTTTTTTACACAACACTATGTCTTCAACACCACTAACAGACCTTATTGTCTGATGTTTTGAGCCGATTGCTAAGAGTTCTGCCTTCTATGGAGCATGGATTTTTCATTTTCACCACTCTGAAAATGCTTTCTCTCAATTTTTTAATATGGTTCTTTAATTTATTTATTTATTTGGCAAATTGTAGTCTACATATTAATGCAGACTACAATTTATGAATAACGAGCTGTTTAACCTTTTACGTCATGCAGACTGTAAATATAAGTTAGAAGTGAGTAAATGAGTTGTAAACTAACTATGTCCATTCCAAAGAACATACAATATACCTATCAGTACGTTGCCAACTCTCGAGGCGATTGCTCGCCTGTTTGTTTCAAGAAAAATACAGCGACCATGTCTGAAGTTATGAAGTTATGAAGTTGGGACAAGGAAGAGCTTAGTGTGGATAAATCATGGAAGTCGTGTTAAATGTTTTTAATAATTTGGTAAATTACAAAGAGACTTGTTGCACCTATAAATGTAGAAATGACGTTTTTATGTCGAAAAACTGGTAAAAGAAAAGGTGTCATCAATCACCAACATTGAGTGGAATAACGTTTGTAGACATGTATGCAAAATAGAAACTGAATTTTAGGAACGGAACGTTGCATTTGATGATTTCACCGAAAACCGCGATTAGTTTTTTAACATGTCTGATGACACATCGGATTGTGATGAGTAGATAATATTAATAACAATAGTTGTAGTTGAATAATGTACACGTGTTAAAAATAAAACTTATTTTTATCTACTTCATTATTTCATACTATTATATTTTTGCAACATTTACTGCACATATGTATTATACATTTTTTCCAATTTTTTTTTATTTTTTTTATTACATTATTTTTGTAACGTTTTATTTTCACTACACTTACAACATATGATTGATACATTTTTTCACTGTGATATTTTCTTACTATGTTAATTTTACTCCACTTTTATTTATTATTTCATATTAATAAATTTCATAAAAGGAACCTGTTTTTGAGAAAATTCTATTCAAATCTACTTTTATATATCTAGTAAATGTTATCACTGTAAGTCTCCAAAAAAGAGACTAACTCTTGTGCTTGGCGAGTGACTTACACTGTTGTAGTTGTTTATTGTTTATTATAAGAGTTTATATAAATTTAAATACGAGTACATGAGAAAAAAATAAAAACATAGGATATATAAAGAAAAAACATGAAACAATAATATGTACATTCATACTAATTAAAATTTAATGTTGTTTTTACACGCGTTCAAAAAATTTCTTTAGATTTATTTATTTGTATATTATTTTGAATAATTTTTAGTTCATTGGGAATATTATAATAATTTTTTACACCTTTGAAGACAAAGCTATTTTGACCATGACTTGTGTAGAATTTAGGAATTTTAATATTATTTTGGTATCTGAGTGACTTATTTATCTCAAATTCTTTTATTTTTTCTTTTTTATATATTTGTATAATAGAATTTATTTTATAAAGAGTGTCTACTGTATGAACCTTAAACATTTTAAATAGACTTTCCGTTTTGAATGTTGAGGGTTTCTTACTCTTTCATATTTTCACTAAATTTAATGTATAATTTATTTGGTACTTTTTGAATTTTTATGATTTGTTTATAATAAAACGTATAAATCAAAATATTTTGTTTAAATGTTCCCTTGCCTTGATTTTATACTTATATCGCCTACATTTTTTTATTATACGCGTCTGCCAGACTTAAAATCCGACATCTATTTCATTGTCACTTTATTATCCTGGGGACTATGTTTAAATCAAAATTTCAAGTAAATAGTGTAAAAAAAAAACTTTTAAATTTGTATTTTTACACTGTGGTCACTGTGTAAGGCATGAGCGTTGAAAAGATTATATGCCAATAGCTTTTTCTGCGTGTAAAAAAATCATAATACTAATCTACGCTATATTTAGTAGTTTAAAAATAGAATTGTTTTTACGTAATCCCTAAAACAAGTATTTTTACATCCTAAATCGTTAAAAAGCTTTAACATTTTAATAAATTTATGAAAATAGCTTAGTTTTCCGAGGGGTAATCGCTCGTTTTATAACACCGTTTTATTTTGGATATTTTTATAAAACCTTTTAAATTTTAAGTACTGTTGGCGTATTTATTTAGGTTTCGATTCGATAGGAAAAAAAAGAGGTAACAAAAGGTCTCTGGTTACAAAAAATAATTAATTATACATTTTTTTATTTCTCTATTTTAACGTCTTTGGTCATTTATTTATTTTAAACTTCAAGTACTAAGAATAAATACTTGAGCGTACTTTAGGCTTAAAGCAGTATCTTCCAGCCAACCAAAAAATTGGCTGGTCAAAAGAAGAGACTGGTCAAAAATTTCTACTAAAAACATAAATACATATCAAAAGATACAAACATATTATGTTAAAATAAAAATATAAAATAACCTAAAGAATAAAAAAAAACAATGATTTTTCAATTGAGAGATAATGCTTGCACGTGTAAAAATTAATAAAAAAAAATAAAAGCACATTTTTTCATACGTAATAAATGATTAGAAAATGTAGAATTAGATAATGAGTTTGGAAGGAGAGAGAAAGAGTAATAAAAGAAAGAGAAAGGGATAAAATAATTACATTTGAGGAATAAAGGGAATTCAGGATTCTGGAGATATAAAATCATGTTTCAGGCGCTTCTTAAAGGTGGGTGGAGGAGGTGCATTTTTTATATGAAGAGGTAGCTCATTCCAAAGTCTAGCGGCTTAGGTGGAAAATGAATAGCTGAAAAATGATATGCTATGTCGAGGAATGGAAAGTGTTCTCTCTTGATAAGAGCGAGGCAAAAGACCGTGATCAGAAAGGTTAATGGTATTCTCAGCAGTTGTTATGAGAGAAGTGTGTATAGAGAGAAAAAGATATGAATCTAGTGTAATGGAAAAAATCAAATTGTCAAATAACTGAAATATTTAAATGGTGAATGATAAAAAAAGAATTCTAAAAAATTAAACACAACGTTGTACACAAACCACCAGCCACTAATATTTTATGTATCGTTGGTATTGCTATGGCAGTGCCCAGCAGGCTGCAAAATTTTAGGCAATTTTTAGAAACTCTCATTTGAACCGCTGTCGTGTCGATAATTTTAATAATGCCTCTTGTCTAAGGGTTTCATCAAGCTTCTAACAGTTGTCTCGGAGTATACGAAATCTAAAATCGTTCGGGATACTTACCTTGACGAGTAAAATGCGTACAAAAGCAGGCGTCTTTACGAGCTATTTTGCATTTATACAATTTGTATAAATGAAGGTATAAAATGATCACTTTTACGTTTTAGTCAACGAAATATAAAATATTGTAGTGGAAAACCCCATTTTTTATCAGAAGGAATAGAAAATAATCATAACTTCAATGAAGACACTGAATTAAAAGTACTTCATGTTGAAAATAAAATATTAAAATTAGACAACTTAGAAATCTTAGAAATTAAAAAAGCGATTCATAATAAGAAAACAATAATTAATAGCCAAATAACCAATATTTATTTTAGTCCTCTCCTGTCTTACTTCGAAAATAATGATATCAAATTACCACTCGTATAAGAAAGAACCACTTGATTTATTAGGTCCACGTGTTGTATTTAGTGAACGTGATAGAAATAAAATAAAAAGGAATCAATTCATTAGTTACGTAAACCTTGACAAAGAAGCTTGTTTGCTTTGAAACCGGTCGGTGAAAAATAAAAATTAGTGGTTAAAAACAAAGTTGTTTTATTTAAATTTATTTCAACAGAGACGGAAAACATTTTTGAGAAGGGAATATGGAAGTCTAGGCATTTACAGGGCTTATGACCTGTCATTGGCTGGTTTAAGTGGCCACTTTACACAATGTGTAACATTCACCATTCTACCCATGTTTGAACATCCACATTTCCTCAACTCTTTCATCTGTTGATTTTTGTGAAGTAGAAGAGCTGAAACATTTATCACGTAGGTGAGATTCTCACTGACAGGTCATAAGCCCTGTAAATGCCTATACTTCCATATTCCCTTCTTAAAAATGTTTTCCCTCTCTGTTGAAATAAATTTAAATATGAACAACTCCCTAGGGAGGAAATCCAGCCAGTCTGCAAGTATTTTGACATAATCAAACATTGTTTATTTATTTATTTTATTATAATGAATAACCACAAAGTTAGTGCTTCAAATATAAACTTTACAAAAACACTTTCTTCAAACTTAATTTTTTCATTCCCTTCGATACGGAAATAAAAATATAACTAGGTTAGTGATCTTTTATAACTGTCAACATTAAGCAAGTTACAAAATGTGAATAAAAATAAGCGAAAGATTAATTAAAATACGAATATTTAAATAAATACTTTAAAAAGTGATAAAAAAAAGGCAAAAGATTAAATCATATATAGCAACAATAATTCTCTAATTCTGCTAATTCTCCTCTCGAAAACGCTTAGCGACTCTCCAAAGATATCAATGTTTTTTGAAATGTCTTTGTGTTAATATAAATATAAAATAATAAAGCGATAAAAATTAATAATGTGGGAATATTTTACGTTAGGTAAGCTTTAATAAATAATGTTCCTTTGATCAATAATCAAACAAACTTCCAATATAGTCCTTTATACAATGTTCCACTGTAATGGTCACCCTATTAAACCTATTAAGCTAACCCCCTCCCTCCATCCCCTCTACTTTTTTTATGAATTCTCAAACAACAGTATTTTCATAATTTAATCAGTGCATGTTTGCCCTAATCAGTGAATGCGCTTATTAAAATGCACGTCGTGTTCGTTTTATATTTTTGTTCAGGTGTACAGTGGGTTTTGCATGTTGGTTTAATTGGTGTTCTGGCGAAAAGAAGGGTACGTCTCGAAACCGGTAGACATAGAAAAGTCGGTGGGTGGTTAAATACAAATATTTAAAAACATTCAGTCTTTGTGTTACTTGTTTTACCGTCCACACATGCGAGATACGGATTATGGACATTTTGTTTTACAGGTTAATTGATCACTCTAAATATATATTTATAATAAAATCGTGATAAGAGATCGAAGGTATAATTGAACGTAGTTATGCAGAAAACAGCCAGCCATAGAAAAGTGAAACTAAGATAAAAGCACTTTTGTGAAAAGACTGAATAATCACACCTCCACAACAGTTGGAATGTTTTTTTTTTTTTACAATAAACATAAGTGATAAAACAGAGTATTAAAAAAATGAAGCATTATTACATAGCAATGAAATACATTTTAATAGTAAAAATAGTAAACTTAAAAATCCCACAAAGGCATGGCCTGTTCGTGGGTATACAAGAAAATGTTAATGAATTTTTTCTCTCATAATAAATAATGGACAGATTTTTATTTAAAAAAATGATAAACAATGAATACTTAAGTTTTGTCTACCAATCAATAATCTAATTATGTATTTGACCAGTTTCAATGATTTTTAAAGTACCATAAGATTTTTCTAGTGCTGTGGGTTTTTTTCTGCAAATGAAAAATGCCGTTTTTGTGATCGACACTACTTTCAGGAGGTGATTAATACAGTTTCTTCTATGAAAGCGGCCTGACTGTTTTTAGCAGAACATAGAGTTGACCTCACTGCACCCGATAACATCAATATATTTTTATTTGTGGCTGCTTTCTGCAAAACAACGTTCAATTTTAGTAGTTGTACAGTATATTATGTTAAACACTAGCGGTTTCTCCGCAAAGCTCTGTAGCGTAAAGCTTTCAGTCGACAAAATATTAAGCTTTCACAAGTCCTTAACTTGCCTTGCAGGTTTTATGGCACCTGTTTCAGCCCTTTCCGGTTCTTTTCTTAAACTTTCTTGCAAGTTTCCTGTCGTAACGCTCTAACTTTGAACGTTTGCGTAATTTGATGGTATTTTATCGATACTGGAGTATTTAATTTAGGATTTGCGGTCAAGTTTTCCAATATCCCGATATCGCGGAATAAATCTAGGTCCTTATTGACGAAAGATAGAATGTAGGACTATGAGCAAACGTGCTTGATAGACAACCCGAAACTTTCAATGAATAAACATATTTATTTATTTTAAATATTCAAGTTTTATAGTGAAAATTCTTTGTGAAAGTTTAATATAACTTATTATATAAATAAAATCCGTATACATAAGATATCCAGTGACCGGATTCAGAGCTATCGCGAATGGTATCTTAATTATAAAATTAAATGTATTTATACGAAACCAGTAAGAATAGAGAATTCAAAATTATATTATAGTGTTGTGTACTTTTTTGTTGGAATGGAATGGTTGGTTTGACTTACTACAGTTTCGTTGTAAGGTTCCGTGAAATTAAATGAAAGATTCGCCCTCTTTATTCTGAGATTTAATAGATAATAGATGAATACAATATTATACAAAAAGCAATTAGATAAAGTACAACACTGAATGAATTTACCGTGACACGAATTTATTTTAAGTGGGTAATTTAAAAGTCTTGGAGAGATCAAAACGCTAACGAACTGAAGTCGACGACGGACCCGGAGATTCTGGCGTGTCTCGATCGTGCCAGCGTCAAGCAGTTCCGGCGTCCCTTGCGCGGTGTTGCTAGCGGTTGGAATGATGGCAGCGTGAGTGCGCATATTTATTTATTTTCAAAGCATTAACTTTTTGCTCCAGTAATTTAATTAATGTTAATAAATAGGAGTATTCAACCGCTTACCGACTTTTTATGCCTTCCGGTTTCGAGACGTACTCATCTCTTCGTCAGGAGACTCACTCCACCAACATGCGAATATAAAAATACACTTTCATCTTTACCGACACCGTAGTATACACAGTCTTTATTAAAAATACATAAATTACATGCAGAGTCAAAGGGGATGCAAACACTACCATGACTGAACATGCGCTAAAATTAGGTTAATAATATAGTGATATGCCACAGAATGTGTAGGAAAGGGAGGTTATGAAGGGGAGGGACTATGTGGTTACATATAAAAAGTGGTAAAATACTAATATTTACTAACATTAATTAAATTGTTTTTGTTTGAAGGAAAATTCTACAAAATGTTGCTTACTAGTGTTAGTTTAAATACATTAAAGTTCTTGATTATTCTATCCAGGTGAACCTAACGATTGTCAATGAGGACGTCTAAAAAATAAAGTAATGAAATATAATTAGTAAATTTATTATAACGGGTACAACAATGGGGTACTTATTTATTTATTTATTTTATTTACGAAAGTTAACCATTTATACAGATCATAGGACATGAATATGTGTTGTCTGTTCTACATTGAATTATTTTTTTAATCTACTGATTTCAAGGATTTTCCATTTAATTTATTTATCGCGTTTTTAAGAAACATGTATTCTAAATTAAAAGGAATGTTTATGTTCTATTAAATGGTGGTTAACATTAATATTATCTTTATTATTAGACCAGGCCACGATTACAATCGGAAGTTAAAGGCGTCATACCTTCACCATGATGGTATAGTTGAACCGTTTTGTATACATAAGTAGCATGTCTTGTTCATTATATTTTTACTTTATTTTTATTTGTACGTATTACGGATCACATATATAAATTGTACTATATAATATGTGTTTTTAAGAAATTAATATAAATATTTTTTTTTTGTAAATTTATGTTTTTAATATGTAATTTTTTTAAATGTTGAAATAGAATCATCATTATTTGCCTGTCCATACCGTATGGTGCATACGGCACTGCATTTGCTTTCCAATTGCAGCTTATCTAAATCTAAAACAATCTAGGGCCAGCATTATTCCTAGTTTTTACAAATGATATTGTTGAATGTATTATTGATGTCGAATTTTTAGTTTTTGCTGACGACATTAAGATTTACAAGTAAATAACAAATGAAAGTAACTGCTACTCACTTTAATCAAATTTAGATAGATTAAATAACTGGTGTATCTCCAATAATTTGTTTTTAAACGTTGATAAATGTAAATTATTATTTTTTTGTAGAAACAAATCTCAAATTTTATTTCCGTATTTAATAAACAACATTCAACTGGAAAAAGTCACCAAAATTCGAGATCTTGGTGTCATATTTGACAAAAAACTTAAATTCAAAAGCCACATTAACCACGTTTCTTCTAAAAGTATGAAAACTATGGGTTTTATTCTTAGAACCATAAAAGATTTTGAATCAGTTAAAATAATAAAACTTTTGTATATACCCTTAGTTAGAAGCCAATTTGAGTACAACCCTTTTTTTTTACAAAATTCACATAAATAATGTTGAAAGAGTCCAACGAAAATTTTTAAGATCCATTAATTTCAAACTGCATATTCCTTTAGAACAAATTAATTACATGCATTTGTTTAAAAAAGAAATTTACCTACTCTGGATGATCGCAGGACAATAAATGACCTAATATTTTCATACAAAATCACTGATTCTAAATTTGATTGTTGCGAACTCCTGAATTAAATAAATATTAATATACTAACACGTAGAACAAGACAAAATACTCTTTATTATTGTCACTCTTCTCAAACCAACTATCTTTGTTACTCACCTATAATGCGTATACACAGACTAGGAAATGATCTTACCTCTCATATTGACATTTTTAACTCGAATCTCTGAATTCAAACCATCTCTTTAGTAAATATTGTGTGATGTTCTAGAGTAACGATTAACCAATTATTTGCATAAGTTACTTATAATAATGAGCTGGTGTTAACTCATTTTATATTCAAAATATACCGACTTTTTTATATCTTTTGTATGCTGATAAACAAACAGGTATAGATATTTTTTTCTAGTTATTTTTCTCTTTATACCCATGTTTCAAAAACGTTTTTTTTTTTGTATATCTAACTAACCTATTTTATTTTTATATTGTAAAAAGCACTTGTGCCGTATAATAAATAAATAATTAAATATTTGTCACATGGAAAGTATGGTAGCACTTCTAGAGCCATCTTAAAAACCAATATTTTACTTTCACCATGCCAGGAGTCAAACTCAGGACATTAAAGATGGTAGACGATTGTGCCAACCACTACATAACGAGGCGAGCTTATCTAACGTCCATTTTCGTTTTCAGGATTTTTACCTGAAAGAAGCCATTGAGTCAAAAGCTTTAGTCCAGGATTCTAATTGTTTATTTACACTCCGAACTCAAATAAAAGCCCTATGGGTGTTAATAAATCAATTTGAAAACCAATACTGTGATTTTACGAGAAATAAACCTGCAACCCTAGGCAGAAGGTTTACATAGAAAAAAAACGAACTACACAATATAACATAATTCAAAAAAATATTTCACATATAGTTGATACTTTTTAATGTGGTAGCTTATAATATTATAAAGCTCACATTCTCAAACGTAAAAAGTTTGCATTTTCAATTAAGTATGTTTGAATTGTCTTTGCCAGATTTCCTTTGGATTTCGGAAAATAAAATATTCAAAGGAATATTTTTTCCAGACAAATTATTATTTTGAAGCATGCTCAACCTCAACTCATTTTCACTTTATAGAAATCCTTTTATTTTCCCTAAAATATGCCACGAGTTTCCCTTTACCGGTTGTTTTTTTGACCCAATTTAAGAAGAATTTCGGGAATCTAGAAAAAAAAAATCACTTAAACGCAAAATTTCTTCTTGAATACAAAAGAAAGCATTTTTATCCATTAAGATTATTTAAATTTCATCCGTAGAGTGACATGGAACGATTTTTTTGTGCTAATCAAAAATTTAAAGAAAGAATTATTAAAAATCAAGAAATAATTAAATGAATTTACATAGAATAACGAACAACAAAGACTACCTTGGAAATGTAAAAATACTTCAGGGTTTTAGAAAATATATTTATTTTTTAATTTATTATACAGAGTGATCAGAAGATGGGTGCAAAGCTTTAAGGCGAATATAGTATCGACAATTTAGAACCATTGTTTAAATAAGTTAGATAAGACGAAGTCTAAGCAATTTAACCAAGTTTTTATGGTTTTTTCAAAAATGACCAAAATGTTAAGAAAATAGCTTATTTTTGGTCAAATGAATACATTTTTATTTTATTTAAGTAAAATAATGTGTAAGCAATCTAGCGATCTAATTTAAAGTTCATAAATTTAAAAAAATAATAGTTTACGCAAATATTTTACAAATTAATAAAATTAGAACCTACAAACCAATTTTAAGGAGAAATTGAAAAATTTAGGCAGACTAATTAAAACAAAATGTTTGCTTAAAAAATTACTCTATGTGTTCAAATTAATAACTTTGTTCAATTCTAATAGTTTTTTTTTACATGCATGAACCAAATTGGGGGATTCCCTTAACAATGGCCTTTGACAATGGCCGCCGCGCGCGGTGCAACGGCATTTTCATGAATTCCAGGTAGAACGCCCAGTGAATAGAAAATAGCGATAAGTAGGTACGTTGGTTTTTACACCAAAATGGTCTTAGTTATTAAGACAAAAAAGTCGTGTTCCTTTAGTCAGGGTCGGTCAGTCTGTGTTGAAACAGTTACATCTTTTACTTATTGGCTCATTTTCACTACTCAAACTACTGTTTTTGTGAGTGGGCGTTGTCGTGTTGATTCACAATTTACCGTGTTCAGTTGAAGCCCTTTGCGTTCCTGCACGTGTTATTTGCGTGAGTCTTGAAAAAATTTCATCGTGTCCAGTCGTAGCTTGGCGCTGCACGCGTTAATTTTTGCCATTTTTTACTTAATTATGTTGAGTTGACATTTAGTGCACTCTTAGGCCGTTTTTCTTAATTTTAAGATGGCTGTGGTTACTTTTTCCAATCAGGAATATGCGGATATTGTATTTATGTATAGTAAAGCAGGCGGCAATGGATCTTTGGCGCAACGGATGTATCAAAAGCGCTATCCAGATCACAGGGTACCAAATGTCCGAGTGTTTTCCAACACGTTTCGTCGACTTGCTCAAGATGGGATACACCGCGTGAAACCTGGAGTCAACCCGGGCTGACACAAACCTGACGTTAAGGAAGACATGTTGGCAGCATTTCAAGTGGATCCTACAACGAGTACCAGAACAGTAGCTCGAAATCTAAATATTACACAATGAAAAGTGTGGCAAACAATACACCAAAATGCTAAGTATCCGTTTTATGGCAGGGGTGTGCAAGGTCCAGAAAAGCAAGATTTCCAAAGGAGAATACAGTTCTGCCGTTTCATCGTCAACAGAGACATCGAAGATTCATGGTTCTTGAAATCAATCTTGTGGACGGATGAAAGCAAATTTTCTAGGGAGGGTATTACAAATTTTCACAACCTCCATCAATGGGTAGACAAAGACAACAATCCACATTGGAAGAAGCAGTTGGCATTTCAAGCTGAGGAAATTTTCTATCAATGTATGAGCTGGAGTAATTGGCAGAACGTTGATTGGTCGTCTTACTGGATACTTGAATGGCGAAAATTATTTACAATTTCTACAATACGTTTTACCTGTGCTTGTACAGGAATCCAGTGCCCCGATTTTTGAAATTGACCAAACAGTCACCTTTTAGCAAGATGGTTGTCCAGCTCATTGAACGTTAAATAATCGGATGAACAAATTTTGTTAATCTTAATGACTCCCGAGAGGGTGAAATCCAGTCTTTTGTCTACAAACGTTTGAACATACTCAAATATTGTCATAAAAACCAACTGGTTCAAGAAGAAGTTTAAAAATCGGAAAATTGTTTTCAGACGCTGCCTCGTACAAGAAAAAATTCAGTCAGATGAATCTCTTCGCAACAATATAGGTTTTAGCTCTTTAACATCACTAAATTCAACAAATGGAAGAATTTAAGAAATATGGATGTTCAAAAATAGACAAAATGGTAAATTAGTTCAGCCGGATGAATCTCATTTACATAAAAAAGGTTACAATGTTGTAAAAAAAAATGTTAACATTTTTTTCAAGTATCAAATAAGTGATTTGGATAGTATGATTAACCTTTGTATTAGTAAAGAAAACACATAAATTGGATTATATTTTCCGTAAAAATATGAATTTCATTTCATGTTTAACGGGTTGAGTAAATTTTTTATATAAATTGTTAACTGAGAGGCAAAAGATTTAAATTATTCATTTAAAATCCAACTCCAGTATTTGAAATGTTAAAATTTTCTGTTTGGGTTCCAATAATAATACCACTCCGTACGTACCTATGCAAATTCGATTAAATTCCAACAATTCCTTATTTGAATCTATTAATTTGATTTGAACCCCTCCTTGAGGACTTGGCGTATCCTTTTCCGGCTATCCAAACTTGATTTCCGGTTGATTGGAAGGATGCTGTGAGATCCCTGTCAGATTAAAAAAAATATTTTTCATAAATGAAAAATTGGAAGCGAATAAAATTGATTGGTATCAATTAAGTGTTTTAACGAAAAATATTTGATTTAATATTTTAAGCAATACATTGATATGTAGGTGCTATTAAATATTTGGAGACAAGAAGACTTCTTTTTACCGTTAAGAGAAATATGTATTTTTTTTAACTCAACATCTTTTTCAAACGCCATAATTATTTTCTTAGTAGTGGTAAACGTTTTACATTTGTATCTATTAGATATCTTTTTTTAATTAATCGTCCTCTCTTCATAGAATAGTGTAGAAATTTAGTTAATTTTTATTTCTTAATAAAATACATAATATGTTCATCAATGTTTTGTTTTATAACGAAAATATTATAATATCCCTACAATATGTTCATATACCACTGATTTTCTCGAATTGAACGGTTTGGGTAAGTAGGAAGAAATTGCCTTAATGCAATTTGCCCGCCCTTATCCATATGTATGTATGTAAACTGTTTATGTATATAAAGTACTAAACTCGGGTTGTGGTCCTGTGGCTAGTGTCTCGGACTCATGGACCAAAGGTTTGTGGTTCGAATTCCACTCTACCCCAACTTGATTCTTATTTTCTAATAGTGAGTTATTTGCACCTCGTTGAAAACGGCCTTTAAAATGAAATATTTGGGTAAATCATAAGAACGCAAATATATATATTTATATATTTTTTTAAATAATAAATAAAATAAAAAAATGAACCGGGTACTGATTCAGTGGCAGTATTGTGGACTCACGGGCCAAAAATCCGAGGTTCAAATCCTAATAAACCACAGCTAGATTTTTAAATTTTTTCAATGCAAGTTATTTGCTACTTTTAGGAAATGGTCAAAAAAAATTAATATTTTAGGAAATATTAAGAACTCAAGTATTTCTCCTTTAGGAATATGGAAGTCTAGGCTTACGACCTCCTGTCATTGGTTGGTTTAAGTGGCCACTTTACACACTGTGTAACATTCACCACTCTGCCTATGTTTGAACATCCTTATTTCCTCAATTCACAGCGCTCAACACTCAGCCATAAATTGACACACTTCAGGCAATAAGTATCAAAACGTTGGTGACTCATTGCACGTGAAATTTAGTATCTGCATATAGAGCGGCTCTTCTCTTGTATTTCACGGGTAAGAAAAGCTAGTAGGTACCGAATAGTTATAGATAAGTATTTTTTTTCCCATTTAGTATTGTTCAAACTTCTTTATTTGTGTTTCCTTTCTTTCTTTTTTCGTTTCTTTTCTTGATGTTATTTATAAGTACAAAATATGTATCTTTATCATCTTTAATATCATGCTACTTCTGCCTACTTATAGTAGTTTTAAATAACTACTTTTAGTAGTTTTAAATAATAAAACATATAATTTTTTTATCGTATAGTATTATTCAAAATTGTTTCCTTTTTTTTAAATCTTTTTTAGACCCTTTTAATTTGTCAATAAATAATTTTGTTGTAAATGCTATATACTACTTATAATTATATTTACACGTATATGTATTTAACTGTTTTTAACTTATATGTAAAGGGCACTTAGTGACTTTTGTTTCAACAAAATAAAATATGTTAAAAACTCTTCCATCCATTGACTTTTGTGAAGTATGTGAAAAATATTTTCCCTCTCTGTTGCAACAAATTTAGAACTAAAGAACTCTTCAGGGAGAAAATTCAGCCTGTCTACAACGTTGGGACACACTCAAAACATTGTTAATATAATCATCATTACACGAAAAACATTCACCACAGATACATCTCACGAGTGCTGTGTTCCATATAGTTCAGAGCGAATGTTAGTGCTGTTTTGTTTGTTTCCATTTTCCTGAAAAGCGAACCTTTCCACGTTATACATTCAAAAGAGCGTGAAGAGATTCAGAGATCCTTTAGATCTAAATTTAGCAACAGGTGGGATTTTAAAGAGTACCTTAAAAGAACCTCTGAACAGAAATTATTTAAAAAAAAAACATTATAACGGTTATTTTCAACAGCACGCAGAAGTGCATTCAATTGCAGTAAATTCCGAACATTCCATATATGAAGGCATGATGATGAGTCACATCCTCATTTCCATAACTCCATTTCCATCTTGAAAGGAAAATCAAGGAAAATTTGAAAACGATAAAAAATAACTCGATTAAAAAATGAACTAAACCGTATTTGTTTATGTGGAAAGAGATTATTAGTAAAAAACAGTCAAGGGGATAAATAATCCTACATTATAATTAAAAAATTATATTAATGAATAAAAAACTTAAATGATCCCATAAAAAACCAAGGAAATAAAATAGATTTGCTAGCTATTTTTTTAGAATTTACCAGTCTGATGATGTCGGCCACGACGAAACCCAATCACTGGTGAAAATTACGAATAAAAGTGGAATTGAACTACATACATATTTTTATTATTATAAGTAAATGAACATTTCAAATCAATAATTAACAATATAAAAAGTATACTTAAGTCTCTTTAAGCACTTAAGCTTGCCTCTTGGAGATGCAAAGCGTTAACAAAATATATTTTAATTTGATATACAGGGTGTTCTTTAAACCCTGTCACATCCGAAACCCTGATGATCAGTATGAACAAGTAGACAAATTGGCACATTAAAATATTTTTTAATAAATAAAATCTTAAAAAATACAAGATAAATAAAAAAATGTTTGCTTACTCCTGTAGGGGAGAAACGAGGAGGGGAGAGAAGGGATCATGATACACTGTCAACCGCACGTCCATGCCCCTCTCGCTTCTCCCCTGCAGAAGTAAGCAACCATTTTTTTTTAAATTTATTCGTTCTAAATAAATTTTTTTAACATGCTAATATGTCTTCTTGTCCATACTGATCATCGTGGTTTCGGATGTGACAGGGCTTAAAGAACACCCTGTATTTATAGTTTTAAATACTTAGTAGCATTTTATGGAGATAAAAAGTGTGATTTTATGATTTAGTTAAATTGATTCTTAGGACGCCTCCCCGTATCTTCCACGGGAGTATCTCGTTAAAACGAATCCAAATCTAAGTCGCTCGTTAAAACGAAATCCTTCAAATCTTCTGACGGAGTTCACAAGAACCTCAAGTACGGTTGTAAAGCAAACAAGATTGATAATTCAACTAAGTAAACTTAATCTAATTCATCTGGATTAAAGTTAATCTTTCCGAAAGGCTTTAATTAATTATTTTATTTATTGTAAAATTATCTTGCCATTGGTTCATTTCACGTGCATTGCACAAATACACATGACACGAAAAAAATGTAATGTATAGATTTTACTGAATTAAACATGTTTCCTTTATAACTTTTATGTTGGTTTTTTATATTCATTTTTTAACTTCTTGTACATTAAATCAATTGTTTTATTGGCGGGCTTATTGCCAAATTGCAATTCATTCCAACCAATCAATTCAATACAGGTGTTGAAATACAAACTCTGTTGGCTTATGTATAAATCAATGCACAACTCTGCTCCGAAATATCTAAGGGAACTATGCTTTCCAGATGAACTAGCTGACAGACATCTTACGCTTAGAACAGCTACGTCTACGGCGAGAGAAAAAAAGTGGAATCACTATGTAAAGCGCCCTTAAGGTATTATAATTTGAAAATGGCACTTTATAAGTTAGATTTAGTTCAATGACAATTATAATCACATTTCTATCATTTAAGTTTCAAAACTTTTTCAATAGAAATTCAAAAATTCAAAAATAAAGATCTACAAAAATAGAAATAACAATATTTATTTATATGACAGACATAATGACGGACAATAAATTTGCGACACTAGACAAAGACAAAAAACAATACTTCTGCTCCCAAAGAAAAAAACAAATTACGGACAAAGGCACTATAATTTTCTGGCCCCTAAGCTCTACAACTTTTTAAGTATGGACATATCGGTGAACAAAATTAAAAACAATGTTTTTTAAACTCTTGTCCATAAATGGATTGCTAAAAAGTCTAGACAGGAAGCTAAGGAATATGTTTCATATATCAGAATATAATTTTAATTTCTTGAAAATCCTTACTCATTTTAGGAATGTAGGTATGTTATAGAATCTTTTTTCATATTTCTTTTGAATTTTTACACAACAATTGATGTGAAAATGTGTACTTTTATGATTGTTTAAAATCAATAATACACTGACACTCCAGAACGTGCCTGCAGGTCAATGGAGAGGCTACATCCATAAATAAAAAGGAAATTATATTGAATGTACGTATTGTATGTTAATTTTTTTTGTAAACTATGTATTTGTATTATGTATTGGATTAAATTAATAAGATTAAAAAAATAATAAAAAATATATTTATAAATTACCTTATAGCAAAACTACAAATATCTCAATGAAAAAAGGAAATAAAAAGGAAAGACGAAAAGAGGCTAGATTAAGGAAGAGAAAGCAGATATTTCTATGGGCGTGATTTAATTAAAGATACTGCAGAGACATCTTTAATTTTCGATAGGAGAGAATTCTACAGTTGAACTACCTGAACACTATAGTTATAGAAGAAAGAGAAACGAAGAAATTTAGTCATACGGGAAATTAGATACACTAAATGTTTTTTTACTCGCGCGCGGTAAAAATTAGAGCATTAAATTGTACTGCAAAATTACTTTAAAATGTACTCAAAACATATTAAAAAATATTTCAATAAAAACGAACTATATACAACGATGTCACAAGTTCATATTGATCAACCAATAATAAGGGGCTCGTAAAATATTTCTAGTTTACGGTACATCAACGGACCAATTGACAGAACTAACCGAGAAAAGGCGGAAGAGAACTTTACATGCAGACGTCGCATGCGGAATAATTTCAGAACAACAAAACTTCAAAAAATCATGGCGCTGCGAATACGATACATATTCTTTTTTTAAATTCTTAGTTTAAAAGCCTATTAACAAAAAATTCTTTTTTTAAACCACTGAACTTCATTATTATGAAAAATAAAGAAGAGGTTAACTATAAACCGAGGTATATAGGAGCGTTAGGACTAGGAGGTAATTTTTTTCACGGATTTTATTAATATTTTTCATGTTTACGACTAGGGTACTCAAAAAGTTTATGTATCTTCCCGCAATAGCCTTGTTTCTTGTTACTTCCTCCGGGTCGTCACAAAATACGCCGTACTGGGGGCGTATTTGCTTGCAGTTTAACTTTTTGGCGTCAAACATAGGACAGTCGTGTAGTATATGGAAGGTCGTCCTGAGAGATTAGTCGCTCTCAAGCAAGGGCATCATTATCTATTTTTTGAGCTCGTAGAGATACTTTATGAAATCACCATTTAACGACAGCATTGGTGTTTACTCGTAAGTTCCTCCAAAAGTTTTGGAAAAATCTTGGCATCCTGTAAACTTTTGAAAAACGACTTTTTTACTTTGCCTATATTGCTTGATAAATATATTTCGTCCTGAGTATTACAAACCTTTTTTTAAACTATTTGTGCAATGTATGGCATAGGAATATAGTCATTGGCTGAGATAATTCTCATTCTTCCGTTTGCTCATTTTCCATGTTACCATCATGTGCTTTTATACATGTCATTGAAATTTCGTTTTTAAGAAGTGTGTTAATTAGCTTCCCTGTGCTAAGAAGTGCGTGTCAAGGTGGATTAAAGTAGAATGTAATATCTATTTATCAGGGACAAATCATTCTAGTAAGCAATTATTTGCAGCTTACCGTAGTTTTTGACATTGAAATGTCTTATGTTACATCATTGTTAAGAAAAAATACATCATAAGCCATCATTTGCATTTCTTGGTTTAGTAAAATTACATCATATTTAGTTTGAAACTTCATTCCATACAGCGAGAGTGCGCCTTTATTGGCTAAAATTATTACTACAGGATTAAACAAGCTTGTGCGGCCAAATATAAAATATTATTTTAATACATCTTAAAGCCCCAAATTGTCTTTTTGTGTTCGAAAAATTACTGTTACGATGACTGGTAAATCTTGGAACGTTCCTAAATAAAAATTTCATAATTCACTCAGAAATAATGTTTTATTTAAAGACAAGTTACAATAGTCGCAAGTATAAACAATATTTAAAGACGCTAATGAATAATATAGTTTTATAAATCAGTTTTTCGACGGCTGAATCTTTTAGTTCAATTATTTATCAACTAGAAAATAGACCTTCTTTGGGATGTGCCATACTACCGTGATAAACATTTATCAGAATTTTTGCAGCTTAGCAATCTTAAAACTCACCGCTTGCCACTGCTATTTAGTCAAGAACACGGAGATTTATGATATTTATTAAATTTACATTTTTTATACTTGCAACTTCCTTCCTAATTCAAATTTTTGCTGTCCTACCGTCCTGTGAGCAAGTCATTGTGTCAAGTGTTACGCTGATAAGTCTTTATCAGATATTTGCATCTTCATACTTCTATTTTGGTCAATAAGTATTTAATAAAAAGCCTAAAATATACATTTCATCAACATCTACACGATACTGGTATCTGTGCAACTGTGAATTGTAAAGTGCTTCATAAAAAAACATAAACAGAAGAATTTAAAATAGTAAAGATTTATATACCGTCCACAACATTCTGTTATTAGTGTACAAAACCTGAAAGTCAATAAACTCCTTTCCTAAACGGCCTTTATTCGTCATTCCGTCCTGACTGGAATATCTTCTTCTCAAGCCTTTCTCTCTCCACTGCTGAATGAAGGCTTTTTCCAACTTTTTTCAGTCATCTTTGTGTGCACCACCAGCTATCTAGACAATATTGTCGGTTCATCTTTTGGTAGCCTTTCGACACTTCTTTTATTTGCCCGGGCCTGCACTTCAATATTCGTGGGGCCTATTTGATGTGCCCTGGTCTAGCCATATGACCTGTCCATTTCCAATTTAGATTTGCCACACGGTTCATGACATCAGAAATGTTGGTTTTCCATCAAATTTCTTCGTTTCTTATTCTTTCATAAAGACAAACACTAAACATCTGCCATTCCATGCACCAATGTGTGCATTTACTTTACGGACATTCTTTACTGCAAGGGTTTATGTCTCTAGTCCATAAGTTATCATCTATAGAGTCAAAGACCTTATTTCAGTTTTTTTACTTGCCAATATTCATAAAATCAAATTTAATTTCATTAAGCATTTTTCAGCTTTTAGGCATAACCCTAACTCAATTATAAGGCTGCATATTCTATTTTTATTATATAATACAGAGAAAGCATCAAAGATAAGGCTTTTATCTAGTAATTGACCTGACAAAGTTGAAATCAATAAATTAGACCAGCTGGAAAGCTGCAAAAATAACACGGATATTTTCATTGGGAAAAACGAGGCAATATTGTAAAAATTGTGTAAAATTAATGTTGCTGAGTGACACAATAGACATAATCAAACGCGATTTTCTATTGTACATTTTTTTCTGTGATATTTTTGTGAACCAGGGACGATTGATAACATTATTAAAACTTTTTTTATACACTTGGTAAGGAAAAGAAACTTCCCGTTTAAAAATAATTTGTTCATGAATTCAGTATATCAAATATCCAAATAGGGAAATTGGTACTATGAGTGTTAAATTAGAACTTAGCTTTTTTTAATAAATAAACCAAAAAAAAAGGAGTAGTACATAATTTCACTAACGCTAAATAGTTTTTTAAAAAAGGAAGCGATAGTTTAGTCTGTGTTCTGGAAGGTAAAGAAAACAATTGTTAATGGAGTAGAACCAGATCCTGGACTAGTATTTTTGACTCAATGTTTGCTCTCAGATTTCGAATATGGAAATATGTGAAGATATGTCCTCCTCGTTGTGTAATGATTGACACGTTGGCCTACCATTTTTTGGGTCATCGTTTCAATTGCTGGCAGGGTGGATGTAAAATGTCAATTTTAAATGAAATTTGAAATGCAATATTTTTGTTCCTGGACCGGCATCAAAGCGTAAGACTGATCACTTTACCTTCATGTTACAAATGCGGAAAAGGGGAGGACAATGATGATTAACAAGTAACAATTAAAACATCTATCTTGTAAAAAAATGATAAGTAATTAAGTTTTCATTTTAAATCATTGATATATATCATTCTTCTCTTCACAGTATGTAGACATAGACTTTCATTAATTTCTGTTTTTTTTTATATATTGTTTGTTTCTTTGTTTTTAAAACGAAAAAAATATTCTACCTACAACATGTTCGTATAGACTGTGAAAAGGCAAAATTTACCAAGAAGCCAATTTAACTTATTTTGTTTTTTTTTCAATTAATTAAAACATCTCATACCTATAATATTGGCCTGATTCTTACATACTTTAAATAAATATAAAATGTATGAGATAAATTCCCATATAAGAATAAGAAATATTTTTTATGTTTTTTAAACTTTTTATTTCCTTTTTAAATTACTTTTAAATAAAAAAGTACCTTCTAATACTCATGAACAGGCCATGCCTTTGTGGATTTTTTTTTGTTTACTATTTTTACTGTAAATATGTATTTCATTGCTATGTCATCATTTTTTATTTTTTTAGTACTCTCTTTTACCTGTTGTAAAAGAAACAAAAAAAAAGGTATATATTAATTGAACTTTTATTAGTTAATTTGTAAGTTGGCTACATGTCTCTTAGTAAATTTTGATTTTCCTCCTTCGCGGTAATATATACTTCTTGTTTGCTTACATGGAACGATTTGGGTAGGTGGGAAGAAAATGCCTTAAGGCAATATACCCGCCTTTATAAGTAAATAAACTGTATATGCACATAAAATGTTTAAACAAAACCAATAAATGTTTTTTCTGTGTATGCAGAATTCTTACGTATATACCTATTCCAGTTTGATTTATATACGTTAGGACAAAAGTCACGTATCAAAGGATTCGAAAGAGCATCACGTTTCGTTCATGCCATTATAGAGCAAACGTTCCAATTTATGTCCGACTCGAAGGAATGAGTTGAAATGTATAAGGCTGACAGCTGTTGCTATAACGAAACGTGTCAAAAATAGTTTTAAAGGAAAAAAAAATCGAATGGTGAATTCGCAATATTTAAACCTTTAATAGGTGGAAAAATTGTTACTTGCATGAATTTATTTACACTAGCACAGTATTTAAAGTAATTTGCATTCACAATTCATAAACTGAAGGCAGATCAATGCATAGACAAATAATAAACACATTATTTATATACTAGCTACATCTAAGATGGATCCATTACCGCGCAACTCAAATTTGACCAGTTTAGAGGAGTAGAGATCTGTTTTAACTATTAAAATACTGTGTGAATAAATTATTCATTTTATAGCAAAATAAATTTTAAAGTATAAATACACCAGTCATCTCACATGCGTGCATCCTCCATCACTGCCAATAACCAACTGAATCACGTTCATATAAAAACCGGTTATAAAACAGCGTCTCTACCTTTCTTGTTATTAGTTCCATCTTCGTGCTCTCTCTTATACAGATGTATTGCTGTAAAGGCGTCACATTCATTCTTAGCATAGCAAAGATAAATATTTTTTAAAATTAAAATCCAGCATACTTGTACAAGTTTTACTTTCCAAATCCAGTGTGAAAATGTCCATTTGAAGATTACAAAAAAAAAACTTCACTTTTTTTTTAATAAGAGAGATATATCAAGTCTTGTATCGTATGTCAACTAGTGTGACATCACAGCCACACAAGGTAGATTTCAGATACGAGTGTGCAACTATTTTCACTGTTTTTTTCTTTCCCTAACTTCTAGCTCCTGGCTAACTAATAATCTATTAATAATTATAATAATTAAAATACGTATTTAGTTTTATTCCTCTATTCCACCGGGTTTTGTCGTGACCGACATCGTCAGACTGGTGGGAGATTAAACAAATTTCTGTATTATATACTAAGGGCAAGCAGGGGTTGTAAATCATTATTTCATGTAATTACGGATATAAAAGAATTTAAATTAAAATCATTTAAGTATAAGGTAATATATTATATGAATATAAGTTTTGTTTAAATGTATATAATAAAAACTGGTGTAAATTATATAATGGTGTTAATTTATGAAGTTTTATAATGAAAATAACAAATTTAGATTCAGTAGTAAAAATAACGTTCAGTACTTGATACAACAGATAAAATTAAATATCTTGGAGTATAAATTAATTAATTAATTATGGATAACTTATATAGCGCCATTTTCGTAATAAAATACCTCAAGGGCGCTTTACATGGTGATTCTATTGTTAAGTTAATTTAATTGAAGCTTTTAAATTTGTAATTTATTTAAAATAATTTATTTTGTTGTCACGTGCTACGGATTTATTCAAATGATTTAGAGAACAAGTGGGTTTTAAGTTTTTTCCGAAACATCACTTCACTTTCACAGCCTCGCACCTCTGCTGGGAGAGCATTCCATGCCATAGGGCCTGCGACCGCAAATGCGCGTTCACCAAATTTAGTGCGCTGTTTGCGTAGAGGTATGATAACTTTTCAACATAGACCAAAACTTAAAATGGAAAGACCACATCAGCGAACTAGTTAAACGAATTAGAAAATGTATTTACATATTTATTAGATTAGGGAGTATTTTAAAAATCAATCATTTAGAAATAGCTTATTACTCAATTGTACAATCTTTGTTACAATATGGTATTGTAGGATGGGGTGGTGCATATGCCAATTTATTAAACCCTCTTAAAATAGTACAAAGATTAATTATTAAAGTAATTTTAAAGTAACCCTCAACATTCAATTCGGAAAGTCCATATAAAATATTTTAGGTTCCTACAGCAGACACTCTTTATAAAATAAATTCTATTATACAAATGTATAAAAAAGAAAAAATAATAAGTCACTCGGATACCAACGTAATATTAAAATTTCTAAATTCCATACAAGTCATGGTCAAAAAAGCTTTGTCTTCAAAGATGTAAAAAATTATGATAATCTTCCTAATAAACTAAAACTTTTAAAAATAATTTATCAATAAATAAATTTAAAGTTAATATAAACAAATTTTTTGAACTCGTGTAAAAACAACATTAAATTTTAATTAGTATGAATGTATTATTGTTTTATGTTTTTTCTTTATATATCCTATTTTATTTTTCTCGTGTATTTATTTATTTGACACTTTATATATATCTACAATAAATATACATATAAGGGCGGGCATATTGCCTTAAGGCAATTTCTTCCTACCTACCCAAACCGTTCAGTTTAAGAAAATTATAAATACATGGACATACTGAATCTTACAATTTGATACAAAAATTAAAAGCAAAGATTCAGAAAAATAAATATAGGAAGAAAAAAATTAACACTATACTATGAAGAGAGGAGAGGGGATGGGAAGGAAAGAAGAAGGATATATATACTCGTTTTTTAAATTATATAAACTCTTATAAATAAACAACTAAAACAGTGTAAGTCACTCTCCAAGCACAAGAGTTAGTCTCTTTTTTTGGAGAGTTACAGTGATAATATTTACTAGATGTGTAAAAGTAGATATGTTAAAATTTTACAAAAACATGTACTATTTTATGAAATTTATGAATAAAAAAAAAATAATAAAAAAGATGTATTTGAATTATAAGTATTTAAATTTATTTAAAATAATAACAGGGGCCGCTGGTTGGTAGTTCCATCGACAGCTATGTCCTCCGGGCCAGGGGTAATTTAGTGATTCTCTGAAAGCAAATTTTCCGGCAGTTAATTCTTGTCAATTAGTTCCATTGCTTGTATTTTAATAAATACAATAATTGGGGAATGAACGTGTGTTACCTGATCGTTTAATTATATATTTTTGGGGCAATTCTTCAAGCAGTTTTTTTAAAGGTAGAAATTTGTTTAGTCTCCCACCAGTCTGACGATGTCGGTCACAACGAAACCCGGTCACTGGTAAAAATTTATAAATAAAAGTGGAATAAAACTAGAAACGTATTTTTATTATTATAATTAAAATGCAGTTCCATCGAGAAATGTCAGTAGAAAAACTCAATACGCAATCTATTAGTTGGTTGGCATAGATTGATGCAACCACTTTAAATGGTAATCAAAGTCACGACCTTTAAAGCATTTTATTTCATTTTTAATTATTAACTTAGTGTGATAAATAAAAACAAATTAGTAAAACCTTCAATATCTTCTCCGTAATTAAAAATATTTAGAATTCTTGTTTTCTCGAACCGCGCAGAAAATCCGTGCTTTTTTGTATTAAAATCTTCATTCAAATTTCTTGGATATATATGAGGCATTTTTATGGCCCAAGTCATTTGAGATACGAGCATTTTTGAAAATAATAACGTTGAAATATATTACAGCATACAAAATTCTTCAGAAAGAATGCATAAAGAAAATCTTAAGGAGGTGCTTGGTATTTGAATGAGTCGTGTATTTTTTATACATATTCAAACAATGTATGAGCACATACATTTCTAACCACTTTATTTGTACTTCATAAATCATTCTCTTAAATAACAAAATTTTACCAAGAAATTTTATCGATATTTCAATCGCAATTTACAATTTTCTTCATATAAACAATTTCAACAAACGTATAATAAAAAAATAAAAAATAACACAAAGTAGGATACCTTAGTAAACAATATCTTTCAATAAAAAATGTTTAAAGTGTAAAATAAAGGTTAACTTATAAATGAACGAAAAAATTCATGAATATGGTAAAAATAAAAAGAAGGTTTTTTTTGTTATATAAATAAAAAAACTTTATTTTATAAACCACTTTTTATTCACGCAGCTGACTGGTTTCGGCAACTACATGTTGCCCTCTTTAGGGTTATATAAAAACTAAACATACATATGTTTTAAAAAAACAGTGAACAGATTAGTGGGTGTCGATAAGTATAGACGAGGGAGTAATTGTGTATTAATATTTTCTCTATAAAGTTTAACCTGAATTCCCGATTCGAATCTCATTCTACCCCAACTTGATTCCCGTTTTCTAATATTGAGTTATTTATAACTCGTTGGAAATTGCCCTTTTAATGAAATATTTAAAAAAAATAAAAGTACACATTCATAATTTTTAATAAGTTAAAAGGAGTTGTAAGAAAAAAAAACATTAGAAGTCATTAGGCACGTGTAATCATAATGCTCGTATGAATGATTTGTTTATTCCAAAATCCAAATGCTATTTATTTTTATGCACAACGGAAAGTTCTGAAAGAAAACACTTTCACTGGTCCAAACGGATTTTAGCATTATTATGGTGGTGTAAGGTAATGCATTGAGAGTATGATTATCAAAGTTATGCTTTTCAACAAATGTTTCAATTTGAGATAAGTTAAAAAATCTAAATTGACTTTTTGAATTTCTCACACCCCCTTTTCTAACTCAGTCATCAAGAACAATACTTCATAAAATTAAGAAACGTAGAAAACTTAACGAGATCTCTCACAGATTTACCGAGTAGAATAGTTTGGAAATAGCAACAAAAGGCTTTCGAATGATGTTCACAAAGTTTATTCTCTAACATAATATTAATTAACTTTAAAAAAAAAAAACCGTTATCTAAGTGACTTGCCTACTGTCGACTGTTTCCACTTTGGACCTCAGTATTGCCAGGTATAAATTTACTTTACATGTTCAAAAAATTAAGCATGGTACATACTTTGTTTAATACCATGACAGTGGTTCAGATCAGTTGCGTGCACATAGTTTTTAACTCGGGTTGGCAGTAGAAAAAAAGTACGTTTTATATAATATAAGTAATAAATCTTATCAAACAGTGTCCTTCACTTGTCACATAAGTTTAAATAACTTTTTTTTGTATGAATGTACACACCCAGTTGGCCTCTTTATAATATTAAACACTAAATTTACTTGTATCATAACTAAGAAGTGCACCTTCTTTCGCTAAAAAAAAGTTTTTTATACATAAAGGATAACCGAGAAAATGCGTTATTTCTTAAAACGGCTAAGCACACATTTTCGTCAATATTATAAGTTTCACCGAATCCCATTTAATTTTTTTTTAGACAAAATAAACGTGGACCACATTTTCAGTTGTACGAAAGAATCGACATGAGGTGTTTGAGGTTATTTATTTGACATTTGATCATTGACCGGTGACAATGACTTTTGTTAAAAAATAATAGAAAAAAACGCTAGATTTCAGTGACGTATTCATTCTTTCTTTGTAAAACAATGCACCAAAGTTCATGGAAAAGCACTGCCTATAAAGTTACCCATACACACGTAATTACAATTGAAAAAAAACCCACACATACACGTTTTGTTCATGTAAACAACAGCTGCAATATGAACAAAACAAACTATTGTAGTTTGTGCCTTAGCTGACCCTGGCCGATGGCGGCGTGAAAATTGGTACGATACAGAACTTAACCGAATTATATCTGGCGCATTTTTCAAATTTTACAAATAGTTACTCGCATATTTTATATTATTTTTAGGTGATTTTTTAATGAAATTCTAGTAAGGTAGGCACTGTTTGTGTGCCTACATGGAACGCACGCCACGAACTTTTTTTTAAATATGGAGGTACAGGAAAATATGACATAGCTACAAATAATTACGTAAAACTATAATGATTTCATTTTTTAGGGTTTTCACCTGAGAGCAGCCATTGAATCGAAAACACTCGTCTAGAATCCTTGTTCTTGAAAAGTTGTATTGTTTGTTTCACCAGAACGCGGGAAAAATACCTTAAATTAATTATTAGCTTACTGTATATTACATGCCTAATACTTTTTATTTTGACTATTAGCAAAGCAGTAAGAAGATTAGTCTATAATAGAAGATAATCCTTAAGCGATATGAACACGCGTGATAAAGCGATAAGTCACGCGTTCCAGAAATCTTCCAAAACTTCGAGAATATTCGGGAACGTTTTCGGATAATCTCAGTCTCCAAGAGGCATAAATGATGATCTAAAGCCTAAACCTCTTAGCACCATTTTGCTTAAGGAAAATTCCCTTAACTTTGGTTACGAATGAATACGTAAAAATACATTTCCATAATCCGATAAAGGTACCCAAATGGAACATAGGTAGTAAGCACGCACAAAGTGCATTAAATTATATGAGGACATTGCAGGTGAAGTGAACTGACATTTTTACTTTACGTAAAGTTGCTTTTATATAATATAAATTATTGTATTAAATTTCTGTAATCAGTTTAATACGAACCCTTTTTCCTGGTTCTCTATTTACTAAACAATCACTTGGCGGCCTCCGTGGTGTAGTGGTCAAGACGCTTGACTCACACACGGAAGGTTCCGGGTTCGATTCCCGGTGAGAACACAAAAATTAAAATGTGATTTTTCTCAAGCCTGGGTGCTCTGTGATGTAATTCACCACTGTAATTAGGCCTCCTGGCCTGTTGTGGTGCAAAAAAAAAAAAAAAATGTAAAAAAAAATATGTAAAAATGTAAATCAAAACTATTATTCAAGAAAATTGTGAAAATGGCCAAATGAGTTCAAACTTTGAATTCAAAAGTTTTACCATTTTGTCAGTTTCTTTTTTTTCTTTTTTTACGCCAACCAACAGATTTATTGAAGCCCTTGCAGATTGGCATTAATGAATATATATAAAAATAATATTAAATAATACTTAATTTAAACAATCTTAAATCTATTAAAATTTACAAAAGGTATAATTATGGCATAATCTATGCGGACACGGCACGTGTGTTATCGCGAGTCAGGAGTGACAACACCGCTTGCTTCTTGATTGCTAGCCTTTGCTCTAGGAACGCATCGACAGTACTATTTAATGAGATTTTGTTCACTGTTTTGAGGATCCTTGGCAAAGGAGAAAATAATCCGATGCTGGTTTTATAATTTCCCACAGCATTGGTACGCAAGTTACGGTGAGGTACATTAAGGTTAATCTGAGCAAGGATATCACGGGCATGTATTCAGTTAAATATTTATTTGTGCAAGAATATCAAACCAGCCTAAATCCTTCTGAATTTCAAACTGAAGACATGAAAGTACTCTAGACGAGCATAATAGTGAATTATGAGAGTATTTTATCTCATTCTAAATATTAACGATTGCAAATTATTCACTTGCTTCACAGTACCTGCAACGGGCTCATCCATGTACATAGAAGTTGTCATCATCATCGCATTCCTATCCACAACCAGTGGTGCATAGGTTACCACATTGGTTGTTCAATTGCCGCGTACCTCAATCATCTGTGTGTATTTTTAAAATTGATGATTACATATTCACATATTTGTAACACAAAATTATATTTAGTTTTTTTTTGTACCACAACAGGCCAGGGGGCCTAATTACAGTGGTGATTACAGAACAGAACATCCAGGCTTGAGAAAAATCACATGTGATTTTTTGTGTTTTAACTGGGAATCGAACCCGGAACCTCCCATAAAAGAGTAACGCGTCTTAATCACTACACTACGAAGGCTGCCATATATACAATAGTTTTATACGTAGTAAAAAAATATGTATTTAAAATATTTTTGGTTTTTGCGGGTGAGACATCTAAACAGCATAACTGGGATGGAATGGCTTCCCCGTTTGAAGGCAGCAAATTTAATATATATTTTTTGAAATCTGTTATTTTTATCAGAAATATTATTTACTTATTTAAAAAAATATTTTCCATTGGTTTTCCCATTTTTATAATTAACATTCAAAAGGAGAGTGTATTAACATATCTAAAATAACAAATATAAAATTTAAAAAATGGTCCAATTTAAAATAAAATTCTATGGTAATAAAAAAGGGAAATGTTTATTTATATCACATCGAAATTCAGACTAAAAAAAACTTTTCATAAATAACGAAAAAACAAAAATTAAAAATGTTTAAATGACCAAAATTTCATTTATAATAAATGTAATTATTACAATTTAGAATCACTTTAATGAAAAACAGGTGTAATTTGTACAATTGAGTAAAATTTTACTCAAATGTCAATATAATAATAGTCTCGTAACAATGACAAGTTTTTTGTGTAACATGAAATGTAAGGTATTCAGTCTAACGCTTCAGGAGCTGGCCTAATCTAAGAACAATGAAATATTGCAATGAAAGCACTCCCTCCACATATATTGTCAGTGTGTAATAAGTTTATGTGCCTTTAATGATGTTCATGTTATTATCATATCAAAATTTGAATCGGTCAACTGGATTATAAAAAACCTTTTCTTAAATTCCTCCTCTTTATTTCCTCATCCCTTAATCATCCCTTCATGCCTTTTTTTCTCTTTTCTTGTGTAATATTTTCTTTTTTCTTTTTACTGCGCAACGCGTTCTCTCATTATATTTGTGAAAAACTTTAACCGGGTATAATATGTACTATTTTTTAAACATTAAATTTTAATATAACAACTGTTGTTCTTCCTAAATAACCATAAAATATAAAAAAATACCCGAAAAACGTTTTAAATACCGGGTCTTCTTATCGATTTCGCTCATACTTCTTTTTTTACAAAAATTGGGTAACTTTATTATTCAATATTTCGATTTCACAAACCGCAATTTTAATTAAAGTAAACCCTACTGCTTTAATCACCTCATAGAATCGACCTACGAGACGGACTGATCAAATAAAGGAATTAACGGGGTTCTTATCAAACGTTCCCCTCGATTTTGTCCAGAGCAGTTAGCACAAGAAGGGTGTTTATTTATTTTGTTATTCATTTAATATTAACTATTAAGTTAACATAAAATATTTTTTTTATATTTATATCAGACACGAGCGGTGAATATTATCAGTATGGACGCTGACAAAATATAATCATGTTCTTATTTTTAGTATGCATGCTAGTAGATATAGGTAGATATCAAATTAAAATCAATAGCAGCATACAATTACTTTTATAAAGTGCACTTGAGGTACTATCTTATGAAAATGTTTATATTTATGATGCTAGCTGAATGGCAAGAGATCAAAGTCAGAATAGAGATGGCGCGAGACTTCTTTTTCAGGATGCGTGACCTTCTCTGCAGTAGAGACTTTAGTTTAGACCTCCGAATGCGCATTGTACGATGTTACGTCTTCTCAGTACTTTTTTACGGCGGCGAAACGTGGACACTCATCCGAAACATGTCAAAAAAGATTAAACCCCTTGAAATGTTGTGCTACAGGAGGATATTAAAAATCTCCTGAAAATACATACAGAAAAGAAAACTTGAGCGCTCTGGGCATAAAATGAGAGGCAAAAAGTAGAACATTTTTGAAGTGTTTCTCCAAGGAAGGATTGAAGGAAGACGTAGAGCAGGTAGAAGGCGGATATCTCGGCTTAAAAACTTGCCCGACTGGTTCCATTGCAGGACTCAGTCCTTGTTCAGAACAGTTGCCAACAAAGTAAGGATTGCTGCGATGAAATCCAACCTCCTTCGCGAAGAGTAAATATAAGAAGAAGAAGATAAGCAATTGAGCATACCCGTCTAGCGGTGAACCTGTAGGTCAATCACAAATAACTATCGACGTGCTTAAAAACATGCTAAGCATTTGAGCGATCACAATGAACAATAATGAACATGCTTAAGTTATCGCATTCATAAATCAACGTGTGTAATCTCTAAGTCAACGCTCGTGTCAATTTGTTTTTTGTTTTTCTCGTAAAATAAATACAGTTCATTGCCGAAAAATCGACGTTTACTATAAAAAATAATACAATATATTGCATTTGCAAATTAGCAAGGAGTATCTAATACAAATAAGCGATAATTAAATTACAATCACTATGGCGACTGCTTTTTTTGACATTTGGCTTGCCAACCGCCGGCTAAATACAATAAATAGCATGATAAATAATAAATGAATAAATAAAACTAGCAGCTTTGGAATATTTTCCATATTCACACCGGTGAAATTCAAATGTGTTATTGCGCAGCAGGATTATACGTCGCGAAACGTAAATGTTTTGACATTCAATATTAGGTGTTCACGGATGTTCCATTATGATCGCGAATACCTACGATAAACAACCATGGTGATAAATTGTTATCACACTGCTTATTAGCACGTCGATAGTTATTTGTGATTGAGCTACTTAAAATATTAGGACAGTGCGATGTTCTTAAATTTTACCAAAATTTCAATAATACGCTATTTAAATCTTCATGTCATATGTTATGAGAGTCGTTTGTTCTTGGCATTACACGAGTTGGATGATATTATCCTTAGAGTAATACTTATTTCGAGAAGCCCTTAAGCTCTATTGCAAAGAACAAAATCATTCCAAAATTTTGGCTTTGTTTGTATTTATTTATTATTTATTTATTTATTAGTTTACACATACATTGTTACAAACATGGCACAAAAAACACTCATTCAAACGGCAAATTCTGCTTGTACTAAGAATAGGCTCAGCATATGAAGGGTTGGCAAACCAGAAATATTAGTATGCCTAATGTTGCAATCGGTTCCTATATGAGCAAATGCCTGTTCTAAGAAACCGATTTGTTGCGGCAAATATGGTTTTCGAATATGTTTCCTATAAATAAAAATAATATTGAAGAAATAGAAAAACAGTTATGGCCCAAAAGAGAAGAAAATAAAAAAAAGTACAGTTTACATTAAATGTAAAAAATTTAAAAAAATATATACACATACATGCATACATACAACATTCATACATATACACATACATACAAATATACACACATATACTTACATATATACACACATATACATACATATACATATATATACACACATACATAAATAATATATATGTACATGTAAAAATACAATAAATTTATAAATGATTCAATGGGATAGCATAATATTTAGATTACTATCCTCAATAAATTTTCAGATTTCTAACTTTCTAACTAATGTCTGTCAACCAAATTGTTTTTTTTGTTTATCAGATTTCCAAAAACACTTATTAGTTTGGTTTACGGATTTAGTTAGCGCTCGCAATTCCTAACCCTAGTATCATATTGCTGTAATCTGTACAAAAATTTTGGTGGCCATTTTCAACGAGTTGTAAATAACTTACTATTATAAAATGGTTATCAAGTTGTGGTAGAGCGGGGTGCGAACCTCGGACCTTTGATCCGTGCATCCACGATACTAGCAAACAATTATTTACAATGTTTTTTTTATGTTTTCAATTGCAATGATTGAATACACTTATTATCTAATGGCATATATAGTACGATCTAGATGACTGATGTGACGTTACATACGCGTTGATGGATTGCCCCCCGACGATATGCAGATTTGTTTTTAACATTTGCAATTATTTTTTAAAGACAAGAGCCTCCTTACAAAGTTGGTGGAATCTATATTATACACAATCATCATCATTTCCTTGTATTCACCTGTAGAGAGTAGGAATAATTTTTGTTACATGGAAGGAAAGGTGATCAGTCCTATGCTACATGTGCCAAGTCCGGATAAATGAAATATTGCCGTTTAAATAACCTTTGAAATCAATATTTCATGTTCACCCTGCCAGGAATCGAACCCAGGACCTTAAAAATGTCAGGCAAACGTGAAAACCACTACACAACGAAGCAGACTTATCTCCACTCTGTTTTTTTGTTCAAGATTTTAATTTAAAAACAGTCATCTAGTCGAGAACGGTAGTCCAGATTTCTGGTTAAATTTCACACACAGAACTGTATTTTTCATACGCCTAGATTATGATAAATTAAGTAGCTCATATTGAATTATTACATTTTCAACAATGTAGTTTTATCATCAATATAAGGAGCCGTGACGCAGTTGGTTAGCATAAAACTAACTTTGAAACTGACGTCACGGGTTCGATTCTTGCCAGTTGCAAGAAAGAAATTAAAAAACGATTTATTTATCAATTGGTCTGGATGTTGAGGTATATTTTTCATAACTTTCAACCACATTCTCTCCTTCCCGCCCGCTGATAAACCTCTAAATTAGAGGCTTATCGAGTTATTCCTTTTATTAAAAAAATATTTACATGTACTTCTTCTTGCGGTGCTTTATCAGGTTCCCCCGACGTTGGCGAATACTATAGCGAAAGCATCTCGGTCCTGCGCTACTCCGCAGCTAGGACAACTGCTTATTGTATGTACTCGCCATAGTGATTCCTGGGAAAAGATGACCAAAGTGGTTTCCCTTTGCCTTCTCTGATGGATTTTTCTGTCGGGGTTACCTTCCCTTAGCTGGTTGGTTTTGGTTTGGCGGCGCCAGAAACTCGCCTTTCATCCCCTCGTTATCTGCTGTGATCACATCGTTATAAGTGTGATCCAATTTCCCAGGGCTCGCGACGTGGACGCTAACGAGTTGGACTAGTCAGAAGTGCTGCCAGTGGAATACAACTGGGCGTTTGCAGCATTTTATAGAATTACAGCAAGATGTGACTTACTGCGACCCTACTATACGTAATATATAATTATTTGCCACAGTTTGCTTTAAACACCTGCGAGCAAACTATATAACAATATCGATTGCTCTGCGCTCGTATATAGTTTGCATCGGTGCATAATGCATTTTAAAAACCGCAGAGTAATCCAACACAGACCATACGTGTCTGTGGCAGTATACAGTTTGGAAATTCGTGGCCAGGACTGGCAAGAATGGGGGCGTATTAGTGACGAGGAGACGTTCAGAATTGAGGAGACGCTAAGAACACGAACGTACTGTATCTCTGTATTGGAACGGAGATATAAATTTGTTCTGCCTAACCTCTGTTTGTGTAAACCGCTATCTTAACTCTTCTGGCTAAACAAATATTGAATTTCCCTCTGACAACAAAATCCGATAGCGATAGGTGTATAAAATTCCCGATACGACATGCTTAAATATCTGTTTCGCTCCCTCCAGTATGATAACGCGAGGGTGGAAAGAGAACAGATCAATTTCTCAGTTACCAAATGAAGCTTTTATCTTGTCAACATAAAGCTTACAGATAAATTATTAATAATTATATTACTTCGGTCTATACGTTTACCAAATTAAGCACACACTTGTGGTTTTATAAAATTACTTAGAGAGTTGCAATATAAAAAAAAAACTAAAACTATTCATGGGTCAAAGGTCCAAGGTTCGAACCCTATTCTACCACAACTTTATTCGCATTTTATAAAAGTGAGTTATTTAAAACCCGTTGAAAGTGGCCCTAAAAATTTTAATATCTGGATACATCATAAGAACCCAAATATACATACTTACCAAAAAAAAAAAATACATGATTTCATCTAAAAACTGAGTTTTTTTAACTCTTGAAATACATGCTGTAGAAAGGAGTGGTCACTCAATAAATTAATAACAAAATCCAAATCAATTCAGCTGGTGCCCAGAATTCACATTCACTTAAAACTTCGTTTGTAGTTTTTAAAAAAAAAAAAAAAAATGTGCGTGAGATATGGCATTTTACAAAAGGCTTCAGAAAAATTAATTTCTCAAAGCTTCATGACACAATAAAATATTTCTTGAACGAGGAACAAAATCGTAAAACCACGTATAAAATTGTGCGCCTTTGAATATGCTGGTATGGAGGAAATTTTAATTAAAGTTGAGTATTTATAATAAAACATGAAGCGGTTAACGCCAGAAACAATATGAATTCATGCTGTTTCATTTATAAATGTTAAATACAGCAGTTGTGAGAGAGTACAAACAATAATTCAAAAACTTATTTATGTCCTTTAATTTGTGTCAAGGGAATTTAGATGAAAAAAAACTAATATTAATCCAGCACTAGTTTGCCTATCCAATTCCCATTTTGTATTGTGTTTACAGCCTTCATTCTGTAAGGCAGTAATGAACTCATGCAAGGCAATAATGAACAGTAAATCGTCATTAATTTACAGAACTTAAAATGA
The DNA here is from genome assembly GCF_059751315.1 of Micrasema longulum. NCBI lineage: Eukaryota > Metazoa > Arthropoda > Insecta > Trichoptera > Brachycentridae > Micrasema > Micrasema longulum. The sequence goes on from NW_028277527.1 coordinate 541,177, forward strand.
TACCAAAGAAAGCAGAAACCTAAAAAAAATTATAACATTGAAAATAAATTCACATGATATCTTTTAAAACGCATAAATCAACTATGACTATTTATTGTTTTGATAAAATGATAAAATGTGAAAGGATTTTCTATTTTTTTTTTCCCAAAATATTGCCATAATGTTACCTAAAACGTCAAATAATATGGCGCGAGCGTAGTATCTACCTCGAATTTTCTAATCTTAACTGTTAGAGCTTGTCGAGGAAGGGCGAATTCGCAGCGATTCTCTCGTGCGTAATACGCGCGACCGTTGTGTCTAGAAGGAGCGTACCAACGCGCGAGCATTTGGGGACGGGAAGTTGAACGAAGCGCACTTGATATGTGCACTCGCTCTGTAATTCGCGCGTCAACTGGACGCAACAAAGCGTCTAGTATCTCGATTCGCGCGAGTCGAGAGTCTGTCGAAGTGCACGCGATTTACGCGCGTATTTTTAATTCGCGCGATGCTTGTGGACGCGTTTTAGCGCCTAGTATCTCGTTAACGCGCGAATTAATTCGGGCGAAACGTTTCGTGGCGAATTCGCCCCTTCTGGACAAGCTCTTAGGTGCTGTCACTGCTATCTTCACTGTCAAACTTTACTCCGCCTCATAAAACTATGGACTTCGGTTTTATCTGGTCGTCTGCAGATAGCACAGAAATTTATTTTCTGCTTTGTGAGATTTATTAGACGAATGTTTGACCTAATATCTTTGTTATTTTCAATATTTTTTCTACACAATCTAAGTTTATCTTTATATGCAAAGCTGCCCCTTCTTTTCTACCTTCCCAGCATGAGTTTATTACATTAAAATTATTAATGTCATTATGTCTGCTTCTTTATTGGTGAGCCATGATTCAGTTAGAATTATAATATCTGGGTCTTCAAATTCACGAATTATAAGTGCTTTAAATTAATCGGTTTTGAGTTTTAGACTACGAATATTAAAATACAATATTTTAAGTTTTGTAATGTTCTTATTAATTATAAATCTAGTTAGTTCATGCTCTGATCTGGTTTTGTTTCGAAATTAACATTGGATTTTTTTCTGACAAAATATTATTTTCATCGGCGTCATTAAAAACATTTAACATATATTATTTTTAATTATATCTATAATTCTCCATATTTCAGTTTTATAAGCACTGTAGATGATAAATGAATTCATTTGGTCATGAAATATTGGACCAATAAATTTAGAATTCTCAAAAAGATACATTTTGTTTTTTTATTTCAATGTTTAGTTTTGCTGCATTTAAATTTTTATTTGTTACAACCGAATGCACAATTACATTAGTATTCTTTAGGTTTTGAATAGTAAAGTAATTTGAACCTTCTACTATTTAATTTGTACCATGCTGCATACGTCGCTGTTAGTAAAGATTAGTTATAAATAATGATTATTAAGTGATTAAAATACTAATTTGTCTGGAAAGTTTCAAGTATTGAACAATGTATGGGTACCATCCGAAACTTGTTACTAACTTGAATAATAATTAACTTGCACTTTAGTAATAAGAACGGAGTTATGAAAGTTCATGAATCAAACAAGTTTTGTGACTTAAGTTCGTATTTTGATTGAATAGCATCATAGAGAATATTTCATTATAAACTTAATATCTACTGTTTTTGTGTAAAAATGAAGACTGAATTTATAAAAAAAAAAAAATTTTATACATGTAAAGTCACTTAATTAAAGCAATGTAATATCGATAATTCAATTAAAATTATCAATAAATTTTCTTGGTTTAGTTTCATTTTTTTTTATTTTGACCAACGAGCGCTTTCGCCTAGCAAGGTATCTCCAGGACTGGTAAATTGATTACAACATTTTGAACTTTTATAATATTTTTACAAGGTTTGGGTGTAAGAAGATCACATAAGTACTTTTTTAAGGAGCAGACAACATAAATATTATTACAACTGGTTTGCAAAAACTGTTCATTTTTCGGAAAGTTTTATACTAAAATTGGGATTAAGGCCTAGTAATTTTTGTAATTATTTTTATTTAAAAGGTGAGGAAAGAACATGTGAAAGAAGCAACAGAGTGAAAAGTACACTTTTTAGCAGTTTAACTTAGCACAATATCATGATTTTATGATAGGTAAGTGTACATATTTTTAAGGAACACACTTTTTAATTTTATTTTGTATTGTTTCGATAATAATTTGTTGATAATATTTTTTTTCTTATGGATAAATAAATTAACAATTGAGGGCATTGGAAGCAAAGATAGCAACCTTCAAAAATATTTTTTTTTGGTAATGATGTCATTCTGTAGTTTATCAACTTTATTTTTATAAAAATCATACGTTGAGTTGCAAATGTAGTTTAACTCATCGCGCCACTAATAAAAATGACATTATTTGTTCATACAATACACTTTTTAATTTTGACACATTTTTTTATTACAATAACATTAAGACTAAATTAATATTTTGTAATAAATAATGTGTAATACATTGTGATTATTACATTTTATTATGAAATCAGTAACCAAAATATACTAATATATGTCATTTTTATGAATAAAGTTATTGTCATTCAGTTGTAATGTAAAACAAATCACTTTACAGACAAACCGGCAAGTTGCCGGCTTCGTGAGTCAGAGACAAATTGACGGTGGCCGGCGATTCGCCGACTTTGTGTTGCAATGGGTAAATATCATCCTTCCGATAGTTTGAAAATAGTGTTTGGAAGCATAGCAATATCCATTCGTATTTCTATTAAAGCTAATTTATTAGTTTCTTAAAGTTTAAGTTCAGTGAAAATAACATTTCTAACATGAAGACTCTCTTTGGCATTAGTGTGGCAATTTTTGTTATTTTTCTCGATAACAGCAAAACGGGAGTTTGCTATCTTTGCTTCCAATGCCCTCAATTATCATATTTGAGGCTCAAATTAACTAATATTAAAATAAAGATAAAACACTTGTAACATTAAAATCGAAAATAACAATATTTAATTAAATTAAAGGCTGAGTTCGTAAATTCTAATTGTTGATTAATTACTACTGCTTTAAGTTTTATTCTATTTATTTATAATGTTTTGAATTTATCTTCTAAATGTAATAATTTGACATTATTTTCACTGTCAAAATTGTCGTTAAGCGAGTTAGTGTGTCGCAAACTTAGATTTATCGTTTTTTAACCGATAAGAGGCAATGTGTTCTTTTTCAACATAGTTTTTGGTAACCTACCACTTTGACTTGTATGTAAAAATATTATAAAAGTTCAAATGTTGTAAACAATTATGCCTTCTTAGGCGAAAGCGCTCGTTGGTCAAAATTTAATTAAGTAAAACTTAACCATGATGTTAAATTGATAATTTTATTTATCATTTTATCTGAATCATTGACTACGGAGTTTTATTAAGAAATATCTACAAATAACATCAATATAATGTAATATTAGTAAATATTAGCATATCCGGTATATTTTAGCCAACCAAAAAACAAAAAGAAGAATTGGTCACAATTTATATATATATTTTTTTAATTGACCATATTGACCATATTTAGTCTGTACAACACCGTTTTCTAAAAAAAGTGGCATTGTTGCTCGAATAACAAAAGGGCAATAATTCCTATTTTGAAATAGAGCAATCTCTTAATCTGTCTTCATCGGAGAGACGTAGAACTGAGATGGACCTTAAATGCATTTTCAAAATACTTTCATGTTCCCAATCACGTCACCAGAAGTCAAAATCTGCTTTTAAAAAAATCTCCTAAGAGCAACTTTTGTTTTAATGCCCCAATATCCAGAATTTGTAGATTAGTCAATTCATCACACGACTTAGAATTCTTTGGGATAGATCTTCCGGCTTTTCGTAAATCTCTTCGCGACTTAACAGTGTGGGATGAAGTTGGATTGGCTTGGTTTAGCTCGAAGTCTTATGTCTTTCGTTTTTATGAATATATTGTATACCATTATTGTTTTGCCCTTGTTTGTCTTTGCTACATAGTTTTATGTTCTTTTTGTTCAGTTTCTTGCATTTTTTTTTTCATGTAACTGTTGTAATTGGCTTAGGCCGTATATATAATAAATAGTAAATAAATAAAAAAACATGCATAACAAACGCCCTTTTAACTAAAACTTAAAGCTGTTTTTTAGTGGGCAGTAAAAACTTGCACTGATAAACTTTATAAAAATACATTATGCTGTATTTGCAGGATTTTTTAAAATGTATTTGTCGATGACATTTAACGTTAAGAAAAAAAATTTAAACATATTCTTCATACGGACAACTTCATTTTACTTTGTCGATAAAATTGAAGATGAAATTTATCTTCACATTAAAATACGAGCCCTTGGCCCTGATTACAATTGGAAGTTAACAAAGTTGTCTTCGACTGTATAAAGTAAAATAATTGACATATATTAATAGGTAAAATAACTAAATAATTAAAATGCATAATAATTGTCATAAACTTACCAATGGGTCAAATATTCAATATGTAATATAATTGCAATAAATTAACGTAAAAAATATTGAATATGATGGATACTAGTTGAATAAATAAATAAATAAATAATCACCATGATTAATAATTGTTTATTAAAAAACATAACAATTTCTTTATCTTCTGCATTTGTCTGGTAATAAATTTCTCCAAATTCTGCCAAACTTAGTTCAACCTGTTTTAAATCAGACATTTTTATGTGTAGAGTAGATTATTAAAACATGACTATCTACTAGTGAATTTTTTATTCAATCAATTTACTATCTGAGTTATCATTTTTATGATTGAATGTTTTAATGATTGATAAAAAAAATCTACAAAATTAATATTGGTATAATTTTTATTTACAGTCAACAAGGCATGGTACTTGGATTTGAATACACCAGAATCAAATAAGGTATTTATTGATTAATTTTCCAATTACATTAAACAAATCGTGATTTTTGTTACATAACAGTACTTTTGCTCTAAAATACTCGTATATCCATGAATCAAAAATAGTAGATAATACGTTTTAATATTAATTTTATTTGTTTAAATTATTTGATACAATAGTTTTCGAACTTAAAGTTATATATAAGCATTCTCATGCAAATATCTCTAGCCAATCAGACAAGAAAAGTCGTCATTATCGAATGAAACAAGTGTCAAATCAAATGGAACAATCTCAATATTTTTAATTAAATGTACATGCCATTTTTTTTCAAAATAAGTTCTCGCATTTACAAACACGAAAACAATCGAAATACCATTATTTTTAACAACATATTTTGAGTTTGTCCAAATTTTTGTAGACAAGTACTGGATTCGACTCCCTGGGTAGCTGTTTACATTGAAATATTACAACAGAGATGAAGAGCATTTAAGAAAAAGTAATATAGAAGTCTAGGCATTTACAGGGCTTATGACCTGTCAATGGCTGGTTTAAGTGGCCACTTTACACAATGTGTAACATTCACCATTCTGCCTATATTTTAACATCTATATTTTTTTAATTCTTTCATCTGTTGATGTTTGTGAAGTTAAAGAGCAGGTCGTAAGCCCTGTAGATGCCTAGACTTCTATATTACTTTCTCTTAAATGTTCTTCATCTCTGAAAATTAGTTGTATATGTCATGGATTACGTGGGAGATAGTTTGTTTCCTATTTGCATTAATTTTCCAGAAAGAGACCCCATTCAATTTTAATTGTTGTCAAAATTATTAATTATGCATTTATTTATTATACAGCAAAGGTGTCTTTATAATATAACGTTGATTCGTTATGTCGTATTTTGATATGTCGTATTGTCGAGAGGTGTATTTATTTAATTTATTTATTGTTTTCATTTATTTATTTAGATATTTAGAACATTACAGAAAAAAGACCCAATTCATTCCAAACACAATAATAGATCGCAAGTTACATTAGATTGTTATGTTATTAAAACAATATAACAAAATGTTAAAAGAAAAAATAAAAGTTAGAAAGTGTTTTCCTAAGGGAAGGCCCACTGTCGTGAAATGTGTCGACATCCGAGGCGATGCGATTAAGTAGCAAGATTGCTCTACCAACCGGCATAGCCATTGGCAGGTTGGTTATACATCGTGGTAGGTAAAACAATCGATGCTGTTTTTGTCGAAGATAGTTATCAGGTACGAATAGGCCTACATCCATAAGTATTTCTGAGTTATGTATGCCACCACCAATCACCTGGAAAAGGTGATCACCCAAATGAACGTCCCTCCTCCTCCACACTGACTGATAGCCTAGCATCCCCAGTAAAAAGTCGGTTGGGAAGAGCCAAGAATAATATTCACACTCTTTTAGGTACAGATAGCGCAGTAATTTTTTCTGCACTCTCTCTACTGTGTTAGGGTGCTATCTGGCGCAGATCGCTTGTTTGTATTATATATGGTCAGAATTCGATTATTCTAGTGTAGTGTGCTGAAAGGAGGTTATGACGCGTACCAACACACAACAAAAATATATTTCTAGAAACGTCTCCTTAATGTATTGAGCCAGTGTTCACAGATACGCAAACACGTCACAAAAGCTAAGCAAACAACATCAATATAAACAACAGAAGAGCCCTCAACACATCGTACGACTCCACAACACGACACAGCAATGTAATTCTACCTTTACTCGCCATTACGACAGGTCTTAAGCTATTGAAAAATAAAAATCAACATAAAAACATTGACAATATTTTGAGTTTGTCCAAATTTCTGTAGACAAGGACTGGATTCAACTCTCTGGGGAGCTGTTTATATCAACATATTACAACAGAGATGAAGAACATATCAATGAAGGTAATATAGAAGTCTAGGCATCTTCAGGGCTTATGACCTGTCAATGGCTGGTTTGAGTGGCCACTTTACACACTGTGTAACATTTACCATTCTGCCCATATTTGAACATCTATTCCTTCAATTCAGTCATCTGTTGATGTTTGTGAAGTTAAAGAGCTGAAACCTTTATTTATGCGGGTGAGATTCATTTAATTGAATTACCTGTAGATGCCTAGACTTCTATATTACCTTCTCTTAAATGTTCTTCATCTCTATTGTAATATGTTAATATGAACAGCTCCCCAGGGAGTTGAATCCAGTCCTTGTCTACAGAAATTTGGACAAACTCAAAATATTGTTGATAAATTACCCGGTCCATGAAGAAGTATAGAAATTGAGAAAATAACATTTTCAGGCGTTGCCTAGTATGTGAAATTATTCAGTCAGATATATCTCTTCACAACAATAAAGGTTTCAGCTCTTTAACTTCACAAATATCAACAGATGAAAGAATTGAAGGAATATAGATGTTCAAATATGAGCAGAATGGTGAATGTTACACAGTGTGTAAAGTGGCCACTTAAACCAGCCATTGACAGGTCATAAGCCCTGTAGATGCCTAGACTTCTATATTACCTTCTCTTAAATGTTCTTCATCGCTGTTGTAATATGTTAATAAAAACATTGATTTATTTTTATCTACTAATTGCGGTACTAAGCATCCGACTTGCATGCCATTCAACATAAGTTCCGGAGCTTATACTGTATTCCGTGGAAAATTATGTTTTTCCTTGTATACGCTAAGTAAATGTGAAGCAGTGTAAAAGGGCGTGACGCACAGCTTAGGATTCAGAGTAAGCGGCATGAACAGTTAGTTCTTTTTACTGTACTTTGTGTTTTGCATGGCAATATTGTTCGATAATTTTTACAACGCGATTTCAAATTCGCGTTATATGAAGCGTCATGTCTATTTAATAATAACCTCCGTGCATAAAATCATGAATAAAAGACATATAGGTATTATAAGATTTAAAAATATATAAACACGTGTAAAAAATAAGTCTGTATAAATATATGTATATTCAAAAAATATTTATAAAACAGAATAGGTCCATTTTACACATCAATCTAATTCAAAGCAGCGTGAGTTAAAAATGTAAATATGAGAGGTACATTATTTTTTATTCCTTAGTCTGTATACTCGTATACGCGATATTATATCTGAATATTTGTTAATTAGGTTTGTTTTTTAAGTTAGTCTTCTTTGTTTATTCTCAAATGTAATTTAAAAAAAACTGAATTATTGAGTGTCCTCGGCACGGGAAACCCCAGTGAGGTCACATTATTTTTATGATTAATTATAGTTTGTAAGCGAAAAATATGAATTAATAAATTTAAAAAAATATAGGCAAGTGACAAAGAAAGTTGGTTTGAGAAAGATGACAATAATATAGCGTCATTTGTCTAGTTCTAAGTGTTAGTGTGTTAATGTGTATTAAATACATGAGTTTGCAACAGACGAATTTAGAATGTATGATTTTCAAAAAATAGAATCCAAAAACTTTGAATCTGTTAAAACGTTAACTATGAATTCGACTTTTTATTCAAGTAACCCTAAAAACCAAAGTACTCGTTTCAATTGCAAAACATTTTAAAATAAAAAAAAACAGTTAGGAATCAGCATGACGCGAAAGTGAAATAGTTTATGAATGTACTAAAATTAATTAGTTTATTTTAAGGAGATAGATGCTTTCGCTTCGGTCGTTTTATATTTTGAAGAGATGAAAGTCTACCTAAAGTCAACGGAAGTTAATTGCTTCATGAATATTCAAAGCATCAACTATAAAAATATTTAGAAACTTTATGAGAATACTGACACAATGGGGATAATTTTTAAAAACTTTTCATTAGTTATTTGATTTACGATGGTCATAAACTATTTCTTTATTTTGTCTATTTAGCGACTAGACAAGATTTTGATTACGATAAAAAACAGTCAACCCTTTCATCGTTAGCGTAATTTTTCGGGTAAACACGGAATGATTCTTTTTTTTTCTTTCATTTAAATTTAAAAATACATGTATAGTTCTAAGTTAGTATTAACTAAGATATAAACTTGAATTTTTAGTTAGTATTTACTTATAAGAGAACGAACGTAGCAAACTTCTGTGACAAGTCAGTGCTTGTTTCTACCAGCTAAGGCAAATTAAGTGTATCCGAAAACATTTACCTGATGAGGCAGCCCGTCTTTTAGTGAACGCATTTGTGATATCAAGGGTCGATTATTGCAATGGAATATATGCTGGTTTACCTAAATATAAAATGGAGCGATTGCAGTCCATTTTGAATGCAGCTGCCAGGTTAATATTTGGTGTATCGAAGTACTAACACATAACACCGTTGCTTCAAAGTCTTCACTGGTTACGTTTTCCAGAGAGGGTCGAGTACAAGTTGTGTTGGTTTATGTACAAGGCGATGCACTAACCAGCTCCTCAATACCTTAAGGAACTCTGCGTTCCAGACGAGGTGGCAGATAGGCGCCTCACCCTCCGCTCAGCCCCCTGTTCTGCTGTAGGGAAGGTAATACAACCCCATTCACGCAACCAGAGTTCTAAATTTGGCGATGGGGCTTTTGCAATATCCCGGACCTTTGGCGTGGAATGCCCTGCCTCCAGAAATTCGAAATTGTGCAACAGAATCACTTTTCAGAAAAAAATAAAAACTTGTTTATTTGTAAAATCGATTCCTGACTTGAAAAGTGCTACTTTTTAGATGTAATTTTTAGAAGTACCATATGATGTGTATTACATGATTTGTATTTTTTTTCTGTTAGTAAATAGTAATTAAGAGTTAGCCTAACAAGCTAAGCCTAAGTTAACCTTATCTTTAAAAAAAATATTTAAGTATAATGAACAGCGCCCAGGAAGAGATTACTCACGAAAACGGCACTATAAAAATTAACGAAATTTATTATTATTATTATTAACTGTCATCAAGCGGAGGCGATACGGTTGGCTAGGCCATATACTGCAAATGCCCCCTGAGAGCCTTTAGTACGCTTGCCTACTTTGCAAGGCATCAGGTTTTCGACGTCCTAGACGTCCATTGCTGACTGTCTGAGAGATTGTTAGGACGATTAGGGTCTTTGCATAGGATTGTTTCTACTGTTGGTATTAGGGTAAAAGTTTTTGTGAGGGATTCAGTATTATGACGAGAGGTTATTTTACCTGAGTTTGATAGATATCATGTAAGGATCTGTGTTAGAGTTAGAGTTAGAGTTTTGATAATTTGATGTTCTTCTGTGATTTGGTATAGTTTTTCTTCTGTTGCTTGAGTGCATGTTGTATAGGGCAAATTATTCTAATGTTTCCTATATGAGTTTGGGTTATGTGTCGCTGTTTGATTTGTTTGTCTACGTTCTTTTTCCTTTCCGAGGCGGGATCTAGAGCGTGCAGCCGCGGTCTCGATTTGAAACTAACACTGTATTCCTTCACTGTCACACTGGGAAATTGGAAAAAGGTGATTGTGCTGACCATGTGTATTCGATTGATCACAAATTGACAATACTGCAGTAAGGGGTACAATGAAAGCTTGTAAAGTTTCTTTGTTTTGTTATTTACGCGGTTTGATTGTAAAGAAATATTAAATTTTTGCTTTATTAGTCTTAAAAAATTGATATGCGAAACTGAAGAAAGACACAAGTCTTTATAAACAGTTTCGGGAAAGGGGTGGATGCTTTTATTGCTGACTGTTCGTCGGCAGTTTATGTTAGAACTTCGGGATGATAACCTAACTTGGGATGACGCAAAGGAGTTAGCAGCCAATAGAAATGCATGGATTCTCTTTGAAGATACCATATGTCCCAACAAGGGAGTGGACATGGAATGATAAAGATATTTAAATTATTCAGTTCATTTCCTAAAAGTTGGAAATAACTTGTGATAGAAAAATTATAATCAGTTGTGGTTGAGTAGGTTTTAGGGCTTCCAATATTGGAGATCGAGCCGTTATACCGGAATCCCGCATAATTTTCTGATCCAGCTCGGAACGAGATTGCGTGTGCGGGGTCCCGCGGGATTTGCGGGATTAGATAGCAGTGTCCTGACGCCCTGCCGTATTTACATCCTGGGAGCTTCAGAACCTTAGCTGACGATGAAATATTCAGCTTGCCTCCCAAAAGTCTATTCAAAAAGAAACAAAGGAGTTTGTTCAGAGAATGCAGGTTGGCGTGTCATCATAAGCTGATACTAATCATCACCAAAGGTAAAAAGGATGACATGCCTCTTTCTGCTCTGGCTTAAGAGACTGCCCAAATTGCTTGCAACAATAACGAGGGTTTTCCACCAGCTCCTAATCATTGATTTCAAAAAAAAATTAGAGCGTACGTTTGTTTTCAAAAAAGAATAGACCTGGTGAATTAGAAATCCGACCGGGGAAGTATTTTAAATTGATATTTAATGCCTTAAAATCTATGCTGCTCACGAGCTTAAAAGCTAAAAGGGCTTCCTCTGCAGCCGGCTATTTAGCCTCTAATATACAAGTAAACGTCGTTTTACTACGGGGTTCCGTTCCGAGAGACACCGGCGTAAAAAAATTGGCGTAAAATGAACACAAATATAATAGAAGATATAAGGTTAGTTTTCATGTCAAAACTCTAAGAATAATCTAACATGTTTATTTAATACATAATATCCTATTTATATTTTAAATAAATTATAAATGTATTTAATAAATACAGTTTCAATTCGTTTACAAAATAAATAATAATCTAAATGATTATTTTTTAATAATAAATACAAACAGTTCGTCGGTACTAAATTAAATTCTAACATTTTTTTAAAAAAGCATCCAATTTTATTTTCTTTGATTGTTCCCCACTTTCCTGCAGCATCATAGCGTACATGACAAATATTTTATTATTTTTTTAATTTTAATAATTATAAAATAAAAAATATTGTCATACCTTTTTATTTTTCTTAAAAACAAAACGAAAACTAACTCGGAAACAATTTCACACACACAATAGGCTGCTCGCGTACACGGTAATAGAATAAAACAACGTGCAAAAATGTGTCTACTATTAGAATCGCGGCGCCTACTGTCGTCTGGTGTCGGTCAAACCGGGGAATCCCACGCTGGCACCAACCGGCGTAATTGTAAATCGGCGTAAATCAAACCGGTGCAAAACGACGTTTACCTGTACTCGTACAGAGCAGTTTGCAGATACGACAATAGACATGCTACGTTTTCTCCGAAAACACCAGCAAAATATGGTTGAAAAAAGCTTTGTTTTAGATTAATATGATTTGATGCAGTTTTATTTTCTGTAAAAATGTTATAAAAAGATTACTTGAAATATTTTTGACTATCAACTGTCATATGAGGGTATTATAAGCAAACTACGAAATTTCCACCAAAAGCAGAAAATTAGTTATTGATGCCAAAATAAACTAAACATAAAAATCTACCTATCTAAATAATAGCGTAATTCAAAACTGTCTCTAAATCTTACAAAAACAAATTTCAAATATTTTTTTGATACAGCAATCTTAGCATTCTCTATTGAGTTAGTGAAGCATAATTAGAAATCTCACAATTATTTTTTTAAAGTTTTTCACAAATATCTCAGTAACTCTTCAATGAAGATTACTGAGTTTGCTTCTAATATCCTAATATATTTTTTAATACCATTGTACCTTTATATACACGTTGAACAAATGCGTCAATAACATTTGAAAATTTCTAAATCTTCTGAATTTACGCCTCGAGGAATTTTAAATGCATAAAATATTTGTCTATGTAAATTAATTTGTTACTCTGTTAAAAATTATATTTCTAAGCGTCACTTTACTGTAGCTTGTCACTTAGAGAAAAACACGAGTTGTAAGGCAAAATTCTTTAATTTCAGATTCTAGGAATTCGTTGCAGCACTTTTATTGTTGCAAGAAAAGCGATTTGCAAGGAAGCAGACAGAACCGAAGGGCATGTATGACAAGATGTATGAATGTGGAAGAGGCTAGGAGTGTATGCCAGGATAGACGTGTGTGGCGGTCCATTCTCTCTGCCTACCCCTACGGGGAAATGGCGTGATGGTAGTAGTAGTAGTAGTAGAAAAGCGATTTGCTTATGAATGTTGATAAATCGAAAGTGATGGTTTTTGAAAGGGATGAAAATATAACTAAATGTGAGATCAGCGTGAACGGAGATATTCTGAATCAGGTAGAAGAATCTGTGTACCTGCGAAGTATGTTTACTAGGGACGGAAAGGCCGATAAAGATATTGAAAGGAGGGTGAGTGCCGGGAACAGGGTAAACGGTACACTAAAATCTACTCTGGCAAACAAATGTTTATCGCAGAAGGCTAAACTAGCAGTTCACAACGGAGTTCTAGTTCCAACTCTAATGTATGGGAGCGAAGTATGGAATTGGAAAAATAATGATGAAAGTAGGTTGAATGCTGTCGAAATGCGATCCCTCAGGCGAATGTGTGGTAAAACGATGTATGATAGGTGCACAAATGTCGAGATCCGTGAAGTGTGTAAGGCTGAGACATGCATTATTGACAGAATCAAGAAAGGGGTGCTGCGTTGGTTTGGACATGTAGAGCGAATGGACAGCGAAAAAACGACTAAAAGGATCTACGATGCAAATGTTGATGGATGCAGAAAACGAGGAAGACCGAGAAAGACATGGCGCGATCAAGTCCATCAAATACTTGAAGATGGACATGTCAAAAGTAGGAATAATCGGCGTGCGTTCATAAGAATATGTATGAATGTAGAGGAAGCGAGGTCTGTATGCCAAGATAGAGTGTTATGGCGTTCTATCCTCTCTGCCTACCCCTACGGGGAAACGGTGTGATGGTTTGTTGTTGTTGTTGTTGTTGTTGTTGTTGTTAATGTTTATTATTTCTTGACTTTAAGTCGAAGTCCTTATATCGAATTTACAATTTATTAGTAACAACTAGTTTCGCTAAACTTTCCTCTGGTTATATAAAGGAGTGTGTATATATAATTACTAACGAAACCCTTAAGATAATTTAGCGTTTTAAATCTACGTAAACCTGAAAAGTAATATTCATATAATAGAACTTGTACCCCATTCATTTTATAGTTACTAGCTCCTATAAGGCATTACTAGCTACCGGTGGGGGAGAAAGAATTAAAGGCCGATATTAGATCAGACAAAAAACACAATTTTAATTTCTTTTAAAAACTTCCGAAAAAGTTTTGTGGCACTAGAGATAAAAAAAAACTTTGTCAACTCATCATATTCATCTATTAAAGTAGGTACTTATACAAGCTAATACAATTCAAGGTACTTGCGGTGATATAAATGGAAAGAAAATTATATAAACCTTACACAAGAAAGTATCTAAATATTCAAATTGTTCCTTTATCCTTCTTCTTTCCTTCCCATCCCCCCTCCGCTCTTCATAGTATAGTGTTAATATTTTTGTTTCATAAATATTTATTTTTGTTCATATTTGCTATTAATTTTTGTATACAATTGTAAGATTCAATATGTCCATGTATTTATAATTATCTCAAACTAAACGGTTTGGGTAGGTAAGAAGAAATTGCCTTAAGGCAATATGCCCGCCCTTACGTGTATATTTATTGTATATGTATATAAAGTGTCAAACAAATAAATGTTGGAAGCAAAATAAAACTGTCAAAAAGGCTCTTTTACGCTTAATTTTATATTTAAAAACACAAAAAAAATATTCATCGTTTCTCCGTGGGAGTAGAAAGAGATGATAAAATGTCATTTCACTCTTTATTTCCGCACGAACCTCGATTCGTTTGCATTCGTACATCTTCTTCTTAAAATCTCTTTCTTCAAGTATTTCTTTTCCGGTTTTTCTCGTCAACATTTGCATTGTAAATCCTTTTAGCCGTTCTTTTGCGGTCCATTCACTCTAGATGTCCGAACCGACACAACACTAATTTCTTGACTTTGTCAATAAATTTTGTCTCAGCCTTGTATAATGTAAGGATCTCGACATTTGTGCACCTGTCATGTAAAGTTTTACCACTCATTCACCTGTAAAAATGAAAGCTTTAAAATATTAATCAATTAATAAACTAATGATAATTTCAAATTTTGATCTTTTTTGTTATTCAAAATACTGAATATCAAACAAATACGGGATATTCATATCATTTCAGGGCTGTAATAATCTGAAAAATTCTCTCATTACATTAGAAATAGATTTTGTGAATGTGTCGATTTTACGTCAAACTTCCAACAAAATAAAACAACAAACAATTATAAAATAACGTATTTACTTTAATTAACCCTCTTATTAGTATTTCCGTCATCCCAATACCAAATTACATATAGCACATGTGGTACAAGTTTAATAAATCAAATGTCTTAAAGCTAAATACCCATGTAATTTATAAGTCTAGCTTCGCGCTTACAGCCTACTATGGGGTTCTCAACTTTGATGTGAAAACATACCGAAATACGGAGAACGTTCTGAAGTACGCGTGCTTGGGGCGTGATGAAAGTAATTTATTGGAAGATTTTACTATACTCGTATATATAAAGTAACACCAATTTGAATTTTCCGTGTTTTGTTTTCCGCTTGTGTAGAGAAAAGAGACTTTATTTGGAATAGTGTTGGTAAAGTGAAATATTCTTTAAACAGATGTATTACCAATACTGTGAAAATTATTACATGGTTCATTTGATTCGACTGTCGTCACTTACGAAAAAGTCCGTTCAATTAAATCTAATATTAACAAATTGCAACAGGGATGGAGGATACCTTAAATAAGGGAATATTGAAATCTAGGCATTTACAGGGCTTATGACCTGTCATTGGCTGGTTTAAGTGGCCACTTTACACACTGTGTAACATTCACCATTTTGTCTATGTTTGAACATCCATATTTCTTCAATTCTTCCATTTGTTGATTTAAGTGAAGTTAAAGAGCTTCTCCATCCCTGTTGTAATTTGTTTATCTTAATGACTCCCGAGGGGGTAAAATCCAGTATTTTGTCCACGAACATTTGGACAAACTCAAATATTTTTATTTTTATTTATTTATTTAACTTTTTGTACATAATGTTATTTGTACATTGGCGGGCTTATTGCCAAATGGCAATTTCTTCCAACCAACCAATAAAATAAAAGTTTTATTTTTATAATTCAAGTTACAGAACATATTCAATAGAAAAAAAAAAGATTAAAAAGTTAAAAATATATAAAAATAGAAGTAAACGTATTTGTTTATAAATTACCTTAAATCAAAACTATTACTCAATGGGAAAAAGGAAAAAAGCGGAAAGAGGAAAAAGGAAAAAGGAAAGGAGGAGAGATTAAGGAAGAGAAAGGAGATGTTTCTTCAGACGTGATTTAAACATAGATAATGTAGTAACATCTTCGATGGTGGATGGGAAATGATTCCACAGTCGAGCCGCATGGACACTATATGAGTTAGAGAAGAAAGAGGAATTGTGTATGGGTATTAAGAGAGTGCCTTGAGAATGAAAACGAAGAGGTAAACCATGAACTGATAAGCGTTGAAATTTTTCACACAGGTATATAGGAGCGTTAGGACTATGAAGTACATTGAACAGAAGTGAGAGGGAGTGATAGTCTCTCCGCTGTCTAATTTTGAGCCATTTCAGTTGCCTACGATAATCAGAAATGTGGTCATATTTCCTAAGACCAAAAATGTACCTTATGCATGTATTCTGAAGTCGTTCAAGTTTATCGAGTTGCTCACAGCTTAAATCAGTCATGGAAACATCAGCGTAATCTAGAATGGGTAATAGTAATGGATAGTATTGTAATAAATCTAATATATTATACAAAGGGCAATGTTGAAATGGTTGTCCTCGATGGACTGAATAACTACCGGACCGATTTACGTGCGGTTTTCAGATAAATGTACATCTTTGTTACGAAAAGATTTATAGCTCATAAAATCTTCAATTTATTAAGTACAAAAAAGTTGGGAGCGTCAATGTTTTTTTATCCGTCACCAGGGATGCGTTTGTCGAGAATGCGTATACCAAAAAAATTGACAGAGGTTATTTTCTTGTGTATAACAAAAGCTGCTTTTTGAATATTTACAAACAACATTCGTTCCTTAATGGATCCCAATCAGATTATTTCATTAAATCCTTTATAATTTCTACCCATTTATTTCTTTTTACTGGATTTTTGATTATACTAAAATAATATCAACTGAGATTTTATACATTTTTGAAAATCGCATTCCTGACTAAAGTGCATCTCTGAGCAGAGTTTGACATTTGCTAAAAGAATTCTTTATTTAAAAATAATTGATTATTTTTTGTTTTGGAATTCAAACATAAACAAATACTTAGGTACCTACTTAAATTCAATATTTGAATATTTATAACTTTTAGATATGGAATTCAATCATAAACAAGTACCGACTTACCAATGAAAAGATACAACATCTTTTTTACGTTTATACGAACGGTTTTTACTAAAGATTTTTTTGTTCATTTTTGTAAGTATACTTAATTGTGTTTAATCTTAAGAGGAATCGCCGTCTGACTTTTCTTCATACAAACATATTCATGTATTTTCTCTCTGAATTATGGCACTAAAGAAATGTTTTTTTTACAATAACACCAAACTATCACGCCGCTTCCCCGTAAAGGTAGGCAGAGAGTATAGAACGCCACATCACTCTATCTTTGCATTCAGATCTCGCTTCCTGTACATTCATAGATCTTTTCATGCACGCGCGCCGATTATTCCGACTTTTACCATGTTCTTTTTCAAGTATTTGTTGAATTTGGTCCTGCCATGTCTTTCATGGTCTTCCTCTATTTCTGCATCCATGCATTGTAAATATTGTTAGCCGTTCTGTCCATTTGCTCTACATGTCCAAACCAGCGCAGAGCTCTTTTTTACATATTAAAGATATTTACAATTGGCGTGTCCCCATATTGTTTCGTTTTTTAAAAAAATGCGCACACATTTTTATCGAAATTCTCTGTCCTCACAATTTATCTAAACCGAAACACAAAAATATTTGTGTATACGTACATATCTAATTTGGACTTAATACATTAAATAAAATATATATATTTCATACATGGTACATGTTTTTTTAAAATTCTATACATATCTACTTTTACACATCTAGTAAATGTCATCACTGTAACTCTCCAAAAAAGGGACTAACTCTTGTGCTTGGAGAGTGACTTACACTGCTGTAGTTGTTTATTGTTCATTATAAGAATTTATATAATTTTAAATACGAGTACATGGGAAAAAAATTAAAACATAGGAATATAAAGAAAAAACATAAAACAATAATACATTCATACTAGTTAAAATTTAATGTAGTTTTTACACGTGTTCAAAAAATTTCTTTAGATTTACGTTAAATTTATTTATTGACATATTATTTTTAAGAGTTTTTAGTTCACTGGAAAGATTATTATAATTTTTTACACCTTTGAATACAAAGCTATTTTGACCATGATTTGTGTGGAATTTAGGAACATTAATATTATGTTGGTATCTGAGTGACTTATTCATCTCAAATTCTTTTATTTTTTATATATTTTTATAATGGAATTTATTTTATAAAAAGTGTCTACTGTATGAACCTTAAATATTTTAAATAGATTTTCCGTATTGAATGTTGAGGGTTTCTTTAGAATTACTTTAATAATTTATCTTTGTACTATTTTAAGAGGGTTTAATATATTGGCGTATTAACCACCCTACCCTACAATACCATATTGTAACAAAGATTGTACAATTAAGTAATAAGCTTTTTTTTAATTATTGATTTTAAAAATATTCCTTAATCTAATAAATATGTTAATACATTTTCTAATTTGTTTAACTAGTTCACTAATATGGTCTTTCCATTTTAAGTTTTGGTCTATGTATACACCGAGATATTTTATTTTATCTGTTGTATCAAGTACTGAATATGTAAGATCAAATAATTGATATCAAACTTTCGATTGTGTTCATTTAATCTATTTAGCAAAAACTCAAATCTAGCAATACAAAGCATTGCCGGGTTCAGCTCGTCTCTAATAAAATAAACATGGTAAGAATTAATTTCAAATAATGATACCGTTATCTGAATCAGATTCTGGTCTCGTGGCTAGTGTCGCGGACTTACGGATCAGAAGTCCGAGATTCGAACTCTACTCTACCAGAACTTCATTCCCATTTCCTATTAACAGTGAGTTATTTACAACTGGTTAAAAATGGCCCCCAAAATTGCAATATTTTAGTAAATTATGAGAACGAAAATATTTATACAAATAAAAAAACATAGTGTAATCTGTGTACTCACTAAAAAAATGTTATTTACAAAATCAAGATGGATGAGTAAAAAATGATGGAAAGCCGAGTAGGGTAAAGTTATAAAGGATGCCTTGTTTCCAAATGAAATTCGTTATAATATGAAGCCCATATAATTCAATTAGATCTTGAAGGTTCCTACTCCATTAACTCGAACAGTAAACCTACGAAGGTATTATAAATTTTCAGGAAGAAGCGGAAAAAATCTTCAAAATTAAAATTGCCCACGCGGCTTTCCGTTTGCGTGTAAATAAAAAAATACGGGATTTAAATAAACTTATTGTTTTGACTCTTATTCTTATAGTTTTTAATTTTAGTGCTATTCTGACCAAAATTTGGCAGGATCGGGGTATCTTGAAGGAAACTAGAATGTACATAGTGCATACGCCTGTGTTTCCAATATTTTTATATGGCGCAGAAACGTGGGCAGTTAAAACACGTGAGCAGGAGAGAATAGATGTTTTCCAGATGTGGTGTTGGCGTTGAATGCTGAGAATACCATGGACAGCCAGAAGAACAAATGCCTCCACACTCAACGTAAAGTTCGCCTGCCAACGTATTCTGCAGTTCTTCGGACACATAGCCAGACGTGATCCAGAAAATCTAGAAAAAATAATAATTACGGGCAGTGTGCCAAGAAGAAGAAGCAGAGGCAGAGCTTGATGGATTAATCAGGTGAAAACAACGCCACGTGTTACCCTATATGGAGCTGTGGAGAGGGCGCAGAGCCGTGAAGGGTGAAGACGCATTGTCAATGAAATGGTTGGAGAGAGTCCTAACAATGACGACCCTCAAAACTAAGGAATGACCGAGAAAATGACTGCTTTTTGATCTTATAATGTCACTGCAGCATGTAAAAGTGACGGGTTCCCGTGAATAAGTGCTCGCCATCTAACCCCAAATATTTAAAAAGCCTTTGTGGATACTTCTTTTTATTGCTAAATCTCCACCTCCAAGCCCCAGATTCGTAAAGTATAAAGAAATTATGTAGGGGGCGAGCTCTTTAGCATCCTCGGGTCTAACCAGTGATCCCAACAAGAATGCGGCTTCTTTTATGATATAAAACATCACATTTACATAAAATGTGTATAAGTTTTTCCTCATTAGCACTGCAGAACCTACATCTAGAAGTTTTCATTCTAGCAAGGACTTCAATCTGTAGTGCCATATTTTGACAATTACAAATATGCAAAAGGGCAGTTGAGAGTCATTCTCCGCATACAACTTCATGTGCGTGAGTACTTTATTTGTGAAAGTATAAAAAAAAGTGTTTCTTAATTGTACTAAAAATTAGTTATTGTAAATCAAGATTTGCACAGACACTAATTTTTCATAGCTCCAAAACTTTTCAATGCATCCCTTAAGGATAAAATAAAATAGAGTGTAATTATTTTTATTTGTAACGATTTAAACATTTGTGGAAACTGAGCATATTTAAATTGCGTTTTTTTTAATGTACAGCGTATCCTTATTATTTTCATTTTTATTAACAAACATTTTTGTTTTAATACAAGCGCTTTTTTTAATGTATCGTATTCTTCCAGTAGCCTTAAATGACTTTTTTAGCATTAAGTATTTTTTGTTTATACGATAGTGTATTTTGTATTTGAAATATGTGTATATTGTAAAAATAACGAATAAAAAAATAGTCAAGTCCTGCAAAAATAAATTGAGTGGAAATAAGTCGGTCTCGTGGTGTACTCGTTAGTGCATTTGACTGGTATCAAATAAATATAAATAAATTTAATAAAATAAAAAAATATAAATAATTTATTTATTTATTTATTTGACACTTTTTATACATAAACAATGTATATACATATAAGGGCGGGCATATTGGCTTAAGGCAATTTCTTCCTACCTACCCAAACCGTTCAGTTTTAGAAAATTAAAAATACATCGACATATTGAATCTTACAATGTTATACAAAAAATAAAAACAAACATTAACAGAATTAAAAAAAACAAAAAAAAAACACTAGACTATGAAGAGAGGAGAGAGGATGGGAAGAAAAGAAAAAGGATAAAGGAACAATTTAAATATTTAGATGGTGACATTTCAAAATAATGTTATTTTATTATATCATGTAGATTTTTGCCATCGTTAGAAATACGCCATTAGCGGAAAGTGGAATTAATAAGGCAAAATTATTTTGTAAATTAGGAATATTGAGATCAGGGTTTGATAGAAATAGTTATTTGTGAATGTTTTTGTTCCAAGATTTTTATATATAATTTTTATAAAAAGTTTTTTTTTTTTAATTATGAAATAACTCAATATTTTTCAATCAACAATAAAAAACAACACTTTATTTTTCGTCCATATGATAAAACCTTTTAAAAACGAGGTTTTCTATTTATAATTAGGTAAGTAAACTATCGCTTTGTTTTCACATTTTATTTTTAATGAAAAACAAGTTCATATTAACAAAAATAAAATAAATCATTGAAAAAAGCACAAACAAATTTATTAATATTCCATTGTTTTATTTTTGCAGCACACATGTAAAAAGTATAAAATAAGTAAAAACGTAATAAAATAACATAAAACCACTTTTACCGGTTTCAAAGCTAAACGAGCTTTTTTTATCAAGGTATACTTTACTTATGAATCATATCGTATTGTATTTTAACAGTAATTATTAATTAAAACATATGCAGCTAATAAATGAAGTAAGGATAAAGAAGCTTGTGTGGCTTTGAATTACCACAAAGTTAAAGCTTCAAATAAACATTTTATATATAAAAACAGTTTAGCAAACAATCCCGCGAGTGTGTGAAAATATTCTTTTTCCTCAAAGTAATACAGTTTTTCTAATTGATATTTTTCATCCTGTGCGTCTATCTAAATATTATATTTTTGTTCATTTTAAAATTTAAATTCTCTCGCGCTTAGTAAAGGAGTTAATTTTCAAATAATTAGGAACTCGTGAGGGTGTGTTTTAGTATATGGCCGAAGGGTAGGAAATGGGATGTTATCAGTAGAAAGGGGTGACTATTTAGCTCATATTACAAGAAAACCACCGCTCAATTAGCGTTACTCGCGTAAGTGTACTCATATATAATTGAGGTATATTAGAAAATGATTTAAATATATTTTTCTTAATTAAATGCAATGATATTTTTTTAAAACCAATCGTCAATATAATCATAAAAAATGTTATTGACTGTTTGGTACAAAGGCTTCAAACCACAATTTAAAAATATCACACCGATATCAATACCGATATCAATACCGATAAAAATATGAGATATGAATTTAGAAAAATTAATTGTATTATCAAAATCAATATGGATATTGTGGAGAAATGTTTTCATATTCTTCCTTTTCTTTTTTTTTACATCCGCTTCTCAGTGGAGCATGTGAACATCACCAGTTTCTTCCAAGAGACCTAATCGCCAGCCAGCATTCTCGCCACCTTGCACGGCAATCTAGCACCCCTTAGTTCCGCCGAATAAAGTCGAAAGATCGTCATCATTGGCCCTTTAGGGCGGCGTTATTTATTTTATTTATTTAACACTTTATAAAAATATACAATATATAAACATATAAGGGCGGGCATATTGCCTTAAGGCAATTTCTTCCCACCTACCCAAACCGTTCCGTTTGAGAAAATTACAAATACATGGCGTTAGTCCGTTTGTATAACAGGCAATTCGTGTTTCTCTTGAGCCATGCGCAGCACGTGCCTAAGCCAGATCCACTGCCGCATCTTCAAGACGCTCGTTCTGGAGGCGGCTGCGTCCATTCTCGCACTTCAATGTTCACAAAATCGAACGACATTATGTCTAATATTCTCCTCTAGCACTTGTTTTGAAAACTGTTCTGTGTGATACAACAGCTCTCACCCATGAAATCAACTCAAACGACGTAACTTTGTAATATATTATATTATATAGATATATTATCCATTACTTTAAAATGAAAAATAGCACTACGAATTCAGTCGATATTAAATATTCAATTGAAATTTCAACTAGTCGAATTGTTTTAGAAATTAAAAGTGCTAAAATTGGCCCCATCGAGTACCATATGTCCTGCAATATGACGCATGAAAGTAAAGGGTCTTATGTCAAAAGTACCACCTCAAAGAAAAATATCCCTTAAGAAATAATGTTTGAAATACTGTTTTCCAAATAAAGAATCTTCAAATAATTTGTGTAATCTGCAAGTTTAATCTAAGAGGAAAAATCCGCTCTGGGGTTAAGACATTTATAATAAAGTATACTTATTTGTATGAAAAAATAAGCTATAAAAATCGGCTAGTTTCTTGGCTCACCGCAGGCGCTAGGCGCGCCTAGTTAATATTAATATTTATGTTAGGATAAAAATGCAAACGGTGGAAATACGTAGTTCAAAATAAATAGTCATTTTTAATTTGTTTTTCTGTCCCCGAAAAAAAAATTAAATTAAAAAAAATACAGTAAAACATTACTATGGTTAGTCAAATATGGAAGTCGCGCATAATTGCTTCTATATACGGTTCGCCCCTGGTACATATGTACATATGTTTAGTAACGCCACATTTACTATGTTTATTGTGTATTGCACATTTACTAGGTCGCTTCGTTAAATTTATTATTACCTACTGAGCCCTAGTGAAAATGTTGTAATTATGCTACTGTGGGTATAATGATTTTCTCTCCAGCCTAATAAAACCTGGACTGTCATGGAATGTTCATATGATCTTGATATTCTCAGCGCGATCACTAATAAATCATATTATTTATCAATCAGTTATTTCATCCACTGTATTGTGTTATCGCATGCAACAATAATCAAGAAAACGAAAAATTCATGACCACAGGACATCTAATAGAACAAAACATTAACGTAAGAAAAATCCCATTACACGGTAGGTAATTGCATTCTTTTACTTTAGGGTTCGGTGGCAAAAAATATAAAGATAACGCAATTGGAACTTCAAAATCCGCGAACCAGCAAAACCCGCAAATTCAAACAAAAAGTATATTTTGAACTGCCCTCGGCACGGGTTACCCAGTGAGGACTCATTATTTTTTAATATATATATAGTTGGATAATTTATATAGCGCCATTTTTGTGAAAATCACCTCAAGGGCGCTGTACAATTAGTAAATATCCCAGTACGTCTTGCAGCTACAGAGCGCATAGACAGTTAGAAATTTAGCCCCCATTTACACATTTTTAAAAATTGACAAATAAAATAAGTGTATTAATGATACTAAAAAAAATTAAAAATAATGTGAATAATAAAAAGGAGTAAGATTACAACACGTCTTGCAGCTACTAAACGCATAGACGATTGGAATTCTAGACCCCATTTACAAAATTTAGGTATTTTAAAGTTGATACACGAAAGCTAGATAACCAATTATCGTGCAGCTACAAAGCGCATGGACGAGTGGAATTCCGGCAAAGTTAGAATGATATTAATAAATTTACAAAAAATAGAGCATAGTACTAAGTTTGTCAAGTGTTCATGCCAAGAAGTAAGCAATAAAAAACTAAATAAATAAAGCACTGTAAGTAGACAGTAGGTAGATACCGTCACCATGTGGTCCACTGGCTACTGGAGAATTTCCGGAAACGCACGTGTGTAGACTGGGGGGTTATGCCTATTGTTCCAACGACTTGGTGTCCATTTTGGTCCGTATTATTTCATTTTATGAAACGCAACATTAATGTTCAATTCATTTTTTACATGAATATTACACAAACGTGTGTATGAGCGGTTGAATTATCATTTTGTATGTTATTAGAAAGCAGATATTTGAAATATTATGTAATTATCAATTAATATTTTATGACATCGTGAGATCAGAACAATTTATGCGATCAGAATTTATGTGATTTATGAAATAAAAACAATGAACGAGATCTGATTTAACGGTACTGTCGATGTGTTCCTACAGTGAAGGCAAGTATTCAAGAAACAAGCGGTGTTGTCACTCCTGACTCACGATGACACACTTGCCATGTCCGCCTAGATTATGCCATAATTATACTATTTGTAAATTTAAATTGATTTTGAGATTGTTTAAATTAAGTGTTATTAAATATTATACATATATTCATTAATGGCAATCTGTTAGAGCTTCTATAAGCCTGTTGGTTGTTAATATACGTCAAATAAATATTGTACTGAGCGAATTCTAATGATAATATTACTCGGGTTATGTCAAAAGTTACTTCCTTGGGCGATATCTCTGCCTTAGTTATCCTGTTATGTCGTCTTATGTTTCATACTGTTATCTTATTCCTATAATGTGTACAACAGGCAGACAATCATAAGCCACATTTCCACCCGACACGACGCCGACGGGAAACACACCCCATTCCAGACATTTCGGGTTGACCACAACAAGTTTGCAAGATGTTCCGTGATATTGTGGACCAAATACTTGCATTATTTAATTTATATAGTATTTTGATATTTACTCTGTGTCCAGGCGGATAAAGAATACAGTTCTGCATGTAAAACTTAATCAGAATCCAAGACAAGTATTTTCCAATCGTTTTTACTCTCGTGTAAAAATTCTAAAAGTCGAAAATTATCTCCTTTTTTGTTTAGAGGTTGCCATATTTGCTTACATGCTTGAGGTTCTATGTTTGATTTTTGGCAAAGTTTTTTAAAATTTATTTTTGTATAAAGATGTAAAACAGAGTTCTTAAAAAATAAAGAATAATTCAATATCAATGAAATACATATTAACAGTAAGAATATTTAACAAAAAATCTCACAAAGGCACGGCCTGTTCGTGAGTATACAAGAAATGTTTATAAATTTTTTGCTCCTTTCATGAATTGACAGGCTTAATATTTTTTTATAATAAAAGAAAATATTATGTAAAAGATAAGAAGGTACTTTTTTATTTTATAATAATTATAAAGCCAACAAAATATAACACAAAAAAAAGCGTTTATATCTTTAGTTTAAATCCAGGATAGTGCGTGTTTTTTAAAATAAGACATTTTTTAAAGCTTAGGATCAACGAAATATTATCAGTAAATAAATACTAAAAAGCTTTTGGCCTATAAAATAAACATGTCTCTGTGCTAGCCTCATTTTACAATGTGGTATTTCTAGCACACAATCCCTTCTTAGACTTGATCTATCCAAATTACTGGAAAATAAATTTTGGTTATTTTAAACATTGAAAACAATATATTCGTCTTATTTTCAAAAGTTTAGCTTTTTAAAACAAGTGGAAGAGGGGGAAAGTGCAATTTTTGCTAAGCATTATTTTTAAGATGAATTTTTGAACAGTTGTTTATGGTTAAATATGGTTGTTAAAAACTCCCCCCCATCCAATTGTTCCATGGGAAAGCAATGAATGTACAAGTGCATAATATACCATTTTAATAGGATTTAACTGGGCGTAAATACTTAACCGTTTGAAAACATAGGTTTAATATCTCCGTTTATTAATAATTAATTCAAGACGATTAGTCCATTTTAGTTGACAGTGAATAATTTACTCCCAGGTATTTTTTGCATCTTTCATTAAATATGTAAACATAACAACATTTATCATGAAACATTATATTAAGGGAAGAAGAAAGGGAAGATGATTTTGAGTTATAAAATGGAATAAAGATTGTTTTATTACAATTTAGCGAGAGAAGATTTCGATCTAACAACTTCTTAATTACAGTAATCAATTTATTGGCTTTTTTAAAAGTATTATTCCAGGTATCATTTTGTACAATTATTGCAGTATCATCTGCATAAGAAACTAATTTACCAGGTACAGCTATATTACAAAGATCATCAAAGAAACAACAAAAGACCAAGAACCGTTACTTGTGGGACTCCGTGTATAACAGTCTTAGGGCCTTACTTATTACATTTTCTTATACCAGGTTTATATTAAGAAATAACTTTACCCGGATAATTTTTTAAAACCGATATAAAAAAAAACTTACTTATAAAAATATTTATTACCTAGAATAACAATTCACGGGTTATTTCATGCTTAACTTTTTTAAACAGTCAACACTGATATGTGTGCGTGCACAGTAACTTTTTTAACAATTCAAACAAAAGTCAAAGTCAAATCGAGACTACTGTCAGTGTAATTGAGAATATGGAGAAAACCGTTAGATAAAGAAATCAAAATTAGGAAGAAGAGAAGAAGTTGAAAGCGAATTCCATAATTTATTCGTGTTTTTTTTAAATTGAATTATTGATTTTTTATCGTTTAAAATTGAAAAAAAAAACTGATAAACCATCTATTTTGATTACCGAAAAATGTGACTTTTGACAGATCGCGTGCTTATTCCAGCGTTTTACCACATTATGAGTAGGTATAAGTTTCAATGGTCACTATCCCAGATTAAAATTGAGTTTAACTCTATGCGATGTTTTTAGTTATACTTTTAGCTATACTATCATTATTCTACCACTATTCTCAAGTTTAACTTTATACCCGATTTAAGTATAAGTAAGGGCCTAAGTATTGCCAATATTAATTCCGATCCTGGTACATTGCAGTCTATTTCCTTAGTAACTTTTAAAAAACAACAAGCACTAATTTTTTTATGCCAATTTAACGTAAGTTACTTAATTATTAAAATTCTATGATTTACAGTATCAAATGTTTTTTTAAGATCTACAAAAATTCTTAAAGTTTTCACATTCTAGTGAAATTGTGTTTTCATAAATGGTTTTAGACTGCGATATTTCAATATCTAATAAGCCTTCTTTACAAGTTTCCAGACTCACAGTCAAAAAAACAATAAAAGGAGTAGAGTTCGAATGAATTAAAGTCGTTTTATAAAGTTTAATCGGGTTGTGGGCTTGTGGCTAGTGTCGCGGACTCATGGATCAGAGATCCGAGGCTCGCACCCCATTTAACCACAACTTGCTTCCTATTTTCTAATAGCGAGTTATTTACATCTCGTTGAAAATGCCCCCCAAAATATAAATATTTGGGTTAATCATAAAAATGTGCATATTTCTTTAAAAAAAAAGAAATTTGAATAAGTAACTATTGAAAAAAATGACGAAATCGATAGGAAGACCCTTGGTTTTTAAAACGGTTTTCGGATATGTAGAGAGAGTGCTGGAACCTGAAGCGTAAGACTGATCACCGTACCTCATGTAGCAAATTATCGAGCTGCATTAATTTGGTATACCTACATATGCAGTGCCCTTTGCACCACTTGTTGCAAACAGGAAAATGAAGACGATAAAGAATCATGTTATAATTCCTTCAAATAGAGAAAAAATACGTATGCAAATAAAGAAAATATTCACCACTCTCTTTCTTTCAATTTTCTGTCTCTTTCATACAATATTTTATTTTATAAATAGCAACGCGTGTAATTATAAGTTAGTTAAATTCCTGACGATGAGGTAGTAACCTCGAAACCGGTCGAAGTGTAATTAAAAAAAGATCAAGTGGTTTATACAAATTTATAAACAAATAAGTGTAAAATGTCATACCACAAAGTGAAAAATGTTTTTGATAACAATAATAAAATATTCATTGATTCGTTTTAAGAGCAATAATTTATTACATGCAGTCTGATACTTTTTTTCATTTACCATCAAATAAACTTTACTAACTATAAATCTATTTTTTGTCTCTTTATTATCCTTGTATGAGCAAATTGTAATTTCGACGAAAGTAATTTTAAAAATATATATATTGTATGTTTATTCACATTTTTTACACCATGGTTACCCTATGAGCATTTGCATTCTTATTTGAAATCCAGTTTACATAATATAATTGAAAAATCCGAAACAATGGAATATGCTTCTCTTCCTAAAGCTAAAAACAACTTTTCTGCGCAACACACACAGATTCTTGACATGTGAAACGGTGCAACTGTGCAACGTGCAACCTGTGTTATGTATCATATATTATACTCGTACTGGTTGTTTAACTTTTTTTTATTTATTTTTTTAAAATTTTATTCATTTTAGCAAATTAGTAACATACATAATTGTATTTTTGTTCCCGCAAAACCGAAGCTTGTCAGCGGGTTATATTCCAATTTTTTTTTAAATACATAAGTAAGTACATAGTTTAATAATAAATAAAGAATAAAATTTATTCATACGCACACTTAAGTTTCACTTGCTGTTTAATAATTTTTTGACATTTAAAAAAAAATAAATTAGGTTTTTTTCTTCACGATTTTCAGCTGGTATTAAATTGTACAGTTTTGGTACTACACTACCCATAGTAGTTCTTCTGTCGTGGTACCGTCAGCTGCTGTGCCGATACTTGTCGGGTCTTGATCTGGTGGTTTATTTGGATTTAAAACTGCAATCGAGGAAATGATCTGTCATTATCTAATACTGACACTGTTTGTTAATTGGCAAAACGTTAACAAAATCAAATAATATTTTATTGTTGTTTTTTGCCTCATTCTTTATTTTTACAGGTACGATATTTTTTTTAAATTTGTACCTGTTAGTTCAGGACTCTTTCCGTATAAGATTTAAAACTTAGTCCCCATATTCTTAATCCATATTGAATTATTGGGTCAACTAGCTTGGGTCAACTAAAGCTGGCGCGTTCGCAAAACTCACACAAACGTATTCTCAAAAATCCATAGAATGTTAATTTAAAAAAAGGTTATTTTAAATTTTAACCAAACTTGCTATTCTTATTGTTTATCAATAAGTGTGTTAACATATTTTCTCCAATATAATTTTTACCTTGCATTTTACTAACACTGTATTAAATGTTATTATAATGAACACAAAATAGTAAATAAAAAACATGCTTGTTTAAAGATAAATTAATATATGACACTTTCTTAAGCGATTGTTTTTTTCACTCCAATCCAAGAGATTTAAAAAAAAAATTAATAAAATGTCAAGATTTTAAAAATCAATATTCATTACACTGAAAATGTTTTTTATGTTAGTTTTGTAAAAGCCCCAACACTAGATAATCTACCTATGCATTATTTGATTAAACGAAAATATATTTATAAATCAGTAAATTAATAGCTTAATACATAAACATCTAATACATATTATTGCATTTTTATTATTGTGAATTGCAGCGAAATTCAGACGAACGCAGAAGCATCCTGTGTATATTTTATTACCATATCATTAGCAACTAATAAAGCAATAGTTGTCTATGTCACGCTCATAAACGCGTCTGAGCGCGAGAGAGACAGATATTATTTTCATTATGCGTATGCCGTGCGATGTCATACCATGGGCTTATTCGCATATACTACACAATCTGTTTGTGTAAGTATTGCAAACGCGCCAGCTTTAAAAAATCCACCATTACTGCAAGTCTTATAAAATTTTAGAAAAAGAACATCATTTAAGAAAATAAAACATTTTAATTTATTTTTAAACAAGCATTTTTTTCAATAATAATTTTGTGTTCATTATTGGCAGCCTCCGTGGTGTAATGGTTAAGATGCTTGACTCACACACGGAAGGTTCCAGGTTTGATTCCCGGTGAGAATATAAAATTAAATGTGATTTTTCTCAAGCCTGGGTATACTGTGCTGAAATTTACTACTGTAGTTGGGCCACCGCCCTGTGGTGGTGCGAATAATAATAATAAAATAAAAATAAAATAATAATAATAAATACAGTGTAATTAAAATGCACAGTACAAATTATATTGGAGAAAATATGTATACACACTTATTGATAAACAATAAAGATAGCACGTTTGGTTAAAATTTAATACAACCTTTTTTTAAATCAACATCCTAAAGATTTTTAATGCGTTTGTGTGAGTTTTGCGAACGCGTTAGCTTTAGTCAAACAACCAGTATGCATAAATGTTATCTTCTTGCACTGCAATTAAATACATATCAGCGGCGTGCGATGAGATTTTCGGTTGTGGAAGCAACATGTACATACATAATAAAAAAGTACATAAAGTCCAGTATATCATATCAAAATGACACTTCGAAATTGAAATATTTTGGTAAATCATCAAACGAATATTTATTTAACATATTGTAGAATATATATTCGTTTTTCTTTTATTTTATTCATTCACAAAAAAACAGATTTTTAAGTATTATTCATTTATTGAATCGCAAGTCCCAAATTCATGGGATTTATGCTGAGTTGTGACAATCACACACATGATTTAGATTCGGATATAATATTTGCCACGTCTTCCATATTAATTTTCACTCTCGCTAATAGCCTAATCGGATATTGTGATGAATTAACCACAAAACAAACTGACCGATCTAATTATTATCGGTCAACTAAAACTTTATGTTATTTTTTCGAATAAGTGTAAGAACAAAAAATACCAAAATATAATTTAATTGAGCGATTATGTGCTCTTATCGTGGTAGAATTATATTTAGCGTTAATAGTCAAAATTTAGTTGGGTATAGCGATTCAAGTCCCTTATTTGCTTAAAACACAGTACAGCATAACGAGAGAATGAATTTGGATCAGCTTTTTTGAATTGGTTCCAGAGATCATTTAAAACATGGACTGCGCATGCACGGACATATAATTTTAATACCTACTCTCTTTCTCTATGGGACTGAATGAATTTTGTGCTTATTTTAAGAACTGCGCGATGCGCTGATATTTTTTAGATCACAAGCGTTAGCTCTAGCCTACGGCAAGAAATAATAAATAAATAAAAAAATAAATAATAACAGTAATAATAATATTTAAATGATGGTTTATTAACAAAAAATAACTTTATTTTTATATACACACACACTTAGATAATAGATTTCTCTGAATCATGTCTAGTCTGCCTAACTGGTACAATCTGTTTTAAGGCAGACATTTTAATGCACAATAAACAACAACATTACTACTTACTAGTTACCATTATTTATTTACATTTATTATTTAAGAATGTTTTTGAGAAATTTTTCTCTACCTAAACCCAGTAACCTTTTTTATAGAAATTGAATTAATTAAATCCGGGTCATGGTTTGGCAGTGTTCGGGTAACATATTAAATATTTTGGGGCCCAGAAACCTAAAATTGGGTGTATTCTCGTCACATTTAGAAATTTGATTAGATTGTTGGTCGATTCCGCCACAGATCGTTGCATTTAACGACAAATTAACATTACTATTTGATCATTATTATAAACAATTTTACATACTTTTTTTATTTATATCATTATGATTTTAAGAATATTCTTGCGGTAAAATTAAGGGAACCATTAATTCCATCCGTTCCATGAATCAACCGCGCATTGTACATACTTATAGTAATATGAAAGATGCATAATGTTTTATGTGGATTCTGTATTAGAATCTTTATGACTGTTTTACCATTTAAAGCATATAATATTCAAGTCAAAAGCCATTTGAGAGTTGTAAAAGAT
Source organism: Micrasema longulum (assembly GCF_059751315.1). Taxonomy (NCBI): domain Eukaryota; kingdom Metazoa; phylum Arthropoda; class Insecta; order Trichoptera; family Brachycentridae; genus Micrasema; species Micrasema longulum. The sequence continues at coordinate 573,552 of NW_028277527.1, forward strand.
TTAATATACGCTTTCTACCAATAGTATTCTTGAAAGATATATTAAATTTGAAACTAAGCAAAAGTTCTACAGCATCATGATTTCCCCATTCACATCCAGTGATGCAAAAGGCACTGAATTGATACTTTAATTCCATATTATCAGAATCATTTTTTATTTCATAGGTCTTCAGAGGCCAGCTCAAGATCAATGAAATATTGCAGTGATTATCTTTAAATTCAATATTTTGCATCTATCAAGCCAGGAATCAAACCTAGGACCTTGAGCATGGAAGACGGACCTATCCCTGCTCGATTTTTTTCTTGTGTCTAGGCGCATAAAGAATACTGTTCTGTGTGGAAAATAGAATTAGAACACTGGACACGGTGTTTTCTACTCAAAAACTTTATGTTTGTTGTCATCATTCCTTTAAATTTGGCGGCATCTGTGCTGTAGTGGTAGCGTTTGACTAACACACGAAAGGTTTCGGGTTCGATTCCCGGTGAGAACGCAAATATTAAATGTGGTATTTCTCAAGCTTGGGTGTTATATGCTGTAATTTACTACTTTAATTGGGCCTCCTGGACTGTTAAAAAATAAATATTAAAAAAATAAAAAAAAGACAAATAATAAGGAAAAATCAACAGAACAAACAAATAATCAAATTATTTCCCTGTAGGGGTGGGTAGGTAGAAAAAATTTAAATCACTAAAATGTTTTACCCAACGCTGGCTGATGCAACAAACTTCCGTCGTCATCACCAAAGTACTTTTGAAACGACACAAATTTTCACCGAACACAGAGCTATGAGAAGTTACCTTTATAGGTTTAAATTAAGGAATGATAAATATTGTCCATGCGATGATATTTCCTCACAGAGTATCGAACATCTGTTATTTCAGTGCAAATTTTTCAGTTTACAACGCCGTAATCTTGAAGCAGAATGCAGGAAAGATGGAATATCCTTTTCAGATATCCACACTGTCGTTAAAAGAGGTTCTTAGACTTTGCAACAATGGTGGTTGGACTCATAAAGGTAATAAACCAAAATCAGTGATCGAACATCCCATTTCCAAGGCAAACAAAAACGATTTTTTCCGAGTACCTTAGCCTTGTACATGACACGTAAGGCTACTAAATACAGGGGTCCAAATACATTTTTTTTATATAAAAAGGGGGTAGGTAGATTCCTTTTCTACATTAATACGTCCTTTCATGGACAGTCGCCGATTATTCCTACTGTTGAAATATTCATCTTTAAGTATTTGTTAGAGTTGCCATGAAATTCTCAGTTTTTCTCGTTTTCTGCATCCATTGATTCACATCCTAAATCTTTTAATCCGGCCTGTTACCGTTCATTTTCTGTACATGTTTTGACCAACGCAGAATTCCTTTATTGATTTTGTCGATAATGTTTATTCCACCCTAACATAATGCACAGATTTTCATATTAAAAAACTAAAAAACATTCACTAAAACGGTTGGCATAAAATAAATTAAAGTTTTAAATCAAGTAAATTAAAAACATTTAAAATGTATCTTTATGATTTAAAAACATGAACTTGTAATTAATATACAACGCTCTTTTTTTTCAGATTATATATGAGGTTAACATTATTTAATTATTATTTAACTGTCCATAAAATAAAATCGGAACACATATTTCAAAAATTGAATGTTCATAAGTATATAGACTACCGATAAAGGCATTTAAAATTGTAATACAAATATATACATTTTGGTACAGCAAATTAGATTTTACTTAAGAAAAAAAGAAGATAACTCTGTTACCGTTGCATTGTAACAAAATGACAGTGGTAAATTAACGGTAAAAAACGCAACTAAATAAATAAACTTAATAAAAACCCAAATTGAGAGGAAACGCGATCCCACTTTTCTTCATACAAGCGTATTCCTGTATTTTCTGACTGGATTATGGTACTTGCAAAAAAAATTTTTACACCCCATAGATTTTTACCATTTCTATTGTTTTGTTTTTTTTATAAAATGTTTCTTATGGGAGCCAGAACTATCTAGATTAGATTAGATTTATTTATTTATGGCAAAATATATCGTTTAACTTTACATATTACATTACATTATATATTTTATTTTTACAAAATATTTCCAATTAGCAAAAGTGCTGGTATGAGGAAATATAAGATATTTAATTTATTTATAAATTTATTGCATAAATATGTACATATTTAATACTAGGGAATCTATATAAAAATAGTGAATGACAAAATGAATACGGAGCTTCCTCTGGTTAGGATTGTCTCCATCTCACATAGCTCAGCCTGTTCTAGAATTACCATGACACTTTTTATCATATCATATTTATCATACATAAGCATTTAAGGTGGCACGAGCAGGTTAACGAAGTTAGTCGTAAACTTTATAGTAGTTTGCACTCACTTAAAGGATTTCAGAATTTCTTGCCAATTAATGTTAAGCAAACATTAGTCCAGAACTTATTTATCCCACGCTTTGATTATGCAGATGTCTGTTACCCAGATGCTAAATCTGAACTGGTTAATTAGTTGAAACTATTGCAGAATTTTGGCACACGTTATATCTTTAATCTTCGCAAATTCGACCACATAGCCGACATTTTAATCACATATAAAATGTCACTTCCTAAATATTTGAGCTTTTTCTTTCTCCTCCCTCTTTACCCCCTCATCTTTTCAAAGTAAAGTGTAGATACTTATTTAATTTTTATTTCTAAAAATATATATTTGTCAATATTTTGTTTTATAATAAATATATTCTAATATACCAACAGTATGTTCACATACCACTGATTTTCTTAAATTGGACAGTTTGGGGGTAAACAATATAAGAATATGCCCGCCCTTATACATATGTATGAAACTGTATATGTATTTAAAGTCTTAAAATAAATAAATCAATATTTAAAGTAGATAAATTAACATCAAATATTTCTCATTAAATCGGCCTTAAGAACAGTTTTCAAAGGTGTTTTTCATCAATCGATCCCTTTCCGCACCTAATGGTGAATAGGGCACTGCATTGGTACACCAATCGCTGCGTGTCTTGATCATTTTTGTTACATGAAGGCAAGATGATCAGTCTTACGCTTTAAGTACCAGCCCAGGGACTTTGAAATATTCTAGTGTGAAAACATCCTTTTAAATAAATATTTCATATCAACCATGTCGGGAATCGAACCCGAGACCTCTTGCATGGAAGCGTAAGACTGATCGTCTTACGTTTATGTAACAAAAATTATCAAGATACACCGCGCCTGGTGTACCAATGTAGTGCCCCATGCACGTGCGGAAAGGAAATGATGATGATGATGATGGGGAACAGGAATTCAAAATGACATACACAGACTACAACGGCAGCAAAATAAAATATTGAAGCTAGTGTATGACCCCCTTATATCACACCAACTAAAGAACTATTAAAAAAAACTGAACAATTCACTTTTTATTATCTTTTTCAACCAGAATCTTTAAAATTTATTCACAAGTTAGCCACTGAATAGAAGCATTGTAGACAAAGAATTAAAAATTTCATTCAAAAACGAAACAAGGACAATCGAGACTCATAAATCGGCGACTGAAATTATACATAAACTACCAGACAAAACTAAACAAAAGAATCAGACAAACTTTTCAAAAAGTGTAAAAAACATTTTTATCATCAACAGAGTTTAAATAAAAAATGATATATAGTTTTTGTAAAGTATAAGTTTCAATTAAAAAAATAATGTTAAAATACATATTCATCAAAAATTTATGTTATCGTGTAAACTGCAGAAGACCTTTAGTTAAAATCTTTCCTCGAGCACCCTAATGAACAGACTGTCTACTCAATTACTCCGCAGCGAGAATCCTTCTACTCTACGAAATCAAAAGCCATAGAAATGCTAATTAAAACTCTTCTTTCAATATGGTTGACACAACTATTACGGCGACTCTATATCTGTGCGGCTATTGCATAGAATTACTCTCAGGATAGTGATTCAAAATAGTATTCTATATCGTAATTCGACATTTAAATGTTAGTTTCTGCTCAAGCGGTATATTTGTACCTAAATATTGGCGACCAACCGAAGTTTTGGTTTCAGACAAAAATTAGTCGAATTCGCGGCTCTGCCGAAACTTGCGCTCGGGATCGGGTGACGTTCGGCTGTACTCGGGTGCATATTATGACTTGTGAATCGGCCGCGTGACCGTTCACATTTATATTTTTATCATTTCTTAACAGTTAGAAAAAGGTTTAAGCTCCTATAGCGTATATTGAAGAACTGTTTCATATAAGTTATATGTATAACATAACAACGAACCAAAAAACGATAAAAATAAAAAATCATGACTTTTTACCCTTTTTCTACTATGTCTTATTTAAATATGTTTTTTACGAAACACGTAATTTTTTTTTTTTACATCTTTTACTATGTTTTTTTCTTTTTACTTCGTATCTTACTATGTTTTTTTAAATATGTTTTTTGCTTTGCACATTTATTTTTTTACTATGTATTTTGTTCACAACGAATTTTATTGGATTTTTAATATGTTTTTACTGTCTTTTACTATGTATTTTATTTTTACTACGTGTTTTACTAGGCTTTATTGAATTTGTTTTTTTACTTTGTTTATCACTACTTTCTTTATCCTTATTTATTGTTTTTATGTATTGACTACTCCACAGTGTATTATTTATTAGTTCAGGTATAACTAGGTGTTCAAATTTTATTTGTACAACTATCTAAATAAATATATTATATTAACCACGCTTGCCTATTTCACAAGGCATCAGGTTCTGGACGTCCTAGACGTCCACTGCTGACTGTTCGTCGGCAGTTTATGCCAGAACTTCGGGATGAAAACCTGATTTGGAAGGACGCAAAGGAATTGGCAGTCAATAAAGATGCATAGAGGCTCTTTGTGGATACCATATGCTCCAACGGGGAGCGGACATAGAATGATGATGATGACTAATTATTCCGAAAATAAATTTCTTCCAAAGAATATTTATATTTTAATATTGTATTAAGCTTTAAAAAAACGCCCGGCATAAAAATATGTGCATTACTCGTACAAGAAATATAAAATGTTTAAACCGTAAGATAAAATGCTGGTCACCGCATTTTAATACTGTACATAAGAAGATCCATACAATGTAATTCAATCATGTCCTTTATTTTCCGTGAAAGAGGAACTATAGAGTGAAGTATTCTTTTCCTTTCTAGAACTCGCCTTAAATAATATTACGGAGAAGGAAATACAAATAGAGTTCTCGGAGATTCCCGTGCTTCCACTATCGAAACAATAACAACTGTATAAAAGCTCACAAACAATTAAACTGATTAACCGAAAAATAATTATTTGATATAGTGTGCGTAGGCAGTGAGAAAATTAAATTAAACAAGTATTAAGATTTACCAAACGAAATTTATACAGATAAAAACTAATATTTGTGATATTAATAAAATATTTGAGACATGAGTAAGTTTTTGCTGTTTTCGTGAAAGTTAAATGTTTTTAAAAAAAACGAAAATAACATGTCATTAAAAGTGTTGTCCATCGCTGGCGACTACTTTCTCGCATATTTTTAGCAGCTTTTCAATGCTCGGCTCAAACGCATCAACTGAAGTCAAAAGCGATCTCCCGTGATGGTTTCGCTGGGTTTAAGGAGCTCATAATACACTACACTTTATCTGTTTACTTTTTTATTGTTTACTTTTTAGCACGAACACTTTACAAATTTACTATTATGCTCAATGTTTGTTTTTATAGATTTATTGATAATTTTAAGTTGCCAGAATTTCACTCGTCCATGCGCTTTGTAGCTGGAAGACGATTAGAAGCTTCAATAGGTAAATGTTATCAACTATCAAATATCCAAATTTAGTAAATGAGGTCTAAAATTTCAACCGTCCATGCGCCCAGTAGCTGCAAGATTTGTTATAATCTTACTTCTATTTGTATAAACTGGGACCAGTACTGTTTTCTTTGTTTGTTAATGACATTGTGTCGATATTTGAGAAAGTAGACATTCTTCTCTTTGCCGACGATCTTAAAATTTCAAAAACTGTTACCTCTGATACCGATTGTGGAGTTCTTCAGTCTAATTTGGTAAGGCTGTACAACTGGTGCCAGAAAAATGAACTTTATTTAAATGTCGACAAGTGTTGTGTAATATCATTTACAAGAAGTAAAAAACCCATAATATTCGATTACAACATTAATAATATCAATCTGGGAAGAGTTACACAAATAAAGGATTTGGGGATAGTTTTTGACGAAAAATTGACATTTATTCCTCACATTGATACCATCACTAATAAGGCAATGAAATGTCTTGGATATTTGCAGCGAACCGTAAAGGATTTTAATTCCATCACTACCCTCAAAGTGCTATTTACTGCCTTGGTTAGAAGTAATTTAGAATTCAATTCAACAATTTGGTCACCTTATTACAATGTTCATATTTTAAAGTTAGAAAGAGTACAACGTAAATTCCTTAGATTCATCAATTACAAACTTAATATACCCGCTGAAAATATTGATTATGATAATTTATTATGTACACTAAATATGTCAACCCTATGTAAAAGAAGAATTATAAATGACTTATTAAATTTATATAAAATAGCGAATGGCGTATTGGACGTCCCGGAATTAACTAGTGTTATCAGCTTGAAAGTACCTCTTCGAAATACTCGGCAGCTAACGTTATTCTTTGAATCTCCTGGCAGTCACAATTATTATTACAATTCACCAATACCTAGACTACACCGGCTAGGTAACGAGTATGGTGAAGTTGATATATTTTGTCTGTCTTTATATAAATATAGGTTAAGTATTCAAAAGGTTATAAATTAATTTATGTAAAATTTCTTAATATTTTTCTTTTTTTACTATTTCTTTTTCTCATGTATCTCTTTAATAATGTATAAACTTATATGTATGTATATGTATGCGTGTATGTTTTCATATGTAAATTTTTTAAATATTTTTCTATGTACCATATACCTATGTTGGTACATTTCCTGATTTTTACTTATTATTGTATCTTTTAGCTTTTCTTATGTTATCTTTTATTTTTACCAAATTTACATACTTATGTTTCACTGCTGCACTTAAATGTAATTTCTAAAATATGTAAAAGCCCATTGGGCGTGTAAATCAATAAATAAATAAATAAATAAATAAATTTGTTTTTTATTTAATTTTTTTAAATATCACCAAATTTCTAAACTTTATTGTCAAATAAAAAATAAAAAATGTAAATAGGGGTTATTTATTATATAAATAAAACACGAGTGATACTTTGATCCACAAATTTGGAATATCCAGTAACCGGTTTCATCGCTTTCGCGACATCTTCGAGACTGGTCTTATATAATAAATTACAATGAACTTCCATCAAGAATTTTCACTTACAAACTTAAATGTTTTAAATAGGGGTTAGATTTTTTATTGTCTATGCGTTATATCCTCAAGACGTGATGTAATCTAGCTCCTGTAGATCATAATTGAAGACGAGGAACAAGAATCCCAACCGTCCGTGCGCTCTGTAGCTGCAAGACGTGGTGAGATATTTATTTATTGTACAGCGCCCTTGAGGTGATTTTCACAAAAACGGCGCTATATAAATTATCCAAATATATATATATACACCCAGCTAATCTTGGTGCTGAGCAGATATGATGATTATGATGATGTTCGGACATAGCATGGTCACAGTAAGTCTCCTCAAGAATTCTATATGCTTAAACAGCAGATCAAAAAAAAAAGTTATGCAGTAAAATTCCTTACAAATGCTCTTTTTAGGTATGATACTTGACATGTTTAACGCTTTTTTTTAACACGTTTATGAAAAATCATGTTGTTTATTTACACTTCGGCGGAATAATATAAAATTAATTTTAAGACAAATGGTGGGGCTTCACGATGAAATTGACTATAGTTATTCCTTGATGTAAAAAGGCTAAGATTACACCATGATGTGTTGGAAAACAGCAAGAACTTATTCAAGTTTCTATAATAATATATAATATCGAAGGCCATATTTGTAACTCTCTTTAGAGCCAATTGAAGACCTCATTCAAAAAACGTCAAACGTGAAACGTCCAAAAATTCAAAAAATATATGGTTGGATTTTATTATTTTCTGTCCATAAAATAGCTTTTTTTAAATTAAAAAAAAAACATTGTAATTACCTCAAATTTATTGTTAAAAATACAGTGATATTGTGAAAACAGCAATAGTCCATATCAATTTATAGAAATAAACACAATATGGCCTTTGATTAGCATTTCCACCACTATTTAGCGCCACTATAATTAACTGTTTGATAGTTTAATAGTGTTTTGGATATTATTTAATTTGGGTTTTTTAGCGGCGTTTACTAAATCTGTTTACAAATTTGCTCTACTAAACAAATAAAAAAACAGCTACTTTTATTTCAACAAATCATTCTTATTTTTCATTCCTTATTTTACTTTGCTCTAAAAACCACAATGGTATGAATATTGTTTAAAAACAGCAAATGTCACACTTACCTTTTATTTTATATTTTAATATAAATACAATTACAATTTTAATAAAATTTTCCATTTTTATACAGTGCTCTTAAAGTATATTTATGATTTTACTTCATAAAAAGACATTAAAACAATGGTAAAACCGTGGGAGGATGGGTAAAAAAATAAATCCTTGTAAATCATTCACTTTAATAAAAAACCGAAAAAGTGTATGTTTTGTAGTGCAGATAAATTTTTACTGGTTTCGAATCATGTGGGTATGCATGGGTCAAATATTGTCACCCACACCACATCCCCCATTTAACCACACTACAACTATTGTTCACCTCTCACCTCAGTATCTTTTGATCACCCGCCACAATAAGACCTTGTGTCGTACATGGCACGTTTATTTCGTTAAACGTGTGTGCCGCATTATAAAACTTTTTTTCCACCAAACACCAGTGTTGAGCTCCAGATCAGGGCCTGTCCTCATGCTAAAGCCGCCACAAGTGTCAAATCGGATCCGACAAGCCGGATTCAACAAGTTGGATTCGACAAGTCCATTAAGAACGAAGATAAAGTTAGTGAGATCTATCTTAATCCATCTCATTTGTTGGGGTTGTGACCGATTGACACTGCATATCGTATATCGAGGATACTCACTTATTTTTCATTAAATTTTATTATAGTCCACTCCACTCAATAATATCGTAGAAACCCTAGGGCTTCGCCCCCCGTTATTTCGCGCCCCGCATCCACGTGACAATTTGTTTTCCTACCACTTACGTTTACTTATTTTTGATCATTAGATTTAGAGTATCCAATTACAAAAGCACCCAGCCTATTCAGTTTTATCACTCTCTTGACATAAATTTGGTTTAATGATATTTGAGGTTTTTAAAACAATGTGTTCTATTGCATGAAGAAAAATATTGACTAATCTTTTATAAACCCTATTATTTTCTGAAGTCAGGCATTACATTTTGTCCTCCTGCTCCTGGCCAAGTTGAGAGTAGCGTTTAATAAAGGTTCCGGTAATATCTTTATTTGTTCACCCCATTTTATTGAACGCCGCCCTCTTTCTTGCTTATCCTTAATTGTCCCAGTTACAACTGGTTTTTCGAGAATTGAAATAATTATACCCTCGATTATAATCCTCTTAACGATCGATCAAAAGGGTGATCTATTATAAACGCTTATAGGGGTTATTTATTGGGTTCACAGCTATGATAAGCAACGGATCTCTCGAAAACACACACAATATGTACATAATTAAATGCTTTAGCCGTCTTGACTTTGATCAATTGATATGCCGAAAGCAAATATCATTTCTATATAGATATTCAGTTTTTAATCAAAGTAACATAGGCATTTTCTATGTATGATAGATCGTTCAACGTGTCTTATGATAAAATATTTATGAAATACTGGTATATGGAATGCAAGAAAATAAAAATGGAAACAGAGATTTTTCTAAATTTACCTTAATACGAAAAGACCGAGAAAGATATGGCATGACCAAATTCAACAAATACTTTAAGATCAAAAACTCAAAATGTATTTTATCTTAAAACAAATTAAAATCGAAGCATTTAAGCATTTCTTTTACAAACTCAATTTGTTAACCATGCGTTTTAACTATGGTGCATTGCCTCTGTCACTTCAATATTTTTTGATTAAATTATTTTTGAAGTATTAGTTAGATCTTTATTTTAACAGTTTTGTTAAACTCGTATCTTTGGAAAGTTTTGTTTCAGTGCACATTATTTTATTTTGTTTTATGATTATCGAGTGTTTTATTTTGCTAAAGGTATAAAGAAAGAAGAAGAAAAAAAAATATCTAATCAAAAAAAAATAAGCAGATACAACTTAATACATTATGTAATAATTTGATAAAATTTTTGAGTTTTTAAAAAACAACATGAGTCAGTCGCACCGAAAATGTAAAGGTAAAAAGAAATGCTTTGCAATTAATGAGTATCTATGATTATTACTTTTTTCTAAAACACGAGAATTTATTTATTTTAATATTTTTTATCTAAAATATTTTTCAGCTCAACTAGCTCTTAGCTTTCGGATAGAATTTTTTTTTTAGTTTATAATTGCATAGCCTAGAAAAAACATGTTTTTTTAATCTAAAAACAAATCATTTTGTACAATGAGGAACTTCAGCCCTACGGGAAATTGGATACAAAAAATGTTTTCTTACGCGGGGTAAAAATTAGAGCATGAAATTTTACCCCAAAGTTTCTTGAAAATGTACAGAAAAAATAATAAAAAATATTTTGATAAAAACGCACTACTTTAAATGACGTCACTGGTTCATGTGAATCAACCTATGATCTGAGAGCTATGGAAGATTTCCGGTCTGCTTGTCGCTTCTGGACCAATGGGAAGAACTGAATGAGAATAAGCAGAAATGAACCTCTGACGTCACACGCGGAGTTATTTCAGAAATACAAAACTTTAAAAAATCGTAGCGCCGATAATACGATATGTAAAATTAAAAAAAAAAAATTTGACTTAGTTTAACAGTCTATTAACAAATAAAAAACTTGTAAAAAACCACTGAACTTCCTCATTACCCTAGAATTCTTTGGAAATTCTTATTTTAATGACATGAGAGTTACTAGTAATAACTTATTATGACAGAAAACATTTAATGTAATAAAAGGGAATAACGAAATTTTTTTCATTTTTCATTAATTTTTTAATTTTTAAATTACTAGCTTTTACTCGCGGCTCCACTCACATGGTATTTGGGAAAAAATATTTACGTAATGGATTAGTTGTGTCGTTTATCAATATGAGTTTTTGTTTACCAATAAGAAGTTTCCCGGCAGAATGGTATATTTAATCGGGATCGAATGAAAGAAACACGATGATCCGTTAGTACACAATGATAAAGCTTCGTTCTAATATCTAAAATCTGCAAAACCAAACCGAAAAGCAAACCAAACTAACCACAGATGATACAAGTAAATTATTATACAAGAAAGTCAAATAATTAATTTCAAATAGATTATTTTTGACATCCAACCTTTTTGCCTACTCATTTTTAAATAATATCGCTCATTGTTACTTTATTTCATCACTTCTCTAGCGCATTTTTTTATTTTCGAGATAAAAAATAAGTAGCCATTTTTTCTTCTTGTATCTTCAGCTATTCCTATGCAAAAAATAAATTAAAAAGTCAATCAGTAGCTCCGTCGGGACGGACACACGGACAAACAAACAAACACACTTTCGCATTTATTATATTAGTATAGATAGATAGATGTTTAAAGCAGTTTCATTAGTTTTACCTCTGAAAGATTTTTCCATGCGTAAATGTTTATTATACGAGTATACTATTTGAGACGGTTGGTTGATATAATTTAGATGTATCTATAATATCACTAAACATGTATGTAACACTGTTTCTGTCTTGAAATGAGATTGTTGTAACTCCAGGGCCAAAATAACAATCGGAAGTTAAGGACGTCATGCCTTCAACGTGACGGTATAGTTGAAGATAAATTCTCAGCAATCACGAAGCGCACTACCGACCCTTTATCTTCATGTTTGGAAATAAAAGTGAGAAAAACTTTTTACACCTAGCAATTTTTGCAATATATTCAATTTATCGAAAGATTTAATCGTTCCGGGGTGTCCACTTTTCTTCTTAAAATCATAACTAAATACGAAAGAGAAATAAATAAATTTTGAAACGGAACGGCTAGATGCAGATATAATGTGGCTAGATGATGCTATATGTTTATGTGGCTGGATGCTGACATATGAACATATAGCAACATCTAGTCGTAAGATCGCGTGACCTTTGAGATTCGGTAAAAATATTGACGTTATAAAAAATAATTATAATTATTATTTTTTTCCTCTCTTTCTCAGAGAATACCTCGGCAGATACGAACAGACAAAAAGTTAACCATACTTATAAAATATAAAAATCAAGTTAAAATTTTCAATCGTTTTAAAGTGAACACTTTTGATAAAAAAGACATCGTCTGTGATAACAGAAGCCTATTTAAAATACGAGAAATATTAAAAAATTTATACAGAATTGAACGCATGTTGATCAAAATTTGCCATACCGAGGCGAGGAAGGTACAAATAATAGAAAAGTTAAATGTACCGTCTAGGTATGTCCCGATGAAGATAGTATTTGGAATTGCGACCCAAGTACAAGTATTTTTTTATGTATGATTTAGTAAAAAAAATATGACTATAAAATAAATTAAAGAGTTTTTCTGGGTCGCCCTCTTTCCTAAAGTTTTAGATAGCATTGCAGCGTTCATCATCGGGGTAGATGTTATTTATGTTCGTGAATGTAACATTGTGTGTTTAGGATTTGTATCGTGTCTAGTACAACGTCCAAATCTTTGGAGTAGACCAATTTCGAGTTTAGTTTTCTGTTACGTGTTTTACGACCCTTTTGTGTTATTTTCGTGTCCAATGACGTCCGAAACTTGGAATAGTCACTTATACACAGCCCTTGCATAATTCATCATTTTAACTTTGATGTGGGGTGGAGGATCAGCGAGTTCCCTTTGTGGGATCGAAATGAAGTCCTTTGAAACTCTGACTGCTACTTTATGAGTTTTATTATTGGGAAAGAGGCGACGATAAAAGTCCCCACTTTATCTTACAGGTCAAACGAATGGAATTTATTTGTAAACTCTGTGTTTATTTAATTGAGTTACGAATAATATATTTAGGATACATAATTGTTCAGACAAAATGATAATAACCAGGGGTATAACAATAACAATGGTTGAATCGCTTTCGCGACATCTTCGTGACTGGTATCTGAATTATAAAATTAAATGTATTTTTACCAAAACAGTTAGGATAAAGAATTGAAAATGATAAAATAGTAATTGAATTTAGTTATTTTTGTCTCAAGAACCTTTTTTTATCACTTGACTTTTATGTCTACGTTACTACGTAACTAAATTACGATAAACTTCCACCAAAAATGTTCACTGGCAAAAAACTTGTTTTTTAATTTCATGCGTTTTATTTATTACTACGGAAACATTGAGGGTTATTGGGTAAACAAAAGCGTTTATGTAATGTTTGAGTTAAAATACATAATATATTTTGATTTGGCTCTTCTTTTTACAAGTTCTTGACTATCCCATCCCGGGTAGCCTAATTTCTGTCAATTTGAACGTCTGAAAAATAATGTTTATTTATTTATTTATTTCATTTTATTTGGGATTTTTACAGCTATTACATAAACAAAATAAGTAGAAAAATCTTAACAATGCTAAAGCCAATTAAAAAAATCCACTGTGAATATAATGACACATAATATACGAGTATAAGAAAATAAGTTTAGTAATGGTATTTGTATGACGTTTGTATTCATGTGTGTGTGAATGTGTGTATGCGTGAATGAATGAGGGAGAGGATACATGTGCGTGTGGGAATGAATGAGGGAGAGAGTGCGTGTGTGTGGGTGCGTAAGTATAAAAAAATAATTGTTTAAAACTTGTAAATTGTATTAAAAATGGCACAATAAAGAGCTGAGTGAAAAGTGAGAAACCTTTTAGTTAAAATTCAAATGACGAAATGATATAAATTGTATTTTTTCATTTCGTCATTTCGCGAACGTTGATTCAAAACGAACACACAAATGCATATTATATGCACCTACATAATATATAAATAAGAATAACATATAAGTTTAATATAAATGATTCGGATTATAAAAATCAGGTGTCACAAGCAGTTGGCCCGCAGTACGGGGATACATAATTATATTAAAAGATCTTCTCACTATAAAACTTATATTTGTTCAGGGATAGAGAGCGACGGAGAGGAGGATGCGGACAAAGACAATTTATTACCTATGGCAGTTTTAATAAATTTAATATTTTTGGTAAATATATCTTTGTCGTTAAATACATGTTACAACCGACATTAGGGACAATTTAGAGAAGGTAATTCAATTCAATTTATTTATTTTAAATAATTAATATATTATAAACTAAAATTTAATACATATATTTTATAAAAAGATACAAAATATATAAAGTGACTCTTGTCAAAATAGTAGGAGAATCCTGCTCCGGAAAACCTTTTCAGATACATGGAACAGATCAACTTCCAGAGCGATGTTGTTCAGCCCTTCAGTAGCCCTTCCAACAGGCATATCCATCGGCAGGTTGGTCCTTTATATCGGAATATGAAACAATCTATGTTGACGCTATTTTAGGTAATTATTAGGAACATACAAACCAATGCTTCTCATATTCATAGAATTATCCATCACACCGCGCAACAATCGATAAAAATGTGTGGTCAAATACACATTCCTTTTAGTCTCTAAACTGTTGAAGCCAAGCATACCCTGGAGAAACTCGTTAGAGAAGAGCCAAGGATAATACCCGCACTCTCTCATGTAGAGATATCTAAGAAACTTTTTTTGGATTTTCTCTATCATAAGAGAGTACTTCAGTTCATGTGGCCCCCAAATCATCGAGCCACTCTCGAGTCTACTTCGCACCAAGGAGTTGTAAAGAGTTCTCAGTAGGCGGGTATTTTTAAAACCTTGGCAGTACGCAGAACAAATCCTAACATCTTCAATGCATTACCACGGATTGTCTCTATGTGTTCATGAAATATCGGGGTGCTCACAAATCTAACGCCCAGATCCTTAACATTTGATAGTTATAGTAGGTAATATAGAAGTCTTGTCATCTACAAGGCTTATGACCTGTCATTGGCTGGTTTATGTGGCCACTTTTTACACTGTGTAACATTCACCATTCTGCCCATATTTGAACATCTTTATTCCTTAAATTATTTCATCTGTTAATGTTTGTGATCTAAAATATATAAAACAAAATTTTCTTCACCTCTGTTGTAATATCTTAATATTAACAGCCCTCCAGGGAGTAAAATCCTGTCCTTATTTACAAAAATTTGGACAAACTCAAATATTTTTGATAAATCCACCTGGTTTGTAAAGAAGTATAGAAATAGAAAAAAAACATTTCCAGGCGTTGCCTAGTATGCACGAGAAGGTGAAATAATTCAATTCGATGAATCTCACGCGCATAAATAAAGGTTTCAGCTCCTCAACTTCACAAACATCAACAGATGAAAGAATCGAAGGAATACAGATGTTCAAATATGGTCAGAATGGTGAATGTTACACAATGTATAAAGATGCCACTTAAACCGGCCAATGACAGGTCATAAGCCCTGTAGATGCCTAGACTTCTATATTACTTTATCCTAAATGTTTTTTATCTCTGTTGTAATATGTTAATATTAACCGCTCCCCGGGAAGTTGAATCCGGTCCTTGTCTACAAAAATTTGGATAAACTCAAAATGTTGTTGAAAAGTAATGTATTAAGTATTATAACGAAGCCAGTCTTAAAGTGCCGAAAGCGATAAAACTGACCACTGGTAAATCCAAAAGTACGCATTTTAGTATCACTTAATTTTAAAAAAAAAATAAAAAACAAATATTGTTTTTCATAGTAACCACTGGTCTAAAAAAGCATCTGTTTTTTATTGCATATTAAGAAACCGGTTCAGGTTATTTATTTTTTTAAACAAGTTTCATCACGAATGTCTTTTTTATTAAAAAAAAAACATTATCAGTCTTGAATCTGTATAGTAGTTAACTTCATTCTGCGCGGTATGTATTTGTACATTTTCGGTGCACAATGAGATTTTCTGGGTTATTGTGGTATGTGTCTACGATCAGAGTTGATGAACACTGCAATGTGACAAAAAATGGAAAAACCTAAAAACGACACGCGGTACAATAAACCAGAAAACTCATTTGCATCTGACCGCCATGCCGTGGAAACAAATTGAGTATTTTTGGGTGTTTTTAGTTTGCAGATATAGTCTTACTCATAAACTTGGTATATAGCTACGCCTAGGCATAGTAGTAGAATACGGATAGGAATATCATCCTTATTACAAAAGTACAATAAGAATAGTATTCCCATCTTTAAATACACCACTTTGCCTAGGCATAACTTTATACCAAGTTTATAAGTAAGGCCCAATACATTTATTTTCAACTATCATCATTAGCTCATTGTTGACTCCCCTTCGTGCTGCTGCGGATATCCTAACCAATCTTCTGAACACATCCTGTGGTCTTGTCCCTTTCCCCTTCTCTATGATTACCGAATGGAGCTTCTCGCTACTATCCGTGGCCCTGTTATAGGTCCTGTCGGATATACAGATCTGGTGGCTTCTAAAAAGAATTTCAAGGCTTTTAAAAAGTTTAGTAATCATTTCGGCGAATTGATCATGTCCAATCAATTTAATCCCAGTCAGTGAAGAATTCACTTCCCTCTCTTCTCAATCCAATGAAGTACATATTATGTACTTCTGGATTACTTTCTTTCAGCACAAAGATGCTAAGGCTACCAGATTTCAGAGAGCTCCTTCGGGCAGCTTTTCTCGTTTGACAACGAGCAAATTTTCCGTGTATATGGGCACCGCCAAGGAGACTTATGTCCTCAGATGCGGTGTGCGGTGTGTGGTGGGTAAGCTGTATCATCATTAGCTCTCCCGTCTTAATAGTACAGTGTTGATATTTATAATAATAAAAATAAATCAATTTCTGTGTTTTCTTATAAAATTAAAGTATTTTAATATACTTGTATCAACAAAATGTTCATATACTACTTATTTTTTTAATAGAATTGGTTTGGGTAGATAGGAAAAAATGTCTTAGAGCAATATGCCTACTTTTATTTGTATATAAACTGAATATGTATATAAAAGGCTTGAACAAATATTGGCACTGCTTTGGTACTTCAATTGCCTCGTATCTAGATGAATATTTTATATTCTCTGGACTGGCATTTGAAGCGTGGGTATACATAACTGTTTACTAAATCACAGATAATCGTCATACGCTGCATTTATTTATTTATTTGCACGCCCTACGGGCTTTAACATTCATTAGAAATACATACTAGTGCAGCAGTGAAACATGAGTACGTACATTTAGTTAAAATTAAAGATAACGTAAGAAAAACTAAAAGATACAATAAGGAAATGTGAAAGATATTTAATAAATTAAAAAATAAAAACATACACACATGGATACACATCCATATGCATACATACACACACACATATACATACATGCATATATATATATATATATATTTACACATATATGCATATACACATACATACATACATAAGTATACACATTTAGTATAACAATGTAGTTCAGTATGACTTCAAGTGCAGCTTACCCACCACATACCGCACACCGCATCTGAGGACATAAGTCTCCTTGGCGGTGCCCACATACACAAACAAGAAAACAAGAAAAGCTGCCCGAAGGAGCTCTCTGAAATCTGGTAGCCTTAGCATCTTTGTGCTGAAAGAAAATAATCCAGAAGTACATAATATGTACTTCATTGGATTGAGAAAAGAGGGATGTGAATTCTTTACTGACTGGGATTAAATTGATTGGACATGATCAATTCGCCGAAATGATTACAAAACTTTTTAAAAGCCTTGAAATTCTTTTTAGAAGCCACCAGATCTGTATATCCGACAGGACCTAAAACAGGGCTACGGATAGTAGCGAGAAGCTCCATTCGGTAATCATAGAGAAGGGGAAAGGGACAAGATCACAGGATGTGTTCAGAAGATTGGTTAGGATATCCGCAGCAGCACGAAGGGGAGTCAACAATATTAAAAACAAATAATTTTTGATTAAATTTACCATGACCTGATAAAAACTGCGTAGTCCAGTGATCGGGGATAACCTAAGAAGATTCTAAGCGCTGACGGATTGAAGGAAAAAAAATGACTTTAGGTGCATATAAAAATAATATAATGACAATGGTGATTGGTTTATAATTTTTGAAGGTACTTAAATGATATTATTACGTAAATCTTCATCTCAACCATTTTTTATGGAAGATATTCTATAGGATACATATAATCTCATGATCGAATAAAATAGCATCTAGTTAAAACTGCTTTACCATATTTATTTATTTTTTAACTTCTTATCACAATTCATAAAAAACTTTTATTAAAACAACAAAAAAATGCGACGAAACATTTTCGACCATCAAATGTGTAAACAAATAAATAATGAATAACCGCAAAGTTAGTATTTCAAATATAAATTTCATGTTAAATTATTATTGAAGTATATTTTTAACTCATATTTATTTATACTTTGTTATTCCTCGTTTGTTTGAAATAAATCTTATTGCTCACATATTGAGATCATGTTTCAAAGCACGTATTACAAACCATACTACTTATTTTGTACCGCTGTTGAAAAATAAAATACCCTGAAAACATCATTTGGCAATTTTCATAACTTGTAAGAAACATATACTTCGGCTGAAACGTGCCTTAATTTTCATACATGCATAATGTATTTTATTTTATATGGCAACAGAAAGCCTCAATCATTTTGGCAGGCTGCTGAAGGCTGTATTGAATATTTCTAGACACGATCGAAAACGATTCGTGATCGGGAACGACGAAAGGCAAATCGGCCAAATAAACTAACACCCGAGGTACAAATAAATCTTTAACCCCCTATGCGCGCGCTACGGCACTACGTACCGGTATTTTCCTAAATTTTATGTAGCACAGTAAATGCAAGCCAAATTACCAGTAACGCTGTGAGTGTTTGCTGTCCATTATTTTCCCCACAGATGGCGAGTTCTGCAGGTTAAACACTATTAACTGGCAGTCTTTCATCAAGTGTTAAAAAAAGGTCCAGATCACTGAGCTCGGTGCCGCACGCGTGTGTTTATGTTTATCGAATGCATTTCCTTGAAGCATTAGATTTCTGCCTTCTAAAGGTGAGGTGTTTCTTACAAAATATAGAAAAATACTATTAGAATAACCCCCGATTTCTGATCATCGAAGGTACAACCCGTTTCATGAATATGGGAAATGCAAGAGCAATAAAGCAACTATGAATTGCTCTTAGTAAATTCTATATAAAATGTACAGAAAAACCATTTCGTAAATTAAATCTCGAATTTTTCTTTATTTATTATGTTTATTTGTAACACAACATAAACATAAATTTTGAAGCTCATTTAAAACCACGAACACTACTTTTTTAATGAATTTAGAGTAAGTATTGTGTCACATTTTTCTACCTACTTTTTTGGGAATGTGAAATTAATGCACACATTACTGTTTTAACACTGTTTGAGTTTGTCCAAATGCTTGCAGAATGGCTGGATTTCCTTCCTAGGGAGTTATTCATATTTAAATTTATTTCAACGGAGAGGAAAAACATTTTTGAGAATGCAATACAGGTTATAAGCCCTGTAAATGCCTAGACTTCCATATTCCCTTCTCATAAATGTTTTCCCTCTCTGTTGAAACAAATTTTAATTACTGTTTCATATTATTTTGTATTTATTAATCAATATACACGACACGTAGTGCCTTTTACTTTATAAAAAATACATATTGTGTAGAAATAAACATTTCAACTAATATACAGTAGATAAACGAGGAAAAAAAAGTATAAAAAGTTTAAATGTACATATTATAACACAACGGTTTCATTCAATGAACACGCTAACATGTTGTTTAAAAAAATAATCATTAAAAGCGATTTATTAAAATTAAAAAGTACGATTTTTTTTTTTACATTTTTTCAAAAGTTATTTTTAAAAAAAGACAGCTAGGTGTATATCTTTAATCATAAATACATTAAAAAAAATATAGGCCACACATTCTTTATGAATGTATTGTAATTGTACTCAATTAAACGATGATTTAATGCATCAGACACATGTATTTTATAAATATAATTTTAAAAATCATCAAACACAAAATTAAATTACTTTTTGAAAACAAAAACTAATGTTTGCATGATTTATCATTAATCAAAATAATTCCAACTATTGTGTAGATTTGATTATTCACCCTTTCCACCAAAGTGCTATTATCTCAGATTCACTTTTCTATGACTGGCTGCTTTCTGCGTAACTACGTTTATATAAATTGTGATGTGCGAATTCCGGGGGCGAAACACCTACCAGAACTTTCATATCCACCGACCAGATAAATCAAGTAAAACATGAAACTAAAATAACTTTTTACCAAAATAAATCCCCTCCCTCACATGTGACATATGCACCACCTTAAATAAAACGCCTTTTTCCTAATTAAATATTTATTTATTGCGAGACTATCTTGTAAATTTAGATCTTAAAGAAGATAAAAATATATAATATTTAAGCATATATAGGTAGAAGTAAAATGGATTGTCTCATTCGCCCATACCAATGCTGAATCAACTGCTCCACAACTGTATAGCTTATGTTAGGTTTTTGTTGTTTTCATTGTGTGTTTTGTAATATAAATAATATAGATGTACATAAATACCTTGTTTTTAAAACTGTCTGAATATTTGTTAATTATGTTTGTTTTTTAAGTTAGTCTTCTTTGTTAATTCTCAAATGTAATTTCAAAAAAATATATTGTAAAGTGTCCTCAGCACGGGAAACCGTAGTGAGGTCACATTATTTTTATTATTAATTATAGTCTGTAAGCGAAAAATGTAAATAAATGATAAAAAAAACATTATTGATGACCGTATGTATCCATAACATTAAAAAAATAACTTTTTGTGATTGAAAACTATTTTTAAAGAAAAAAAAATAATATTATTTTTTTTAACAACCTGCTGTTTAATTTTTTTAACAACCAGTGTTAGCTGGCATGGTCCCTATTTTTTGATACGAGAAAAATGTTGTGATTCAAAAGTATTCATGCGACTATTTTTTTTTGCTTGCAGTTTCTTAGTAATAAGTCAAGTATAGTAACTCACATTAACTGTAACATTTATACTATTGTTTTAAAAAAATATTTTTATTTTGTTTAAAATTTATAAATGAAATTGTTCACACTGCCCAAATATCTATATTGGAAAAACACCACGTAAATTTAAAGTTAGAATCAAAGAACATATACGATGTCTCAGTAATAATATTTGTTCAGAATTCACAAATGATCTTATTTTTAGTTTTGTTCAAAATTTATAAATTAAGTTGTTAAAATTACCCAAATTTCTATATGAGAAAAACTTAACGTAAATTAAAAGTTAGAATCAAAGAACATATAAGACGTCTCAGAAATAATAATTTTACAGAGTTCGCCAATCATCTTATATCCGAAAACCATGATTTTAATCAAGAAACGGGTGTAGAAATTTTGCGTGTCAAAAAAATGGTTTTCGTTTAGACAATTTAGAACGATTATAAATTAGTAAAGCCATTAATCAAAAACTTCAAATAATAAATAATCAATTAAAAATATTCCCGTCATGCTTCATTTTATCTTCTTTCTTTCATTTTTTTGTCTCTTTCATACAATACTTTATAATATGCGAGTAAGTATGCAACGCGAGTAATTATAAATTAGTTTCATTCCTGACGATGAGGTAGTAACCTCGAGACCGGTCGAAGTATAACTATAAATTAAAGTGGTTTATACAAATTTATAAACATTTTTTTATTTTTATTTATTTACAGTTTTAAAAAACCCGTTGGGGTTACATTAGAAATTTAATATTGTCTAGTCATTTTATGTCTCGTCTAGTCTTGTTAGTTCAGTCATCATGTGCTTTCTCAGATTGATTTTAAATTTGTCTCCAGTAAAAGTTTTCAAGTAGTAAGGTAAGTCGTTGTAGTAAGGTAAGTCCATTATGTAGTATTTTTGACTGTCCTGTGTTTGTCTTTGTTTTTTCAATATGATAGTGTTGTGGTTTTCTGGGGTTATTTTTGTGTATGTCAGCATTTTTGACTCATATTATGTCGTCGTCTTGTATGTTTCCCAGTGTTATTTTGTGCACAATTTTTAAGGTCTCAATTTTAGTCAAGTAGTTTATGTCAAACTGGTGTGTTTTTTTGTACAGTTCAGTCGTAGAGGTCAGGTAGGGTAGGTTGTATAAGTGTAACATTTATGTTCAATAAAAGTCAGAATAAACATTTGCGTATTTCTTATCCAATGGTAATTATAGCCACAGAGTTAAGGTCAGGCGAAATTTAATCATAGACTGTGAAAGTTATTTTAGTAATATAAACAATAAACTTTCTACAGCAGTATTAAATTTGACTAACATTTTGTATAGAGTGGCATGTAAAAAGGTGGCATACAACCAGAGTCTCTTAACACGCATTTCGTCTTACTCTCCTTTCCCGCTAAACAGGGTTAGCAATAATTATAAGACCGGTAATTCACTGATAGAAGTTGAAAATACTGATTTTAAAACCGGTTATTTTTTTACCGTCACACAACCTATAGCAAGAACTTTTTAAATTTAAAAAATATTTATTTCAATAAATAATATTTGTCAGTTAGTAAAAAATGAAAGCATCAACACAATTATGATTCTGTTGGCTTTTCAAAATTGTACACAACTAAAATTCATGATACTTATCTAGGTATTTATTATAAATATTTGCCACTTTGCAATATGCCACTTGCTCAAAATAAATCCGAGAAATATTTTTTTCTCAATTAGTCTGGGTAAAGTGGTGTATTTTTCATAACTTTCTTTCTTATCGTCTCGTTCCCAACTCCTGACAAGACTCTAAAATAGAGATTTAGCGGCTTATTCCTTTAAAAAAATCATGTATTCTTACAAAAAAAAAACTTGGAGGATTTTATTAACAATGCAATGCTCAATATTCTAAATAAAATTCTAGAAAACTTCTTAAATTATTTTATATAATTCAGAAAAAAACATTACATGGAAACACAATTTCAATGTATATATTATATATACCTATATATACATGGTGTTCTTTAAACTCTGTCACATCCGAAACCACGATGATCAGTATGAGCAAGAAGACATATTGGTACATTAAAATATTTTTTTAGAATGTGTTAACAAATGTCGGCTCACTTCTGCAGAAGAGAAACGAAAAGGGAGTCTAAGCTGCATGGCCGCGCCCCCCTCGCTTCTTCCCTGCAGAAGTGAGTAACCATTTGTTTTTTTTTAATATTTTATTTTTTAAGATTATAGTCGTTCTAAAAAAAAAATTTGATATGCCAATATGTCTTCTTTCTCATACTGATCATCGTGGTTTCGGATGTGAGAGGGTTTAAAGAACACCATGTATACATTTACACATATATATATGTGTAAGTGTGTATACCTACCAATATCATCATTACATTTTTGCTCCCTATTTGGAGCATATGGTGTCCATAAACAACCTCCCGGTCTCTCTGTCAGCTGCCTTAGTTTTGTGAAAAACTGTCGACTAACAATCAACAGCGGACGTCCAGGATGCCTAGAACCTAATGCCTTGTAAATTAGGGAAGCATGGTTGAGGCTCTCAGGAGGCATCCGCAGTGTTTGACCTGCCTAACCGTATTGCCTCCGCTTGATGAGAGTTGTCACCGGAAGTATATATTTTTTCACGAGAAAGTCAAACCAACGCAGACCTAAAATTTCCATAACTAAGTAGTTTGTTGGTTCGGGTCATAGTAGAGAGCAATGATTCAAACGTGGAGAAGAATAAGTGTCACGTAGGCGTTATTTAGGCAGCATTTGGTATTTACTAAGTAAATATACGATCTCCAGACAGCCTTCATGCGTCTGAATGCAACGCATGCTGCTCTTCTGAACGTCCGATATAATTATATATAGCAAGTTTAATTCATTATTAGCATATGATTTCTAAGATCTAATATCCAGAACTGACATGCTAAACCGGTTTGTTTTTAACTTAATTACCGTAAGTATAAAATGGTTTATTTTTGTGCATAAATAATGAGAACTGTTTCGGGGTTACTCCAATTTTAAAAACCGTTTATCGAATATTTTTTTCTCAACCCTTGTTCGACCTCATTGCGTACGATATAAATATGTCGCCTTTCTTGTGGTTATTAGTTTATCTTGAAGTAGATATCTAAAATTGCCAAAGGCGATAAAATTATTAGGTGTTGTATTGAAATACGTACCCTCAAAATTGTTTGCCTCGCACGCGCAAAAAAAGGCAGAAATGTTTTTCGAAACACATCATTTTATTTTATCTGTTCCTTTGATTTGTTAACTTGAAGGATATGTTATCGAAAATACAAAATTCAAATGTCAGAAACATCGGAAATTACTATCAGAGTAAGAAATATTGTTTGATATGTGAAAAGTTATACCAAATCATTTCATTGTTTTTCCCTCTTTTACATTGTCCTTGTGTTATGAAAGATTTATCTAAAGTATTAAGCACATAAATTGTTTCACTTGCGTAATAAAAGATACCAAGATACGGGTGTTTTTGACTCCATATCTACTATATACTTAAGGGAAATTCATTATTAGACATTTCTATTAAAAATTGATTTTGATCGAGAGCTTGGTACGTCTTTTCAAAATATTTCACGCTCTAGTTGCAACAAAAAAGAGGTGCCTCTTGGCAAAAGTCATGTGGGGCTTAAGCAATTATAATTTAAATTCCAGAAAAACATTCTACTAACATTTCGCTGAGACTTGGCCTATTTAAAAAGTGATTTTTCAAAGTGGCTTAAGTAAAAAACAATCTCATTTATTATAGAAATAAAAGACGAGTGATACTTTAATCCCCAAATTCGGAATATCCAGTGACCGGTTTCATCGCCTTCGCAACATCTTCGAGACTGGTATATTTATTAAAGAGTTCAGTGTATTTATACAAAATAGAGGTAAGGATAGAGAATTCTAAATTGTATAAAAAAATATACATGTATATTTTTAAAGACGACATTTTTTTGTTAATGATCCTTAAGAAAAAAAAAAACTTAATTTACTTACATATAAGTTTGAATTATCTATCCTTACCTCTGTTTTGTATAAATACACTGAACTCCTTAACAAAGATACCAGTCTCGAAGATGTCGCGAAAGCGATGAAACCGGTCACTGGATATTCCAAATTTGTGGATTAAAGTATCACTCGTCTTTTATTTCTATAATAAATTACAATGAATTTCCATCAAGAATTTTCACTTACAAACTTAAATGTTTAAAAAAAAAAGATTTTGAAAAAACAGGTGTTTTGTCCGTTTTTATCAGACCAAGTATTTTTCTTATATGACACGTGAAAGTTATTTAAGACAAGAGTCATGAATCAGATCAAGTAAATACACTTGGTAATTTGGCATCATTAAAATAACGATTTTTAAGAAAATTTGAGGAAAAATATAAAATATAATACAAATTTTCCTGCTAGTTATGCATCTTATGATTATTTATTTATTTTACAAACATACACGGCAAATCTGCCTTTTACAAACATTTATAATACTAACATATAAATCAACATAAATTTTCTTATACCAAAGAATTATAAAAAAAAATTGAACCTAAAAATTATACAAGATTTATATTTAAAAATTAACCTAAAAATTATACAGCATATTTAGTAGAAAGTTTAAATAATAAAACATTCTACAGTAATACAACAAGAAAATCATAAGTACTGTTTCATACAGCTGGGCAAAGTGAACAAAAAAACTGCATATATTATGATATGCATGAATAAATAAATATAATTACTATTCACTATCTTTGAAAAAGTTCAAAAGGTTTGTTCTATAGGAACAATACCCTACACTAAATATATCAGATACGTGGGAATAACTATTGCCGAGTTCATGCAGTATGTTTAATACGGCATTACAAGTATACACTGTCCGTGAATTGTTATTACAAACGGTGGCACCTGTCTAGTCATTCTTCCAGGCACCCTGAAGTTGTTGAGAGATAATAGCTCAGGGCATTCCCATTTAAATTTACAATTTTGAATAAATTTAAAAGGTCTGTATTTTTTTTTCTATCGTTAAGTTTTAACAAATTTAATGTTTTTAGTAAAAAATCGTAATAAAAAAATTTATGACTGATTCTAAGTTTAAAATTTTAAAAACCGTAAGATTTTTTTTTTACTCTTTCAAGAGAATTTTGGTGACAGTTGTAGTAAGGAGTCCATATTGTAGAGTTATACTCTCACTGGCCTCTCACTAATGAAGTGTACATCTTTTGATTGTGATGATAATAGCACTCTTACTGTGAAAATCATACATTTAGATTAAAGGCTGTTTGAAAAATAACTCCTCAATTGATTTTTATATCAGTAAAGAACAATATTTTGAGTTTGTCCAAACTTTTGTAGACAAGGACTGGATTCAATTCCCTGGGGAGCTATTTATATTAACATATTACAACAGACATAAAGATCATTCAAGAGAAGGTAATATAGAAGTCTAGGCATCTACAGGGCTTATGACCTGTCAATGGCTGGTTATTATTTTTTATTTTTTTATTTTAATCATTACTAAAACACATAATACAAAAATGACATATTACACTCCCAGGAAGTATTAGAAACTCATTTGGGACCGTACATAAGAAAAAACATTTTTTTGACAATACATAATATCATACAAATTAATACATTATTGTACAAAAAACATAAAACACCATCTTTAAAAAACTACATTAATAATTATCAATATCAAAAAGATTGAAGAAATATTTTTCAATTGCGACACTTCTGAATTTTTTATCAAGTTTTTCGTGTCTTAGCTTATCAGTCAGTTTATTATATTCGGAATGGCCAATATTTTCCAAGGACCTACTGCAAAACTTTGTTGAGCGAAACTTAGACACATGAAGATTCCTTGAATAACGCGTATTGTAATTATGAATATTATGACCAAATGTGTGTTTTAAATTTGAGTGAGCAGAAAAGTTGATGATATTTAAAATAGTATTGGTTATGTCATGCAATGGCATTACCTTGAAAGGAAGTATCTTTGGTTGTCGCTTTAAATGGCCACTTTACACACTGTGCAACATTCTTGATGTTTGTGAAGTTAAAGAGCTGAAACATTTATTTATGCGGGTGAGATTCATCTAATTGAATTATTTCACCTACATACTAGGCAACGCCTAAAAATATTATTTTTTCAATTTCTATACTTCTTCATGCACCAGGTGGATTTATCAACAATATTTTGAGTGTGTCCAACATCAACAGATGAAAGAATTGAAGGAATATAGATGTTCAAATATGGGCAGATTGGTGAATGTTACACAGTGTGTAAAGTGGCCACTTAAACCAGACATTGACAGGTCATAAGCCTTGTAGATGCCTAGACTTCTATATTATCTTCTCTTAAATGTTATTTATGTCTTTTGTAATATGTTAATATCAGTAGTGTGTTTTAAGAATGAAATTCTTAATAAATAAATTTAAAAAATACATTTGTTACTCGTCTGCAACAGATGTGTGTACAAGTTATATAATTATGCAGAACCTAACGTACCTACATTAGGTAAATAAGAAGCCGCTAGGGAGGGTACGCCTGGTATGGAGTCGTCAGAAAGGGTCAGCCAGGGATAAAAGGGCCAAAAAGGGTCCACCAGGGAATTAAAAGGACACACGAAGGGCATGTTACCATCACATGTTAAGAATTATGAACAAGCTATCTATCAACTCCCGTTACATTATTTTTTGACACATAATTTTTCTAGCGTTTTTGTTACACAACTTTTTAAAAAAATCAACTTTTTTTTAAATATATTTTTTTCAAAAATATTTACAAAATAGTCTTAACACTTTTTATCCCGGAGCCGTGTAAACACGTGATTACATAACCACGCGTTGTGTCCCGGTCCCGTGTTTTCACGAGATTTACCAGTTGCTCAAAAAAGTGCATTTTAATGACATCTAGTGACTTTTATAAGTACTTTTTCGCTGCTGGTGAACTACGTGAAAACACGGGACCGGGACACAACGCGTGGTTATCATAACCGCGTGTTTACACGGCTCCGGGATACAAAGCACAAAAAAAGGAGTGAGACGCTGTGGGTATATGTGCGAACATTGCAATGTGGCTCTCCATAGAGGCCAATGTTGGCAAAACTATCATACAAAAATGACTTTTTAATTTCACAAAAACAAACAAACACACAAACCATCACGCCGTTTCCCCGTAAGGGTAGACAGAGAGGATAGAACGCCACAACACTCTATATTTGCATACAGATCTCGCTTCCTCTACATTCATACATCTTCTCATGCGCGCGCGCCGATTATTCCGACTTTTGACATGTCTATCTTTAAGTATTTGTTGGATTTGGTCATGCCATGTCTTTCTCGGTCTTCCTCTATTTCTGCATCCATCAACATTCGCATTGTAAATGTTCTTAGCCGTTCTCTCGCTGTTCATTCGTTCTACATGTCCAAACCAGCGCAGAGCTCCTTTCTTGATTTTGTTGATAGTGCTTGTCTCAGCCTTACATAATGTACGGATCTCAACATTTGTGCATCTATCGTACATAGTTTTACCACACATTCGCCTGAGAGATCACATTTCGACAGCATTCAGCCTACTTTCATCCCTGTTTTTCCAAGCCCATGCTTCGCTCCCATACATCAGGGATGGGACCAGGACTCCATTGTGAACTGCCAATTTTGCCTCTTGTGACAAGCATTTATTTGCCAAGGTCGATTTAAGTGCACCGTTCACTCTGTTCCCGGCACTCACCCTCCTTTCAATATCTTTCTCAGTCATTCCATCCCTAGTGAACATACTTCCCAGATACACAAATTCCTCTACTTGTTTTAGTATAACTCCATTCACAGTGATTTCACATTTAGTCATACTTTCATTTCTTTCAAAAACCATCACATTCGATTTATCGACATTCATCAGCAAATCGCTTCTCTTGCATACATCGTAGACCTTTGTTACCAAGAATTGCAGTTCCTCTTTGTTATTAGCAAGGAGTACAGCATCGTCAGCATATAAAAGACAATTGACTTTTAAATAACCCATTTTCGCTCCCATTCTTAAGCTTTTCAGTTCTTTCATGCAGTTATCGATATACACGTTGAACAGCCATGGTGACATAACACATCCCTGCTTCACTCCTTTATGAGAAGTAAGAATTGATTTAACCACCTGGTAATTTCATAATTATGACACGTTTAAGAAACCCTTCACAAAGCATGAAATTTCACAAAAATGAACCGGGCACGGGGTAAATTCTATGTGTATTTGGCCGGTACTCAAAGTGTTTAATTAAAGTCCTGCTGAGTTGTATACATACAACTCGTTAGCAAGTTCTTATAAATTACATTGATTATTTACACTTAACCTACATTAACAATAATTTTAATTGAAAAACATTACATATTACATTATGAAAAATTAAAAACTATCACTAATACAAAAAACTTTTTTCTAATAACCATAATTTGAGCAAACGTCTCCCTCCTGTATTCAACTCGGTATTTTTAATATTGCTTGGTAACATTATAACAGTTAAATATTTTAGGTATACTGTATTGCAGAGTCCTTTTGCCATATTTATTGCAATATCTAGGAACAGCTAGCCCTTCCATACTTGTAAACCTGGTGTTGTAATCATGTACCAACTTGTGTTTATACATGGAGTGCGACGCATGCTGACAAATTAATTAGTACGAAAGTAGAGCCCTAACAGATAATTTATTTACAGATTTATACATCGATGATATTTAAATATTGTGTCTCTGGCGGTATACATCTTTATGTAGTAGCAATTTGATCATAGAATTCTGCAAAGTTTGAATAAAAGTAATATTAGTTTCACTTGATAACCCCCAGGAAGTTATAGCGTATCGTATAATTAATTCAGAGAGAGATAAATAAAACATGAATTATTTTTTAGCTCAAACAAACTTGAAGAAGTACCAACAACTGATGTTTTAAATAACATAATTTGTATTAAATTTAAGTGTGTCTGAAATAGAGCTTGAACTTCAGATTTATAATTTATTTATATTTTTTTAAAGATATGTTTTATTTTAAAAAATATGGATTAAGTCTATTTTAAACGCATATTATAACGAAAAAGATAAATATTTCTCGTTTTACTGGTAATAACTTAGGATTTAGGTATCGGCGGTTTATTTATTTTTAAATCTGAAAGTAGGGCATACATAAGCAAATTCTAACGTGTGTTTTATTGATAATAATATTGTTTATAGATAAATCTTGTTTATAATTAGCTTAAATTATTTGTCTTAACTATCAGTCAGAATTGGATTATTTTTTTATTTTATTTTTATTCATTAAAGAAAAACAACAGTTGTTATATAAGAATACAAAATATAAAAAATAGTACATACATCCAGTTAAAGTTTTTCACAAATATAATGAGAGAACATGTTACACAGAAAAGAGACAAATTTCAAATTTTTTTATATTATAATAAAGTAAACATAATTAAAGGAACATAAACTTATTACACACTGACAGATGTTTTATTTTACAGTGTTTCAATAATTTTTTTTTTGAAGTCACAAAATTTTGTATTACAAATATCTAATTGGGGACAAAGTGAATTAAATTTGGAGCAGCCATGATAAATAAACGAGTTTTGGACATTATTTTTTTTGGGCAATAAATTAAATGACATGAATGAAACTTTTGTTTTATTTATTACTTTGCAATTTTATTCAAACTCATAACAGTTTGACTAATTTATTATGTTTCATTATAATATATTACTTTAATCTCCTTTTGAATACTTATTTCAAAATGGAAAAACTAACAAGAGGGACGAAAATGTTATTTGAAATAGATAATATTGATGATTAAAATAACAGATATTAAAAAAATATATTTACTGTCTTAGAATGGAGAAGCTATCCCTAGTTAGGCAGTTTAGATGACTCAACAGCAAAAAACTAAAAAATGTGTGCATATTTTTACTACTCAAATTGTATATTTAACTATATCCAAATTGCTGTAATAAATAAGTAAATATGTAACTATAAATAAAAATAATTAAAAAAAGCCTTCTATATAAAAAAAGGTCCAACATGTTCCCTTTGTTAAGGCCCTAACAATATTTTTATTTGAAACTTTTGTAATATTATGTATCCTACGCAACGTGGAATTTTCGTCCATATAAATTTTATCTCGAAAGTACACTTAATAAAATTAGCATATTATTAGTATTAAGAAAATATATATGACACGCATGCCATTGTAACACACGTTTTTACCGTTAATTAAAATCTAGGAGTAGATACGAAATCTGGGGCTTATCTTTCTATATTATAATAATTATGTACATATATAGAACTATCTATATAATTACCATCGTATTCAACGGAGGCCCTGTTATATAATATCATATCAAATATTATGACACGCATCTAAAAGTTCCATTTTTGGTATTATATCCTCGAGGTTTTACATTTATTTGCTTACACCGTGACATACTTACTCCTTCGGAATTTGATGTAAATAATATTTTTAAAATGTTAAATATGTAAATATAAAAACACAAACATACAAATATAAATAAACAATAAAAATCTAAATAATTAGTCCTGTTTTGAAATGGTGCAATATCTTGATACTTCTTCATTGGAAAAACATGGAAAGAAGATGGAACTTAAATGCATTAAAAAAAAAAGCTATAAGTAATGTCTCATTTCTGTTGCAATCAATTTATGATAATGTTCGTAACCGTGTCATCAGAACTCAAAACCTGCTGTTGATCAAATCTTCTGAAATCATTTTTTGTCTTAATGCCCCAATATCCACAATGTGAAGATTTGTCAATTTGTCTCAGAACTTAAAATTCTTTGCGATAGATTTTTTTCATTCATAGAGTCTTTATTCAATAAAATATACACATTATTACAATATTGATTATAAACTATTAATATGATAAACTATTCAATAAAAGTTTGTAATCGAGTGCTCAGACATTAGTTTTTATTCATAATCAAATTAAAAAGTACAGACATAATACTGTATACGTATGAAATAATGAACGTTTATTATTTTGTTTTTGATGCTTTGAAAAATATTATTAAGAAGAAAAAAAACTCAACACAACCAGATGAAAATAGTATACCGATATATTTTTTTAAATGTAATAAAATAGAGTAAAAGAATACAATGAAATTTAAAGAACAGCCATTTACTTGGATAAACTTTAAATATAGGAAAAAATATAAACACATTTTTTTAATTTTTTTTTTATTTTATTCAGAAAACACAGTCATACAAAATAAGTACTAAAAACAACAATTTTTTAATATGAAAAGACAAATATAGTTTTCATAAATTAAAAAGCTATAAACATTAAATGTGACAAAAAATAAAAAATAAATAAGAATTTTAAGTGAGAAAAGAATAATTGTTGACATTTGCGTTTTCCATGGAGGTAATAAATTAAAATAAATAAAAATACCGAATGTACACTCCGAGCCATCCACGCACACACATGAACGCACATATAAAACATACACAAACATATACATTACATGCAGCACATATACATAGCATAAACCACTCGAGATGCACATTCAGCAACTATCCCAAATAATCGACCCCATGAAGAAATTTTCTGTACAAATGCAACGTGCAGTTAAAAATGTCTACATCAATACTGAGTCCGTTATAATTTCTACAGGTACGTCTAATGAATGAATTCGAGGTATAATTGTTTTTACAAGTTGGTACATAAAAAAGGGAATTTAATCTAATATAGCGAAGAGGACAACGGAAACCAATATTTTGTAAAAGATACGGCGAATCAACTATGTTATTGAGAATTTTGAAAAGAAAAATTAAATCATATCTAAGGCGCCTTTTTTGTAGTGATTCTTTATTAAAATTGATCAAAGATGCGCCGTAATCATTTTCAATGTTACCAAAACGATATTTCAGGCTCCTTATAAATTTCTTTTGAATGTTTTCAATTTGATTAATATATACATTATATTGAGGGGACCATACTACTGAAGCGAATTCGAGTTGACTTTGCACATAAGTATAGTAAAGAAGTTTTAATGTATTTGGTGATGAGAATGGCTTGGAGATTCGTAAGATAAACCCTAGAAGTCTGTACGTCTTATCTACTATTGTATTTATAAATAGTGTGTGCTCATAAATGTAATCAATATAAAACAAAGTAAATCGGAAATTTCAATTCATATCTACAGAAATAATAAATATAATAAGAAAATTAAAAGTGTATTAAAATTAAGATCTAAAAAATGTAAATAAAATAAGAAAGAAATAAGTGAAAATGTTAATCTAAGAAAATAACAAAAATGTATTCAATGAGAGATAAAAAGTATTATACAAAATTAATAAATCAATATAGACATTCTTTCTTCTAACCACTTTCGTAATAAAAACATTTTTTTTATTTTTATTATGACATGTTTTCATGACAAGTGGCAACATATTAAAAATTTTAGGAACAATATAGTCCAACGTAAGTTGGCTATATTTATTTTTTAATGTTGGCACTACTAAGCCATCAACAGATGTAAATCTTGTAAGATAGCTGTGTTCTAATTTATTTTTATATTTCGAGCTAAACATCTGCTGGATAATAATTTTGCTCCATAAAATACCCTTTACTGGTAAAACATTTCATTTATTATACATGAATGGAGTATTATGTCTCTGATTGTATACATAATTGGGTGCAATCAATTTGACAAGCGCATTTTGAAAATTTTGTACATATTCAAAGTTTGTTGCACAAGAATGTCTCCATGCGGTGATTCCGCATTAATTATGGATTCTCTCAGAGACAAATATACTAATCTTAGTGTGGAGAGAGTAACTAAAAACTTTAATTAGTGCAGTTGACTAACTACGAATCTTAACAGTTTGCATGTTTTCATATTATGAGTATTCCACTTAAAAAAACAATCAATAGTTATACCTAAATAAACATATTCGTCCATAAAGAACTAACTAAGATGACTAACTAATATTGAATAGTTTATCGGGACAAAATATGTTTTTATACTTTGTTTTCTTTATAACGTATTAATATTGTAATGTGTATATTTTATTGAATAAAGACGCTATGAATAAAAAAAAAAACAATAGGCAGACAATTGACATGGAAAATTAATATCAACAATTTATTTAACAAAGTGGCAACATTACCGAGTATTTTTTTAAAAATCTAAAATTTTGTTGTACGTGAAAACTAAAATATTTTATATGCTACTACTATGGGGAACAGGAAATCAAAATGACATGAACAGACTATAAAGACAGCAAAATAAAATATAAATGTTAGTATTTGACCTTCCTTATCTAACAGCAACTAGAAAACTCTTTAAACAAACTAAGCAAATAAATATAACTGAACTCTTTAAACTAGAATCATTAAAATTTATCCATAAATTAGCCACTGATGTTATTGTAGACGAAGAACTAAAACTTTAAAAAAAAAATTGAAAACATGGACACAATACGAGAATATCAGAAAAATATCATATACAACCTTCTAAAACGAGACAAGAACAGTCGAGACTATTATACCAGAGACTAAAATTATACAATAAACTACCAGACAAAATTGAATAAAAACTCTGACAAACTTTTCAAAAGATGTAAAAAATATTATTATCAACAACGGAGTATGAATAAAAATGATATATTATTTTTGTAAAATGAACGTTATAATCCGTAAGGGTTAATAAATAAATTTTCAAATAAAAAAAATTATTTCAAAAAAACATTGCTCTAGTGCTATAACCCAGGGAGAAAATACGGGGATACGTTTTGTATGAAGAAAAGTCAGACCTTTTATCCTCTTAACACTTTGAGTACCGGCCGAATACACATAGAATTTACCCTGTGCCCGGTTCATTTTTGTGAAATTTCATACTTTGTAAAGGGTTTCTTAAACGTGTCATAATTATGAAAATACCAGGTTAAATTAATTATTACTTCTCATATTTATTTGAAACAAATTAAAAGTCATTTTTGTATGATAGTTTTGCCAACATTGGCCTTTATGGAGAGCCACATTACAATGTTCGCACATATACAGCGTCTCACTCCTTTTTTTGTGCTTTATGTCTCGGAGCCGTGTAAACACGTGATTATAATAACCACGCGTTGTGTCCCGGTCCCGTGTTTTCACGTAGTTCACCAGCAGCGAAAAAGTACTTATAAAAGTCACTAGATGTCATTAAAATGCACATTTTTGAACAACTGGTAAATTACGTGTAACACAGGACCGGGATACAACGCGTGGTTATGTAATCACGTGTTTACTCGGCTCCGGGATTCAAAGTGTTAAGTATCACTGAAATTTTATTTGTACAATAGATATAAATTATTATGTTCAAAATTGACGGCTAAATTAATTATTTTATGAAACGAACTTCCGCCAAGAATTCAAAAATTACTGAACTTTGATCAAAGTTGGATTATCACGGGTTGTTTAACGTCATATGTCGTCAAATGTTATAGGATCATTCCCATTTACGCCATAATGCCATTTAGAAGTTCGCACAAATCGTCTGGGGACGGGTTTGTTATGATGTTATGATGTTTGGTCACGCAACAAGTAATTTGCTGAAAATGATGGATCGGTCTTGGAATTAGTTTTTTGGTGTTACTTCGTTATTGCTTCAATATTCCATGATGACAGTTGGAACTCAGCTATTTACTAAAATCGATTTCAAATTAAATGGTTCGTATATTAATTTTTATTTTCTTTTATTATTTTTACTTTATTTAAAAAATATATACATTTTTTTAGTTTTTTTACAATTAACATAGGTGATAAAACAGAGTATTAAAAAGTTAAGCATAATTACATAGCAATGAAATACACATTAATAGTAAAAATAGGAAACAAAAAATCCCACAAATGCATGGCCTGTTCGTGGGTGTACAAGAAAATGATAATGAATTTTTGCTCCTATAATAAATAATGGACAGTTACCATATTTTTTGTAACATAAGAAAGAAAAAATAAAATATTCTGTAAAAGATAATATGGTATTTTTTTTTATAGTAATTAAAAAAGGAAATAGAAAATAATTTTAAAAAACACAAAAATATTCCTTATTATTAAAGGGCAACAAAACAAATCATAGAAAAAAAGAGTTCGTATCTTTAGTTTGAATCCAGGATAGTGCGTGTTTTTTAAAAGAAGAAAAATTTTGAAAGTTTGGAATCAATGAAATATCTACTTAACTTTATTACTATAATTGAACAGTTTCTAATGGTTTAATATGATTGTTTTAAGTTTTCCCCCATCCAATTATGCCATGGGAAAGCAATGACCGTACAAGTGCATAATATACCCTTTTTATTGTATTTAGCTGGGCGTAAATACTTACTCTTTTGAACACATAGGTTAAATATCTTGGTTTATTAATTAATCATATAATACAAAGTATGTTATTTGGAGTGAGGGTGGATGCTGTAGTAATTGGACACTAAATTTAATGGTCAAAAATAAGTCAACGTGGTGTATGGGTCGCCGCGTTTGCCTACCATGCAAGAGGTCTTGGGTTCGATTCCCGACATGGTTGATATGAAATATTTTTTTAAAAGCGTGTTTTCAACCTGGAATATTTAAAAGCCCCTGGACTGGTACCTTAAGCGTATGACTGATTATCTTACCTTCATGTACAAAAAAAAACGATCAAAATACGCTGCGATTGGTGTACTAACGCAGTGCCCTATGGTACATTAGGTGCGGAAAGGGAATGATGATGATTTTTTTACCTAATTTAACCATATGACTCCAAAAACGTAAACGCTGTCGCTGAAACAATAAACAGTACAGGTAAACGTCGTTTTAGGCCGGGATTCCGTTCCGAGAGACACCGGCGTAAAAAAAATCGGCGTAAAGTGAACACAAATAAAATGAAAGATATAAGGTTAGGTTCTGTGTCAAAATTCTTAGAACAATCTAACATGCTTATTTAATACATATCCTATATATATATTCAACAAAAATTATAAATGTAATTAATAAACACAGTTCAAATTCGTTTAGAAAATAAATAATAATCTCTTGATTTAAATAAAGATTTTTTTAATAATAAATACTAACTCACCAGTTCGTCGGTAGTAGATAAAATTCTCACACTTTTTTGAAAAAAACATTCAATTTCATTTGCTTTGATTGTTGCTTCTTTTCTTCCAGAATCATAGCATAAACTACAAATATTTGAATATTATTTCAATTTTAATAATATTAAAATAAGAAATAAATCATACCTTTTTATTTATCTTAAAAATAAAACGAAAACTAACTCGGAAACAATTTCACACACACAATAGGCTGCTCGCGTACACGGTTATAGAATAAAACAAATGTAAAAGTGTGTCTGCTATTAAAATCGCGGCGCCTACTGTCGTGTGGTGTCGGCTGAACCGGGAAATCCCACGCCGCCGGCACCAACCGACGTAATTGTAAATCGGCGTAAATCGAACCGGCGCTAAATGACGTTTACCTGTATATGATCTAAATGTCTAGCGCAGGCATATCCAAACATTGGTCCGCGGGCCACATGTGACTGAATGAGAAAGTTCAGCCCTACGGGAAATTGAATATAAAAATGTATTCTTACGCGCAGTAAAAATTTGAGCATTAAATTGTACCGCAAAGTTTCTTGAAAATGCATGAATAAAACAATTAATATTTTTTTTATAAATACGATTTTTCATGACGGCACTGGTTCTTTCAAACCAACCGGAATACAAAAAGCCGATTCGCCAAACAGCAAAAGTCACCAAAGAAAACTTGTGACGGCGCATACCAAATAATTTCAAATTAACAATACTTAAAAAATTCAACGCTGATAATACAATACACAAAAAAATGTTTTTTTAACCAACTTAATTTAATGGTCTATTAACAAATACTTATTTTTTTAAACCACTGAACTTCTTCATTGCGATGTTTCTCCATTACTTTTCAATTTTACTGGAATACAAACCATTGTGGTTTTAACACGAAATATGTTAATAAATGTGTAAAATCTTTTGTAATAATTCAACACCCTCTATCCTTGTAACTCTCTGCTGAAAGGATTTGAGAGATGTCTAAATTTCGAGTAAATACCGAAAAACGCCCCTCTGTCAACAGAAGCAAAGGGGTTTGTTGTATCCAGAATGGAAAAAATATATTTATTCCGACATGGAATTCCACTTAAATATGACTCCGACAAATATTTGCGATTCGCGGATTAAACTTACAATGTAGAATAGTGGAAAAAGTTAAAAAATCAATCGTGAATAAATAATTACTAATTTTTGAGCTTATAAGGATCTACTGTTGTGTCTTATTTTTTTCGTATATGTATTCGTATTCGTATTCGTACAGAACAAATATGTTATCATTTTAACTTAAGGGAGCAAAATAGCCAAACTAGGTGATATACTGCCGGCGTAAATAGTGGCATTAAATATTACCAGTATTTTAACGTTAAAAAAATATGTACCCTTAGAAAAAGTGGTAAAGTTTTTAAATAATTCATAATATATTTTTTATTAATTTCAAAACAAACATTTCAATTGAAGAGCTTAACTTTAAATATATAAATGTTAAATGAAGCAGTTAAAATTAATACGTATTAGTGATAGAGGGGAAATTTCAGATTTAGTGCTGCTTTTTAAGTTATCAAATAATGTTCTCGACAGTCCCGAACTTTTAGATTGTGTGTATTTTTATTTAAGACAACGTGGGATGAGACAAAATTCTTATTTTTCTGTTGATTTGCATAGTTCAAACTATGCTAAATACTCACTTATTCCACAGTTCCACATGCTGCGATCAAACATGGAAACTTAGATTTATTTCATTTATCTTTAGACAAATTAAAATCATTCCTTTTTAATAACTTTTTTTCTAAATTATAAAAATGTAATATTATCCTTCTTTTACTTTTTAAACTATGATACGTCGCCTCTGTTACTTCAATAGTTTTTACATTTAAACTTTTCACTGTGTATGTATCTATATTTTCTATACTTGTGTATAGGTGTTTTGTTTCATGATAATTGTTTTTCAATATTATTTTATACTTTGTCAAAGACGTAAGCCGTCAAAATAAGTTAATATTTATGTTGTTTAATATATATAATTAATACAATAAATAATACGTGAACACTAATAATAATACCTTAATATAGGCGAAAACCTATAACTCATACCCACCACGAATCTAATTATATTCTCAAATAGTTGATTTTTAATTAAATGGTGCCATGATGTACAATGAACAAATAATTACTTATTACTAAAAATGACTATTAGGAACAAAATGTAATGTAATAATGAACAAAAACGCGTGTCGCAATATAACCTACTCGCAAATTAAACAAATACGCGCGCCCCGTCTCCCCCGCACGCATCGCAAAGAGACAGGCCGTAACCTGTCACGCACGAAATGCACACATCTTTTGCTGAACATTTGGCCGAAAGCGTTGCCGAATATTCGTTACTCGGCCAAATCAGTATTCGTGGCATCTCATGTCTACCCCCTCCTCTCCTTAAAACAAAAGCTCTAATAGCGTTCCCAAATTATCACTTTAAATGCAGATCAAAAAGCAAATGTTATATTAACTGTGTTTGGTTGGCTACAAAAATAAACGGTTTATCTGTCAAATTGATGCATTGTACACATCTTTAATTTGCTTAAATGATGATGTCATAAATTTATCAAAAATCTTAAATTTAATAAATTATGCCTTATAAATAATTTTAGATTTACCAAACTTTATCAAAATAACTTATCTTTTACCTAAAATGATGTCAGCCGTAATTTAACCAAAATAAACGCGATTTTATTTTAGCCAGGTAAGCTTGGTGTGTCAGGAGCTTAAAATCATAATGGAACACCAGAGAACAACGTGAGGTGATTGTAAAATACTTCGCGTTTTTACACCATAAAACTACCAGGCTAGCATGAAATTATAGGGTGTGGGTAAAAGAGTGAAGGTGGCCGTTTGCCTTCCCGCTGATTCTGAAGATATTGGTTCCATTAACTGTGGCGTGATAAAATGCAACCTTCTCGTATTTGTGCGATCCTGGTACATAAAGAAAAATAACGATTTTTTGTGTTATGGCAATTATTTCATTATTATTTATTATGTTGAACCATTGACTATATTCATGACACATTTTACCTTATGTGTTTAGGCTGCAGTGGAATTTATACGTATAGTTTACAGTTAAGACTTATAAATTAAAATATTTTGAATCCGAAAATTCTTATAGTCAAGACATCCTCCATAATTACGCATTTTGGTATCCTGGTTTTAAGACTTCTAAAAATAAACCACCATTTAAAGTTAATAATAGACCCTTTCAAATTATTAAGAAAAACACAGGGGTTAGAATAATAATACAGAAGTCTGATGTTTGTTAAAGTTAGATTAATATTGTCTTAACAAGGGTGAACAAAACATAGTTTGGTAAACTCCCTTAATTAACTGCAGCGTTGTATGGAAATTAGCGCAATCTTGATCTTACAACGCCATGCTACGAAATATTCGTAGATAAGACAATAAGGGGTTGCTTTAAGGGCCAAAAAACAAAAGACAGAAATTTACTTTAGGGGGAAATCTTTAACCCTTAATTAGAAAAGCTTTTAATAGACTACAGAGGTCACCCAAGGAGTACTCGCATTTATCGATTGGAGTGTGCCTTTTTTAAGGGACAGCGTTTACCTTTTTTATAGTGAAAGCAATCCTTCGACACACCCGAAAAACGTTTTAAAGACCATGGGTCTTCCTATCGATTTTCCATATAATATGAACAGGTTACTCTTTAAAAAATTGAATTTCATAAATGGGGACTTTCATTTAATTAAACTCTACTGCTTTCATTGCCCCTATCACCGTGGGTTTGGAAAATTATATGGAGGGCTTATGTCGAATATTGTCATACTTCCAAATGACGAAATTGTAAACACTGGTAGCAAAACAGTGTTTACTTGCATTAAAACCGATTCCCGAAATGGTATTTTTTATGAATTAAATTACATAAATTAGATTATTATTATTTTGATAAATTACTTCACTCCGCCTTCCTTTATATAAGTCATAAAAAGTTTTTTCCACCATCATGCAATTATGACACCTCTTATTTTAAGGTTATTTACTACTTCAATTTAATTAAATCACAGTGAAAGGATTGTTAGGACTAGGTTTGACATATTTATTTATTTATTAATTTACACGCCCTACGGGCTTTTACATATATTAGAAATTACATTCAAGTGCAGCAGTGAAACATAAGTATGTAAATTTAGTTAAAGTTAAAGATAACATAAGAAAAGCTAAAAGATACCATAAAAAGAAAAAAACAGGAAATGTACCGACATAGATATAGGGTACATAGAAAAATATTTAACAAATTTACATATGTAAACATACACACATACATATACATACATATAAGTTTATACATTATTATAGAGATACATGAGAAAAAAAAATAGTAAATAAAGAACAATATAAAGAATTTTTTTACAAATTAATTTATAACCTTTTGAATACTTAACCTATATTTATATAAAGACAGACGAAATATATGAACTTCACCATACTCATTACCTAGCCGGTGTAGTCTAGGACACTAAGGGTTTGAAAAACAATACAACTTCTCTGTGATAGGAAAGGAGAGTACAAATTATTTGTTCACAGATATTGGGCTCATTTGACAATAAATAAAATTACAAATCCTACATATTTTCCAAAAGACGAGAATTCGTCACCTCTGAGACTCTTCCATTTCTCAATCCAAGAGCAAAAAATCTCAGTAAATAATCTGAAATTCCCAATATTTTTAACTATGCCTGGGTTCCCGACTATGTTTGTATAGCATATTACGCATTGTTCAACACAAAGAAAATGTGTGTCGATGAAGTTAAATTATTTCTTTGCCCACGTTGACAAAAGCGATGATCCATATATGATTGGATATGATGAAAACAAAGAAAAATTACAGTAAAAATAATTAATGAGCATTTTACTCCAATTAAAATCATTAAAAATTTTGTATTCATGTAGCATAAAGACAGAAAATAAGTTTTTACATATGTAGAAATAAGAGCGAACTGAAAATACTTCTTATTTGCTAATTTTAATCATGATGTACTTTGCACATTGTGTTTGTAAAAGCAACAAGTTAAATAATTGAAGGAAAATAGTTGTTAACATAGCCAGTGGAGAGTAAAACACAGACTGTGAAGTGTCAATTAAAACCAGTTAATTTCAGCTGACAAACCTTTAAATTGACTAACTCCCTTTTTCCTCTTCTGAAAAAGAGTCTGTTTGTTCAGCTTATTATATTTTTTTGAATTCATATCAACAGGGAGGCAAAACATTTTTGAGAAGGGAATATGGAAGTTTAGGTATTTACAGGGCTTATTACCTGTCATTAGCTGGTTTAAGTGGTCACTTTACACACTGTGTAACATTCACCATTCTGCCCATGTTTGAATATCCACATTTCCTCAACTCTTCCATCTGTTGACTTTTGTGAAGTAAATTTTTATATGTATAACTATCTAGGGAGGAAATCCAGCCAGTCTGCAAGCATTTGGACATACTCAAATATTGTTGAATTAACTACCTGGTAAAAGAAAAAGTATTAAAATATTTTCAAGCATTGCCTATTAGGTGATTTGGTTCAGCCGGATGAATCTCACCCACATGGTAAAGGTTTCAGCTCTTTTACTTCACGATTGCAGAGTTTTTGTATCCGATATATCTATTTTTTCGCAAATTCAACCACATAACTGAATATCGCGCGCAACTACACTGGCTCAGTATCAGGCATAGAAGAAACATTCACATTTTATCACTTCTTTTTTAATAATCCCACTTCGTTTGTTAATCTGAGAGAGCTCTTCCAACCTCTATCACAACAAGGACTATCTCTTCGTTTTAGTAACAAGAGAACCCTTTTAATACCCTTTTACCGCTC
The DNA here is from genome assembly GCF_059751315.1 of Micrasema longulum. NCBI lineage: Eukaryota > Metazoa > Arthropoda > Insecta > Trichoptera > Brachycentridae > Micrasema > Micrasema longulum. The sequence continues at coordinate 616,814 of NW_028277527.1, forward strand.
TAATTTTCTTGCCTCCTCTTTCACAGTAGAAACTGCATGGTTGTGGAATAATTTACTCAATAACGTTAGAGACGACTTTTCTTTATTTACATTTAAATCAAAATTGAAATATCATTATCTAAATATTTGATTTGTTCCTTTTTATTTTTTTCCCATCTCCTCTCCTTTCATCATTGTATGGTGTAAATTTTTTTTATAGTTAATTTTTGTTTTTCATTTTGTATAAAATTGTAAGATAAAGTATAATTTCTTAGAACATGTTCATGTACTTGTAATTTTCTGAAACTGAACGGTTTGGGTAGGTAGGAAGAAATAGGCTTAAGGCAATGTGCGCGTCCTTATATTTATATACATATTGTATGTGTATATAAAGTGTAAAAATAATAATCATTTTAAAAGCTTATACTTCTTGTGGACAAATGTATTTTCTAAATATTATTGATATAAAATCTATCCTCACCTAGTAGTTAATAGGACGGTGCTACGATATTTCAATAACAACATTTAAAACAATGTTTCCCCACCACCCTGCTATGAATTGAACCCGGTACCTAGAGAATATAAGGTGAACTTATTTCCACTCTATTTTTTTTTGAAATTTTCACCTGAAATTAGCTTACCATAGAGTAAATAATACTTGTCTGGAAGTCTAGTTCTATTACACAAATAGAGCTGTTATCTTCATCTACCCTAACACGGGGATAAATAGCTAAAAATGAAATAAATAAAGTGATAATTTGATTGAATTTGGGAGCAAAATTCAAGGCAGATGCTTTTTGAACACAAAAGGACACGAGAGTCCGCTTCATTTACTACAAGAAATATTTGAAGATCCTTGTGAAAAGAAATATTTGGGTCCATTCTCAGGGCGCAAGGATGTATGTTATATTCTCTGCCAATACGTGCTTCGTCTTTTTAGTCTGTTCACGTCCTTTGAATCGAAGGGCAGGTTCAGTACCGTTACAAGCTGACTTGGGTTATTAGGGGTAGTTCCCCCCTTTATATTTATAGTAAATAAGACTTAAGAAGGATATCAGCATAAGGCAAAACTTTTAAATTCATATTTTTATCAAATTAAGTTTTAGCTCTCATTGTTTACCATAATATATTTTGTGGGGTCATTTTCTTTAAATTCTTAATTACAAAACAACCATGCTTAATAACATCAAAAATTTTCGCATAAAAATCTTCGAGAAAATTTATAATAATTTAAAAATCCCCGTGGACAAATATAGATAATAAAAAAAACTTAGAACAATGTCATATTGGTGCTTAAATCCAGGAATTCGGAATAACCAACCGGAATAACTAACCAGTAGTCGGTTTTATCGCTTTAAAATTGCATCGAAGTTGTTACGAAAAAAAAAAACAGTCACTAATTTATCCCGAATTTATGAATTTAACCACCGATCGGCCTCGTGGTGTAATGATCAGCGCGTTTGCCTACCATGCAAGAGGTCTTGGGTTTAATTCCTGACATGGTTGATATGAAATATTTATTTATAAGGGTGTTTTTTCACTAAAATATTTCATAGTCCCTGAACTGGTACCTGAAGCGTAAGACTGATCATCTTACCTTCATGCAATAAAAACTTATCAAGATGCCAATGCAGTGCCCTATGCACCACTAGGTGCGGAAAGAGAATGATGATGACGAAGTATTGATCGTCTTTTATTTACATACAGAACCCTGTTTATAGCAAATGGAAAATTTATTTATTTACACTTATTTGTTTATAAATTTGTATAAACCACTTAATTTTTTTAATTACACTTCTACCGGTTTCAAGGTTACTACCTCGTCACTCGTCTTCTCATCACTTCGTCACACTCGTCACCTCGTCACGTCACTACCTAGTCGTTACTACCTCATCGTAAGTGGTTTATCCAAATTTATGAACAAATAAGTGTAAAATGTCATACCACAAAGGGAAAAATGTTTTTGATAACAATAATTTTTTTATTTTTTTATTTTTTTACGCCCGAAGGGCTTTAACATATACCGAGGTTGTTAACAATTTACAATAAAAAATTCAAATAAAAATGAAAAAAATACATACACAAAAAACAAATGAAAATACTAGAAACTAAAACACTATTAATTTTTTTTTAAATAATTGGCTCTTGAAATTTGATGAAGTTTTAGCAAAGATATCTATATCTCAAGAGAGTGAATTTTCGGGAACAGAGAATTAATGTGCGAGTTTGACTTAGATATATAAAGTAGATATGATGCCTCATTGGCTTATTAGGCATATTGAAATAGATACATTTAACTTAATCAGGAACATCAAAAAGACGGTTAGCAATTTTATATTAACAATAAAAAAAAAACAGATAAAATATTATTCTTGTATCACTAATTTTAAGTTAATTAAATGATTATAACGGCTCATAGTTTCTCTCGGTAAATGCAGTTGAGGGTTTATGAACCGTTGACGTATGAATTTAAAATTGGTAGAAAAGGGTTCGTACTTTGAATTTCCTGATCCAGGAATCTACGAGTCCACGACATTACAATGAGACCACAACCCTTAGGCTTCAGTGATGGTGCCTGGACTATCACTGAAGCCCAAGGCGTCATAATTGAATCCATTAGTAATAATTCATCTTAAATTCATAAAAAAAATATTGAGATATAAACTCTTGGTGTATTTATACACTGACCTTTGCAAATTTAAGGAAAAAATTTAAAAAATTATGTCATCTTTTATTATACATAATATATCAAGTAACACTTAAATTTACATTGACATTTTGAGAGAAAAACTGTTTATCGCTGAGTATTTTTATGTATATTGAATATCGTTAAAGTTACGCAGTATTTAAAATGATCACTTAGCTCAGCTAATGACCAGTAATAAGCCTCGTAACAGAGAAATATCACATATTACGAATACCGATAAAATATATGAAATAGATTTTAAATAATAATTGTATTATCAGAATCAATATTAGTATAAATGTATAAAATAAATTTAATAAAAATACGTCGTGTTGCGACGTTTTTGGCCTTGGTTATTGTGACGTCAAGATTTAAACAAATTTCAATTGCCAGAAACAAATAAACATGAATCGTGACGTATTAGGGGGCGTGGCCAATGAAATGGCCATTTTTGCGGGAATCCAAAAAATTATTATTTAAAACATTTTTTTTTATTGGAGAGTATTTCATAGACTTTTATTACTTTACAAATGTAAAAAAAATATATATTTCCTTATTGTAAATTTGTTCCCAATTTTCTTGAACGAATTTTCAAGACTTTTAAGCTCCTAAAAATGAAACATTTGGTAAACCGTAAAAACGCAAAAGTTTATTGTAAAATTAATTTCCTGGACTTCTACATTTTCAAAAACAATTTTTTTCATGTCTATCAAGATATATGTAAATAATATTTTTTCTTGTGTGTTAAGACATATCTAGTTTTCATTATGAGCTATAAATTTTTTTCTAAAACTTTTGAAATCATAATTTGCATAGTATTGCATCTCTTCAATCCATGCCTCATATCTGAGGATGGTGATTACGCCTGATTCCAGGCATGGCTCGTCTGTGGACAGTCTCCCTCCATCTGGAACGGTCTTGTGCTCTTTTATAGGCATTCGTCAGTGATGATTCTGATAACTCAGTGACTGTACCGCTCCATCTTGTCGGTTGACGTCCACGCGACCTTATCCCTTCGACACTTCCCAAGAGAATAATTTTCTTCAAACTATCAGAATCTCCCCTGGAAATATGCCCAAAGAACTGCAGGATTCTATTCTCGCACATGGATATCAGTCTTTCTCCTATGTCCAGTTCCTGGAGAATAGATGCATTCGTACGTCTGGCCGTCCACGGAATCCGCAGAACTCGCCGCCAACACCACATCTCGAAAGCTTCGATTTTTTTCTTTTCAGATTCCCTCAGTGTCCAACACTCCACACCATACATGAACACTGAGAAAACCAAGGCCTTCACCAGTCTCTTTTTGGTGTTAATGGTTATACTGCGATTCTTCCAGATCTTCACCAGCCGACTCATAGCACTTTTGGCAATACCAATACGTCGCCGTATTTTACCTTCACACCCACCGCCATCGTTAATGAGAGAACCTAGATAAATGAAATTGTTGACTCTTTCTAAGTTGCGCAGTAAGGATAATGGCGCTACTTTATTAGCTCGATCAATGATCATAAGCTTAGTTTTGCTCATATTCATTGAGAGTCCCAGATCTAAACTAGCAGCATCTATTCGGTTAATTAGTTCTTTCATTTAAATCTCTGACGATGCAATAAGTGTGGTGTCATCAGCATATTTTAGGTTGGATAACTTCCTTCCTCCAATTGTGAACTTACTTGTCCAGCCGTTAAGTGCCTTAGGAATGATATATTCACCATATATATTAAACAAGACGGGAGATAAAATGCAACCCTGTCTAACACCTTTTCGAACTGGAGAGTTACCTGATAGTTCATTGTTAAAATTCACAATTGCTGAGCTTTTATTGTAAAGTGGTTTTATCAGGCAAATGGTATTGAATATAAACGCTTAAATCTACCCACGCTTTCACACGTTGCGTTCTAATAAATAATGATCCAAAGTTGATTGAATTAATTATGATTTTAATCAAAGATATCTGTGCATTAAACCCTCTCTGAAAGGGTTTGATAGGATAAATGATGATTATTCACTATTGTTGTTCAATCTATGTATGTTCCATCTCGGTAATGAAGTGTATTGTCTAAAGCCAGTTCTAGTAAATAGAAACACATAATATGAACTGCTAACATCAAACTATGTGATACCTACGCAGTGGCGTGCAATGTGTATAAGAGAGACTTTGGATTATTGAGTTTTATTTACTAACCAAAAAAAATCAAATGAGGAACTTCGGCCCTACGGGAAATTGGATACAAAAAATGTTTTCTTACGCGCGGTAAAAATTAAAGCACTAACTTATACGGCAAAATTTCTTGAAAATATACGAAAATCGTCTTTTCAAATATTTCAATAAAAACGAAATACTTTTAACGACGTCACTCATCATCATCATCATCATTCCATGTCCGCTCCCTAGTTGAAACATATGGTGTCCACGAAGATTCTTCAAGCATCTCTGTCGGCTGCCAGCTCCTGTGCATCCTCCCAAGTCAGGTTCACGTCCTGTAGTTCTGACGCGTTCCGTAGTCAGCAGTAGACGACCTGGACGTCGAGAACCTAATGATATGTAAAGTAGGCAGCGTGGTTAAGGCTCTCAGGAGGCATCCGCAGTACATGGTTAAGATTATCGTATCGCCTCCGCTTGATGACAGTTGTCATCGGAGTTTGCTGCATTCGTTCTCTTATTACTTCATTCCGCACAAAGTCAAACCATCGCACACCCAAGATTTTCTGAGATACCTACTCTCAAAATTCAGTATTTTGCTGTTTTGGGCCCTAGTGAGGTGCCACGATTCGCATCCATAAAGGAATCGGGTTGTGGTTCCGTAGCTAGCATCTCGGATTCACGGCTCAAAGGTCCGTGGTTCGAATCCCACTCTAACCTAACTTAATTCCCATTTCTAATAGCGAGTTGTTTACAACTCGTTGTAAATGGCCCTCAAAATAAAATATTTGGGTAAATCATAAGAGAGCAAATATTTTTTTTTTTGAATAAAAAAAATAGGTGTTATACAGGCGTTATATAGGCGGCATTTAGTTTTCACTGAGTAAATATCCGATCTCCAGACAGCCTTTATGCTGTTGAATGCGGCGCCTGCTGGTCCTTGCCGCACTTCCGGTTCTTTTTTAAAGCTGCCATTTCCCGTTACATAAACTCCGAGGTATTTAAAACTCTCGACTTTTTAGATGATTCGATTCGACAGAGTCAGGGGATTTCGGGCATCAAGGCATGAAGTGTTACACAGTACATGGGTTTTAACGACGTCACTACGTCATATGAATCAACCAATAATAAGAGAGTGTGGAAGATTTCCGGTTTACTTGCCGTCAACGGACCAATCGGCAGAACTGACCGAAAAGAAGTGGAAGAGAACTTGCGACGTCACACGCGGAGTAGTTTCAGAAATACAAAAGTTTAAAAAATTGTAGCACGAATATAATACGATACATAATTATTTTTTTTAATTGGCTTTTAGTAGTCCATCGACAAATTGAATAATTTAAAAAACTACTGGACTTCCTTATTGGCTAAGAAATCGTGATATAAATACAATATAATTTTAAAAAAACTAAATCGCAAATAGCTTTTTGCGGCTTGTTTGTAAATAAAATGTTTCATATTATAAATTTACAAAAATATTCTGAATAATATATTGATATTTTAGCAAGGTAGCATAATGCTTAGGCTCTTCTTTTTTGTTAACATATAACAACAGAGATGAAGAACATTTAAGAGAAGGTAATATAGAAGTCCAGGCATCTACTAAATCTAAATAATATTTTCAGGCGTTGCCTAATATGTAGGTGAAATAATTCAATTAGATGAATCTCACCCGCATAAATAAAAGTTTCAGCTCTTTAACTTCACAAACATATACATATGAAAGAATTGAAGGAATATAGATGTTCAAATATAGGCAGAATGGTGAATGTTACACAGTGTGTAAAGTGGCCACTTAAACCAGCTATTGACAGGTCATAAGTAGATGCCTGGACTTCTATATTACCTTCTCTTAAATGTTCTACATCTCTGTTGTAATATGTTAATATAAACAGCTCCCCGGGGAGTTGAATCCAGTCCTTGTCTACAAAAATTTGGACAAATTCAAAATTTTGTCTTCTTTTTTGTTTTTTTATTTATTTCAAATAAAACCTTTTATTTTCTATATAAACGCCACACTAGGCATAACCCGTGTCGAGGCATCGATTTATATTATGTTCTAGTTAAAGTTGTTGGTATCTGTAATAACATATGCATACACGCACATAAATATATACATAGATATACACATAAATAGTAAAACAATATATAATGGTATTAAAAAATTTATATGAGTAGTGTACGATTAAGTTGTGGTGGGTTGGAGTTCCTACCCCAATTAGAGATTGACAGAGAAGACACGAGGTTGCTGTTTAATGCGTATTTATTACATGGCGAACAAGATACAGCACTTGGTTGCGTAGCACAAGCTTAGCGGCGATGATGGGTTGAAGAGACTGCACTTGAACTACATGCTCGAACTGAGTGAACTGCACTGATCTTGTTGGGCTGACTAACTAAACGGGTTAACTGATGTTGACTGCGTCCTATGGTCTCTTTATAGACGACGTTCATTTGTATTTCATTTCTTCCTGGTAGATACGGTGTGAATGTACTGCAGAACGATGCCCTCCGATTTCATGTGCAATACTCATAGAGTTGCATTTTGCGAATGTATTGGATTCGATTGAAAATTATGACATTGCATCGTGGGTCATTGGTCTATTTTAGGTGAACTAATTTAACACGTGTGTGTCATCGACTATGGACTATAGACCCTACAGTATTATAAGCACTGAACATGGGTATTGTGCAGATACTGAGCCGAGAAGCATACCACTGTCACGGGCTATTTGATTCCTCTAAACCGACCAGCTTCCAGTCCTGCAACATCCGAACAAATATATATATATAAACATATTACAACAGAGATGAAGAACATTTAAGAGAAGGTAATATAGAAGTCCAGGCATCTGCAGGGCTTATGACCTGTCAATGGCTGGTTTCAGTGGCCACTGTTCTTCATCTCTGTTGTAATATGTTAATATAAACAGCTCCCCAGGGAGTTGAATCCAGTCCTTGTCTACAAAAATTTGGACAAACTCAAAATATTGTTAATATATATATATTTACAAATACAATTTCCTCAAATACCTATGTACAAATATTACCTCCTCAAAAAATTCTCAGTCTCAGACTTCGACAAATCGATACTTCTTCATTTTATTATTAATATATCACTCAAATTTTTATGGGTTTATGTAATTATTTTTTTTACTGAATGCTTTGGTTAATAAACTACCATTAAAAGATTTAGAGGAGTATATAAATTGTTTTAAAAAAGGAACAATATTCAAGATTAGCAATCCAGGCTTCTACTTTATAACGAGCTTTATCTTCCACAAATTGTAATCCTCTAGACTGAGAATTAATTTATTGCAAAAGTTGCGGGTGGAACTTAATACTCAATACACACAAGAAGCGGGTAAGCTTATGTGTGTAAAATGTGTATTTATACCGTCTAACATTCTACATAAATAACGGTTGGTTCAATGACATCGATCTTTAACTTCAATAAACACTCCTTGCTTAGAACCTTCAGATTAGTTAGAGAAAATTCTCGCCGGTGGTTTGTTTCATAAAATTATTAATTTAGTTTGTAAGTTGTCCAGTAAAGTATTTTTTTTAACGATACCTACTTAAATTCACAAATTTGGAATTACTAGGGACCAATTCTAAGTAATACATTATGTTGTTTTTTTTTTAACTTTACTTTTAGGACAATTGACAATTATAGGTTGACTCAGAGTAATCTAGAATTTGCTGAAAAAAATATCAAAATACTGATTATTTATTAGCTTTGTAAGATACAATCATAAAATTTATAGATATTCGTCTACACAATTTCATTAAACTCAATCAAATAATTTTGTTGCAACAGAGAAAAATAAAAAATGAATAAAGATATTTTTTTGTGCTTTATGCATATATGAAGGGTAGGCGGAAGAAAAATGCGTAGTCATGAAACCAATATTTCTAAAAAAACTATTTTTTAGTTTCAGAATCACTTTAAACACTATCAATAAATTAAGTGCTTATCTATTTTTTGCATATTTGTAATTAATCAACATTCTTAAATGACTCTAGATAAATAGTCGTTTCAATGATCGGCAAACAAAAGTATTATGCAGATTAATATAAAAATAAACTTCATTGTAGGGGAAAGAAACGTTTTAGTATGCTTTATACGCGGAAGAAACCTTCAAAATTAATGTTATTTTAAGCTAAGTGACATTCCATTAAAAAAAATTGGGTTCACAGTTTTCGTCATGTGCCTGAACAATATGAACGATATTAATATTTTTCAACACGCACTGTTGAGATCCGCCTGATTAGCGACTGACTACGCACGTTTCTTAAAATTATGCGCGAACTTCGAATCATTATTTTCCGTATTATACTAACTGCTCGCGTTTGTTCAGCTTTGCCCAAAATTTTTAATACGTTTTGCCAATGATTGGGCGTAAATTACGATATTTTGATATGACACACGTGTATATACAATAAATACCTACAACTTGGCATATTTAACTCAAATCTGTAAAAATCATGCCTCCGCATATTTCTTCCGCCCACCTTCATTTAGTTCTGAACACTTATATTTTAATAAAATAGAACTTTCACAACAGGTATAAAACAATACAATATTGTGACAGGTGGGTTTTGTGTCTTGTGAGGTTTCTAAATAGCAAATATGCTTGAAATAATTGTTTCCATATACAAAAAAGTCATAATTAATTATTTTGAAAAACATATATCAAAAGATTTATATCAAAAACACGTTAAGCCATATTACTAAATTAGCGTCACAAACTTTACGTCATTTTCCCACTTTACAAAGAATGCCCCAAATGAATACATACTATGACCAGTAACACTTTTGTTAAAGGCTACTTCATAAAAAAATAAAATTAATCAGTGAAACCAAAATAATTTTTAATGCTTTACACTAACTGATTTAGTTTAGATTTAGTTTTGTAATAAAAATTCCAGCTCCGAAGATGTCGCGAAAGCGACGAAATTGGTAATTGGTTATTTAAAATCTCAATTTTAGTATAAGCTCCCATAAACAGTATAAGTAAAGAAACCCTCCCAATTTACACGTGCATTCAATAATTTGCGAAGATAATTTCTTGTAACAAATTTTAGAAAATTAGTGAAATTTAGTAATTATAACGTAATATTTAATGGGATAAGGGAAATGGCAAGCCAAAAAAAAAATTAAATAAAATTATTTTATAAAGTTTATATTTGAAGCACTAACTTTGTGGTTATTCATTATAATAAAATAAATAAAACAACTTTGTTTTTAATCACTAATTTTTATTTTTCACCGACTGGTTTCAAAGCAAACAAGCTTCTTTGTCAAGGTTTACGTAACTAATGAATTGATTCATTTTTTTTTATGTCTATCATGTTCACTAAATACAACACGTGGACCCAATAAATCAAGTGGTTTTTTCTTACGCGGGTGGTAATTTGATATCCTTATTTTCGAAGTAAGCCAGGAGAGGACTTAAAGAAATATTGTTTTATAAATGACATTTTTTTTTAAAACAATTATCAAATTCCCTACCATCAAACATTAAACCGGCTTTCTACACAACTAATAATATTGGAACATTGTTAAAAAATCACGAAGACAAAGTCCATAAATATAATAAATCTGGATTATACCAATTAAATTGTAATGATTGCGATTCAATATACATTGGAAAAACTAAAAAAAACTTAAATTTTAGAGTAGAAGAACACTTAAGATGCTTAAATAATAATAATATTTCTGAATTCGCAAATCATCTGATAGAAAATAATCACAACTTCAATAAAGACACTGGATTAAAAGTACTTCATGTTGAAAATAAAATATTAAAATTAGACAACTTAGAAGTCTTAGAAATTAAAAAAGCGATTCATAATAAGAAAACAATAATTAATAACCAAATTAACAATATTTCTTTTCGTCCTCTCCTGGCTTACTTCGAAAATAAGGATATCAAATTACCACCCGTGTAAGGAAAACACCACTTGATTTATTGGGTCCACGTGTAGTATTTAGTGAACATGATAGAAATAAAATAAAAAGGAATCAATTCATTAGTTACGTAAACCTTGACAAAGAAGCCTGTTTGCTTTGAAACCGGTCGGTGAAAAATAAAAATTATTGGTTAAAAACAAAGTTGTTTTATTTATTTTATTAAAATTATTTTACTTAAATTGAGAATTTTGGGGGGCACACTGCACTAAACTGTTGTTTTTTAAACGTCTTCACGAAACAGCGTAATTTGTGAAACCGTAACTATTATTGCCACGTTTATAAACAAATCCAAAATGCCCATCTCTACATTGAGCAGTTTTGGAATGAGTGACTTTGCCCGGTTCAAATTCAAACACACGTCGGCAACGCGTCCTGGAATGAATATGGCCGCTCACTCGGAATTGGTGCATATTCTGAGCGCTAAAACCGCCCGCATTCAGTGACCCGTAAGTTGAGTAGCCAGTTTGTTAGTTCATTAACTCAATCAGTTGTTGAGAACTAAATCCAAATGCTTGATTTTCCAATAACTAAGTGCTAGTTGCATTAAAAGCTATGTTTAATAAATTTGCAGTTTTTCTTAGTAGTGCCAATATGGACTGAGAAATTTAAGTTTACACGTAGAATTATTAAAAAGTACTTTTTATTTATTTATTTATATAGTTACATGAAAATGTTTTTTTTCTATTACAATTGACTTTTATATATTTAGTTAATCGTTTAAACTGACAATTTCCAAAAAATATACTAGCTCTTGTGCTTGAAGAGTGACTTGCACTGTTATTTATTTTATTGGATAAACGAACAGTATGTACATAAGTATTGTCATTTTTTTGTATATAAGTGTAGGACACTCATGCACACACTAAAAAAATGTTTACATTTAAGACAGTAATTTAAATGAAGGTTAAATATAAGAAATGTAGAAGATAAGAAATGTAAAATATGTATAAAATAATAAAATGAATATTTATTTATTTCAACAGAGAGGGAAAACATTTTTGAGAAGGATATATGAAAATCTAGGCATTCGGACATACTCAAAAATTGTTGAATAAAAGGAATTAAATATCTGCTTCTCTCAATATTTCTATATATTTTTAACTTAAATAGTTATATGGTTGAGATTATTCTTAATGTATTTTTAGAAAATAATTAAATTTATTGTTGGCCACGTGTAGTGGCTAACTCGTTTGTCTACCATGCAAGAGATCTCGGGTTCGATTCTCGACATGGTAAACATGAAATATTTTTTTAAAAAGACGTTTTTACTACAAAATATTTCGTAGTTGCTTGACTGGTAGCTAAAGCGTAAGACTTATCATCTAATTTTTATAAAACAAAAATGATCCAGGTACGCTGCGATCGGTGTACCAATGTACTGTCCTATGAACCCACTCTCTATACATAGACACCTGAATTTAACAGCTTATATATTGAACAACAGTAGTCTGATGATGTCCCGAGAGCAATGAAACCGGTTGCTGATCTGTGAAACTATGTGAATTAAAGTGCCAACCTGTCGTTTATTAAAAAAATATTTTTAAAGTTTTAGTGAACTTCCACCAATAAATTTTACAATAATGATTCATGAAAATTGTAAAATCTGTCCAGTTTGTCACATCTGGTATAAATGTTTGAGTAATAATATCGTCAATACATTTCAGTCACCAGCCGGATGCACGGTTCGTGGATTTAACCAATTTAATGAATGAATTTCTAAAGCACATCATTAAATTGTACATATACAATCCCAGTGGGCAGGACAGAGTTCAAAGCTTAGAGGCTCGGCCGGAACTCCCCTACTTACAAAAGCTCTACCTATATTCACACTCATCAAATAATAATCATACCAAAACTATATTTCATTGAATTAATGTTTATTTTTCACCCGAGATGGTTTTTAAATTTATTTATTTATTTATTTATTAACGGACATTGTCCATGTATACAATTTATAAGGTTTAAATATTACAATAAAAGAGTAGTTTAAAACATTTAAAGAAAAAAGAAAGAAGCATTGACAAACATAAGGGACATCGAGACAAGATCTGGACTATTTATTTAGTGCTCGTTTAAATATTAGTTAATATGCTAAATTACAATTAATTCATCAAGAAAAGTCATTTTTCAACAAAATTTCATAATTTTTCAGGCAGTTGGACGGTGAAATATTGCAGTCAAAAACCAATTTATATCTAAATATATCACATAAATCTTTCTATATCAAACCCAGAACCTCAAATATGTCAAGCAAACACGTCATCCACTATCCTACGACTAGGACTTTTCTCCACTCGATTTCCTTTTTCGGGACTTTTAGCTGAGAGTGGCCATTGAGTCGAAAACACTAGTTTAAGATTCTGGTTGTATTAAACACACATAACTGTTTTTTCATACTCCTGGATATAGAGAAAAAATGAGTTATGTATCTAAATTTTATTGTATTTAATTTTTTTTTACCCTTGGGATAGATTTAAACCCAATTTTCATTAGTTGTCTAGTTCTAAAAATCTTGTTGGAAATTTGCTACGATATACCATTATTAAGTTTGGTTTTATCGAATAGGGTCAAGAATTTTCCAAAAAAAAACAGCGTGGTTGACCTTAAAATGGCATTTGTTTTACTTCGCTGCGACTTATTGTTAAAAAGTTGAATTTAATGCTAAAGAAGACAAAAAAAATAACTTGGAAACGGCACGGTTGATTTAGAAATGGCATTCAAATTGTTGTTTCAAATTTCACAATTGAAATATTCTTAAAAGAATCAAAAGAGAACTTAATGAATAATTGACTATTTATTTTTGTGTTTTGCAACTACAATATGACGTCGATGACGATCTTTCGGCTTTATTCGGCGGAACTAAGGGACGTGGGATTGACGTGTGAGGAGGCGAAAGTGCTGGCTAGCGATAAGGTCTCCTAAAGATGTTTGGTGATGCTCACATGCTCCACCTACGATCTAATGTAAAAAAGAAGGAAAGTGTACATATTTGTTTACATAAAACTTCAATTATCTGGATTAATTAGTGCCAGACATTAATAAATAAATAAAAGCAATGTTTTGAAGGAGAACGCAAAATTTACTCAAAGATCACTTTTTTACTGGTTTGGAAATAATACAATAAATTCAATTCACATTAAAACTTTACTTCTAAAGATTATTTTTTTTATAAATGAAATAATTGCGCTCTTATAATTTACGCAAATATTTCATTTTGAGGGCCATTTTCAACGAGTTGTAATTAACTCACTATTAGAGAATGGAAATCAAGTTGGGGTAGAGTTGGATTCGAACCACGGATCTTTGATCCATGAGTCCGAGACACTAGCCACAGGACCACAACCCGAGTTGATGTCTAGCAAAGTTAGTTTCTTTGACGAAGAAACTCAGTTTTTTTATTTTCCATTACGATACATCCTTTTTTTTTATTTCCTGGTAACGATTCAGATATTTGGAAATCTAGATAAATTGGGGTTCGGATACAAATATTACAAAATTTGATTTTAGGGCAACTATATTTTTTTATATACCAATTTGTTAAAAAATTCAGTGTTAAGTTGGGACTGTTCTATACTAAAATCAATAAATATTCGAAATACATAAAAAAAAAAATTTTAAAATACAATACAGATAAATTATTTAATAAAACATGGTGTAGCAGAGTTAAAATAGTGTACCTAAAATCTTTATTTATTTCTTTAATACTTTCATAATTTAATTTAGTAATTAATTTTGATAGAAAGGGTAAAAATAAAATAATTTAATTAAATACTTACAGTAATACATTTATATAGTACAACATATAATTAAGTAAACAGAACCATCAATAATTTTGATGTTAAAATACACATTTTCAAATTTTAACATATTTTAACAGACATGAAGAACATTTTACAGAAGAGAATACAGACAACAATAAAAGTTTCAGCTCAATAACTTCACAAACGTCAACAGGTGGAAGAGTCGAAGGAATATCAAATATAGGCAGAAAGATGAATTTTACACGGTGTGTAAAGTAGCCACTTAAATCAGCCAATGACAGGTCATAAGCCCCGTGGATGCCTAGACTTCTATATTCCTTTCTGTATTTTATTTTTTTATGTCTGTTTTAATATGTTGATATTAACAGCTCCCAAGTGGGTTGAATCCAGTCTTGGCCTACAAGAGTTTGGACAAGCTCAAAACATTGCATATACAAATTATAAAGCATCGATAGCAACCAGCCATAGAAAAGTGAAACTGAGATAATAGTACCTTTGTGAAAAGGGTGAATAATCAAGTTTACACAACAGTGGGAGTGTTTTTGACTTTGACAAATGATAAACAATGAATACATTAGTTTATTAAATTACAAACAAGAAACTTGTTATGTTTTTACCCGTTTTAATGATTCTCAAAGTACCGTAAGATTTTTTTAGTGCTGTGAGTGTTTTCTGCAAATTGAGAAATGCCTTTTTTGTGATGGACACTTTTTTCAGAAGGTTATTTTTACAGTTTTACAGAGGCAAAACTAGCAGTTCACAATGAAATCCTGGTCCCGACCTTGATGTATGGGAGCGAAGTATGGACTTGGAAAAACAGGGATGAAAGTAGGCTGAATGCTGTTAAATTGCGATATCTCAGGAGAATGTGTGGTAAAACTATGTACGATAGATGCACAAATGTTGAGATCCGTACATTATGTAGGGCTGAGATAAGCGTTATCGACAAAATCAAGAAAGAAGTGCTGCGTTGGTTTGGACATTAAGAGCGAATGGACTGCGATAGAACGGCAAAAAATATTTACGGTGAGAATGTTGATGGATACAGAAATAGAGGAAGACCGAGAAAGACATGGCATAACAAACACTTGAAGATGGACATGTTAAATGTCGGAATAATCGGCGCACGTGCATTAGAAGATGTATGAATGTAGAGGAAGCGAGATTTGTATGCAAAGATAGAGTGATGGGGCGTTCTATCCTTTCTACCTACCCTTACGGGGAAACGGTGTGATGGTTTGTCGTTGTTGTTGTTGTTGATGATGATTATTACATTTTTTTGTATGAAAGCGGTCTGGCTGTTTTTAGCAAAACATGGAATTGACCTTACTGCACCCGATAACACCAATATCTAATGAACTGGCTGCTTTCTGCAAAACTAAGTTCAATTTAAATTAATAATGAAGACGACATCAATGCTATAAATTTATTCCCGGAGCAATCTTATAGAGTGGTCTCATACCCTCGACAAAATCCAGTTATGGATTTTCATCTTGAACATAAACATGTACACACATCGTTTGATTATAATACTGTATAATTATTCTTGTACAAGACCTTTGGGTGTTTAAAAATAAACTAAATAAACAAATAAACTAAACGCAAAAGGTAGAATTCTAAGCGTACTGCATGTTAATTAGTAAATGTTGTTTATAATACGGTAGATATAAATTAAATCTCTTTATATCTCAACCAACGCTTGATTTCACACAATTTCATGAAAGTTTCAGGAAAGGTTTCAGCGCCGGATGAACGTAGAATATAAGTTCGTTCTTTGACAGTTTCTGACTAAAACTAAAACCGAAAATTGTTTTTACGACTAACATCGCCAAAGTTCCTTAGAAATTCTTAGTTCTTCATTTCACAAATGCAAGTTACTACAAAGGAACGCTAATTGGCCAAGAATGTTTTTTTTTTACTTAAATTTGTCAACAGTACAATAAATATTTTTTCTAAATGTTTTTAAATATTTGTATATAACCACTTACCGACTTTTCTATGTCCACCGGTTTCGAGACGTACCCGTCTCTTCGTCAAGGCACCAATTAAACTATCATGTAAACCAACATGCAAAACCCACTATACACCTTCACCATAGTTGTTGCACAGAAATATAAAACCAACACGACATGCATTTTAATAAGCACATGCACTGATTAAATTATAAAAATATTATATTAAACTTTGAGAACAGTATTAAAAATACTGGAGTTAAAATCTTACATACAAATAATAAAGGGTTAAAAGTAAATAATATGGAAATATTTCACATTACGAAAGCTTAAAAAAATAATGTTCCTTTGATCAATAATCAAACGAACTTCCAATACAGTCCTTTATACGATGTTCCACTGTAATGGTCACCCTATAAAACCTTTTAAGCTTATCGCCTCCCTCCATCCCCTCTACCTTTTCCATCAATTCTCAAACTAGAGAATATTTTCATAATTTAATCAGTGCATGTTTGTCCTAATCAGTGCATGTGCTTATTAAAATGCATGTCGTGTTGGTTTTATATTTTTGTGCAACAACAATGGTGAAGGAGTATAGTGGGTTTTGCATGTTGGTTTGATTGATGTCCTGACAAAGAGACGGGTACGTCTCGAAACCGGTAGACATAGAAAAGTCGGTAAGTGGTAATGTACAAATATTTAATAACATTTAGTTAAATGTTTGACCACAAAGTAAATGCTTTAAATATTAATAATTAAATATTTTTAATCAAATGACATAATATGTTTAGAGTGCTCCTTAATTTATATGAAAAATAATTACAGCAACTTTATCTGGCTCTGATACATAGTCGGGTTTCTGGCACAAATTAATAACTAGAAATTTTCTAAAAATGAGATCGAATAATAACTGGACTCAAAAAATTTTTGTTTAAAAAGTATTACTTAATTTTAAAAAAGAAAAATTGTTTTTTTATGATAATTTGCTTGTGGTTTTATTTAAATATTTATTTGTGGTGCGCTTTTTACTTTACTGTAAAATGTCATAATCAGTGAAATATTAGTTACGACATGATCTTTACTAGTAATTACACTTCCACTTGCTTTTATATTTATGCACACACGCTTACACAAGTGAACGGTTATTAAATGATGCATAGGCCACTGCATTGCTACATCAAAGACAGCGTATCTTGATCATCTATTAAATGGGGGTTAAGTTAAGGGAGATCGGCCTTAGACTTCTGGTATCAGTCTAGGGACATGTAATATTGCAAAGAAGATTGACCTTTTTAATCAATATTTCATGTTGATCTTTCCAAGAATCGAACCCGGGAACTCAAGTGTGGTAGACGAATGCGCCAATCATTACACTACGAGGCGAACTTATCATCACTCGATTTCTCTTTTCGGAATGTTTACCTGATAGTAGCCATCGAGTCTTAAATACCGGACCAGAAAAAAGTAAAAATTAAAAAAGTATTATTCGGAAAAACAATTAAATGTTCACTTTAACTATATTTATTATGTAAGGCAATATCTGTAATTCTTTTGCTCTCTGACGGCACGAAATTGCCATGGTACAGAAAAACTCACATATATCTTATATAAGGATGCATTTTTTCTAGCTAATCATTGTCAGTACATATTTAGACGTTTATGGTAGTTTCAGCCATTTTGAAGTAATTAGTTCTAAAAAAGACTCCTGGAGATTTTTGCATTTCACCCGTTGGTTGTGTAAAATTAATACACCTCTACAAACTCCAAAATTATTATTTTGATGCAAACAAATTTTTTTTTAGAGATTTTTTTATTTATTATATTGTTAGTTTTTTTTTTTTTTTAAATAAAACGTACGTAGAAAATAACAAATGCTTATGTTGTAATTTCTCGACGGTATAAATTTGTATCACTACTTTTTAAAAGTAACATAATTCAAAAAGAAAAAGTCCAAAAATTCTACTTAATCTATCTTAAGGGACCCTTTGGTTAGTTAATTTATTTATTTTTAATTAAGGAGGTAATTTAAACAATGTAACTTTTATAAAATTTATATTTGAATCACCGACGCTATATTTATTATACTCGTAATAAAATAAATATAAAACAGCTTTGTAAATCACTTTTTTTTTTTTTTTTTACTGACCGGTTTTGAAACCAAAGTTGTTTTTTACTAGTTTTTGTTTTATTGTAATGTAATTATTGATTATGGATTTTTTAAACATGTTTTTATTGATGACAAAAAAATATATCATTTTATTTTTAAAAAATATTTATGTACATTTTGTAAATTCAAAATTGTGTTATCTTAAAAAGAAATTAAAAATACTTTTACCAAATAATAATCACTTAACAGAAATATTGCTAGCGCAATGATTTTTTAAATTTTTATTTTTCATATCAAAAGTAAAACTATGGGATACGTCATATATGTTGAACAACTTGAAATATATTTACAATGCTTTGTTTTTATACTCTACTTCAAGATTCTAAATAAAGAAATGTAATATTACAAATTCTAAAATAAAAATAACTGTATATATAAATAGTGAAGCGAGAATTTTTTTTGAAAAATATATGTAGATAAAAAAACGTAGTATTTTATATAATTGGTAAACATATTATTTTAATTTTTATGTATTTCATTATTTTAAAATAGTTTTTTTTAATATTTATTTTTACTATATTATTAAGATTTAAGTAACACGTATTCTTGGTACATATATATACTTTGTATAATAACTTTTAATTTCTTACATTTGATAAGTTAGGCATTTATAATTAAGTAGTTTTAGTTTTTTTTTTACTGTTATATTAATTTAGAACTATTAATGCCATACAAGATAAAAAATCTCCAACTTAGAACAGGCTGAGCCATGTTAGATAGAGACTATCATAAACAGAGAACACTCTGTTTTCATTTTCTATTAATTAGTTTTATATAGGTTCCCTGTTATTAAATATGTATCCTAATTTTGTGCAATAAATTTATAAAATAAATAAATAATTTCATTAATTAATGAAGTGCATTATTTTCTAAATTTATAACAAAGGGTACAGATGGTAGGATGTATTCAAATTTAATTATTTTGAAATGTATTCAATTACAAACATGAACATCCTGCGATTGTGAAGCAGTTTTGGTTGCTGATTTGTTGCCAACTTCAACTGAATAGGTCCCATTTGGATTTCATCATAATAATTCTAACAGCATAATTTCTCTCTACTAACCACTAATTAGTGTTTCCCATAGATGATTTTGGTTAACTAACTAATATACTGTATTATACAATTAAACCTTTTGTAATTTTAAGTAATATTGGGGATTTAGTGTACATAATTTGAGTAAGTATTAATAACGCCCATGTCAAACACAAATATAATCCCTTACGTTAATTAATACATATTTTTTAAATTGTTAATTTATTATTTTAACTTTCGTGTGGCTCTGATGTCATACTAATCTAAATACGATAAAGACTTGATATATCGTCGCTTCAGTTCGTTTTTATCCAACAGACCAAAACACAAATCTGGTGAAATATGTAGTGCTTTAAAGTTTTTTTTTTGAAATAGGCATAAATAATTATCATAACTAAAAACAAAATTCGTTTAAAAAACCCTTTAAACAATTTTAAAATATATATATTTTCATGCTAATTATATAAATATAGGCTTTCTCAGAATTCCTGTACACTTAACTCAATTTTAATAAAATGGTATGCTGGACAAAAACGAACTAAAGCGACGATATCTCTTTTATTTTTTTAAAAGATGGAGTTGTATATTTGTAATCTTCAAATATACTTTTTTCACCGGATTCAAAAAGTAAGATTTGTACTTTTAAAAGATAAATATCTTTAAGGGGTTATGATAAATACATTTGGAATTTATTTTTAATATTTTTTTTTTCTAGATTGTGATTCTATGTCATAATAATTTGATCTAATTAATTTTACTATTAATTTTTATTGTTATTTATTGTGGCTTGACACGGGCATAGCCTAATAAGCCTTTATAAGTTCATAAATATTTCATTTTGTAATTTTAAATGAATAAATAAATAAATAAATATAATCCAAATGTACTGAAAGAGAACAGTTTGAATGTTCCCATCTTATTTGAGCCTATTTCGGCCTCTAGCCTTTGTCAGTCTCGTGGTGTAATGGTCAGCGCGTTTGCCTACCATGTAAGAGGTCTCGGATTCGATTCCCGACATGGTAGATATGGGCGAAAAAGGTCGTTTTCATACTAGAATATTTCATAGTCCCTGGACTGGTACCTGAAGCGTAAGACTAATCATCTTACCTTTATGTAACAAAAATGAAAACGATTCGCTACGATTGGTGTACCAATGCAGTGCTCTATGTATCATTCGGTGCGGAAAGGGAATGATAATGATACTAGAGCGAGATCTAATGCACTGTTTTACGCACCCAGAAGCAGTACGAATGCAAGTCAGAATTCACCCATTAAAAGGGCTTTTTCTACTACCACTTCGCTTATAGATTTATTTTATTTTATTTATTTAATCCAACATAAAATACAAATACATGGTTTTCATAAAATATGTTCATACAATAGCAATTCAATAACATTTCCTTTTTATTTATGGATGTAGCCACTCTACTGGTCCACAGGCACGTTCCGGAGTATCAGTGTATTATTTATTTTATACATAAGTACAACATACTTTATCATCAATTTTCAAGTCACATCAAAATATCATATGTGTAAAAATTAAAAATAAATTGGAGAAAGATTTTAAAACATACCTACATGAATAAAATGAGAAAGGACTTTTAATTAAAATTATATTCTGATATATAAAACATGTTAATAATATGGCCAATAAATAAAATAAAATAAAAT
This sequence comes from Micrasema longulum, assembly GCF_059751315.1. Classification (NCBI taxonomy): domain Eukaryota; kingdom Metazoa; phylum Arthropoda; class Insecta; order Trichoptera; family Brachycentridae; genus Micrasema; species Micrasema longulum. Next base: position 638,181 of record NW_028277527.1, read on the forward strand.
AAAAATGTTCCTCAGCTTCCTGTCTAATCCTTTTAGTAAACCATTTATGGACTAGAGTTTTGAAAATATTGTTTATTGTTTTGCTTACCGATATATTCATACTCAAAATGTTATATAGCTTAGGGGCCAGAAAATTATTGTGTCTTTGTTCGTAATCTGTTTTTTATTTGTATTTATTATTTTTAATAGATGTTTCAACATTTTAATTTTGTTTTTGATGATCCATACTTATTTCTTCTTTGCTGCCAATTTGTTTTTGCCTCTTTTATTATTTGTTTTTGGACACCAATACTCGAAAACATCTTATTTTTATTTACTTTTTTATTTTACATATTTTATGAAAGCAGAGGAAAGGAGTTTTAGTCCCAACACTTATGTATAGAAGTGAAACTTAGAACTGGCAGAGGAAGGATGAAAGCCGAGTGAACGCAGTTGAAATGCAATCTCTTAGACGAATATGTGGGAAATCAATGTATGACAGGGTTACGAATGATGAAATCAGGCGAGAATGTAAATCCGAGACAAGTATAATTGATAAGATTAAGAAAGGGTCTCTGAGATGGTGTCACGTAGAACGAATGGACGACGAGAGAATGGTAAAACAAGTATATATGGCAAAAATGAACGGCAACGTTAGACGAGGACGACCAAAGAAGACGTGGCATGATCAGAAAAACCAAAATCTTAAGTCTGGTCATTTCAACAGCAGACAGAACCGAAGTGCATGTATGACAAGATGTATGAATGTGGAAGAGGCTAGGATTGTATGCCAGGATAGACGTGTGTGGCGGTCCATTCTATCTGCCTACTCCTACGGGGAAATGGCGTGATGGTAGTAGTAGTAGTAGTAGTTATGAAAGCAACAGAATACAACACGATAAATATATCAAAACAACAAATATGGAGAATAATGCTTAGGTATAAAATGTCATTTTAGTTGAATTCCTATTAGAGCCTAAATTGTTTACTAGGTACGTCAAAACAGGGTGTGTGGGGGTGTGTATGAGTGAGAGAGGGTGAGTGGGAGGGTGTATATATGTGTGTGTGAGTTAGAGTATCGTAAAAAAGATACAGGTAAAAAAAGTAACAGTTTAAAATTGAATTTTTTTTCAGAATATTATTTTTTTACAATGTTGCAGAGTCTAGTAAAATGTCGATGTCAAAGGTATCTTTTTGATTGTACAAAGTAAGGGCACGATTAATGGGTGATTTCGTCGCTGCATTCGTACTGTTTTTCGATATATGAAAAAGTTTTGTGTGTCTGGTCCGCCTAGGTGGGATATTGAAACGAATCGAGGAGAGTAGGTCTGGGCAGTCAATTTGGCCATGAAGTATTTTATGAATAAATAAAAATTATGAATTTTATGTCTTGATTTGGAGAATGACACACTGCAAATTTTCCTATTTTTTTAATTGTATGACGATCATCATGAGTTTCGTTTTTTTGCAGAATCTTATTGAAATTATCTTGAAAGAAACTTTACTTTGGATTACAATCATTACGCCTCTTATATGTCGACTTAACGAATCACATCTGACAGTTAAGTTTCCTGAAAACATTACTTTATTAGTTGTTATTTCTTTAGTTACATATGTTTCACTAAGCATCGGCATACGTGGTTTATACTTGAACAATAAAAATTTCAGCTCTTCACAATGAGCTAAAATACTTAAAGCATTCAGATAAAATATTTTTTTTAACCCTTTTTTACTCTAAAAATATCTATTTTTCTTTTATCTTATTTAATTTTCCTTTTTATAAATGCACATTTCTTACTCCAAACTGAACGGTGAATATTAATTTGTAATTTGTCGTTCATTTGTGATCTTATTTTAATTTTATTTTATTACAATGTTTGTTTTTTTATACATAATAATGTTCTCTCACTGCCGTCCCGTGCCAAGGGAAATATTTTTACAATAAGTGAAACATGCCTTAAATTAGTTATTAACCATAGTAAACATAATAGGAAAATAAAAACGTAATTAATCTAATTAACCTAATTATCATCTTTGTCTAATTATCCTTGTCATCTTTTGTCGGCCTCGTTGTGTAATGGTCAGCGCGTTATGCGAGAGGTTTTGGGTTTGATTCCTGACATGGTTGATATGAAATATTTATTTAAAAGGGTGTTTTGACATTAGAATATTTCATGGTCCCTGGACTGGTACCTGAACCGTAAGACTGATCATCTTACCTTCATGTTACAAAAATGATCAAGATACGCTGCTATTGGTGTATCAACGCAGTGCCCTATGCACCATTATGTGCGAAAAGAGAACGGTGAACATCTTAAACCTAATAAGCCATATAAACTAAAATAATTATAAAAAACAACAAATTCATACAGACTTTAGACCAAATTTCATAAACAGTTCCACTCATCAATCTGTGCACAACCCACCTCCACTATCCATTTCTTAATTGCAATTTCATATTGTGAAATACTTACATATTGTCCTTATGAATAATGGAAGTAGATTGTACACTTTAACCAAGTAGTAGGCCAATGCTCTTTGACCAAAGGTTGTATTAATTTTTAATTTTTTCGGAACACCGGGGTGGAGTATCTTGTAAATCTTGTATTTGTGAAATGAGTTATGGAAAGTAGAGTATTATGTTTGTGTGCGTACAGTAACAGAGCTTTTACATAAAGTTGTTTCACAGATGTTACATTAAGCTTTACGAATATACCTAGGGAGCTACGAGTAGTTCTGATTGGGACTCTTGAGTTTATACACCGCAACTTGTCTGCTTCTTCATCACAATTGTTGATATCATGACGTCACATCTAGGAAACGAAGATGTATTTTTTTCAATCACCAGCTTTGTGGTTAAAACCATTGCACTTAAAACATCGCAGTATAGATATATGTGTACACAGGCTGTTCATTAAACCCTGTCACACCCGAAACTACGATGATCAGTATGAGCAAGAAGACACCTTGGCACATTACAATAATTTTTTAGAAAGAAAAAAAAATAAAAAAACAAAATATCAAAAAAAGCCAATGGTTGCTTACTTCTGCAGAGGAAAAACGAGGAGGGGGAGGGGGAAATCTGATACTGTGCCGCGCTCCCCTCACTTCTCCTCTGCAGAAGTAAGCAACTATTTGTTTTTTTTTTAATTTTCTTTGTTCTAAATATTTTTTAATAAGCTTATATGTCTTCTTACCCATACTGATCATTATGGTTTCGGATGTGACAGGCTTTAAAAAAAACCCTTTATAAAGGGCACCTGTCCTCACTTTCATTTAATTAGTATTTTTGCATAATCCTATTGTAGGTATTTCCGTAAACTTCCATAAAAACCATGAAATTGATTTGGTTATTTGTTTTTGTAAATTCTTTAACGTACTTTACTGCAATTTGAATAGCAAATACACTGTGTTACATTAACCATTCTGCCTATGTTTCAACATCGATATTTCATCATAATAATCAGAAATAATTTTTAAAATATAAATTATACAAATTGAAAATCACATATAATCAAATATACAAAATAGTGGTATCATTAAAATCAACAAAATAATAAAGTAAAATATAGTAGTATTAAAAAAAAATATAAAAAAATACAAACTTAACAAATACATACTTACACCACTTTTGGACAAAGAGATTTTGAATAGTATGCAATTAAAATCTACAACTTACTTCCTCTGTCTATTGAAGCAATTAGAAATAAGAAAATGTTCAAAAAGGCCACAAGAAAATGGATAGTAGAGCTGGATAGAAGTAAAATGGACTGTCTCATTCGCCCAAACCAATATTGAATAAACTGCTCCACAAATGTATAGTTTATATAAAGTTTTTGTTATTTTATTTTACGTGTTATTATATAAATAATATAGGGGTACATAAATTAAATATAAACCTTTGTTTATTCTGACAAGTAAAAATATTTAAAAAAAAAAGTATATTGTTAAGATTCTTCGGCGCGGGTAACCCCCAGTGAGGTGACATTATTTTATTATAAATCTTTGTTTATTAGGGGAAAAAATGAATAAATAAATGAATGAATATGTTTCTTTGTTACTTTATTATACCGTTAATGTCAACTAATTTTTTCTCATTTTTGTTACAGGTTACGTTTTTTGGAAGACCAGCAACAAATTGAGCAAGGTAGAGTCTACGTTGTTTGTACAAATGGATGTTTGATCTACGTCTATTACAGTAACAATTACCAAAACGATGTTACGAACGCGTTTCACTTCTGATATAGTCAAAAAAATTAACAAATAAACTTATTAAACTAAAAATTACTAAGTTATATTATTTAAAGTGATGAGTTAATTTTAATTCCATGCATACACATTAGCAATATAAAGAAAACGTAAGTGCGTGTTGTCTATTTAAATAAATATAAAAAACGCGAAACTTTATTGAAGTGTTTCGAACAAAGGTGATGCGAACTGTGAAAAATGACTTATTAATTAAAAATTAAACAATGTACCAAACTAAAAAAACTGATAGTTCTGTTAGTATATTGGATGCAATTGAAGAATCATCGATAAATTTTATCGTGTCTTGGTAGAGTTAGCAAGACAAGTGTCAAGTGCGTTATCGACAATGAGTTTCTTTAGTTCTATAGGGCAGTATGTAGCCGACAGTGTGGCGGGGTTGTCACTAAGCCCTAAAAGGTTTTCTCTTTCTCGTCAGGGGTCCAGTGACTCCACAGCGACACCTCCGACTCCTGGGCCCACCCCTGCTCCGCCTTCCCCAGCGGTACAGCATGGTAAGAATCACTGTTTACAAAAAATGTTTTTATTCAACAATGTTATATGAGTGCGTGTTGTATTGTGCAAACTCTTTTTATGTTTCATACATGTGTAGGGGTTTTGATTAGTTGTTTGTTTTGAATATGTTCCTTTTAACTCACCAAGGGATTCAGAACCGCGATTCTGTAACTCTGTTCCTTAACTTAAGGCTACTATTGAGGATCAAATCCGTAGTTTAGGATGTTTGACAGATGAATTCTTTCCGCGAAGGTGAAAGTCCTTAAAAATTTCCTTAACTTACGGCGGCGATTTTACCCGACGCTAACGCTAAGAATTTCGTACAATTTTGTTTTTAACAGAAATGTATTTTGAATACATAGTTTATTTCGCATATAAACGTAAGTAAACATTGTTTGATACTTTATTCTGTATTTTTAAAATTATAAATTACCATCTGCGTAAAATAATTACTATGTTTTTGTAAAACTTTGTATTTCAAATGTTAATAAAAGTACCCTTGTATTATCTAATGAAATTGATTTATTGTAGATGCTTACTACACATCGAGTTTATTTTATGATTGCTTAGGTACTCATTTGTTTTTTTCCTATCAAATATTTTTTATTAAAGTAATGAACCTATAATTGTATGCCAACCACATCGCAGTTTGCATACAATTATAGGTTTTGGACATACGGCAGTGTCATGTTATAATTAACAATGCATTGTTCTTTCATTCTAGGATTACAGATAAAAAATATTTCAATAATGGCTGCAGGATATTTAACCTGGGATATGGTGGAGGCAGAGGAAACAAATTCTATTAGACTCCATTATAGGCTGCTAAGAGATAGCGAGCTGGAGGAACAACAGTTCCAATATTTATTTAGAATATCTAGGGCCACAATTACTGCAATTTCGATCATTTATTTCTTACTTCTATGGCTAAAAAATAAAACCATAGACAATTAACGCGGTATTGTCAGTAGACAAATAAAACGTTAAGAATTTATCCTTACCACAAATTGTAAGGATCTTTCCTTATCAACAATAGATCGAGAATCATAAAATTTTGAAAAATATCTTTCGCAAGGAATAAAATCCCTACTTAAGGATTCCTCAAAAACGGTAAGGAAAGTTACGGAATCACGGTTCAGGGGTATGCCTGCGATTCCAATAGATAAGACAATATTGTCTTGTCCTAGTTTCGTGAACAGCCTAGACCACGCAGGACAGAACCCTAGGATAATGCAAAATTCGGCCGCTGTTCACACACGTGAGCACTGTGAAAATAAATACACGATATAATTATAATTCAAATACAGGAGCAGGCAACAGTCGGCTTTCGACGACTGTTCGTGCCAGGGTATTTGGCCCTTCGGGCCTCGCTTTATCGGCCCTGGGGGCCTCAGTTGATCGGCCCCTCGGGCTTTAGTTGATTAATTAGTATCTCGGGCACTGTGAAATTTCACCAATTGGGGAAATGAAATTAACAGACAAACAAAAAAGTTCTGCTACATCTGATGTTTTATATCTATGCAAAACAATGAGGGACGCATGTGTATTCCCTTTCCGAACGACATATGTCTTCTGCTATCAATGACGTACTTTACATGGGACGACCTTAACAAATAACTTAGAGTGGGTTTATCATTTTTTTTTTTTTAATTATTTCATTTGTCAATTGGCAGGTAAACACACGGAATAGTACACCATGAGGCGGATTTATCTCCACTCAAATTTTTGAAGCAAAATATTTAACCGGGAGAAGAAACTAAATAAATGAAACCAAAAAAGAAAATAATAAATAAGTATCCACCGACCCTTATTTTACCGGGCCGACTTGATTGGCGCGATACGTGTGAAACAGGCCCGTACATGACAGATACAAGCAATCATTTTAAGACTATTATAATATGGATTTTTGCTATAACACTTCATAAATTAATTAACTAATTTAATTTAATGTATTATTCTTTGGTATACTCATGTGTTTTTTTTATATTTATACCTAATTTTACCTAATTATTTTTATTATTTCTATATGTATGAATTAAGATATTCCATTTTGTAATGTACATATTTATGAATAAATAAATAAATTGAAAAAATTAAAAAAATAAATTTTACATTTTACACCCAATTTTTTTTTAAATTCATACCATTGTTATTACTTTGTATTTAAATTGTGTTAATTTAAAATCTTTTATTATCATAATTATATAATATCATCTATCTCCCACCAGTCTGACGATCTCGGTCACGACGGAACCCGGTCACTGGTAACAAAATATTAAAAAAAGCGGAATAAAACATTTCAGTTTGAAAGTAAAAATTCTTGATGGAAGTTCATTGTAATTTATTAAAGAAATAAAAAACATGTGATACTTTAATCCACAAATTTAGAATATCCTGTGACCGGTTTCATCGTTTTCGCGACTTCTTCAAGATGTTTTCTTTTATTTCTACAATAAAAGTGGAATAAAACAATTAACGTATTTTTATTATTATTATTAAAATGCAGTTCCACCAAGAAACGTCAGAAGAAAAACTCAAACTCTCAATTTATTTTTGTACTACCAACTTTTATTAAACCAAGATTTAACATATTACTATAAAGAAAACTTCCTTTTAAATGGAATTTAAGTTTTTGAGCGTACTTCACTCATACCGTTTATTCTGACAGATAGTATTTCGTTTTTGAAACGTACTCTATTATTAATTACGTTTAAACGTCAAGAAATATTGATAACATGCATTATCTCCCGATTTAACACGTGAAAATGGATCTCCCCTTACCAGGAACCACTTCTATTTTAAACGTCATGAATGGCAATTTCTTCTCAGCTCGCTGATTAACTCTGAAACAATGCACCCTTCCCTCAGTCTCTTATCCCTTTTGAAGAAAAGCGAAGTGACAGCCGCTTCATGCCGGAGGTGGGTAGGGGATGGTAGAGGAGGGAGTGCAGCTCCTTCCCTTGAGACAGGGTAGAGCGAAACAAATCTTCACTCACAAATCACGAGACGTTTGATGGAACCATTCCACTGGGGTCAATGAAACGCAACCTGAAATTCGTACTATGACTTTATTTAAATAATCGTAAAACGGAGTGATTTTAAATTACGTATTTTCAAATAACGAATACACATAATTTTTCATTCCTTTTTAAAAAAATAGAACATAACAAAATATTAAAACAAGATATGCAATGAGCATAAACTTTGAGGTACCTCAAAGTAGAACTGCCTTTTTCAGAGGCATTTTTCAGTATTGGGCCTTAGAGTTTTTAACATGTTGGACTCTGACATAAAGGCGTATGTCAGTTACAATGTTTATAAGAAAAAGGTGAAGTGGATAAAGGGTAGACCTTTTTACATCCTTTAAATTATTTTCATGGCTAAAAATTATGTTGCTTTTAATTGCCAAATATCTCCCAATTGTTTTTTATATAAATGTTATTTTTACTTTTTATTTTTATTAATTTACATTTGTTTTAATTTTCTCATTATCACCAGTATTTACACGTATGTTTCATTTTTTAATTAATAATGGTATATTTTCTAATTTATATTTATGACTAAATTATAAGTAGTATTACCTGCATGTTTTGTAATTTATATTTATTTTGTTATTATTATTATTTGATTTTTTTAAGCATCATTTGATGAAATAAAAAAAAACATGTAAAAAAGAAGGTCCTTCCTAAACACTGGAATTTCCTATCTAGTTGGATCCTGAAACAAAGAAACGCTGTACATTTTAAAACTGTGATGTACATAAATAAAAAATTAAATAGTTTGAGTATAGAATTGAGAATAGTCTTGAAACCCGTTTCCGTGCATCAATTTTATTTTACAGTGGATTAAAGATAACTCTGTTAGCTTTTCATTGTAATCGAGGCCACGGCAACTATATATGGAAACGCAAAGTGAGCACGTCCAAAAAAGACAAAATACTTCATAATTATTGAATCCGGTTGTGGTCCCGTGGCTTGTGTTGCGGACTTAAGGATAGAATTTCCGAGTTTCAAACCCCACTTCCATTTTCCAATAATGTGTTGAAAATGACCCCAAAAATTAAATGATTTATTTTACAAAAAAAATCTGTCCCCTCTCTTTAGTTGGAGCATACGGTTTCCACAAAGAGCCAGCTTCAATGCACCCTCCTGAGTCAGGTTCGCGTTCCATAATTCTGCCATAAATTGGCGACTAACAGTCAGAAACGTAGTCCGGATCGTCGAGAAGCTGATGCCTTGAAGGTAGACAAATATTGTAGGGGCTCGTAGAAGGCATCACAGTATATAGCTAAGCTAACCGCATAGCCTCCGCTTGATAACAATTGTCACTGAAGTTTACTGCAATAACATTATCAAATAAACCAAAAACAAAAATCAGTCATAAAAAGCCATTCGTAAATTATGGACTGCATAGAATTAAGAATAGGGCAGAAACCGCATACACGCATCAAACAGAAGGCGACTAAACTACTCTTTAAAGAGTAGTTTTACGTTTTGACCCATTAGTTTCATTGTAGACGTCGCTTAGTACGCAACTCTCGATTTGAATTCAACTATGCCGTGTTGTGTCATTTTAGAATGTAAAAATACTGCTGGTATCTAAAAAAACAGGGTGGGACCACATTCAATGTGTAATTAGCAAATGTATGTGTAAGTAGCAAATTCATTACTTAAAAATTGAATTATTTTTCCATCTGTCAGATTGCCGAAGAAAACAAAATGGACATTTCGTTAGTGTTACCAGGGTAGTATTTTTTTTTACCCTACTTTGCTCATCTAATGTGAGAACTAACGAAAATTGGACCTCAGATTAAACAACGCCATGGTGGACATTTGACCGGCATTATCTTTAAAATATTTAGAGAAATTCACAGATTGTTTTTTTTTTACCTTACATTTGTGTTATGATTATATTTTTTCATATATTTATTGACTTAACGAATGCGCGCGGCGAAAGTGGGTAAAGTGGGGGGATTTTTGGACACAGTCCGATGTATTCAAATATGATTCTACGCTCCTTCTGGACTATTCTTAATTTTATGACGGCCTGTATGATTTTGATAAAAATAAAAACACCAATCATTCTGTTTCTAATTTTTGAAGTTTTATTTTATGACCCGTAACTTTACAACAATTTTCTCAGTTATTTGATTAGTTACTAGTATAATTAAAATAAAATTAAAAATGGTCCCAACTTCGTCTGGGGCAATAGTTAATCAACAAACTTTAGACTGATAAAATACTTTGCAGAAAGAGAGCGTGAACACCATTAGCGCTCCTGTGTATGCAATATTAATTCACTCCGAACATAGGCGCGTATTCAGTGTCACCAATACAAGAAAAACTAACAAATAATAAGTTCTTAATACAAAATAAAACATATCAGAATAACGAACGTGTGTGCCAATCTTTCTTTTCTGCTTACCTCTAAGGGAAAACAGTATTTTAAATTTATTTTTCAAAAATATATTTACGCAATATTCTCTCTGAATTAGGAAGTTTACTGTTTTTTTTTTTTATACGTTAAAAGACTATCAAAGTTAGCCAATTTTATTACTACTTGTTGTATATTGTATTATCAAAGTAATAAGTATCTTACATCATTATCATCAAACCCTTATATGCCCCTGGTGGGGCATAGGGCACTGCATTGGAACAATCAATACAGCATATCCCGAGCATCTGTTTTAGGAAGGTAAAGTGATCAGACTTTCGCTCTAGGTGCTAGTCCTGGGAGCATGAAATATTGCAGTGTAAATCACTTATGAATAATCGTTTTATTTCGACTCTTCCAGGAATCGAATTCAGGACTCTAAACATAAAAAACTAAGGATAGATTTATTTTTTGTGAAATCCCAGGAAATATTTTTTTTTTAATTAAAAAAATTGTCATAGATAATTTTATTTAGGTGCGTAGGTTTTCACGAGCACTGTTATTAATATGGATATTTTTTGGGTGATTCTGTGTAAGTTGGATTTGTTCCGACGTTTCGACTACCATTGCAGGAGCCATAATTTGCCCTGAAGATGGCAATTGTAGCCGGAACTCGTAACAAATCTTATTTCCACGGGATCTCATTAAAAAAATATGCATTTGGTCATTTAAAAAAAATATTATATGTACAATTCAGTTGTCACAATCATTTATTTTCATATCCCGACTTGCTAGAAAGTTCAATGTTAAGTTGAAACTCTTAAATACATTCATTTTAATAATTTTCATACAATAAATACATTTATGTTGATGACACAAATGATTATAAAAAAATCATAATAAAAGTTAATATTAAGAAGTAGCTAATAATATTAATATTTATTAATAATTCTATTTTTAATAATAATCATTTCATCGACGAAATAAAAACCAACAATAAAAAAAATATCTTAAATATGCAATTAACTTAACTATAAATTATACATTATTTATCAAGATTTATAACATTATTTTGAAGTTTACTTACAAAAGTTATTCTAAAGAAACCCTCAACATTCAATACGGAAAGTCTATTAAAAATATTTAAGGTTCATACAGTAGACACTCTTTATAAAATAAATTCTATTATACAAATATATAAAAAAAGAAAAAATGAAAGAATTTGAGATAAATAAGTCACTCAGATGACATAATATTAAAATTCCTAAATTCCACAGAAGTCATGGTCAAAATAGCTTTGTTTTCAAAGGTGTAAAAAAATATAATAATCTTCCCAATGAACTAAAAACTATTAAAAATAATAAATCATGGTCAAAATAGCTTTGTTTTCAAAGGTGTAAAAAAATATAATAATCTTCCCAATGAACTAAAAACTATTCAAAATAATAAATCAATAAATATATTTAAAGTAAATCTAAAGAAATTTTTTGAACACGTGTAAAAACTACATTAAATTTGAATTAGAATGAATGTATTTTATTATTTGATGTTTTTTTTCTTTATATATCCTATGTTTTTATTTAGTTCTCATGTACTCGTATTTTAAATCATATAAACTTAAGAGTTTTTAAGAAATAAACAACTACAACAGCGTAAGTCACTCTCCAAGCACAAGAGTTAGTCTTTTTTTTGGAGAGTTACAGTGATAACATTTACTAGATGTGTAAAAGTAGATATGTATAGATTTTTTTTTTAAACATGTACCTTTTATGAAATTTATTAATAAAAAAAATATATAATACTGGATTTCGTCCCCGAGGGAGTTATTAAGGTTAACAAATAACAACAGAGATGGATAATATTTTATATAAGAGAATACGGAAGTCCAGGCATTAACAGGGCTTATAATCTGTCATTGGCTGGTACACACTGCGTAACATTCACCGTTTTGCCCGGGTTCGAACATCCACACTTCTACAATTATTTCCGCCACTTAAACTCTAAAATGTTCTTAATCTGTTGTAATTGGTAACATAATTTTAGATGGATTTATTTTATCACACTGAATAAAAAAATAATTGTTATACCCTTTTTTGCGCTTTGAAAATGGATAGAAGATTTTCCAAGACGTTTAAGAACCTCATAAAATCATTCATATAAAGAAAAATTAAAAGAAAAATTAAGTCCATAAACTCACCTTCAGAGAACCTTTTTTAAGCCCAAAAAAGTCGGTATATATAAAATACCCTCTTGGACAATTTCAATAGTTTTTCTAACAAATTGAGGTAAGAGGGAACAAGATGAAACTTCAGATCAAGGGATGGTAAAAAAATAAGATAGAATTAAGGGTTTCCGTAAAAAAAAATTATCAATTTTCATCGCTCTCTTATTGTCATTTACGTGGGAAATAACCTCAACGGGTCTTGCAACTTATTCAGCATTGTCTTTTGTTACCTGTACTAATGTAGGTACTTTATTGCATAAATATTTTTTGTAACCGTTCACTTAAATTTTAATTTGATGTCTTTGTTATGTTGTTCCGTTTTATTTTTAAATTAGCCAGCTTATTTCCATATACCAATTTCTTACAACTAAACATTATAATTATTAATGGATTATTTAAAAAAAAGTTTAAATACGCATGTACGAAAAAGCAAACGAAACTTACAAACCATCACACCGTTTCCCCATGAGGGTAGGCAGAAAGGGTAGAGCGCCGTATCGCTCAGTCTTTGCATACAGATGTCGCCTCCTCTACATTCATAGATCTTCTTACGCACGCGCGCCGATTATGTCGACTTTTGACATGTCCATCTTCATGCAATGTCTTTCTCGGTCTTTCTTTTGTTTTTTTCTTCTTTTAAATTTTGTAGAAAAACCCTCACGGGTTACATACATTCAAAAAAAATATTTGTACTTTTAAAAATTCATATTTTACTGATTATGATTATATGGTTAACATATTTTGTAAAGGTTGTCCAAGTCTTTTGTTTGGTTTTGTCTGGTAGTTTATTGTATGATTTCAGTCCCCGGTTTATTAGTCTCGACTGTCCTTGTCTCGTTAAAGTAGGTTGTGTATAATATTGTTCCGAAATTCTAGTATTGTGTCCATGTTTACTACATTTTTTTTTCAAGTTTTAGTTCTTCGTCTACAATTACACCAGTGGCTAATTTATGAATAAATTTCAAGGATTCTAGTTTAAAGAGTTCTGTTAAATTAACTTGCTTAGTTTGTTTAAAGTACTGTAGTTTCTGTTAGGTCATATACTAACTAACTTAAATATTTTATTTTGCTGTCTTTGTAGTCTGTTTATGTCTTTTTAATTTCATGTTCCCCATAATAGTTACATATAACATATTTTGTGAGTGAGACGTATGCTTAAATTATGAGTGAGACGTATGCTTAAATTATGGCGGCCTCCGTGGTGCAGTGGTCAAGACGCTTGAGTCACGCACGGAAGGTTCCGGGTTCGATTCCCGGTGAGAACACAAAAATTAAAATGTGATATTTCTCAAGCCTGGGTGCTCTGTGATGTAATTCACCACTGTAATTAGGCCACCTGGCCTGTTGTGGTGCAAAAAAAAAGAAAATGATTAATATAAAAAAGTTTTTTGCTTTAGTGATAGTTTTTAATTTTTGATAATGTAATATGTTATGTTTTTTAAGTAAAATTTTTATTAATGTAGGTTAAATATGAATAATCGAAGCAATTTATAAGAACTTGCTGACGAGTTGTATGTATACAACTCAGCAGGACTTTTAAGACCATTTTGTAAATATTTTCGTAAAATAAATAATAATTTAAAAAAATATATAAAATAAAGTGCAACTGTGTGACCAATATTCAAAAGTAGATATATTTTTAATAATATGTGTCACATTTACATTTCTACTTATATTATAAGTTTTGTATGATTAGTTATTTTATCTTATGTATAATTTTTATGTGACAACATTGACAACAGTATTATGTTGAAGCCTCTTATCGGTCTTTATGATGTGTATTTATTATATAATTTTATCTTATAAATTTATAAACGTCTGTTGGCCTTTAAATGAAATAAAATAAAAAAATAAAAAAGATCGACATTTGTTGCAACGAGGAGGAAAACATTTTTGCGAAGGGAATGTGGAAGTCTAGGCATTTCAAATGCTTATGACCTGTCATTGGCTGGTTTAAGTAGCCACTGTATACTGTGAAATATTCATTATTCTGCCTATGTTTAAATGTCTATATTTTGCTAACTATTTAAACTCTTGACTTTTGTGAAGTAAAAGAGCTGAACCCTTTTATATATTTATCCCACTTACGTATTTATAAATTTTAATTTATTTAAGAGAAATAGATTTCTGGGGGCAGTAGTTATCTCCTCATTAGCATCTTTAACGTAAGATTTTTCTAGTGCTGTAAGTGTTTTCTGTAAATTGAGAAATGCCGTTTTTGTAATCAACACTATTTTCAGAAGATTATTACAGTTTTTTGTATAAAAACGGCCAGGCTGTTTTAAGCAGAACATAGAATTGACTTACTGCATCATACTTTTTAACAAATCTTTTATTTTTTCCTATTCATTTAATATTTGCTTTATTCAAATGTTTTATGATATTAATGTTTTATGTAATCTTTACTCTACCAAGCCTTTGCTTTAACCTTATTTTTATAAAAGTCAGTAATACGCATTCTTATTTATTTACGATACAAGAGTATTAACTGTTGCTATTGTTTGTTATGTGTTTTGAGTAAAATTTTATTTTGCTATTGTTCATTATTTCTTATTGATACTTAAACTTTTTTTTTATTCTTGTATGTATCAGTTCTGCTTAGTTCTTTACAGATGAAAATTTTTAAGCATGTTAATAATTTGTTTATCATTTTATTTTGTGCCCGCTTACAACTGTGTATTATAACCTTACTTTTAAACATTAAAATAAATATTTACGTTTTTATGATTTACCCAAATATTTCATTTTGAGGGCCATTTTCATCGAGTTGTAAATAATTTACAATAAGAAGATGCCAATCGAGTTGGGTTAAAGTGGGATTCGAGCCACGGACCTTTGAGACTGAGCCCGAGACACTAGCCACGGGACCACCTACCGATTCTTAAAAGTTTTTCTTACTAGGCAGTTTATTTAAATGTTTTCTAACTAGTTATATAAAGGAATATGTATTCAAATACACCAAATGCATTATTTTATCATAACTTTATATATTTTATGTATGCACCATACTTGTAAAAGTCAACTGGGCGTTTACGTGTTTTTTTTTCAAATAATATTGGCCTCGTGGTGTAGTTGTCAGTGCGTTTGCCCATCATGCAAGAGGTCTCGGGTTTGATTCCCAATATGGTTGACACGAAATATTTATTTAAAAAAAGGTGTTTTAACACTAGAATATTTCATAGTCCCTGGACTGGTACCTGAAGCGTAAGACTGATCATCTAACCTTCATGTAACAACAATGATCAAGATGCACTCCGATTGGTGTACCAATGCATTGCCCTATGCACCATTGGGTGCGGAAAGCGAATGAATTAAAAAATAATAATACCTTCATGTAACAACAATGATCAAGATGCACTGCGATTGGTGTACCAATTCATTGCCCTATGCACCATTGGGTGCGGAAAGCGAATGAATTAAAAAATAATAATAAAATTTTACAAATATCCCATCTTTTTTTAATTGTTGACTGGCTGCTTTTTGCATAACTACGTTTATTTATTGTCGAGACGCGTGAACACGGACATTACATGAGTTTGTAAAGGAGGAATTTTAAGGGTGGGTTGTGAATGTGGATAGAGATGTCATTATCTGATTAGCTCGAAAATTCTCGCAAACAATAATTATTTGAAACCTAATAAAAATTGGGATTAGAACGTTGAAACATAACTGACAAGAAGCTAAGAGAACGTGGGTTTAACAGACGTTTATCGTACAAGCCGCTGACTTGCAGGGATTGTACGACATCGTTTGACAAGATCAGATTAGTCTGCAGGAACGACAATTTGTTTTTGTTTCTGACATTTACAAGTTGAACCCCCTACAATTGTAATTGCCAGTCACGTGTACCAATTTATGCAGGTAAATTTAATTTTGTATCTCTGTGTAAAATAAAAGACGGTAAACCGTGCAAAATAAAATAAGTCCAAATGTTTGTAGACAGGCTGCAAATAAATAAAAAAAATAATGAAATACCAATTTGTTGCAACAAGAGGAAAAACATTTTTTAGATTGAAATATGGAAGTCTAGGCATTTACAGGGCTTATGACCTATCATTGTCTGGTTTATGCGGCCACTTAACACACTGTGTAACATTCAAACTCTTCCATCTGTTGACTTTTGTGAAGTAAAAGAGCTGAAACCTTTATCACGTGGGTGAGATTCATCTGGTTCTTTCAGTTCACAAAAGTCAACAGATGGAAGAGTTGAGTAAATGTGGATGTTTAAACATGGGCAAAATGGTGATTTTTTTTTCACCACAATAGGCCAGGAGACCCAATTATAGTGGTGAATTACATCCCAGAACACCCAGGCTTGAGAAATATCACTATTTTTTTTAATGCTTAAACCAGCCAATGACAGGTTATAAGCTCTGTAAATGCCTAGACTTCGATAATTCCTTCTGAATAATGTTTTTATTCACTGTTGCAACAAATTCAGTTTATTTTTATTTAAATCGTTTTTCGAAAAAAAAACGTGATTTTTGCCAAGGGTAAGAAAACATTTTTCATGTCCTATTTCCCGTAATGTTGAACTTATTCGTTAGATCTAGTGTAACATTTATATAACCACTGAAGGTAAAGATTCTGCTAGTGCATTATTTAAACGTTTACGTTTATATGATTTGTACACTAACTTAACTTATTTTTTACATTCCGTCACTTCCCACAAGAGAATGAATAGTTTTAAAAATAATTCTGTTCACCCTGGGCGAATCGTCTAAATACGTAATTATGTACAGCTTACCATTCTATTTTACAGAAAAAAATAACGTTTTATTGTAACTATGCTTATGGTAAAACAAATAAAATCATTGTTTTTTTTTATGAATTACTACCACCGTTTATATCTTCTACAAAAAATATCTATAAAGTGCGCCCAGCGTCCAGCTCGTTCGCAGTTAACGGTGAAACTAACCGATTACCTCAACTTATTTCTCCATACTATTATTCGTACTGTTTTCGTCGTATGCTTTATTTGTCCCAACCCAACACAGGACTTTAGTTACATGCAGTTGGGATCTGTGTCTCAATAAACCTTACTTACTTACGTTGTGAATAAAGTAAAAATACAAGAGAGTACACTTTATTTACGTTTCTAACCCAGTCGTGGTTTTTTAGTACTAAAACAAGCTGCAGATTACAAATGTTATTTGAAGATTCTCTATTTGGAAACAAGTACTTCGAACATTTTTTCCGAAGGACTATTTTTCTTAGGATACAGTTGACATATAATGTATCACATAGGACATGTGGCGTTTGAAGTGGCCGTTTTTGGCGTTATTTTTTTTAAAAGAAATTAGCCACTGTTCAGTGTTGACACATAATGGAAATATCTGCTGAATCTCATTGTGGTAATTTTCATTAAATTTTTTTACAAGTATTGTTTAAAAATAGTGTAGAATAAAGCGACGTTTATCGCAAAGTTAATACTTATTATTGTTTGAATTGATTTTCACAGAACCACAGAAAAAATAGCCATTTATAATTGTATTACTTATATATTATGGACTTTTTAACATTAATACTTCTTAAAAGGTCTTCATATAAATGTCGAAAAGACTCAGATTATGTGCAACAAATTCTGCCCTGACCCTGATCAGCCAAATAATGGACAGAGGATCGAGAAAGTTGACGGCTTTAAATACTTGGGAGTTCCTATAACTGAAGATGGAAGCATGCACAAAGAGCTCGCAACCCGTCTAGGAGTTGCTAGAGCAATTTTTAACATGATGTGTGTTATCTGGAACTCTAGATATTCAGTCAAAACGAAATGCCGATTTTCAACTCTTGTATAATGCCAGTATTTGAATATATATATGGGTGTGAATCTTGACACCTTACCAAAGCTCAGAACACCAAACTTCTGAGTTTTGAGAGTAAGTGCTTGAGGAGAATATTAGGCAAAAGGTGGTTCGATTTTACAACTAACATTGAAGTCCGAGAACGGACGCAGCAGTCTCCTATAACGAGCGTCTTGGGGATGCGGTGGTGGACTTGGCTTGAACACGTGCTTCGCATGCCTCAGGAGAACCGTAACTGTTATTTAAACCAGCGAGCTCACGCCGTCCTGAAAGGCCGTCGATGGAGATCTTTCGACTTTTAAAGAACGAACTAAGAGGCGCTGGATTGACGCGGAGCGAAGCGAGAGTGCTGGTTGGTGATAGGGTCTCTTGGAGGCCACTGGTGATGTCCACATGCTCTATTTAGGAGTGGATGTGGAAAATAAAGAAGAGATAATTTTGTACTTACACGACATGTAACATTTTTTGTAGATTACCAATAAAAAAAAATCGCCGCTCGCCACTGCCATACGCCAATAGTTTTAAGGTGGAGTAATCCCGTTCTTTTCAAGAACTTGCTGATTTATTTACCAAAGTCTCAAAGAGTTCACTTTCACTTATTCTCCCAAACTATTCATTCCAAGTTGTAAAATCAATACCTTCCATCTACATTCCTACATAGTACGTATTTAGACCTCGCGTGAGACAGTGGAATTAAGTTTTAGTTTTTCTTGATTTGGATTGTACGATGATAATAAGTTTCGTTTTTCTGAACTTCTGAACTAACTACGTGTTATATTATTTCATTTCTTTATTTATTTATTTACACATCAACGGTTCAGTTTTCAGCTCTGCAGAGCAGCGTTTATTCAATAATTTAAAATACATATAAAAATTTGTTACCCGCTAAGTCTAAAGACTTTTTGGTGGGACAATTTTTTTATATTTTTTATGTCAGGTTTATTTTACATCATTTCATTTATATTTAATTAATTTATTTATTAACAGGCACTATAAAGCAATCAGAAGATGTGATAATGTTCGCTCTCCGAAGCAATTTGTAATTCGGGGAACGGGGTTGAAAGAACCTTTTACAAAACAGTATTTACAGAAATAATCTCAGCAGTGAACTATTTATAATGTAATCCATATTGTGAAATATAAAAGAATAATTAACATTAAACACTTAAGTGAAAACAAAATATTTAATTTAAAAAAACAACAAAAAAGTAAAAAGGAACTTAACATCGGTAAATAAAAAAAAAACAATTAAGATGAGAAAATTTTATTTTCTTAATATTATAACAAAGTAAATTTGAGAATGACTGAAAAAAAAGTTATTATTAACTAAGTAATAATAAAGTAATGCAAAAAAAAAATATTTTCATATCGATCTTTATTTTATCAGTTGGTTAGAAGAACTTTTCATTTTGCAAATAAATCCGCCAATTAATAATTTATACTATGTAAATCTAGTTAAAATATTTTAAAATGTATCCAAGGATACAAAGTTAAGTTTTATTATATATTATACTACCCTTAACACTTAATATTGTTTCAGTTTCATTTCAGTTCACTGCCATAAAGCTGTTATAACTCAATCATAAAACAAATTCGACAAAAGAATGCTCATACGTAAATTTATAGATTTCACTAAGCGTAAACATTAAAATCAGTAAATTTCTATATTTCTTACTACAAGCGTAGTAACAAAAAAATGCAATTATTATAAGTTTAAAATATATATTTATTTGTGTTAATCTTTGCTTTTAATTTTTGTATAAAATTTTAAGATTCAATATGTACATGCATTTATAATTTTCTCAAACTGAACGGTTTGGGTAGGTAGGAAGAAATCGCCTTAAGGCAACATGCCCGACCTTATATGTATATATATTGTATATGTATAAAAAATGTCAAATAAATAAATAAATAATATTTGTCCATAGTATTGTAACGTAATTTAACGCTTTTAGAGCTACATTAATTCCTAAAGACATAAAAAAATATTTTTATTCTGTGTGTACTAAAGGAATTATTTTAAAAACATTGGTATTTTCAACGTTTTTTTTTTATCGTTTGGACTTTAGAAATAATTTTACGTTATTTTTTTAATAAGCAATGGGTCTCAAACTGATAATCAACCGACAAAATTAATTTAAAATGAGGTATCATCTTAGACTGTATGTTTGTTCAATCAAGATAATTTATTTTGTGAGAAATATATTAACAAGTTGCCGTATTTATAATTTATAAGGATGATTTTTACAAACAAACCAGCCAAAAGCCAGCTATCAAAGTCAATAATAAACTTTTTTGTGTAATGCTGATTACTGACATGTACATAAAGAAATAGAGACGTACGAGTACTTATAGGTTTTAGTAATTAAAAAATATACTAGCTTCTTTTAAATTTCGGGAGGTAAGAGTGTGAAAAAATCTTAAAATTCGTGTATATTTGAATGCCAAAAGATTTTAATAATTATATGTTGTTGAGCCATAATCGGCAGAAAAACGTAAGCGAAATTTTTGGCAATTTGCGTTTTTTTAAGAAAAAGTGTTCCTTATTGCCCCCTGCATAAGTGTTAAAAACATCATAGATCTATAAAATTTACCTGCCAAATTTAAGGATATTTATTTTTATTTATTTCAATTATTAAAAGAAAACAACAGCCATATTACCAAAATAAAAACACAATATTTACAAACGAACCAAAATTATGGGCCAATTACAGTTTTCTATGTATTACTTCGCATTCCACTCTTAATTTTTTTTTAATATGTTGACATATTATTTTTAAGCTAAGCAAAACAACGTCACCAGCACGTTAAAGGCAAAACAGCGTGACCGCCACTATCTTAAAAGCGGAAGGTACTAAAACAATTTGCTGTCATTTCAGTATTGGCAGTAAATAGTTATTATAAATCCCATTTGACGAATCATTAAAAAAAATATACAGAAAAAATTAAAAAAACACTTCTCCTGCACAATTCACTATTTGTCGCTTACGTTGTTCTGCTGATGATGGCTCGATATTATATTACTCGAAGGAGAGAGTATTTTTCAAAACACCTGCGAGGACTATACAATTTAATTGAAACATAAATATTTTACATTTAACAAATTAAACTTGAAAAATAAGACATCAGTAAATTCCTTTCTTAATGAGCTTTTCTTTCATTGTTGAAATACTTGTCGAAGAGTCAGTATGAAGAATTATGGTGAATTTATGGCGAGCTGTTATAGCTTTTTTCTCGAGTGGGCGTTTGTTTTAAATGAGAAAACATGTCTGAACACGGGGGGTGTACCGAGCCTCCCCTAAATTAGGGGGTTGAATGAGAATATTTCGCAGAAACAAAGAGGAAAGCCACTTTGGTGGAAGCTAATCGCCAGCAGGGAGGATATTACTTTCTATGCTTTATCCATATATACCATAAAATGTATACACCTACCATGCCATGATTGCGATGGTTTCTATAATAAATACGGAAAATAATCGATGATTATTAACTGCTCCTATTGATGTGCGTGTCTTTGTCCGGGCGAATTACGAATACAGTCGCGTACGTGTGTTTTTTACTCGATGGCTGCATTCGGGTAAAAAAACTAAAAAGGAAATTGAGAGAAGATATGTCCGCCTCGTAGTGGCGTGGTCGGCGAGTCCTTCTTCCATGCTTGAGGTCCCAGGTTCCATTTGTGCAAAAGTTGACGTGAAACATTGTTTTAAAACTAGTTCTTCACTGGAATATTTTATTGACCCTGTACTGCACCTAAAACGTAAGATTGATCACCTTCGCTGCGTTTTGTGTAACAAGTCAGTGGCCTATGAATTATCTGATGCAGACAAGGACGTTGTGATTATTGAGAAGTGAAATCGGTGTGAAGAAATACCTCGAAGAGAAAACCTCCCCTGTTCGTATCATTTATATGCCGATGTTTTTTTATTTATTTATACATTTTATCAAAAATACAATTTTTGTTCATTGATTTGCAATTGTATATTCATTTTGAACCCGTTGACATAAAACAATGTTTTCAAAAGTGAATTTTTCCAAACTTCCTCTTTTCAAAATACATGGCACAGAAGTTCCATGCATGACTTCAGTCAAAAACTTAGGTATTATCATTCATAAGCATTAAGGGTGGCACGATCAGGTTTACGAATTAAGTCGTAAACTTTATAGTTGTTTTTAGTTTTCACTCACTTAAAAGATTACAGAACTACTTGTTAATTGATGTTTAGCCAACATTAGTCCGGAGCTTACTTCTTCCACTCCTTGACTATGCAGATGTATGTTATCCAGATGCTAACTCTGAATTACTTGATAAGTTGAAACGATTGCAGAATGTTTGAATCTGTAATATCTTTGATCTTCGCAAATTCGAACACCTAACGGAATATCGCACGTAATGTAAATAAATATTTTTTTGTTTTGTACACCATTTTGTAAAAAGGACAAAAATTATATTGTTATGGTATTTGTTACAATCAATATTGTGTGAAATTTTCGCCAACCAAGGTTTGTAAAAGTATAATTGAAAATAAACGTAAAAATTGCATTTTTCAATAAAAAATGATAAAAGCGCCATCTATGAAAAAATTGTTTCATATTTTTGTTTAGAATCACCTTAAGGCAATATGCCCGCTCTTGTGTGTATATGTATATAAAGTGTTAAATAATACAAGTCTGATGAATGAAACAAAGAAATAATAAACGTAGTGATAGTGAATAAAAAATATAAATAAGTCAAGTTTCGGCGAGCGTGCATACAAATATGCAGAGGTCTGCGAGTAAATATATTGAGTTTTTTTGGTGTTCTATCTCTACTAGGAAACATGGTATTATTTTTATATTTAACGCTAATTTTCCTTTTTTTAATTAAATATCTTTTTTCCCTCAGGTTTTCCAAAGGTGGTGCCTTTGCCGGGGGCAACGGCGCTCGGGGGGCGCCGCCGCACGCTCGAGTGCCTGGCGCCCCCCGCCGTGCGCCCACCGCGCGGGGGCTCCCTGCGCCGGCCCTGCCGCGCGGGGGGCGAGGAGCCGCCGGTGGTGCCCCCGCCCGCCGCCCCTCAGCACCGGCCGCCGCTCGCCTTCTGCCGCCGGCGGCTCTCTTGGCCGGAAGTGGACCAGCACGCCACTTCAGGGTAAGGGGATTGTATTAATAATGATTGAACTAGCAGAACCCGCATACTGATAACTCTTTACAACTCCTCGGTGCGAAGATGACTCGAGAGTGGCTCGATGATTTTGGGGCCACATGAACTGAAGTACTCTCTTATGATGGAGAAAATCCAAAATAAGTTTCTGAGATATCTCTACAAGAGAGAGTGCGGGTATTATCCTTGGCTTTACCTGACCGAGTTTCTCCAGGGTATGCTTGGCTACAACAGTTTAGAGACTAGAAGGAATGTGTATTTAACTACACATTTTTATCAATTGTAACGCAGTGTGATCGATAATTCTGAGATTATGATGAGCATTGGTTTGTTTGTACCTAAGACAACGTCAACATAGATTGTTTCATATTCCGATATACAGGACCAACCTGCTTATGGCTATGCTGAACAACATTGCCTTGGATATTGATCTGTTCCATATATCTGAAGGGGTTTTACGGAGCAGGATTCTCCTATTACTTTGGCATGAGCCTCTTTCAGGTATTTTTTTCTTTGTTATTATATGTGCGTATTGAATATATGTTTGTAATGTATATGTTATATTATTTCGCTTACGTTCGTAGTCTCCTTGAATATGCCTCCTCTGTGTGGTCTCCCCAGTATTCCATACACAAGATAAGGCTTGAAAATATTCAGTAAACATTTTTGAGACATCTCAATTGGAGATCCAGATTTACGGACCTTAACTATAAAACTTCTTGTCATAAACATAATATACTTAGTCTTGAGGATCGTCGTTTGTTATTAGATATGGGGATTTTACATGACATTCTTAATGGACGTCTGGATAGTCCTGTTCTGGTTTCTGAGTTGGCCCTTAACGTACCTGGCTACCGCACCCGTCACACGAATCTATCTCTTTTCCATGTACCCACAGTTTGCACCAACTATGCACAGAACTCTCCTCTGATTCGCTTGACGCGTAATTATAATTTATTTTTCAATAACATAGACATATTTAATTGCAGTAAACTCACTTTTAAAACCAAAATTTAAAAACTATTATTTGAAAAAAAAATTGTTTCGTTATAAAAAAAATATATATGTAAATTTTTACACTATAATTTTTAATTGTTTCTATTCACTCATATCAAATACACACTTACCCTGTCCTTAAACCTACCCTCACACCCATATACAATCACACACATATTCACATACCTACCAAAACCACACTCCACTTTTTTACACACGCATCCTCACACACAAAAAAAAACTCGCACACATGCACTTCTATGAATTATACTCGTATTTAACTGAACTGGATATTTGTAATTGTATTTATGTGGAAAACTGATTTGGCTTTATTTTATGTTTTTTTTATAATGTTGTGTATATTTTTTTGTCTTGCTGTTGTTTTTCTTAATAAACAAAATAAAAAAAAATTAAAAAAATATTTAAATAAATGAATAAAATCGAAAAAAAAATTGAAAATTGTAACATGGTTAGAAATATGACCGTTCGGGTTTCGGTTAATCGGCACTGTGGGCCTCATCTGACAGACCACTTGTTTTTCTTTGTATCTCAAATGACAACGTGGCGTCCAAAATAGAAGTTTCACAACACACTTCCTTAAAGAGAGGCAGTTGGCGTGAGTTAGGTATTTTATACTGTTCGGACCAGTTCGGACCTATCTACCCGTCTTTCCCATTTCCTAGCGCACTCGATGTAACAATAATGCTACGTGTGAGTGCCGGTAACAACATTAAAAATCAGTACAAAATCTAACCTTTGACGAGTGAAGTGCTCAACTAATTTATCATCGAGCGAGCTGTGCCAGCGCCTTTTTAGACCGCCAGCTCTTCAAAATGTTTCATATTATAGTTATTTAAAGGATAAGTTAACTTACAGCTGATTTTATTAAATAAAAAGGAAATAGATACTTATTGTTTAGAGGTTAAATTGCTATGGAAGCATTGGTTCCATCCAATATATGAACGGACCGCGCATGGTACTCACGTAGGTATTACATTTTAAAATAATTATTTGTTTATGGTTTACTTTACTTATTTTTCGTAGCCTACATTAAAAAAAATATTTGAATACTTTACTTTCTTCTTCTTCTTCTTCTTCTTCAGCCTTATTCTCTCCACTGCTGGATAAAAGTCTCTATTCCTTCTTATCACCCGCTTTCATCATCCACGTTTCACCGGCAATGGAGGCAATGTCGTCGACCCATCTTTTCTGTGACCTTCCAACACTTCTTGTGTTTGCCCACGGTCTCCACTTTATTATTCTGGGTGTCCACCTGCCATTATTTTGTCTCGCCAAGTGTCCTCCCTACTGCTTTTTAAATTTCGCTGCACGATCTATGATATCCATGACTCCGGTTCGGCGCCTTATTTCTTCATTTCTTACTCTGTCTCTTAGACATACACCCAGCATCTGCCTTTCCATGGGTCGTTGCATGCATTTTAATTTCTGGCTCCTATTTTGTGTTATAGACATGGTTTCTAGTCCGTATATTGTCACCGGCAATATGCACGATTCATATACTTGTCTTTTCAAGCATAAAGGGTCTTCTTTTTTACCAATATTTTTAAATTTGCCGAAAGCAGCCCAACTTAGCCCTATTCTTTTTAGTAACTCCGCTATCTGGTTATCTTTACTAAGTTTGACTTTGTGTCCTAGATATATGTATTCATCAACCACTTCGATTTTATTATTGTCAATAAAAATGTTTCGTTCTGTTGAACTCATAATCTTCCTTTACTGTATGCCAGTATTTACACCCACGGTATACCTTGTTTGCCTATTTCGCGCCCTTAGAGTCAGATCGTATAACAAAATGCGTTCAGCAGTAGAGATGAGCATTTCAGTTTTTTTTATAAGTAGCAATAACAGTTAACGTTTCACAAACTAAGCTGTTTTGCGAAGACGTTTAAAAAATAACAGTTTAGTGCAGTGTGCATACCTATAATTATGTTTTCATTCGGATTTTATGCGTGTTTATATGTACATTAATATTAATTTACCATTTATAATAAATTTCCATTCATAATAAATATTGTATAGGTGTACAAGAAGTTGTCAGAGCAAACATGTGAATCTGTTTTAGTTAAATTAGGCGAGTTTCTTTAATTCTATTTTTTTTAATTTTTTTTTATTTAATATTATTTTTTTTACAATATACATAAAAGGGAAAATAAAGTATTCAAATAATAAGAAATAATTTCATTGTAATGAATGGAAGCTTACACTTAAATTGAACCACTTAGTAAACTTGGTATTCCTTTTATATTACTTGGTCAATTTGTTATATAAAATATAAAACCCTTTTTAAAGTAAGGTATTAATGTTTCTAGACATTTGTGTTTATGATGTGCTAATTATGAATTAACATCAAAAAAGATCGAACATCAGGGTGGGCATTAAAAAAAATGTGAGCTGATTAAGGACCTCATCAAATACTGAAAATATTGTATGGAGTCTAGATGGATAGGTTAAAAACTTAGAAATCAACACCCAGCAAAATTTCAACGGGGTTTCTTTAAAACGCAGTTGTTTTTAATCGGTGTAAGCTCACAGTTTTTTTACAACTATAGAGTTATTCCGTTTTTGTTTCATTTTATTTTGCTACTCCGTTGTGGAAATACCTTCAATTTTTGGTGTTTATTATAACGGAAACGACTTCGTGGTGTTCAAAATTTTGGTTTCAAGATACGAATGGACAAAGGCACGGTACCACGCGGGACAGGTCGGGGAGATTTCATGCGTATATGTGTATGTACTTTTTCCTTGGGAAATTATAATACGAGTAGGTAGGTATTATGGATAAAGATTTGAAGTTATGGCGAAGCGCGGTACGGAGTGTGGCGTAGAGTTGAGAATTTTACTCGTAAGCGAATTTCAAAAAAATTAAATTATTCTGCCTTTGGTGATTTAGTTTTTAAAACAGTTTAAGGTGTTTCGGGAGGGCAACTTTTTTAAAACAGCAGTTACATTTTTGTTAACCACTTCTATTCAGTGGTGTGTAAATAAACGCTTTACATCAGAGCCTACTCGGGTCGGGTGTTTGACGCTTGTTAAAATACAACGCTTCAAAAGTTTTCTTTAACTTTATTTAAAGGGAAAAATCGCTGATGTATTTCACGCATTAATGGAGATTTATCATTCTTTTTCTATCTTATTAAAACTTGAATTTATTTATTTGTTTATAATAAATTTATTTAAATACAGTTTTATGATCTGGGGGTGCTATTTTCTCGCAGGGGTAGAGATTGGCTAATTTGTGGATTTATTTTTTATTTATGACTACACTTTGCTTTATTTATGGCCACACTGGCGATTTAACGTCAAATAAGTTTTGTAATTGACATTTCATAGTTCGACATTATAAAACTGTTTAAAAAACTAAAAAAACTATTTTTTTTTTTTTTTTTTTTAAAACCTTTATTTTAGCATAAATAAACAATACATTCAGTAGAAAAATGAAACACTTAAGGTTGAACTTGCCAAAAAAGAGTCTAGCTCTTGTGTTTGGCCAGTTTACAAAATAACATAAAAATAAAACATAAGATGCAAAACAAAATAATAAAATAAATAAAAAATTAAACAATTTTAAAAATTGAGAAAATATAACACTAAAAAAAATAAAAAAATATATATATATATATAAAAAATATATATTAAATAAAAACACAAAATTTGTAAACACGGGCACATATTAAACATACATCTCTTTTTTTTAAAATACAGTTAATGTTAATGTCAAGATGTCAAGAGTTATGTCAAGAAGCTTTTCTTTAATCTATCCTTAAATTTTTCGTAATTTATTTCTTGACGTAGATTTTGAGGTAAATTATTGAAAAGCTTCCGTCCTACGTAAGTATAATGATGTTTGGCCGTGGTAGTTTTGATTCTCGGTAGAGCGAGGTTAATACAATTTGATCAATTGTTTTGGGTAATGCTTGAGGTCGCAATAATGTTCCAAATGAAAATCATCGTGTTCAGTTATTTAACGTTTAATCATCAGTGTGGCCATATGTGAACAAAAAAAAGTCAGATTGAGAAGATTCAGAATAGCACTGTTGTTATTTTTCACAAATGGGACTTCGAATATAACTCTTTGGGGATAAATCACATCTGATGGATATTTAAATCCTTACTTTTTACCCTTTATCTAACTGGTAATTAAGAACTATAAAATTGACACATACTTTGACCTTTCCCTTACTGTCCCACAAACATCCGCGCATTACGGCGCTGTGTAGTCATTACACATCCAAAATATCGGAAAAATGTCATACTCACAGGCAATTGCTTCAAATCAAAAGTGATAATATTTTTTATCTAATTGCTAAAAACATGAAATAAAACATAAACTCACGTTTGCAGCGCGAGCAAAAGAACCGCCCGTAATGAAAATCGGGGAGCTAATAAAGAGCGTCGACTCGCAAAATTATCTCTCTCGCTCTCGAATATACTTGTGTTATCGAGAGTGAGATGTATAGAGTGTGTGAGATAATTATATGTTAAAATTACTATTTTATTTTACTACGTACGCAACAAGCAAAACATTTGTTGTATTGGTGATTTATCTCCAATTTTCGATAAAATGCTTTTTTTGTTCCCAATAAGCATTAATTATTCAATAAAAAGGGAGTTTTAACCAACGTGTAAACATATTAAGAAGGAATACTGAAAATCTCAACCGATAATTTATTATATTTTTACATATATTAGAGTTTTTAGATGCAATGTGTACTTGCGCTCTTATAATTTATTTATTTACACTCTTTATCAAAACACAAATATTTAAATTTGGGGCATTTTTCTTGTTGGAATAATACATTTATGTAATTAAAATGGGTAACAAGTTGGAGAGGAGCTGGGTTTGAACTTTGCACCTTCTGATCCTTAGTCCCCAATACTACTCACGGAACTACAACCCAACAGTTTTTTCAATATTCAATTTAATTCAATTTAATTCAATTTCCAAGTTGAATTACGTTCCCAGGAGTTCTTCTTCTTCTACTCCTTCAGCATTCTGTTCTCCACTGCTGGATAAAGGTCTCTTCCATTTCTTTCGGTCGGTTGCTGCTTGAACCCAATTTTTACCCTCCACAGCGGCTATGTCGTCGGACCATCTTTTTTGAGGTCTTTCGAAATCTATTATTCTCCCAAGGTCTCCATCTTATAATTTTAGGGGTCCATCTTGTGGAATCTTGTCTCGTAACATATCCTCCCTCTATGCCAGGAGTTACTACAATTAAATTCGGTTTTTTTTTTACTTTTAAAAAGCACATATAATATGTACCTAAACAATGTCAGTTTACCTTTATAACGTAATATAATACAAATATATATATATGTACATAATATTTGTTTTAATGTTCGAGATTAGAAAAAATAAACAAATTTGCTTTCCTTCCATACTTGTACTTTTATTTGCTTTTTATATATCTTGATTATTCTATGTTTTTTTCATTATGTATTTTTGTATAATTTAATTTAGTACGTACTATTATTTGGCATATGATTTATTGCTCTTATTTCTTTTATTTCTGACTAATTGAGTGAGTTTCTAGAAAACATATCTCAATTATGTTTTTATATATATTCATTTTCTGTTGATTTCAATGATACTCTTATTTTGTTTTTTTTTTAATACTACTATATTTTACTATTATTTTGTTGATTTTAATGATACCATTATTTTGTTTGTTTTATTATGTGTGATTCTTAATTTGTATAATTTATATTTTAAAAATTATTTCTGATTACCTTTTTTGCATTGTATTCTTTGGAATTTTATTATTTCTGACATTTACCCTTTTTTCTAGATTCAATTCAATTCAATTCAATTCATTTATTTAAATATAACAAATACATTACAAACATACATTTAATATGTACATATTATAAAAAAGAAAAAAAAAAACATGAAAGAGATTCATGTCAAAGTAGTAGGAGAATCCTGTTTCGGAAAACCTCTTCGGATACGTGGAACAGATCAATATCCAGAGCGATGTTGTTCAGCATAGCGGTAGCTCTTCCAACAGGCATAACTATCAGCAGGTTGATCCTGTATATCGGAATATGAAACAATCTATGCTGTTCAGTACGGTTCAGTAAAGACATTGCTCTTCCTACTGGCATTACTATTGGCAGGCATTGCACATAAGTTGACCGTCATATTAACCTTATTAGATTATTTATTTTTATTTATTTTTATTTATTTTTATTTTTATTTTTGCAGCACAGCAGGCCAGGAGGCTCAATTACAGTGGTGAATCACATCACAGAACACCCAGGCTTGAGAAAAATTACATTTAAATTTTTGTGTTCTCACCGGGAATCGAACCCGGAACCTTCCGTGCGTGAGTCAAGCGTCTTGACCACTACACCACGGAGGCCGCCGTAGATATATTATGAAAGTCGTAAATATTTCAACAGAAATAACTGTGTACATGTTGCGGCATTTCAAATGTTTACCGACAAAATATTATGTAACTTATATTATACACGTAAATAAATTTTTTGCCTGAATAAGCGTTATGTAATTAATAACATTAATTTCTTATTTTATCATTAGTACAAAAAGTTTACTTTTGCGTAGCTACAGTACATCTGGTTTATATATTTTTCAGGGTGCAAGAAACAGACGGGTCGTATTTCGAGAGCTTCACCGCCCTGTCGTGGAAACAAGAGAACAGGCGGTTAGGGGCCCTGAGGGCGGGAGAAGCCAGGGCGGAGCAGCCGCCCCCGCTGGAATCCGCCCTGGGGTTGCCGAGAAGGGCAGAGGACCTGCCCCCGCACGAGAGGGAGTCCCTTTACGTCGAGGTAAGGAAACTTAAACACTTATCTTAAGAGAAACCGAAAATTCTTTACGATACTGTTGGATATCGGATCAAAGGTTAATAACATTTTGTGGAGGGAATAGGGAAATACATTTATTTATTTTATTATTTACATGTTTATTTACTGGATGATTAACAACTAAATCATAAAAACGTTATTAAATACATAAAACAAATATATTTAAACGATTCCACGAATTAAGAGGAAACGTTGTTTTAGGGACTTATATCACTTAAGAAATGATTTACACACCATTGGCGTGTCTCTATTTATTTATTTTATAAATGTATTGCATATTTTAGTATGCATATTTAATTCCAGGGAGTTTTTATAAAACTAGTCTCTATTGTCTTTTTTTAAATATAAATTGTTTCTTCTGGGAGCTAAGACCATCCAAAAACAACAAAAAAGTGCCCAATTTTATCTGCATTCTTCATACGTACGGTATACAAATATCATAAATCACTCATCTTTATTACTCTATGCTGATGACGTCAAAATATTTAAACCGACAATATCACCAAACATTGTATGTGTTTGCAAGATGATCTGGACCGCCTTTCTTTATATTGTGCTCGTAATAAATTATATTTAAACATTTCCAAATGCTTTCATATCACCTTTACTCGAAACATTTATATCATTCATCATCAATATAACGTTGTTACCAAATCCATTAAGAATGTTCAAATAACTCGGGACCTCGGTGTTCGTTTAAATAGTAAACTCGACTATGTCGAACATGTCAGGCATATTACGGGAGATGCATTCAAATTGTTAGGTTTTGTCACTGGAGTCACTAAAATGTTTAAAGATATAAATACCCTAACAATTTTGTATGTCGCATTTGTCAGAAGTCAGCTTGAACATGCAACTTAAATCTGGTGTCCTTACTATGAAAGTCACAAATATAAAATAAAAAAATTCCAAAATAAATTATTCAAATGTCTATCATAATAAATGATTACCAATTCAATAAATATAATGAAGCAAACATTTTTAAATAAATTCTTTGGATAATAGACGACAGATTGCTGACTTAATGTTTCTATTTAAGCTTTTAAATGGCATTCCTGACTGCCCCAATTTACTAAATTTAATTTATTTCCATGTACCTTTTAAACGTACCCGCCACAACAAATTATTAGATGCACCAATGTAAAGACTAATGCAGCAAAAATTCATGCATTCATAGAATTTGCAACTTATATAACAATATTATTGGAGCCAATGCAAGTGATATATTCAACTTGAATAATAATAAATTTACAAGGGAAATCAGCGATAGCATGCAGGCATTGTCGTCGTGGGTGAGTAGTGATGAGTATATACAATATTATTTTGTCATTTTATTTTAAATTAACAATGGTTAATATGCACAAACATTTTATTTATGGTTTTCCGAATTCTATTATTGTATAATATAACTTTATTTATGACACATTACGTATATCGATAATTAAAAGTTTGAAATCATTTTAAGTCTAGTTTTGAGTATATATTATATTATAACCGTATTATTGTACAATATATGACTAGATTTAAATAAATAAAAAAAAATAATTAAAAAAATGATTTTGAAAAACTGAAAAAATTCCGACACTGATAGATCTTTAAAAAAAACATGTAAATCAGTTCAGTTCTCAGGTGTAGAAAACGGGGCAGCAAAACGTCGATTTTTGTAATAAAGTCAAATAAATCAGTCGATCCCGCAGTTATCTTCTTTGTACTGTATCTAGAAAGCATATGCGAGAAAGTGACAGGAAGACAATGTTCAAATACCTACATGAAAATATAAAAATGACTGGATTTTTTTGGTGCAAGTCTTTCTAGATTATAACAATCACTACGATAATCTTGTCTTTAGGTAGTAATTATTATTTTTTTTTTTTCCTAGCTTTAATTTTTTTTAGTTTTATTTTATTTTAATTGTACCTGCATATATTATAAAGAAATTTATTTACCATTGTTTAATAGACTCAATAAGTTCATAAATAAATAAATTCTTACCTACCGCATATTCTCTTAACCATCAGTGTTAATTTTGATTTTTTTAAATACTATTATTTAATATTATTTTTCACTGCCTTGTACATATAAAATTTAATTTTGTATATTTCCCTTTTTTCTGAATGAACATGTGATTTTTATATTTTCTCTGGTATTATAATCATGTTCTAGTTGGCTTGAAATTTTTATTTTTTTGAGAAATTGAATATGCAGGGGTGGGGAGGAATAGAATCTAGACATGCTGGGCATATAACCTTTTACTAGCTAGTTTAATGGAATTATTATCCAGTTTTTTTTCTTTACAGTGTTATTAGTTTCATCGTGGTTTCATCATTCATAACAGAAGAAAATTTTGATATTTTACTCCGCTACAACAAACCGTTAATAGATTCAATTTTATATTAAAGAAAGCCAAGAAAAAAATACTTTAAAACTGTGTAATAAGTGTTTGGTTTTACTTAGAAGAAAGCCGGGAAAAATTCAACTTAAAAATAGTTTTGTTTTCTGTTTTTAAACAAAATATTCATACCTATTAGTAATATGAAATTTCATTTCACCTTGATAACCCTGAATGAGGTTGATTTTATACCTAAGAATGGCCAACAAGTAGGCTTAAAAACAACGATGTTGATTTAGAAACTCATTTAAATATAAATTAAACGTTTGTTTTATTAGTTTGGCGCGATCTAGATGTATAAATTTGAATAAATAAAATAAAATAAAAATGAAATTAGCTAATTTTTATTCGCTTTAATTTTTTTATAAAAATTGGTGAAAAATATTTGATTTCATTTCCAAAATTTTTTTCCTTACTGGTATACCAAATACCAACCATTTAGAAAAAATCGTCTTCTTATACATGCATAATAATCTAACATTTGTCTGTTTTTTGTTATTCAAATAAATGAATAATCTATAACTATCTATTTTTTCATTAAGTTTTTGTCTAAATTTCACGTTGTTACAACTTACCGTTGAATGAGTTTGATTGAAGAGGGTCATAAAATTTTTAGCTTAAAAATAGCACAGTGGATCTAGAAATTGCACCTAGAATAAAAATAAATAAATTATATCTTTTCGGAGGAGTTTTTATAATAGACAAACACACACTTGTCATTTCTGTAATATAATAAAGATACAATAATAGCAAACTAGTTAAAAAAATTAATCAAAATTAAGATCAGTTTACGATATTTTGAAAAATAAAACCGTATCAAATTCCCGTAAAGTCGTTAAAATTAAGAATAACGAAGAAACCATCAAAAGTAATTTCACGTTTATGTTAAAATTTTAACGGGTGATATAAGTGTCGGAACATAAAAGGTTTTACCTGTTGGAAAATATGAGGAAGACGTACAACGAGTTTTTTACCCTTCAACTTCCATGAACCTTTTTACGCGCCATCAACTCCTAAACACCCTAATATTTCAAACTTTCGTCCATCAGGTATTAATGTCTTATAATAACTGGAGCTCTTCCATTTTTTATTTATATCTTCCAAGCACCCAAAATTGCGTGTTTAAAAGCATATTTCAATAATTTTAACAGGAAAATACATTGTTGAAAACCCTTGTTCAGGGTTTGGGTTTCATCTCACACACACATAACTGTATACATCATTTGCCATTAAATAGATTATTAAGAAAGTTAGGAACCCATTTTATTGACATTAAGCTATACATAGATGCTCAATTTGATAAGGTTTAATGTTGGGTGAATATTTTTAAACTAAAATTATTATTTCCAATTGAGTATTTGTATTTACACATAACAAACAATTTAAAATGCAAATCCAGTTACACCACCTCCTGACTGTGACTTTTTGTCACTGTCACGTTGTGTCACTGTAGGTGCGCTCACTACTCACTACTGGTGACAAAATGTTCATTTAGCGATGGATTTCGAAGAGGTCGCAGTGATTTTCGCTCTTGAATTGCTCAGAAGGAAAGTTAAACGAAAGAAACACGACTGGGTACATCCTTTATATAATGAACGATTATGGAAATTTTTACTCCCTGTATTCTGAATTTTGTCAATATCCTCTCAAGTTTTAAAATTATTTTCGTAGTCAATAAACAGTTTTGAAATAATTTAATTTTATTCTCATCCTGCAATTCCCTTTTTAATGAATATCAGAGAATTCCTTTAATTTGTTCGTATCCAATGCTTGTTTTTTCTCTATTTTTTTATGTTTTTTTTATCTGTTTTTTTTCCATACATATATTATTTACAAAGAAATATAATTACAAAAATATACTTTGGAAAAATACATCTTAAAGTTAAGCTATAACATAAATTGGAAAAAATGCCCACAAAAACTTCAGCGTCTGAGCGTGGGCCATTCCTTTTTTGATTATTAAAAAAAAATTAGCATACAAATATGGTATGATAAGACCATGAAAAGAAAATAAAAGAAAAATAAAAGAAAAACCAAATTAACATATGCTGATATTACGAAAACATAATTTTTTTGTAGTACGCATTTATTTTTTTTTAAGAATGTGTCTTCATCATTTTCTTGCAGAGAAGCAGCCATCTTAAATCTCGCCCGCATAAATACAGGTTTCAGCTCTATAACTTCACAAATATCAACAAATGAAAGGGTTGAACGAATATACATGTTCAAATATGGGAAGATTGGTGAATGTTTTACAGTGTGTAAAGTGGCCACTTAAACCAGCCAATGACAGGTCATAAGCTCTATAAATGACTTCACTTCTATATCATCTTGTCTTAAATGTTCTTCATCACTGTTGTAATAATACGTTTATCTTAAATATAACTGCAAAAATTCACAACACTCGTCCGTTTGGTAGGCGTCTGCCGGCAGAGTGACAAAAAGTTTCTAGTGAGCGCACTCCCATAGCAATGTACAGGCCGGGTGACAGTCACGTCACGCTTATGTCGCCAGCCGCTGGAACTTTTTGCCACCGTATTTTCACGTCGCCACAGTGAGCGCACTCTCATAGCACTTGACACTGTGATAAAAAGTCACTATGATTTTTTGGCACAATCAGCGGGCTCGGACAGTTTAGCATAAAATAATTCTACCAAAAAATTTATGCAATGCAAAGATTATTAATTTACGTGAAGTTTTGGTGACGGCCTGCCTAAATGGGATCCATTCTCGTGGAACCCCATTAACATCTCATTCGTCCTTATTTTTTTTATTTATTTATTTATTAAGGAAATCATAGTCTTCATATAAAACAAGGTACAAAAGAACAATTGAAAAAACTCAGACCAATTACAGATTTCACACTAATTTATTATGAATGCAGGAGGAGGGGGGAAAAATAATTGAAATCTAAAAAAAAAAAAAAAAAAATAACATAAAAGGGAGAAGACATTGTATTGCTCCCATTCTACTTTCCTCCCTCTCTCTCTGCTTCCATGAACATTTAAATTCACAACCAACAATAATTTATTAGATGCAGGTAGTAGATGTATATATGAATAAGTATAAATTAAGAGTTGAAATCAAAAGTTAAAATTAAAATCAAAAGTAAAAGTTAAAATTAAAATTAAAAGTTTAAATTAAAATGGAGTTAAAAGTTTAAATTAAAAGCAAAAATAAAAAAGTTAAAATTGAAAGATAAAATTAAAATCAAATTAAAAGTTAAAAGTCTAGCAGGAGATACATTTAAAATGTCTTTATAACAGATCTGATAAAAATATTGTTTTTACAATGTAATATGTCGATGTCACTAAAACTGTCACTATAGGTAATCTGTATTCTTTGTAGAGTGCTATTTTATAAATAATTAGTCATTGAGTTAGGAATGTCGATGAGTACAGATTGACGAGCTCTACGGAGAAGGACTCGATATGAAATGCCTCTAACAATTTCTGGGCTATCAATTACGTTATTAACAATTTTGTAGAGAAAGGTCATATCCAACATGGTACGCCGAGTTGCGAGATTTTGAACCTTGTGAAAATTAGCGGACTCAGTTCTACTTGAAAAAGAAACATTATTTTTGAAATCTAATTGTCTAAAAAAATAGCTTTGAATATGTTCAACACGACTTTTGTAAGTATTATATTGAGGATTCCAAATCAGCGAACCAAACTCTAGGACACTACGTTCATATGAAAAAAAAAAGTTTTTGCTGATATCTCCTGCATGTCGAAGTCCTTTGGGAGTTAAAACAGATCATTTTAGAAATGACTGGCTAAAAACAGCAAATGTCAGACTAAAATTCTTGTAAATGCCAAGACTTCCTTAAATCCCCATTTAAACTGGTTTCCTCATCTTAGTTGATATATCTCTGTCGAAATAGCATGTTATTTTGATTTTTGTGGCTTTCCTCTTAAGAAACATCCTTCGTGAGGCATTTTGTCTGGAAAAGCTGATAATCTTTAGGTCTATTTCCGCGGAAATCTAATTTTCTTAGCGAGATATGGAAAATTTCTGCTGGCGGTTTTCGCTACATTCTTCTTCTTTACTCCCACGACTTTTCATTCATCCCCATCGTTATTACCATCAACGTCATACAATATTAAGGGACGAGTCGATCGTATAACTTTGTGTCATATTATTCGGTTTCACCAGTAAAAGATTTTTATTAAAAAAAACTTCTTCTGACATCTCCACTTTGAAAGACACAGTATTTGCAACTAATAAACTCGCCAAAATATTATTGCTTTACTTGACAAAAATTTTATTAATTTTAATTGAAGAGTGATTTTTCAAAGTCAAAAAAGATCGTTTAGAGAAAAACAGTTATATGTGTTTTGTCCATTTCAATCAGATCAAGTGATTTTTTTTAATATCTCATTTCAAAGTGCTTTTAGACTCGAGTCATGCTATCAGATCACTTAAATACACTTTTGTAATTTGCCACCACCAATATTCTTATGAAAATAAGGATTTTTAGGCCATTTTCAGGAAATTAATGAATTTCAAAAGCCTTATAGTTTCGAATTTAGTAACATTAAACAAAAAGTATTACTAGTTATGCAGCTTTTAATCGTAACAACATTGACATTCTTACTTAAAAAATCATATAGTTTGATTAAGGTCTCTGAAAAATTACTCTTTAATTTTCAGATATGTTTTCGATCTTTTTTACGTTTTTTTTTTTAAACCAATTAGTTTTTTATTATTAACATAACATAGTGTTATAAATAAAAAAAAATTGCTCTCGTTTTAAGGACAAATCTCATTTTTATTTCAAGTTGAACTCTTTGAGTCACAGGCTTTTATTTTAATAAAAAAATAATCAATAACACTAATTTTTTTGATAATTGAATGGAAAAAATTATAGATTTCAAAATTTCAAATGGAAAATCTTTTTCTGTGAGGTATAAATTTGACAACCACCATGTCAGCAAGGAGGTGAACAACTCTTTAAATTAACAAAAGTGACTTATTTTAGCGAAAATATAATGTCTACATTGAATTATCAATGTTGTAATTAATATTTACCACGTTTCTAGTATAAAAAAAATGCAATCAATATGTGGTATGTTATAAAACAAGTGTCTCAAAGATTAAAAAATGTTTTAGTTCATTAAATTAATGAAATATGTGTTACCTAATTATTGGGGACTACGAGAAAACTTTATATTACCATTTTGTATAATTTCTTTTTTTTGTACTACAACAGGCCTTGAGACCCAATTACAGTGGTGAATTACAGCACAGTTCGCCTAGGCTTGTGAAAATTCACCTTTGATTTTATGTTCTTACCGGGAATCAAACCCAGAACTATCCGTGTGCAAGTCAAGTATCTTAACCACTACACCACTGAGGCCATCGTTTCCAATGTTTGTGTGTAAAATAAAATAAATATAAATATGATGATTACTGCTACGACTACCATTAAACTATTTCCCCATAGGGTTAGGCCGTCAAGATAGAACGCCATACACATTAATCCTGACACATATTTCTAGCTTCATCCACAATCATTCATCGGTTCAGCTGGATGATCTTACCCACTCTTTCAGCTCTTTTACTTTACAAAAGGCAACAGATGGAATTGTTAAGGAAATGTTATTTAATCTTAATGTGACAAGAAAGTATTTATTCCATCTGCCAGTCTGTAGCACTGACTATGCACAACACTCTTTTCTCTATCATTCTTGCTCCAACTATAATGCTTTTTTTTCATCTGCTGATATATTTAACTCGCCCCTTAATTTATTTAAAAATAAATGAACACTCATTCTTTCTGGCTGCGATACGATCCCACTTGCTATTTACTGATGCTCACACTTACACACACCTGAACACACCCCCCCACACAAAAAACACACAAACACACCTCTACACTTACTCTCATACAAAAACACATAAAAACACCCTTTTGTTGTACCACAATTTATTATGTAAGATTTTTATTTAGAAACTTCGCTGGTCTGTCTTTAAGCCGTATCCTTTTTATGTTATTATATCTTTGTCGACTGTTTATTTCTGTAAGATAAATGAAGATGTTTAAATGTAGGAAGAGTTGTCAATATAACACAGTGTGTAAAATGGCCACATAAACCAGCCAATTAAAGGTCATAAGTCCTGTAAATGCCCAGACTTCAATATCGTCTCCTCAAAAAAAATTCCCTTTCTTTTGCGACAAATTTAAAACAGTTTACATTTATCAAAAGGCGTTTACAATAATGACGTCGGAATAGGAGCCACAAGTAGACGCGAAGAACGCTCCATGAAGAATGCAACAAGGCACGCAGTACGGCTTGAAGTTAGGTTCGCAGCAGCGTTACCAACAGAAGCTTTCCAGTGTGGGCATCCTAACAGTATTTATTAGGATACGATTGATTCTCCACGGTTTTAAAAAAAATACATTGCTTATTGCTCAAAACGGAAAAAAGTCAAGAAAACCGTCATTATTTTGACACGTCTTTTGTATGTAGGGTTCATAGTCTATTGATCGATGACACACACGCACACGCGTGCTAAATATGTTCACCTCAAATAAAGTGTAACAACTCCAAGAAGAAATATAAACCAGATTTTAGTCGGGTTGTGGTCCTGTGGCTAGTGTCTCGGACTCACGGACCAAAGGTCCGTGGTTCGAATCCCACTCTACCCCAACTCGATTCCATTTTCTAATAGTGAGTTATTTACAACTCGTTGAAAATGGCCCTCAAAATTAAATATTTGGGTAAATCATAAGAACGCAAATATTTCTTTTTATAAAAAAAAAAAAAAAAACTCAGCGTTTTCTATAGAACTCGTTACATTATATTCAGCAAAACACGAGAGCGACGTCCTGCAGTACACTAACATCGTTCATACCAAAGAGACACGAAGAACAAAGGTACGCGGCCTATAAAAAGACAACAGGGCGTGGTAACGCCCAGTCGTTTCCTGTGCAGCCAGCTCCACTTCTCATCGCCGTAACACTCGCGCGATATAATGCAATTAATTATTTATTCACCGTGTTATAAATACGCATTATACAGCAACCTCGTGTCTTCTGTCAATTCCTAACTGGAGTAAGAGCTCCAACCCTTAACAATCTAATTCTTTCATATATATCTGCATTAGCATTCTTCATCCATACGTGCCACGTGATCAAACCATCACAGTTGCAAGATATGTTGTTTCACTTTATTTACTTTGTTTGTTTTACAGAATTTGTGAGTATTTTCATTATATTCTTGCTTACTTTTTTTTTATATATTTACATTTTCAAAATATTTCTATTCTCTTTTTTTTTGGACTCCTCAATTTGTAAATAACTGTGAAGTAATAATTTGTTTTTAATACTTTATTTTACTTATTCCACTTACATGTATGTATTTTATTGTATATGCAACTTATATGTAAAAGGCACTAAGTGCCGTTTATTTCAATAAAATAAAATAAATTGTACCTTTGCATGTTTTGTTTATATGCTGACTTACAACAGGCACCGTGGTGCAGTTGGTTAAGCGACCAACTGTGAAACTGGCGTTGCGGGTTTGATTCCCGCCAGTTGCAAGAAAAAAATCCAAGAAATATTATTTTCTTAATTGGTCCAAATGTTGAGTATTTTCATAATCTCTGTCCATATCCTCTCTTCCCCACATGCTGACAAGCCTCTAATATAGAGGCTTAGCGGGTTATTCCTTTAGAAAATATTAAAAATCCTTGTTTACCTTTATTGTTTTTTTTTTTACAATGTAAACTTTTTAACAATAATTTATCTAATTTTTCTAACTTAAATAATTTCACATCTTTTTTCTGTATATTTTGTGTTTTATTTTAAGTATGTTGGCATGTACTTTTTTACATTTTTTTATATATGCCCCTTAAGCGTAAAAAAACAAAATAAATTAACATTTTGTTCGCTAGCCTCTCTGTATAATTGAAATTTACCATAATTGTAAACAGGAAACCAGAATCCAAACCACCAATGCACTCTGTAGCTCCAAGACGCGTTGAGATATTTATTAAACAGCGCCCTTGATGTGATTTTCTACAAAAATGGCATTATATAAATTACCTGAAGTTATAATATTTTTGTGTTCTATTTTAGTCTATCAGTTCAGTTTATAAAAAAAAATAGTTAGGACATAAAAACTAAAAGATATTTTAGGTAAGAAAATTTAAATTTAAAAATTTAATGTTCAAATTTCAGTTCGTACATCATTTGTGTGTTTATACTCGTATTTACATGTTTCAACCGCATTCAACGTTCACAAATATTTTTCATAAAAGTTTATGTTTGTTTTCCCGGTATACTCGCGAGTGGAATTCAAAGTTTTATATTATATTGAGTTCTATAGAAAAGCACCCCAGTTTTCATTCTAGGTACGTCACCCTCGTTAAACCAAAATGCTCATACGGCTGTAGTCTGATAACTTTTTTTAAATGATTATATGAACAACACAAAAGTCGACTTGATTAAAATGCTTTTATTTCTTTTTCAAATAAAAATTTAAGAATTTTCTTCAAAAAAATCAACATTATTTTGAGTTTGTCCACCTTTTTGTAAACAAGAACTGCATTCAACCCTCTTGGAAGTTATTATTTTTATTCCCGTTTACAAAATTTTCTTTATCCCTGTTGGTATATATACACATATTAATAACTCCCAAGGTGGTTGAATCCAGTTTTTAATTTTTTTTGACAAACTCAAAATATTTTCGATAATACCGGCTGGTCCAAGAGCGTTGCCTAGTAGTAGGTGAAATAATTCGGTCAGAAGTTCACCCACATTAATAAAGTTTTGATATAAAAATGAAGAATTTAAGGAATTTAGTTATTCAAACATAGGCAGAATGGTGAATGTTTCAGTTTAAATGCCTAGACTTCTATATTCTCTTCATTAAAATATGCTTTATCTCTGTTGATACAAATGAATATTTGATTGACTATTACTCTTGTAAGATATATAAATATATTAATTTACTATCTTTAAATCAATACAACACATTTTTTTAATACTTTGTATTTATACGATTATGAATATGCCTACGTATCAAGAGCCGTAATCTGTCTGTCAATATATTATTATATTTTACTTATCTAAAACTTTTCATTATATTTTTTATCAGAAGTACCTTAAAAAATTATTTTTTCATTGAATATTTAACTTGTCTTAATTTTTCTTTAATAACTTCCTCGTTCAATTTATTATTTTGTATGAGTATAAGAGTAAAAACTCAGTTTTAATTATGGGTGTTAAAGGTGTAATCTGCCGATCGAAAAGTAAAACCTATATTTAATTTATTTTTAAAAAATTAATAGAACTTTTAAGTTAATTTTTGTCAAAAATATCTTGGGTACTGTTTTATATCTAGTTTTTTTTGCATATCATTTAATTGCGCAATTATGAATTAAATGTGTTTTTAAATGCTAAAATGAAATAGAACCGAAACACAATAAAATATCTACCCAATGTCTGATGATTTAAAATAATTACAAGTAAAATTAATTAATTGCGGAGCAAAGGATTTAATTGGCTTAAAATTCATTAATCAATTAAGAGAGAACAGAAAAAAAACTTTTTGTTTATCAGGAACTCTAATTGCACGATCATACTCAAAGTATTTTTAAAAAAAAGATTACTTGTATTCATTTTTCAATCATTGTTAAACTGACCAATTATAAACTCCAATCGATTTTTAGATTTTGTTACAGTTTATACCCCTCAGGCTCAAGACAAATTAAGATCCACAAAAGAAGTTACAATTTTTGATAAAAAACATTTGAGAATTCATTTCGATTTTTCAATATAGAAAAAGCATTCCCTAAGGCAGCCAACACAATTAATTGAAAACGTAATTAAATTATTGTATCGTCTTTTTAAATGCCTTCAGCCTTTTTTCTTTCCCTTCTTGCTGCTATTTATCTGACGAATTGTTGTCTGCATTACGATACTAATTGTTTAACCCATTATGTCTATCGTCGCTATTTCTCATTGTATGTTTTATGTCTTGACTAGCAGTTTTTTAATCGCCTTTTATCCAGACATGCCACCATTCAATTAAAAATCCTTCTTCAAAGTATTTTCGAATGCCTCCATTATGTTATTTTTTATTATTTTTAGACCACAACAGGTCATGAAGCCAGTTATAGTGGTAAACTTCTAAACAGAATACCCAGGAGTGAGAAATGTCACATTTTAATTTTTACGTCCTCATCGGGAATCGAACCTGGAAGCACCCGTGTGTAACTCAAGCGTCCTATTACCTTTTATTTATTTTGTCAATTTAAGGATAATATGATTTTTTTGTTTCAGGAAAAACACCTTAGGTATTTAACATATTTTTAATGTGTAAACCGTCAATATTTAAAGTAATAAATATAAATGCACCTTCTTCATAGTTTTATAACTTATCACGTCTCAGGAGCATTTAAACATAGCGATCTACTTAAGTATTAAGCATATAAAACCTTTTTTATGTTTTCTAATCAAACACAACTGATATTTTTGATTGATGTTTTTTTGATTAATTAATAATTTCATAAATTAATTTTTTTTTTTTTTTCATGCACTGATTAGTTTGTGAAAATGTTTAATATTGCTGGAGAAATAGTTGAAAAAAGAGGGAGGGGATGAAGGGAGGGGCGTGAGCTTAATAAGTATAGGGTGACTAGTACAATGGAACATAGTATAATAGGCTATGTTTGATTATTGATTAAAGGGACATTATTTTTTAAATCCTTCCTAA
Source organism: Micrasema longulum (assembly GCF_059751315.1). Lineage (NCBI taxonomy): Eukaryota > Metazoa > Arthropoda > Insecta > Trichoptera > Brachycentridae > Micrasema > Micrasema longulum. The sequence goes on from NW_028277527.1 coordinate 682,418, forward strand.
TGTGAAATACTTAAGTAGTGGTCACACTATTCCTATTAAACTTACGCTCTTCCTTTCATCCCTCCATCTTTTTAACCATTTCTCCCACAACATAAAACATTTTTACAACCTAATCGGTACAAGTAAGGGTTGCCTACCAAAGATATGCTTTTTAGATCGGTATATTAGTCATATGTTTTACGTCTCGAAACTGGTACACATAGATAAGTCGATAAGTGGTTATATACAAATATTTTATCAGTTAGTAAAATGTTTGACCACAAAGTTAATGCTTTAAATATTGTTAAAATCTTTATTATTTCCCACTTAAGTTTCTTTATTTTTGGTCACATTTATTTTTTACTTCTTTCACTTAATTTATGATAATTCAATTTGTCTTTTTATGTTAGAAAACTTTTGTTCTTGACATTTATGTGTATGACTGTTTCAATTCTGAATAAAATAATTTAAAAAAAAAATATATGTTTAAATTTATTTCAACAGAGAGAGAAAACATTTTTGAGAAGGAAATATAGAAGTCTAGTCATTTACAGGGCTTATGACCTGTCATTGGCTGGTTTAAGTGGCCACTTTAAACACTGTGTAACATTCACCATTCTGCCCATGTTTGAACATCCACATTTCCTCAACGTGAAGTAAAAGAGCTGAAAAAGTAAAAGGGAGGAAATCCAGCCAGTCTGCCAGCATTTGGACGTACTCAAACATTGTTAAAAAGATGTGTTCGGTTTTTTTATATTTTTTCTATAACATATTTAAAAGTTTATGACACCCGATAATAGTTTCATATTCAATTTATTAGTTTGGTAAATTACTGTAAAACATTCTTACAAAAATATTTTTTTTTTTTTAAACATTAGTGTGGTCAAAGTTTCAGTAAATGTCATTATTTCAGAGAGCTGCGTCGTTTAAGCCACTTTAAATAAAACATGTAGTTAAATGTGCATAATTGGTAGAAAGCATAATTTACATAAATCGCTTTCTTCTGGGGAAGTAATTGTGCTTTAAGAAGAGCGATTAACAGAATCCATGAGACCGATTAAAGAGATTTAAGCGTTTGCGAATTTGTACTTTTCGTCTCTCTCAAAACTCTTCGTAAGTATCCTTAAAAGTGTTTTTTTATCTTATTCAAATAAACATGCTTAAGGAGACAAATTTCCGTGCTCTTATTTGGGGTAGTTTAATAAATAAATCCATATTGATTCATTTTTTTTTTGGACATTATTTTATTTTGGACTTTGCTAAAGCTTTTTCAGACTTGCTTAGCCATATAAAAAGTTCAATGGAGTACATTACAATATGAAAAATCAATAAATTATACAATTAAATAAATAATTTAATGACGTTTTGTACCTAAGTTGGAACAAAATTTCATTAAATTACCATGAATAACAAAAATATATAAAAATGTTATTTGAAATACTTAACTAAATAGTTACTTAAACTTAAATTTTATAGTTATGTTCACTCTGTTTAATCCAATGTTGAGAAAATGTTTTAAAACTTAATAAACTTGTTATAGGTAGTAATAATTTAGTTGTAGGCCTCGTGGTGTAATAGTCAGCGCATTTGCCTACCATCCAAGAGGTCTCGGGTTCGATTCCCGACATGGTTGATATGAAATATTATGCATTATTATAATGAGCATGTCATGATTGTTATACTGTTCTATCCGGTCACGCGGACATTTTTTATCTCTCCCATTTAAAATATATAAAATTCCTTATAGACAATACACCCGTTTAGTTTAACGATGTGAGTAATTATGTATGTACTTTTATGTTCATAATTTTCTTATTCTTTAAATTTATCTTGTTTCTATTACTTTATTTTTATAACTGTATATAAGTTCATGTATTTTTATTTTATTTGCAACTTCTAAGTGCCTAACATTTGTTATTGCTTTTATTTTGATACCGATGATGTACTTAATCAATATCTTACACCACTGTGGAAAATTTGAATTGGCTGTTTTTACAATTTTCGTTCATATGTATTCTTATTTTCTGTATACAATATATTTAAAAAACTGTTGTTTTTTTCCCAAATAAAAATAAATAAATAATTTAAAAGGGTGTTTTCGCACTATAATATGTTATAGTCCTCAGACTGGTACCTAAAGCGTACGACTAATCACCTTATATTCATGTAACAAAAATGATCAAGATACGCTGCGATTGGTATACCAGTGCAGTGCCCTATGCACCATAAGGTGCGGAAAGGGAATGATACTTTAGATGTGCGGTATACAAATACGAAAAATAATTACAGGAAGGACACAAAAAAGATGGGTCAATGATATTGCCTCGATAGCCGGTAAAACATGAAGGATGAATGATAATGATCAGCGGGTGATAGGAAGGAATGAAGACGTTCGGGAGACGAGCGGATAAGTCAAAAGAAGAAGAAACTGATTTTTTTTAAATCTGTGAAAATTCTTAGAAAGGTGGTCGCCATAGAATTAAGAATTGTCCAGAAACCGCATACGCACATCAAACAGAAGGCGACTCAACTACTCATTAATGAGTAGGTTTACGTTTTAACCCATTAGTTTCTTTGTAGACGTCGCTCAGTACGCAACTACTGATTTGAATTCAACTATGCCGTGTTGTCTCCTTTTAAAGTGTAGAAATACTGCTAGGATCTTAAAGAAACAGGATGCAATCACATTTCATGTGTAATTAGCAAATAAATGTGTAAATAAAAAATGCATTACTTAAAAATTAAATTATTTTTCCATCTGTTAGATTGTCGAAGAAACAAAATGGAAATTTTGTTAGTGATGCCAGGGTAGTAATTTTTTACCCTACTTTGCTTATCTAATGTGAGAACTAACGAAAATTGGACCTCAGATTAAACAACGCCATGGTGGACATTTGACCGGCATTATCTTTAAAATATTTAGAGAAATTCACAGATTGTTTTTTTTTACCTTACATTTGTGTTATGATTATATTTTTTCATATATTTATTGACTTGAAAGTGGGGGGATTTTTGGACACAGTCCGATATATTCAAATATGATTCTACGCTCCTTCTGAGAGAGAATTAATGAAAATTGGATCTCGGATTAAACAACTCTGTGGTGGACATTTGACCGACATTATCTTCAAAACATCAAACAATATTTAAAATGATAAAAAAATATCCGTTTTATGTAAAATAAAATTTGTTTTGTATTTTTAAAGCGATATAATGGTACATTACAACCACTTAATACAAATATAGCCGGAATATTTTATTGAAAAAAAAACATTTTTCCCAAATCCTCTTTGCTCGTTGTCGGGCAAAATACTGATTGAAGTGTTTTCCATTTTCTCGAAGTATTAATTCTTCAACATCAATTGAAACTTTTAAAAAGCTTCCTTGAAGCCTGTGATCTTTATACTAATACCCTTACTACTTGAAAACGTCGAAGCTCTTATTAAAGATTTTGTAAAAGGTTTTTTTTCTTTTGATTTTATGTTTAACATCATATATGAGACACAAATCAGAGTGAATACATCGGACTGTTAGGTTCACCTTGCATAATTTTTTTTTTTTCTCTCCCGATTTTGTTGGATGAATAATTCATTAAATATGTACAAAACAGAATTTCAAAAGGGTTTTATTATTGTACTAGTCGCCTATTTTATTCCAATCTTTAAAACAAAGGAATCTTATAGAATAAATTTTTTTAGCAAAATATATTTAATTTCAAATACAAAAATTAATTGAAACATAACTATTTAATATGTTTGTTCACGGTTTAATTTCGGGTTGGTAGGATAATACTGTCTTGAGGCAATATGCCCGCCCTTTGTTTTTGCACCACAACAGGCATTAATTTATTGTGATCTCAATTTGTTGCAGCAGAGGGAAATCATTTTTGAGAAGGAAATATGGAAGTCTAGGCATTTACAGGGTTTTTTACCTGTCATCGGCTGGTTTAAGTCGCCACTTTACACATTGTGTAACATTCACCATTCCGCCTATATTTAAAAATTCACATTTCCCCAACTCTTCCATTTGTTGACTTTTGTGAAGTAAAAGAGCTGAAACTTCACCATTCCGCCTATGAATTTTCACCATTCCGCCTATATTTAAATTTTCACCATTCCGCCTATATTTAAAAATTCACATTTCCCCAACTCTTCCATTTGTTGACTTTTGTGAAGTAAAAGAGCTGAAACCTTTATAATGTGGGTGAGATTTATCCGGCTGAACCAATTCTACTAGGCAACGCCTGAAAACAATTTTCCAATTTGTCTACTTCTTTTTTTACCAGTTGGCCACTGTTCAGCCGATAAATCTGACACACATGATAAAAGTTTCAACTCTTTTACTTCACAAAAGTTAACAGATGGAAGAGTTGAAGAAATTTGGATGTTTAAACATAGGCAGAATGGTGAATGTCACACAACGTGTAGAGTAGCCACTTAAACCAGCCAACGACAGGTCATAGGCCTTGTAAATGCCAAGACTTCCATATTCCCTTATCAAAAATGTTTTATTTCTGTGTTGCAACAAATTTACTTATGGTCGAACTCAATAAAAGTAATGTTTAGTAATAAAAGAATAAGGGTTTATAATAAAACAGTGAAATATTGAAGAAAAGTAGTAAATAAGAGATGCATTTTAGGTTTGTAAATCTTACATAGACGCAAAAATTTTAAAAAAAGTAAAAATAAATAGACCCTTATATGAGTATACATATTATACAAACAGACTGACACTCCGGCTCATCGGTTATTGTTGCAAAGTCAGTAGTACCCACTTTCTATGTACAACCGAATGAGCATGAACCTCTCAAGGTAGCAAATATGACTGCTTGTGTATATAATGTTTCAGGGGTCTCAAACTAATTATTTTATGTATTTTATCTTGAAATTAAAGAAAATACATATTAAAAAATCTAATAAAAATGTTGCAGATAAAAACTAAAAGCAAATAGAAATATTATATATTATAAATATGTTTTTTTCTTAAAATAAAAACATGTAGTTATGCAGAAAGCAGCCAGTCCACAATTTCGAAATAATGAGATATTGGTGTGGGTGCAGTGAGGTCAATTCTATGTTCTGTTAAAAATAACCAGGCCGTTTTCATACAACAAACTGTAATAATAACCTTCTAAAAATTAGTCGATCACAAAAACCGCATTTTTCAATTTGCAGTAAACACCCACAGCACTAGAATAATCTTACGGTACTTTAAATGTTATTAAAACGGGTTAAATAAATTATTAGATTCTTGTTTGTAATACAAAAAAAAACTAATGTATTCATTGTTTATCATTTGTCAAAAACATTCCAACTGTTGGGTAGATTTGATTATTCACTATTTTTATAAAAGTGCTATTACTTCAGTTTCACTTTTCTATGGCTGGCTGCTTTCTGCATAACTACGTTCAAATGATGATCCGTTTATCGTTAGATGCGAGGCCAGGAAAGGTGAAATATTCATTTAAAAAGCATTTATTACAAACACATGATACCGATTTGATTATTAATTATTTTCATAAAAGTGCCATTATCTCAGTTTCACTTTTCTAAGGCTGGCTGCTTTCTGCATAACTACGTTAAAATGATGATCCGTTTAACGTAAGGTGCGAGGCCAGGGAAGGTGAAATATTAATTAAAAAAAACAATAATTTCAAACACATGTATTTAAAATCAAATCCAACTTTTGTCATTTTTATTGTGTTCTCTTGTTTTCTTCATTTGGAAAAAAACTGACAACTTATTTAACACCTTATACAAATATTCACTTGAATTTATTAAATAGTATTTGTCTAATAATATTTGAGCTTATTTATATCCCTTAAATCGACTTAAAAGGGCATTTACGAAATTTAAATTTATCAAATTAAATTTAATTATAATCACAATAATTTACATCAAAGGAAATATTTATTAAGCTTTAGTAAGCCGCTAAACAAACTCCTTTAAATATAGTAATAACTCTTTATATTCGGATTACGGAATAACAAGTATCGTTCGTTTTATTAGAAGTTTCAATTAAATCGACCATTTCTTAATTGAATATTAACAAAATTTTCATCTTTCTCGCTCTCTTAATAATAAATATCAGCCTCGCGGTAAAGCGGTAATTCCAATTATTCTCAATTTTTATAATACTTTTGGCTAGCTGCAATAAAAAAATGTTAAATTTAAAATGAGGGCATTGGTAGTCACTCAGACTGACAAAGATACTCATCCATCAGTTTCTCATCATTATGAGACTCGGGAGTTCCAGTAGCAATCTGATTTCTTGACAAATAGTTAGAACTTCTTTAGCACAGAGGCAATACTTTCACATAGGACAAAAGCTTTATAATATATGTAAAATGCCAGAACCATGGAAATGTTGTAAGTGCCATAAGTTAAACATGTCACTGACAACTTTCCTACGTCAACGTCCTTATTTGAATTGTTTCTTTTTTATTGATATATATTTGGCACTTCTGACTATATCTTTAAATATAGGTTTTACTTTGACTGTTACTGAGTTTTTACGATGTTTTTAATATGTTTTTTCTACTTATTTTTAAATATTTTTTTACTATTTGCTTTACTATATTTTTTATCTTGTTTTTTATGTTAGTTTTTCTAATTTGTTTTTTATCGTGTTTTCTATGTCTTTTGCTGTTTTTCACTATGTTTTGTACTAATATTTTTAAATATATTTTTGTACTGTGTTTTTCACTACGTTTTATAACGATTTTTTAACTACGAGTATGTTTACTACTTTTTTCTAAAAACATTGTTTTTAATTAGGTTTTTTTGTATTCATTTCTGTTTTTCTTTACATATTGACTGTATTAAAACGGAGTAAATAACCATAGTTAGACTGTCAAAGGAACTTTATTAAATTGTGTAATTTTATTACAAAATTTAAGCTTGCTCAAATGTTTATAACTAATACTGGATTTCACCCCCATTGGGGTCAGTAAGATTAACAAATTACAACAGAGATGGAAAATACCTTAAAAAAAGGAATATGGAAGTCAAGGCATGACTAGACTTCGATATATCCTTCTTTAAAGTATTCTCTATCCCTGTTGTAATTTGTTAGTATTATTTTATGTTTATATGAGTTTGTTAAGTAAATGAATAATTTTCAGTTTTCAATCAGTTTTTGTCAAAACCCCTTTATAACATCCCATTTTTTTCTCACGTATACTAAAGGGACACGTTGTTCCCTTACCAGCTGCTTCTCCTGTTTAGCAAATATTTCGATGTAGTACAGACAATCATTAAAATAGGCAAAACGCAACTCACCAGACAAGTAGTAGCACCATTCCAAAGCCTCATCTCCAAAATTAAGACCCCATACAAATCATGACGTACTTAGCTAATGTTAAAAGTTAAATCTTAAAAGCAAACTGAGCTTCACGATCGCTTTCTGAACAACCGGTAATTATACAAACACTACAAGAATACAAAGACAACAAAAAATAAACATTAATCCAACTTACACTCTTCGACCTCAAACAAAAACACAAAGAACATAAAATACTAGACGAAAATTAAGACCATAAAAATTGTATACAAAATTACGTTAGAAAACATATATATAAGATACAAGCCAATGACATAACAGTAACCAAAAAAGCTGACATAATCAAATATAATACCAGACAACAAAAACACTACCACTTTTAAAAAAAGTAAAGACAAATGCATCATCATCATTTCCTCTCTGGACCTAATGTTGCATAAAGCACTGCATTGGTACACCAATCGCAGCGTACCTTGATCATTTTTTGTAACATGAAAGTAAGATGATCAGTCTTACGCTTCAGGTACCAGTACGGGGACTATGAAATATTCTGGTGTGAAAACACCCTTTCAAATAAAAAATTCATATCAACCATATCGGGAATCGAACCCGAGACCTCTCTCATGGTAGGCAAACGCGCGGACCATTACACCACGAGGCCGACAAAAACAAATGCAGGACAGTCAAAATACTACACAATGGACTTAAACGTTACAATGGATTTAAAGGCACACGTTGGCCGTACTAAACCGACGAGGCATAACATGACTTGACCTTATAATATGGTTATATAACCTTAACGGGTTTTCTATAATTAAAAATAAATTAAATTAAATATTTGTTTATAATAAAGACATTGCAAATTTCGATACGGATGCATTCGTATAAAAACAAATTTCCATAATTATGACACTCGCTGGGTAATTATTATTTTTTCTTTTTAATTTTATCAATTTCACATAAATTTTATCGATTTGTCCACCCACTCAGTCCTGATCAGCTTAAGGTTTTTTTCACAAAATAAAATACGAAATTAAATTGTATACATGGACAATGTTAATTCAAAAAAGAATATCTAAGCTTTTGATCGGATTGTTAGTGGGAAACCACTAGTTTTTGGAGCAGGGCTTAAATAGAAATGCCAGAAAACGTAATAGAAACATCCATTCAAACTATTTTAATGCAGATGTTTTGTGGGAAATAATCTCAACGTAACAAACTTGTTAAATGAAACCATTCTGATATGTGGTTACATAATAAGCCTCAAAGTTTAAGGATTACCTTTAGCCTAAATAAACTTCCACCAATATAATATGAAGCTTGCGGATATTTTACGTAAAATATAATGTATTTTATGTCGAAATGTTAAGGGTTTACAAACACTTGAAAGTTTTGAAATTCTGTTAGAAAATAATTATTTACTAGCTGGCAACAGTCAGTTATCACCGTCAGTTGATCGGCCCTTCGGGTCTAGGTTGATTGGGATATCGGGCACCTCAAAAACGCTAGCCCATAGAGACACAGTTTGCTATTTGGAGTTGTTTAAATGCTCCAAAGAAGAATTTGTCACTTAACAGTTTGGTGAGTAAGCGATTTAAATTAAAAAGTGAAAAATCTCTCATTCAAAATAAAAACAATCAGATGTTGCGGGCTGTTCCATAATAATAAATTCGTCCCTTAGGGCCTCAATGAGTCGGCCCTGTGGGTCTTAGTAAAAATGTTCTCTTGGTTTTATTAAATCAGCCCTACTAATGAATCTGTCCTCTTGGTATTATTAAATTGGCCCTACGGACTTAAGCTGATCGGCTCTTTGGAACTTGGTTATTTTGAATTTTGGATACGCTTTATTAGTTATCTGTAATAAAAATATAAAAAAATATTCATGAGTTTTGGCGCTATGTACCTAAGTTATCCATAACAATAATAATAAGAAAATACCTATTATATTATGGTATTTAGAATATAACTTAATTATTTTAGCAATTTAAAAAAAAAAAATCGAATTTTTAAAAATATTAAGAGAACTTTTAATTTTGCAAGCAAATAAAAATATTCCTGAATTATAATCGAAAATTTAAAAATAAATTTAAAGTAAATGAAAATCATCCTCGTTACTCATTACAAAACAATAAAAGTATAATAACCATTTTAATAATTATACAAATGCGGAGAGAATTATCTCTCTATTTAAAAAATAAATCGTGTTGTGAATATTGGAAAAATAATACAAATATAGAGAAAATTATCTTAAAAATAACAATTATTTATTTTCTGCCACATTGCACTTGTAACATAGGGTGATAAGTAAAAGGGTAAACACATCTTTTAAACTATTCAGATGAAGTCTCAACTGTTTCGATTTGAACACTTATTTGAATATCCGTTCTTACTGTTTTATCTTAGGAGGATTACATTACTGGAATAGCCATTCGCCTCAAATAAGCAGTTAAAGTTTGTACTGAACAAAATCATACAAAAAATGACATTTCGCAATATTCGTGTAAAGTCGTCGATTCATATAAAGATACATTTAACAAAAAAAAACATATCACTAACTCTACGAGGCCGACAGACGTGTGTTGAGTTGGGATACAACATAATGGAAAGTCAAAGCGCGCATAAGGATTTAAGTATGAATATGTCATTGCATTATTTTATATGTTTTTTTTTTTTTTTTCGACACCATATGTATAATATATAAAATCATGTTGTGCCCAGACAGGTTTTCATTTTTTTTTAATAAGTGTTATGTAAAAAGTAAAATAAATAAATAAAATATTATTAAAGAATACTATAAATAAAAATTATTACATAAACATAAATTTTAATCAACATCTGCACAACACTCTTAATAGTACTATACATAAATGTATGAGATGTCTCGCAGCAGATAAATATTCGTCTATAAAAAAAAAAAATATATTTCGTCTAAAATAGATAAGATGCTCTTTCGGTATACATCTAGAATGACATATTTAAAAACTAATAACATAACTGACAAGTTTTCTTTTGAAATCAAATACACTACAAGTTATTCTTTATCAGAAATAATTATGGACGTTTTTTTTATTTTTTTTTATTTGTACATGTAACAAAATTACGTAATGTTAATAAAAATTTAAATCATTCAGCGTATCTCAATTCAATGAACTTGCCTAAACTTACTTAAACTATAACATAAATAGAATTCTTTTAATTTTTACTGTTACTCCTCAAAATATCCCTAAACTAACAACATGTACATGTACAAGATCAAAAGTTCGCAATTCTACCCACATTTTGTAAAATATAATAAAAATAGTCGTGCAAAGCATCAACCCGCCTGCATTCTCAAATTTATAACGCAAAATTTTATCTATATATCTGTTAAATGGACTGTGTAAGCGAGTTTTAGATTTTCACAACTTTCATTTTTTTTGTCGAAAATTTAGTACGTGTACATAATATGTAGAATAAAATAGGTAATGATTGCTCGCTTCAGAAGATTTTGATTTTGATTGGTTTTAGGCTTGACTTTACTCATGCAATAACAATAAAATAGTTAAATATAAAATCTTTATCCTTTGCCGGTTATACTTTTGCATTAAATTAATTAAATAGGAACACAGCGACCATTTTTTTTTTAATAATAAAAAGCTCCTAAAATCACAGCGATTGCCCACTTCAACATTTCCGTAAATAAACTATTATTAATGAAACAATTTTTCAAAGAAATTTTTTTATATTAAAATAAATAAAACAACTTTGTTTTCAACCACTTATTTTTATTTTCCACCGACCGGTTTCAAAGCAAACAAGCTTCTTCTTCAAGGTTAACGTAACTAATGAATTGATTCGAGAAAAAAACGAGTTGATTTATTGGGTCCACGTGTAGTATTTAGTGAACATGATAAAAATAAAAAAAGGAATCAATTCATTAGTTACGTAAACCTTGACGAAGAAGCTTGTTTGCTTTGAAACCGGTCGGTGGAAAATAAAAATTAGTGGTTAAAAACAAAGTTGTTTTATTTATTTTATTATAATGAATAACCACAATGTTAGTGCTTCAAATATAAAAATTATTAAAACTTTTTTATTTATTATCAATTATAAAAATAATAATATTTTTAATTGAATTGGCATTCACTTCGTAACACTTCATTATAAATTATTATGAAAATAAAACTTGAACAATATTCTGTGTTTATTATTGGCGATGCGTGAGCTGGTTCTCGGCAGTAGGTATATAAAATTTTGCAAATGTCACAGCGCAAATGGATGCAAGGAAATGGAGTGAATGGACTGACCTTTTTAGTTGATTTTCTTGTTTTCTCCAAACTTAGCTGAGGCGGCGATAAGGCGGAGCGAGCGGCGAAACTTTCAATCGAACATGCACTTCGATCGCGGTCGAATCGGACACTGACCCCAGGTGGCAAAATCATCAACTCAATAGTTATTAGAACTATAAAGGTGCAAAAGGGACAGGATTCAAGTGGGCGAGAGAAAAGGAGACAGGCATAGGAATTTATTTACGCTGTGACACATTTTCAATCGGCCTAACCATGCCCCCCAGCTTGACAGAACGCAGTCCTTTCAAAAAAACAACAACAAAAAAAACTGTATGTTTATATACGCGATAAGGAAAGAAGAAAAAAAACAAACTATAAATTACATATAAACATATTATGGAATATCTTTTCCATTTTTAGATTAACACCTGATTAGGCAGGTGATAGAGCGTTTGAGCGACGAAAGGACGCATTCAAATAATCCTAACTATGTTGTAATGACAACAAGCTAAATTAACATAAAGAGCGAAAACTAACTAATTTTTTTAAAATTAATTATAAGTAAGTGGACTGTATTTTTAATGTTTTATTGATTAGGCAAAGGGCAAACCTTTACGACAGGACGCCTATATATGCCTGTTTTTGTTCGGACATTTACTACTCTAACTACACCGTCACTTCCGGGAAAAATGTCTTCGATTATCCCAAGCGGCCAAATGAATGGTGGACTATTATCTGATTTAAGTAGAACTACAGTGCCTTTCCGAATGGAATCTGTGTCTGTGTTCCATTTTTGACGCGCTTGAAGAGTATTTAGATACTCTATTTTCCATCTTTTCCAAAACGATTGAACTAAATGATCGACATATCGTTTACGATGTAAGAGATTTATTTCCTTAGGGAAAGTGTTTTCAGCGGGTAATGACTTGAGAGGAGTCAGCGTAAGAAAGTGCGCTGGGGTTAAAGCCAAAGGTTCCGAAGGATCGGAACTTAAACAAGAAAGCGGTCTTGAATTTAAAATTGATTCAATTTGCGCAAGTACTGTCGACATTTCTTCAAATGTAAGTAGTTGTTTTCCGACCACCCTATTGAGATGGAGTTTGACACATCGGACGTTACTCTCCCAAATTCCTCCAAAGTGAGGGGCGGACGGTGGATTGAATTTCCAATCTATCTGATTTTCTCGTAATTCTGTCGCGAATTTATTATTAAAGTCCCGAGACTCCAGTAGAGTGTAGACAGAATCGAGATGAGACTTTGCTCCTATGAAATTGGTTCCACAGTCAGAATACATAACCTTTACTGGTCCACGTCGCGATAAAAATCGTTTGAATGCGTTTATAAACGACTCCGTGCTTAGATCGGAGGCTAGTTCAATATGAACTGCCTTAGTAATTAGACATACAAACAAGCATAAGTATGATTTTACACTGCGTACACCTCTTTTCCTCCAAGGTACGATACTTAAAGGACCGGCGTAGTCTACCCCGCAATGGGAAAAGGCTTTGGCCTCATTTACTCGACAGGCGGGTAAGTCTGCCATTAGCGGAAATTGCGATTTTGGATTTGACTTAAAACAAATATTACATAATTGCACACGTTTGCGTACTATGTTACGCGCTGATAAAATCCAATAATTTTGTCGTAAAAGCGATATAAGTAATTGCGGGCCTGTGTGTAGGTATTTACGATGATAATAATCAATCAGAAGATCGACAATGTGACCCCAACTAGGTAAAATAATCGGATGCCGGCTATCGTAGGGCAAGTCTGATCCCAGCCTACCACCTTCTCTTATCAATCCATTCGTATCGATAAAAGCATTTAATTTGCGGAAAGCGGGCGACCATTTTCTACTTCCTAGTGCCTTTTTGATTTCGTCCGAGAAATGCAAATATTGAAAATCTTTGATAATAGCAGTTTCCGCGAATTGCAAATGAAATATTTCAAATTCGGCGGGTAATTTTTTAATAAAGCGAAATATATAAATTACGATTCTAAGTAATTTAGGCCATGAAGAAATGCGCGAAGCGAGCGAACATAATAATGTTTGTTTGGGTAGATTAGCGGAAAACGTCATCACTTTAGTTTTCATTTCGGGCGGATTTTCAACTGTACTTGGATCGAACTTATTTACCGGCCATTCTTCTACCGGTAAGCGTGCAAAGCTAGGACCTTTGAACCAAAGCGGATGGTCAATTAATTGAGCAGGAGAATTTTTTAATGCCATCATGATCTACATTATTCATGGAATCATATATATTTTGCGCGCGTGTAAAATATACTTCGAGTTTTTTCTGAAGACGATCCATTCGTCGCTGAAACAATCTATCGTCCTTTTCCTTATTCATTTTGAAATTAATATATAATGCGATTTACAAAAAGAAATAATAAATGCGTTTTACCTACTAACCGAAAAATGCGGGTAATGAATAAATTTAGAACATGCGGCCGAACGGACCAAAAATGGCGATGCGTGAGCTGGTTCTCGGCAGTAGGTATATAAAATTTTGCAAATGTCACAGCGCAAATGGATGCAAGGAAATGGAGTGAATGGACTGACCTTTTTAGTTGATTTTCTTGTTTTCTCCAAACTTAGCTGAGGCGGCGATAAGGCGGAGCGAGCGGCGAAACTTTCAATCGAACATGCACTTCGATCGCGGTCGAATCGGACACTGACCCCAGGTGGCAAAATCATCAACTCAATAGTTATTAGAACTATAAAGGTGCAAAAGGGACAGGATTCAAGTGGGCGAGAGAAAAGGAGACAGGCATAGGAATTTATTTACGCTGTGACACATTTTCAATCGGCCTAACCAATTATATTAGTTTTATATCACCCGTCGATGGGAGGAGTGCTCTCCCGAAACTATAGTTGTGTTCTTGTAAAATAATAAAATTGTGTATCACTGATAACAAAGTTTTATTTTCATAATAATTTATAAAAATAATAGCCCAAATATTTCGGTGAATTACATAGATGCGTTTTTGAATCATAGTGATGGCGGGCAATCGCTATAGAGTGGGCAATCATTACCGATTTTACCCTGTACCTATTTTTCTTCTTCTTCTTCTTCTTACCAGTCCGTTTCTCTTCATTCCTGGGCACTCTGTATTCTCACTTGTCTCACGAGTTCGACGATGTCGTCAGTTCGTCTCATCTGTGGTCTCCCCAGTTTCCTTTTATTTTTGTGGGGTCTCCAATTTAGTATTCTGGGGGTCCACCTATCAGCTCCTTGTCTCACCACATGACCCGCCCGCTGCTTTTTCTGCGATATTAGTCACCTTTACTTTACCTATAACTTGTAGTATGTGATTATTATGAATTTTGAACTTTTATTATATACCCTATTTGATAAAGTATCTGGAATAGTACATAGGACAAACCATAAAGGATAACCCCACTTAAAATATTCTGATCATATTAAAAAAGATAATATGAACCAGGAGGTTTGATAAAAAATACACGGGACATTTTACGGTGACTGTAAGAGCCGGCTTTTTTTCCTAGATTGTTCATAATTGATCTTTTAATTTTCGGCCATTTTTGACAAATTACGTGTGATCAGCGAATTTCCAAGATTATTCCAGATCAAAAATAATGGACGTCCACGCACACCTCGTGGCTTCTTGCGAAATTTTTTGTTCTCAAAGATGAAGAGAACTATAAAAGGATGACGTTTTGCGACCTTAGAAGAAGTAAAGACCGAATCACTGATGGAACTGAATACCATACCAAAAACGTTTCGATTATTGCAAAAAACGCTGGCACAAGTGTATTATATTCGATGGTGATTAATTTGAAGGGGGCGATAATATTGACGAATAAAAAAATATTTTTATAAATATAAACAAATTCCCTGTATTTAAAAAAAAAACTATGTATACATCACAAGAACACTTGAAAAGAACCAATGTGGACCAAAATGAAAGGGAAAAAAGATGCGGCTCATTACAGTAATAAGAATTAAACCATTTTGAAATATGGGACCTATGTAGGTTTTCCTCATTTTAAACATTTTCAACCATCCGACTAATGAAACTAACGTCGTTGTGATGTTTAACAAGATTGTTATTTGTACCGTGTATTTTTTTCGTCAAAGTTTCGGACAACATTAGTGTCCATCGTCTAAACTGATGTGCGGCGCTCACACACTGATGATGGACACTGAAACGCTCTCAGAAGAATCAATGCATGGCTCATCAAGCCAGAAAAACATAATAAATATTTGAAAAACCGTGAAAACTTACCTATTTTGAAAATACGCCATTTTTTGTATATTGTCATCCATCGGCAAAACAAAACAGAGTCTTTAATTAAGGGGTAAAGACACTCCAGAATTTTAAGCCGCTTGATAATCTTTAAAGTCTACCAGGAAGGATGAAAAAAGGACAATGTTAATTCGAAAAGCCGAATTTATGGTAATGGCATTGCAGATTAAAGGTGAATTAAATAATTCTATTGTTAAATGTTAATTAAAAAATTAAACGTGGTTTTCTCGAAACTTGTTTTTTAAACTGGCTGGACATCTACATTTGCCAAAAAAACACTGGTTCATTTGAAATTTTTAAAATATCTTCTCAGGTGCATTTCTCATCAAACTGTCTACCGAATTTGCGATTGCTTATTAACGTTTTTGTTACAACATAATTTTGTTTTAATTTTATGGTTAAAAATAAAAATTGTTGTTCAAATCTGCACTATTTACAAGAAATGTGTTTTCTAATTTCCGTACGTGGTTCTATAGTTTTCAAAATACATTTATAAAAATCGTGTTTGTTCTATGTTGAAAACTACAGGAGAAATCTGTCAGGCCGGGGAACGCTTTGCATAAAAGATACTCTGCGGTTTAAGACTCTGACGCCATCATTTAAAAAATATATGATATATATTTCACCTACTCCAAACTACGTTTAATAAAGTTTTCCAAGTCGATTTTTTATTGCTTTCATTAACGCTATTTTTTTTTTTTTAATGCGCTTTTTTTAAAGCGCTGTAGTGGCTTCACCCCTTAAAAAACGTTTTAAAAGTCAAAGGGTATATAGTGATGGATAATATTAAGTTGATTTAAATTTTTTCATAAATTCTGAATTTTAAAATGGGTTTGCACTCCCGGGATTTAAAATTTTAAATCGATGTCGCTTTTACTGAACTTTGAATTGAAATAGTTTTGATGACATTTTCCCGATAGATTCACAATTCGATTACATTCCAAAAAGCCTATTATTTCCATACATTAAACGCGTTGTATTTGAATATCTGTCGTTCATTTGTTAAAACGCAAAAAAGTTAGCAGGCATTTTTCGAAATTCATTCCTACATTTACAACTAGACTTTTCTAATATTGTAGAATCATCGTCATCTTCTGGTTCTGCCATTATGGTTGCATCGTCTGCGTAGCATGTCTTTTCTAACGACCTTATCTGTCTTAGTCCCATATCGACAACTTCATTCATTTCTGAAAGCATTTTCTGTATATTTATTTTGATTGTTTAAGAAAAGTTTTTTAGTTTTTGTATTGTTGTAATAAATTTAGTTACAAAGATGGTAAACTTGCTTTGTTTCTTTGTTGTTGTAAATATGTGCTTTTTGGAAAAATGATAATATTATTTGAGCGCCGAACTGAGTTGTAGAATTGAAACTCCTGGAAATATAATTAATTTATATCATACTTTCTTAAATACTTTACGTTATATGATTTATAAATAAAAAATATACGATTTATGTTATTTCATTGTAAATATTTTTTATTGAAAATAACGTCTAAACAGGTGAACTGATTGAAAAAACTGCCAACTTATCTAACTAATGGAATTAAAAACTTGCTAGCTTACCTAACATATTTGAGAACTGAAAAATCTCCGACTTTCGGAAAATTTAACATTAATTTTTTTATAATAATGAAATTACTTCATAGTTTTATTCCACTTTTATTTATAATTCTTTTTTAATTATTCTACCAGTGACCGGGTTTCGTCGTGACCGACATCGTCAGACTGGGAGATAATTATAATCAAAATGCAGTTCCACCAAGAAATGTCAGTAGAAAAACTCAATATATTAATTTTTTGTTGTTTACGACAATTTTTAGTCTTTGTACCTGCAGTTCGATTCTGAATGCTCTCAAGAAGGTAGAGAACGCGTTGCCCTGATTGCAATATATTATATTTTGTGAACAAATATAGAGACCTTTTGTCTATTATCTGGAGCAAATAAGGGGATGATAGTATAATAAACAAAATATATCCTTTTTAATTACCACCGACTTTGTATGAAATGTTCAAAAAATTTTAAGCACTTTTCTAATAAAAAGAGTAAGGAGTTTGACCCGTCTTTTTGTGTATTATTTTTTTCATATGTACGTCTTGAATTTTAGTGTGTAATGTATATGTTATTTTAAATAAATAAATTAAATTGAATTGATAAATTGAACTCTATTATATACAGTGTATGTGAAAAAAATTATGAATTACATGCAGAGTTAAAGGGGATGCAAACACCATTATGTCCAAACATGCTCTGAAAAATTAGGTCGCTAAGATTTAGTGGTATGTTGAAGAATGGATTGGAGAGGGGTATTGTGGTGGAGGGTTGGGAAGGGGAGGAAATAAGCGGTAGAAAATGCCGTTTTAAAGTGATAATTAATATTGCCATTTATATATTCATACTGTAATTAATTGTCTCATCAATTCATTCATTAAATTCTATTTTCCAAGAACTTGGGAATCATTGATTTAAAAAAGTCTTTGTTAGAAACAGCGTTGCGAAGTTAACATGTTTTACCATAGATATTGAATAGAACTTGAGAAATAAAAAAACTTATTTCGTCGTTAGGAAAACATCTTTACGAATAATGGACATTACTTTGTTTCCTTAAGAAGCTTAGGCATCTTCTTTCTTCTGAAAGAATGTTTCAAAGATGGCGTCTGATATGGAGTCCCACGTCAATAGTTATCTCCGATGGGGCTTTATACAAATAAAAAAAGGTTTTATTTTATTTCTCTGGAAAAGTTCGACCTTGAAGAAACACCAGTTCTATGAATATTTTCATATACCTGTTGAATCCTACAAATGATCCAACAAGCTGTTTTTTGTTCAGGTTCAGATTATAATATAACTATAGACAAATTAAAACTATTAAAAATGAATTATCATCGTCTTTTCCGCATGTAATGAAACAGACCCGATGCTTCTTGCATAGTACCCAAACAATGAACTATTTTTAAGTTGTCATTCTAGCTTGTAGAACTAAAATATTTATTACACGCCAGTTTATAAATTACTGTCAAGAAATCAAGACGATAAACATTGTACACAAAATTGCGTTTGGAAACATTCAATACGGTGACATAAATGAAATGTTGACATACACAAATATACCTGATAATAACACTACCACGCAATTAAATAATGTAAAATTCAAGACTGTCAAAAATACTATACAATGGACATAAACACTACAATGACCTACCTGACTTTATTTTAAATTATATTGGAGAGAAAATTAAAATCAATCAAATTGAAAATAAATCTATAGTGTGTAAAATATTACCGTTTCCATTCCAGAGAGAAAATACGGGAATAATTTATGAAGACCGCGTATCCTCTCAAGATACAATTTTTATACCGCCAAATGTTTTAAAAGAGGTATTGTTTCTTCAAATATGATTTAAATTTTTTTTTCTGTAAAAGGAGCATTATGTGAAATTAAAGAATAATGTCGTGCAAACTATATAGTCTAGACGTCTGGGAATTCGATTATCATGTAGACTTATTTGACATTATTTTCCCAACTGTAAAGCTTCATAAACACGTTTATAAAATACAACACACGTAGTGTATAGAATAGTATTTACCTTACTAGATGCGACCAATTCACTTGTTTATAAGTTTTTATTTATTTATCGTTTTTTTTATATTTCAAATTATGTGCCTACGATATATCATATTAAATTCATAAGTTTCTTATATTATATCATATTTCTTCTTCTTTCTGTGCCATAGCCGGTCTCCCCGACGTTGGCGATCACTCTAGAGTAGGCATTTCGGTCCTGTGACAACTGGAACAGCGCCTCGACCCCGCGCACTCCCGTCCAGTTTCCAGCCGCGGATGTTTCTCAGCCAGGACATCTGTAGCCTTCCAACTCCACGCTTTTCCTCGATCTTCCCCATCGTGATCAGCTGTAGAAGCGCATATTTGCTTCCGCGCATGATATGGCCCAGATATGCGAGTTTTCTCTGTTTTGTTGAGGACAGTAGTTCTTTTTCGGCACTGGCTCGTCTCAGCACCTCCACGTTGGTCACTAAATCTGTCCACAGAATTCTCAGCATTTTCCGGTGAAGCAACATTTCAAAAGCCTCTAATCGGCTCATGGAGTTCACCTTGAAAGTCCATGTTTCAACCCCGTAGAGCATTACTGACCACACATAGCACTTGACCATCCTCTGTCTCAGTTTTAATTTAAGACTATTACCGCAGAAAAATAATTAAATGCCATTTAATGCTAATTGTCCTTTCTCTATTCTGCATCTTATTTCCCTATCTGGATCCAGATCAAAAGTGATTTGACTGCCAAAGTATTAAATGTTAGTCACTCGCTCGATTGTTTGGCCATATATTCGCAATACATCATTATTGTGAGGGTTTCGGCAATACCATATATACATACATCAAAAAAATATTATCAAAACCCATAAAAAAAAAAATCTTTGATAGTTATAATGGTTTGACATGTTTAAAGACATTCTATTTCTTTTTTTCCTCAAGTAACATATTGTCCAATGTCGAAAACCTTTTTTTTCCAGTAGCTTTTGTTTTTAGTAGTTTCAATCACAATGGGCACTATTGTCGGTAATAATAGACACGAAAAAAGTCTCTCACCTTGATTGTTTATCATTTTAGCGATTCCAATGGAACAACGCCATATATTTATCGATCGGGTGTTATCTTAATCTATGGAGTTTGGCGCTAATGATTTTCATAAACACATTGCAGCGGAACCTTTTTTATATATGAATAATTATCTTGAATATTAAATAGAAATTTTGTTGCAAGGTTGCGTGTATAGAATGATAGATTTCACTTAAAATTTTTAAGGTTTTATTTTTTTATTTTTTTTATTTTATTTAAATTTTATTGATAAACCCTTACGGGTTACATACATTTAACAAAATGTTTTCACTTTTAAAATTCACATTCTACTGTTAATAATAATATTTTTAACATCTTTTGTAAAGGTTGTCTGAGTCTTTTGTTTAGTTTTGTCTGGTAGTTTATTGTATAATTTCAGTCCATGGTTTATAAGTCTCGATTGTCCTTTTCTCGTTTTAAAAGATTGTATATGATATTTTTCTGATATTCTCGTATTGTGTTCATGTTTACTACAATTTTTTTTCAAGTTTTAATTCTTCGTCTACAATTACATCAGTGGCTAATTTATGAATAAATTTTAAGGATTCTAGTTAAAAGAGTTCAGTTACATTCAAATGTTTAGTTTGTTCAAAAAGTTCTTTGGTTGCTGTTATTATTTTATTATTTTGCTGTCTTTGTTGTCTGTTTATGTCATTTTGATTTCCTGTTCCCCATAGTAGTTTAAATTAAATTAATTTAACAACTGTTATAAATAAAATACAAAAGCGATTAAATGCTGTACAATACTGTAGAATGTAGAACTTAACAAGAATTTAGTTCATTTTAGATTTGAAATTCTTTGGTAAAGTAAAGTGGAAACAAACTAGGGTCAACGGCGGGCACAGAGTATCTGAATTGTTTTCTTGATCCTGGTATCGCGCAGTTTGTGAATCATCAGATATCAGGTGAATTGGTACGCGTTGCGTTTAATGTTGCACCAGGTGAAAGTTGCAGCGAGTGGGTGCGTGCCCACTTAAATTCAGTCCAATAAAAAACTTACCTTACATGAAAATGAAATGTTTTGCAAGCTAGTTGTTATTATACAAACTAGTCTCCTGGGAAGTGTCAAAGGGACAAGGTCGCGTGGACGTCAACCGACAAGATAGAGCGGCACAGTCACTGAGTTATCAGAATCATCACTGACGAATGCCAATAGAAGAGCACAAGACCGTTCCAAATGGAGGGAGACTGTCCACAGACGAGCCATGTCTGGAGTCAGGCGTAATCACCATTCTCAGACATGAGGCACGGATTTAAGAGATGTTAATATATTTATGTACTGTGTTTCGCAGTAAAACGCTTATCTGATCTTCTTGTCATCCAAAAACCTTTTGAAAAATAGTGTAAGAGTTTGTAGTAAATAATTTACCCGTCCTGAAGATGCCTATTTGGACGAAAGCGCTCGTCAGTCAAATTTAACAAAGTAAAACTTGACCAAAGAATTTTCTTGTATTTTTTATCGTTTTTATCGATGTTAACTATGCAGTGCAGTCAAGTTTTAATAAACATCATATTTTAATGTTTATATCGATATTGTGAAGAAATATTATTAATTGTTTATACAAATTGTTTGATGTATAAGGGTTTTAAAATGTATGATGAGATGCCTGAATGTATGAAAATGAAAAGTGTCTGAAAGAATTTAAAAATAAATGTATAAGTTACTGTAAGGAAATGTAAATATATAAAGATGATGAAAATGTACATAATAGTTTATATTAGTTCTAATATAAGCTAACTTAAGAAATAAATAAAAATAAAAAAAAATTAAAAAATATCAGATTGTAAAATACAGTATTTTTTAGGTGCTGTACACTATTGCCAACTCCGTGGGTGCACCCGCTCCCGGTGGGCAGTTCGCCCACTACAAAGAGGACCTCCACTTGTACGCCCAAAGGGCCTTTGAGATGTCCCCAGAACGGCACTACCGTCTGCTGAACGTAGCCGGAGAAGAGAAACCGCCTATCGTGGTCCTCTCGGTTGTGGTTTTAGAGGCTGATGGCCTGGAAGCCAAGGATGCTAATGGTAAGTCAAACATCCACCAACTTGTATTTTGTGAATTCGTCAACACTGATCACTTGATCCGCACCCACTGATATGATATCCCAATTGTAGCGAATTCGAAAATTTTTGTTAAGGTACAGTTATTATTATTATTATTATTTATTTATTAACGGACATTGTCCATGTATACAATTTATAAGGTTTAAATATTACAATAAAAGAGTAGTTTAAAACATTTAAAGAAAAAAGAAAGAAGCATTGACAAACATAAGGGACATCGAGACAAGATCTGGACTATTTATTTAGTGCTCGTTTAAATCGTTGTAAACTTAAACCAAAAAAGTCCAGATCCTGTCTTGAGTTAACAATACGACAAAGGCGGGTCATTGGAGAATTTAGGCCATAGTTTGTTCTATGCTGATCGATGAACAGTACTTCATTGTTTCTCAATCTACGAGTCGGAATATTGAATTTTACTTGTCCCAGTAATGATGGAACATCGATTATACCATTTAGTATGCCGAACATATATATGGATTCAATATTAGTTCTACGTTTTTGTAGACTAGAAATATTTAACATTGACTCTATTTCAGCATAAGAATAATTATCTCTATCTAGTCCAAGCATCCACGCTATTTTTCGAAGCAAGCGATGTTGGACTGATTCAATGTGATTTATGCGATTGACATAGAATGGAGACCAGACCACTGAGGCATATTCAAGAAGAGGGCGAACAGTTGAGCAATAAAGAGTTTTGATTGTACGGACATTAGTAAAATCAGAGGATATTCTGTTAATGAAGCCAAGTAATTTCAGTGATTTATTTACTGTATTATCTATATGCTCGTTGTATGTCAGTTTATAGTCCAAAACAACTCCTAAATCTCTGATGGACTTGACTACATCAATTTTGGAGTTTTTTAATAGGTACTCGAAGGAAATTGGTTGTTTTGTTCTATGAAATGACATTATTTTGCATTTTTTAATATTTAGTTCTAATTTATTGACTTTACACCATCGGTTAAAAGAGTAAATGTCTGATTGAAGAAGAAAGCAGTCTTGTAAAGTTTGAATTATTTTGAGAATTTTGTTGTCGTCCGCGAAGAGCCAAAAACGAGAGTAAGAGAATGATTTAGCAACATCATTAATAAACAAATTGAAAAGCAGGGGTGCCAAATGAGCACCCACAGTTATCAGTATTACAAATCCTGAGACAAATAAATATTACATTAAAGAAAACCTTAAAGCCATCCACTCACAGCTGTTATAGAAGCCGGGAAAGGACCTGTGAGCTGCGCATAAAGGAAGTTTTAAAGTGATATTTTTCTTCCTGAGAAATACAAACTCTAAACAGGTTGCCCACCACATATTGCACACCGCATCTGAGGATATAAGTCTCCTTGGCGATGCTCACATACTCGTAAAAGATGCTCGTTGCCAAACGAAAAAAGCTGCCCGAAAGAGCTCTCTATAATCTGGTAGCCTTAGCATGTAGTACTGAAAGAAGGTAATCCAGAAGTACATAATACGCATTTTATTGAATTGAGAGAAGAGGGAAGTGAATTTTTCCCTGACTGAGATTAAATTGATTGGACATGATCAATTCGCCGAAATGATAAAAAAAACTTTTTAAAAGCCTAGAAATTCTTTTTGGAAGCCACCAGATCTGTTTATCCAAACAGGGCCATGGATAGTGATGAGAAGTAATCATAGATAGAAAAAAAGGGACAAGACCACATAATATTTTCAGCTGATTGATTAGGATATCCGCTGCAGCACGAAAAAGAATCAACAATATTGAAAACAAATCAATTGTCATTAAATTTACCATGACCTGATAAAAACTGCGTAGTCTAGTGATCGGAAATAACTTAAACAAAATCAATACAGATAAAAGGGGGGGAAAAGGATGAATGGAACGGCCAAAACGTCGTCTCAACTCCACGGATCCCCTCAATGTTTCTGTTGTCTCCTCGAAACGACTAAAGACTATGATATAGTAAAACAGATGAAGAATTCAAAACAAGTATTAAAGTATACAGTAGAACTACCTCTAGAATTAGTCACATCCATCTTTCTAGAAATCCAGTGGCTTTTTTCTATAACTGATTCGTTTCGAAAATTCATTCATATCGCATGAGAGGGAATGAGAACGAAAGAATATTTGATTGCGTTAAAGTTAAATTGTGACAGAATAAGCCTGCAGAACCTCAGGCAAGGTAGACAAACGCGCTATCCACTGCACTACGAGACTCGAGTTCCCTTTTCAGAATTTTTAGCAGAGAATTCAATTTTACTTTCAAATAGGTTGGACCTAAGAGTAATAATGCGTCAAGCTATAGAGGAGCCCAAAAGTAGGAAAACCATTCTTTGACTGTTGGGTATTAAGTTATCTACAGTTCACAGCAAAACAATGGGCCGTACTCAGGTCGAGAATTGCCAAATGGATACTTATTTGCATTGTAAATACTTTTAGATATGTACCTGTATATTTATTATTGCAGGGTTATTCTAATTTATTTTTTTTTATAATTCACCTTTATCTATTTTATAAAACTAAAAATATATGTGTGTGCGTTTACTTTTTTGTTTATTTATTCATTTTATTCACAATATACTTATGTTACATTTATTGAGACATAAATCCCAACTCCATGGAACCAAAGTCCTGTGTTGAGTTTGTTTGTTTGTCCGTTACATCTCCGAAATGGCGAGTCGTAGCGGCCTCAAATTTGGACACGTGATTTGAGATGCGATTTCAAGGTAAACATTGCTATTTTCGATCAAAATTTAAATCGACCTCTACTCGATAAAAACTCAAACTGTATATGGATGCCTAGTGCGGCCCCAACATATTGCCCGTAATCAACTGTCATTATCACCAGTAAACATACTTTAATTCACAAATGTATCCCCTAAATTGAGAAAAAACAGTATCTGAAGTAAATATATTGATAAAAGGAAAGTTTTTAAGCAACATAATACCCGTGTCGAGACAATAAATGCTAAAAATCAATGTAAATCATGAGAAAATATTCGAAATCAATTACCTGTGAAAACTAACTCCTTTAACACCTTTGACGCTTCTACTGCTGCAACCAAACATACTGCAATTCACCATAGTCGATTTTTATGTATTTATTTTTTACATATTTATTACACCACTTTACAATGAATTTATACAACAAATTAATTAAGTAGTTAAAGTAAACATATATACATAAGTTTTTTTGCTTGCGGTTTATCTAGACTGCCTAAGGGATAACTTCCCTGTTCTAAGGCAGTAAATTATGTATTTTACAATAATAATTAATAATAATTACAATTTTATTATTATGTGCGCTTTTTCAGTCTCAAAGTAAATAATAAATATACAATGAAAACATTAATAATACCAAAATCTCTATATCCTAAGTCAGGGGGGCTTATTTTTACAGGGCTTATGACCTGTCATTGGCTTGTTTAAGTGGCCACTTTACACACTGTGTAGCATTCACCGTTCTGCCCATGTTTGAACACTCACATTTCCTCAACTCTTCCATCTGTTGACTTTTGTGAAGTAAAAGAACTGAAACCTTTATCACGTAAGTGAGATTCATCTGGCCTAACCAAATCACCATTTACAACAACACTCAACGAAGTGATGACAAGAAAAAAAAATTCTGACATTAGCCCTATTAGATCCAAGTCACGTTTTTATAGATAAACATACGATTAAGGTATTTTCCTGTATTATTTTTACTGGCGTCATAATAAAAAATTAAAACTTTCATTTAGATAAATTAATTTCATTAGAGAGTGCAATAACTTTTTTGTTTTAAATGAAAAATTGCTACGACGCAGTCTGTTTTATTAAGCTATGCCTGTTAATGATCTAAATGTTCGTTGCTCCTCATAAATTAAAACGAGTTTGAAATAACATACTTTTTATTCGATTTGCTGCGCGCAAAATTAACGTTTTTTCCATCGCCTCCATCGAATCCCGTTTATTTGTTTTTAAGCGTCGAACCGTTCTCCCTCCAAAATTCGTTTTTAAATTTGCATTATTTGATAAATGTTGCCAGGTCGGGTCGCTGGTGATTTTCTGTGCTTGAAAAACTCCAGCAGTACCTGCGTAAAGTACTTATTTACATAAATTGAAAACTCGCAAATGTACCCGCGAACTCGGATTTGAATAATATTCAGGTAACGAGGCTGTAAAAATTATAATGACGGTACATCAAGGAATTTACTTTCTTGGTTTTTGGTTTTAAAACAAAATGTAAAGTCGTCTAAACTTTAATTTACTTTCAGTACTTTACAAAAAGTAAAACTTTGCGTTTTGTACCATTTTTTAAAAATAGTTGTAAAAGCTAGATTTTTTCATAAGTCACATTTTAAACGTATAATTCTGCGGCATTTAGAAAAAGAGGTATATGACACTAAAATTTTTGAAAATGTGTTCAGTATGCAGTTTCGATCCTTCAGATCGGAAGGTTGGGTTAATAGATACAAGTTAAGAAAAAATAAAATATTTCAATGTTAAAATTAGGGTCCGTCGGTTACAGGGGATCTTTTTTTTTAAACCTCCTTAGGTCTGAGGTTTATCATTAAATTTTGATCTCGCTGATAAAATCAGAAGAAGTATTTATAGCTTTCAAAGCAATGATTTCGGTTAACCATTTAATAGGTTATTTTGTGGGATACTATTTATTTTATTAGTTAAAAGTAATCTATCCAATGTGAACAACAGTGGATCAATTTTGTTACAGCGGATCACACTGCAATGCACGGAATTATGCAATAAAAAAATAATTAATTTTGTTAATTGAAAAATTAGCAGTTTATTTATGTTCAAAGCATTAACTTTGCTGTCAAACATTTTAATAAATGTTAGTAAATATTAGTATTTAACCACTTACTAACTTTTGATGTCTACTGGTTTCGAGACATACCCGTCTCTTCGTCAGGACACTCACTACACCAACATGAAAATACTAAAATACACTTTCACCTTTAACATCACCGTAGTATACGTAGTATTTAAGAAAAAATACATAAATTACACTATTTTATTTAAAATCAACCACTCACGTAACAACCTCTAAACCCCTCTCCTTCCTAACCCCCACCCCCACACATTCTGCGACATGTCGTTAAATATAACAACCTAATTTTAGTGCATGTTCGGACATGGTAGCATGTTGGTGTAGTGAGTGTCCTGGCAAAGAGACAGATACGTCTCGAAACCAGAAGAATTAAAAAGTCGGTAAGTGGTGTAATACTAATATTTACTAACACTAAACAAACTGTTTGTTATGTGTAAGTTGTATAAATTTTTATTTCTACCAGGTTAAGAAAACAAATACATATTTTCTGTTTCGAGTTTATTTGAGATGTTATGGGAGCGCAGTATGAACATGAAAAAACAGGGATGAAATTAGGTTGAATGCTGTCGAAATCCGATCTCTCAGGCGAATGTGTTGTAAAACTATGTACGACAGACGCACGAATGTCGAGATCTGTACATGAGACAAGCATTATCGACAAAATCAAGAAAGGAGCTCTGCGTTGGTTCGGACATGTAGAGCGAATAAACAGCGAAAGAACGGCTAAGCATATTGGATGGATGCAGAAATAGAGGAAGACCGAGAAAGACATGGCATGACCAAATCCAACAAATACTTGAAGACAGACATGTCAAAAGTCGGAATAATCTGCGCGCGTGCATTATAAGATGTATGAATGTAGAGGAAGCGAGATCTGTATGCAAAGACATAGTTATATGGCGTTCTATCCTCTCTGCCTACTTTTGTTTGCTTTTTGATTGAGTTTATTTTGAGTAAAGGTTGCTATAATGGACTTCCCTTTCCGTTTTGGTGGCCTACCCTCTTTTCTTGGACCTGTCATTGGTAACCCACGAAACTTGAAAGTACTCAAAACTTTTTGTTTGTATGAAGAAAAACAATCCACTGTAAACGAATATGATTAATTATAAATAAACTTATCAATAAAACTTCTTGGTTTAGTTTTACTTTTTAAAAACTCCCAAAAATGAACGGTTTAGAAAACTAGTTTTTTTTTTTTTTTGTTTCTGTCCCCTGTTAAATCTCCAAAATATGTTAAGAATAGTATTAAAACTGTTAATGTTGTAAACAATTCACCAGTCTTGAAGATGCCTACTTAGGCGAAAGCGCTCGTTGGTCATAATAATAAAAAGTAAAACTTAACCAAGAAGTTTCATATCCATTAAACTTTATTAATTTTATCATAATCATTAACTATGGAGTTTTATCAAGAAATATCAACAAAAATCATCAATATTAGATCCACTGTAACCCAACAAAAAAATATTTTCTGTAACCAGATAACGTATTTCATAAATGTAAAGATATAAGAAAAATAGCAAGCTCGTCTCCTAACCAACTAAAATAGTATAATTAAATATTAAACAGTCACTAATGAAAAATAGTTTTGTCTTAACGTATTGACCAAATCATCGCAGCGTGTCTTTTAGGTACGATGTAGTGTAGGCGTCTTGTGTGGCAGACGGAAAGTCTAAACAAAAGTGCGTGTGTTGGCGGGCAATATGTATGAAGCTATTGCAAACAATTTACTGTTACCCATGATCCATTATTGCCAATACTTCCCTGCGTGTGACTTGAATTTAAACTGCCTTTAACAACACGGAACGAGCAATTAGGGGAATAAACGCAATATGAGTTGTACGGAAATAACTATTTTATTTTATTCTTAAAGTTACGCATTTAAAGAATATTCTAAGGTTAAAGAATTAAATCCGTAAGAATCTTAAAATGGCTCCCCTGAACAATCAGGTAATAGTGACTTGTACCACTTTATCTACAAAAATGCTACATAATTTTTCCCCTGGTGCTAAACTTAGCTTTCAAAGTTTCTAGCTTTAAAGATAATAAGTTTTTTAATTTTTCTGATTCTTCACGTAACGTTTTTCGTTAAATTAATAAAATTGTGAATCAACTTTGTCTTCCTACTACTTCAACCATCACCACATTTCCCCGTAGAGATAGGCAGAGAGGATGGACCGCCACTCACTTCTATGCTGATATACATTCCTTTCATTTTCCACGTCATACATCTTATCATACATGCTCTTAGGTTGTGTCTGCTTTTGATATGACCAGATTTGAGATTTTTGTTTATCTGATTATGCCACGTCTTTCTTATTCATCCTCGTCATACGTTACCGTTCATTCTCGCTATATGTATTTATTTTATCATTCTTTCGTCATCCATTCATCTTTCTCTCCCTTTATCCTTCTAAAGTGAACTCTTTTGTTTGAATGAAACATTTGGTTTGACTTACCGCAGTTTTGTTGTAAGGTTGCGTAAAATTAAATGAAAGATTAACTTACATTGTTTTGAGGTTTTAATAGATAATAGATAAATAAAAGTTTACACAAAAAGAGATTAAATTAAGTACAACACTGAATGAATTAACTATGACACGAAAAATGAAAAAAATGTGAAAGGATGAAGGGAAGGGCTTGAGTTTAATGGGTTTTGGGTGACCTTCGTCTCCTCCCTCTTTTGTCAACTATTTCTCCCACAACGTCATATATTTTCATAAACTAATCAGTGCATGTAAGAGTTGCCTACTAAACGCGTGTGGTTTACAGCTATGGTGAAGGTGTATTGTGGGTTTTGCATGTTAGTTTAGTTGGTGTCCTGATAAAGAGAGGGATACGTCTCGAAACCGGTAACATAGAAAAGTCGGTAAGGGGTTTTATATAAATAAACTTTATTTTACTAACAGATAAAATTGAAGATAAATGTTTATTCCCCATTGTAATATGGGCCCTGGGCCCCGATTGCAATGGAAAATTAACATATGTAGTTATCTTTGACTGTCTATAAAGAAAAATCTATATATAAATACGAAAATGAGTATATTTGCCTGAACATTTAAAGTATCTTCATCGGTTACCTATAATCGAACATGATTAGATAAAAAAAAATTATGCAAATTCTGGTTTTCATATGGAAAACTTAATTTTATTTTGTAGATAAAATTTAAGATAAATGTTAACTTTCTTAAAGCTTGATTTTATTAATTATATTTATTATTAACAACAAACAAGCACTTGAAAACATTAAGGTTCTTACTTCGCAACGTCAAGGACTTTAATTAGCTTAAACTGATAAAATAAATGTTTTTCTTTTTTTTTTCATTTCCATTTTTTTTTTGCACAACAACAGGCCAGGAGACCCAATTACAGTTGTGAATTGCATCACAGTTCACCCAGGCTTGAGAAAAATCACATTTTTAATTTTTTGTGTTCTTACCGGGAATCGAACACGGAACCTTCCGTCTGTGAGTCAAGCGTCTTGACCGCTACACCACGGAGGCCGTTTTGTACGTAGCACTAGTTTGTAGTCAATAAGAATATCGTTCCTCTGTGTGGTTTCCTCAGTAGAAATTACACATTTAAAACATAGAAAGAATTCAAAGAATGTTTTTGATACTTGTTAATTTTAAATAGAATATTCCCTCAGAAATCATAAATAATTATCAATTTCAATTTAATATTTTAGGGGCCGGTTTTATAAATATTTATTTTTTATTTATATCCCTACAGAGATGAGGTAGAATTTTTTCAAATTCAGGATTATGGATATTCGAGCGTTTACAGGGCTTATGACCTGTCATTGGCTGGGTTAAGTGGCCACTTTAAGTACTACAACATTCCCCATTCCGCTTATTAGCGAATATCCACACCAGGTAACATTTTTGATTTTTGTATTTATGTTACAATTTTGAGAAACCATCCACAAGCGAGTTGGAAAAATATATACCTACTCCCCCTTGGGAGAAAAT
The DNA here is from genome assembly GCF_059751315.1 of Micrasema longulum. NCBI lineage: Eukaryota > Metazoa > Arthropoda > Insecta > Trichoptera > Brachycentridae > Micrasema > Micrasema longulum. The sequence goes on from NW_028277527.1 coordinate 713,701, forward strand.
CCAGATTTGTACAAGTACACGTACCAAAAATAATGTTGTGTAAATATTTGGTAGTAATATTTGGTATACTGGCCGAGTATAGCGTTTTATAAAAATGTTCGAAGTGTAACCAGTCGGTTAATCGGGTTGTGGTCCTGTGGTCCTGTGGCTAGTGTTTCGGACTCACAGATCAAAGGTCCGTGGTTCGAATCTTATTCAATCCCAACTTGATTCCCATTGTCTAATAGTAAATTATCATTGAAAATAGCTCTTAAAATGAAAGATTTGCGTAAATCATGAAAACGCAAATATTTTAGAAAAAAATCAATTATGAATATAAATAATAAAATAGAAAAAAACAAATTAAAATAATGTTTGAAGAGGAACTATCCGATTTCGGCCGGTAAAATGAATTACGACCCATTGTCCTCAGCGCCGCTGCCGTGTGACACTGGCAGATGTTTTGACACATTGTTATTGTTTGATCCGTTTCTTTTGTTCTCCATTTAATTCATTTGCAATGTGCGACTATTTATTATAAATTCATTACTATTCTCAAATTATTATACCCCGCGTTGTATTAGGCATAGGTAATACACGTAGAGTATTGTAATATGTTAATATTAGCGGCTTCCTAGGAAGTTGAATCCAGTCCTTGCCTACAAAGATTTGGACAAACTCGAAATATTGTTCATATTTATTACATTTTAAAAACGTATTCCTACCAGTGCAGCCCTGTAAGTAAGAAGAGCTTTGCAATTGCGCTGCTAAGCGTTATTTGACGTTAACAAAAAATAATAACTATGTTTGAATATCAATTGTTTTAAGCTTTGTTATTCACTCATGAACAAATACTTACCAATGAAAAGTTACTTAATTATTTTTACAATGTTTATTAAAAAAAAAAATTAATGCTTTTATGACACAAGCAGGCACGGTTTCGATTTTAAACGTTACGCCTGGCTGGCGGTCGAAGAACGACTAAATACGCGACGGGCATGACTGAGCGTTCGGGCATGAGCGTCATTACATTTTAGGGCTCGGGACATGTCTAAATTACTACTCAAATTTTAATTATGATCAAAATACTTACCACCAACCAACAGCAAATTAAATATAATCCATATATGTATATAAAGTATAGTATGAATATAAATATGCGAGTATACTCGTATATTTATATATGTGTGTATGTATGGTCATGAATGCCCCGACTCAACACCGATTTTCTAGCGAGACAGAGCAAGTTCGAAGGCATGAGTTGTTCCTGATTGTGTCACTATAAACTGTGTTTCTGTCCCGTATAAATGTATGTGAAATGTTAGAAAAATAAAATAAATAAATTTTCCGTATAAATATCTTTATACATATAATTCCTCTGTACGTGTGATGTCACCGTACTCCTCCTAAACGGCTAAACCGATTTACGTGCGGTTTTCAGAGAGATATAGATCTCTGCGCTGTGCGTGTTTGTAGATACTACAATCTTTAATCTAATATTTAAAAAAGAAGTTAGGAGCATAAATGTTTTATTCATCGATCTATCAGAGTTGCGTTTGAGGAGAATGCATTTGAAAAAAAATGGAAAGATGTTGTTTTTTTGTGGAAGTCTGTTTTTGGATGTTTACAAACATCATTTGGTTTTTGTGGATCTCAATCAGATTCTTTCCTTAAATTCCTTATTATTTCTACATATTTATTTCTTTTTATTGGATTTTTGGTAACACTAAAATAATATTAATTTCAATACATTTTTAAAAATCGTATTTCTACGTACACCCCTTTGTTGGTGAGACGACCGGAGTTTGACGTTTGCAAAAAGAATGCCATATTTGAAAAAATATTTATTTTATGTTTTGGAACTCAACCATAAACAAGTACCTACTTAAATTTAGTATTTGAATATTAACTAAGGTACCTACTTATAAAAAAAAAGTATTTTTCCAAGGCAAGCCAACGTTTGGGCAGGACAACGTCTGTCGGGTCAGCTAGTATATATATATAAATATAAATAAATAAATGTAAAACGGACTCTGTCTCTATACACGAGTTTTCACTCCATTAGAGAGGTAGAAACTTTATTATTAATTATGCATAAAAAACCATTTGTATTTACTTATTTTGGGAACATTTTTTTCCAATAAATATATAAATAAAAAAACGTTAAGAAAATCGATTGATAAAATATTCAACTATAAGTTATCGAATAATTTTCTTTCACAGATTCGATACATTTTCCAATTTGTATCGAATACTTACATACATTTATGGAGTACGATATCTTGTGTCATATATGTTCTCCCTGTTGACATCCGTTGACACATTATTGACAGAATATTAAAAATATATCTCGCCTTAACTTGTCACATACATGTATGACTTTCAATTGTAATATGGAGTATTGATATTCAAAATGTTTACAAATCTATGAAATTAGTCATTTATGACCTTTAGTAGAAAAATATAGAAATACCGAATAAGTTTCGTTTATAAGTAGAGAAATAAGATAAACATCATCATTATTGTACATAGAGCACATAGAGCACCAATGGAATATAAATGTACTTTAAATAAAGGGTTTAAATTTAAGGTTTTAGACATAAAATTGCTATTTAAAAAGAATTTTTTGCTTCAAATACATAAAGATAAAATAAATAGTAGTATTTCTAGGTCTCAAAACGTAAGTACGCGACCTAGAACAGGTGGTAATATCTTAATTCCTAAATTAAAAACAAGTACTGCACAACATCATTGAACTTACAGAGGAATATTTTTCTTTAATGAAATTAACAAAGATAATAAAAAGTACAGTTAGGAATACAGTATATTTAAGAAAGAAGTAAAAAATTACATCTGTAATTCTTCTTTATGTAACACTGATTAAAAACATCGTTTATATCTTTTTTGTAATTTATTTATGTTATTCTAAAAATATTAATGATTAAAATAAAATAATCTATTGTTAGACGTCACTCTCCATTATGTACACAAGAATTGTTTATTTCTTTTACGTAATGGGAAACGTTAATGTAAATTAATGTATTTGATTAATATAAAAAATTGTATTTAGTTGTAATATTGTATTTTTATTTGTTATTAATAAAAAATAAAGCATGTGATCCTGGCACCATCAAAACCAATATTTCACGTCTATTCTGCTAGGAATTGAATATAAGAATAATAAAATAAACATATAAGAATGAAAGCAGAGAAGTAAAATTAGTATCAAAAAACATATTGACATATTAATATAAATTGACGTATAATAAACAAATAAATTTAGAGAATAATATTTAAAACTATCTGTATAAAAGTATTAACTGATATTAAAACGGAGGCTTATGACTTGTCATTGGCTGGTTTAAGAAGCCGTTTGATAAACTGTGCAACATTCACCATCCTGCCTATGCTGTTTTTTTTATTAATCAATACTTTTCATAGGTGATACATTTTTTAAATCTATACAAATGTACTTTTATACATCTAGTAAATGTTATAACTGTAACTCTTCAAAAAAAGAGACTAATTCTTGTGCTTGGAGAGTGACTTACACTGTTATAGTTATTTATTTATTAGAATTTATACAATTTTGAATATACGTAAATGAAAAAAAAACTTATAGGATATAAAAGGAAAAACAGAAAATAATAATACGTTCTTACTTATCAAAATTGATTGCAATTTTTACACTTACTCAGAAAATTTCTTTAAATTTACTTTGAATTTATTTATTGATATATTAGTTTTAAAGGTTTTTAGTTCATTGGAAAGATTATTGTAATTTTTGACACCTTTGAAGACAAAGCTAGTTTGGCCATGATTTGTGTGAAATTAAGGGATTTTAGTATTGTTTTTGGTATCTGAGTGACTTATTCATCTAAATTTTATTATTTTTTATAAATTTTTATAATGGAATTTATTTTATAAATAGTGACTACTTGTGAACTTTAAATAATTTATGTAGAATTTCCATATTGAATGTTGAGAGTTTTTTCAAATTACTTTATTTATTTGTCTTTGTACTATTTTAAGAGGGTTTAATATATTTGCATATGCACCACCCCATCCAACAATACCATATTGTAACAAATATTGTACAATTGTGTATTGTGTAATAAGCTATTTTAAAATTATTGATTTTTTAAATATAACTTAGCCTAATAAATATGTATGTACATTTTCTTGAGAATAGATAATTTTTCTAGAATAAACAAATATTTTAGAATAGACACATTTTTGAGAACAAAGAGAATGAACAAATCTATGGAAATGATCAAATCTCGGAGAATGAACAAATATTTTAGAATAGATACATTTTCGGGAAAAAACAAATCCTTGAGAATTAACAAATCTATGATAATAAGCAAATCTATGAGAATGAAGAAATCTTGAAAATTAACTAATTTCTTTTTTTTTAACGAATAGAAGATCTACATTTATGTACATGGTAGTGTAGTTTCTTAGACGTTTTTTTAACTACATTTATTTACATTTTTATGTTTGAGTGTGTAATTTTCGGTTTTGATAATATTCAATAAATTTGTTTATTACGCTTTCCCATTAATAATTACAGTTTCCTCATTATTTCTGGATCCATTAGGTTGACAGCTGACAAATAATATGACTGACAGATTAAAAAGTTGCTGTTTCAAATATTACTTTATTCAAAATTGATTGTAAAAGAGAATAATAATTATTGGGCGATATAGTCGCCAGACTATTTAAATACGCTAAGTAAATAGTTTTAATTTTAGTGGGTTTCGTTCATTCGACTTTTTGTAGGATGCATAATATAATAAAATGAGATTGCTTATTAAGGATAATTATTTAAATATCTATTTTAATTGTTGAAGCTTACGGAGCTTACGGTTTGAGCTTATGGAAATTAAATTACTGGAATAGCAATTCGCTAAATTTTAACACACAAAAATGACCCTGATTTAGCGTTGAATAATTTAATTTTTACTACAACAAACATAAAATAAAATCAAGAGCATCAAATAATTTAACTTGCAAACAACCTAGGACCAACAGAAAAGAAACAGTTTTTTGTATACAGCAATTAATTTTTACAATTCAGTTTCTAATGATCTAAAAAATATACAAAACATGTACTTACTTAAAAAACACCTAAATAAAACAATTCGTACAGCCCGTGTGACGAGTGATATGTGATGTAATTTTATTGAATTTTTATTTAAACTATTATGTTAATATATATAATATCCCCTCATACCAACACTTTTGCTGATTGAGAATATTTTCGTACTAATAAAATATCTAATAAAATGTAATATGGAAAGTTGAAAAACCTTGTATTTTGTCATAAATAAATAAATGAATAAAATAAATAAATACCATTATAATTATAAAATAATGAGGCTTAAATTCCTGTGCAAGAGTATAAAGGTAGATGTAATCATTCAATTCCAGGGTATTGATATTATAGATTTTACACACCTATAGTATAGTTATTTAGTCTTTTTTATGACAGTTGATATGATCAGTTGAGGAATTAATTAAAAGTGAGATTAGGTAGGAAAAAAAGATTTTTAGAAGAAAATTTTATTCATCGGTTCAATAACTTTAAACGCTTATCACACGCATTATGTTCTAACAACAATTTAAAAAAATATATTTTCAACTAAAAATCAAAAAACAGATCTTTTAGAAATAGATAAATTATTGTTATAGTAAATTTATTGGCGAAACCGCCATTTTTTTTTAAATGTGAGTTAATAACCACTGTCACCATCTTTCTAGCATAACACAGCCTCCCCTTATTCGCAAATCTCATTAAAGATACAAATTATTATTTTCATTGACATAAAAATAAACTTTTTAATTATGTTACATGCTGTAAGAACATATTCATTAAGAATTTTAGTTCAAAAGATACCTAACGATGAAATGATATTATATATCAATAATGTTATCTTAATGCCATCTCCTGAGAATCGATCAGATCAATTTAACTCATAATCAAGTTGGAGGAGAAACACAACATATTTATGAGTAACTAGCGACTGCTGCTTAGCAAAACAAATTTAAAATTCTCATTTACTTCCCCTAAAGAGATACGATGACGCTCAAAGTTTCTGAATCAGTTTGAATTATTAACCAATGGAAAAAGTAGACGCCGATATTAACTTTGATGCTTTCGAAAAGACGTCGAAAATCTTTTAAAAGGATTAAAATTTCCACCCTGATACACTCTTTTCAAATTAATAACGATAAATAAATTACTTAGCAATGTTTTTTCATGAAGTACTCTTGGAAGGAAGAGACATTAAGTTTACGGTCGGTTAGAAAATATTACCTCTTAGCGAGACCATAACTCTCACAAACTAGATCCAGAAATTTTAATGTATTTTACAGTAATTTATTTAATAGTTTTCATTTCCTCGTCTTGGTACGGTCTCAGTTATAGTTAACTGATAATGCAGTTGGATTATTTTGTCTTACTTATATTAAAAAATTACATCGTGAAAATTCAAACAAAACTTATTTTTACATAAAAGAAAATGATCGATTTATGTATCTGTAATTGAAAAGTGGCAGTTAAAATGGTTTTTTGAGTGTTAAAAAACAAATTATGATAACTTATCTCCAGCTTTTATACTGTGATTAAAAACAATAGGTGCAGTGTAATTTAAGAGCAAAAATAATTCATCTTTTAAAGATTTTGATTACAATCTGTCAAAATTTAGTGATAATCAGTAAGTTTTATGTTACCTAAAACTGTTTTCGTGCACATAATAACAATCCGAATCTTAAGTTGTTTTGAAATATGAACATTGAACTTTTTTTGGGCTTTAAAATACGATTTACTAGTTACGTGAACCAGCTTTGAGAAACTAATGATTTCACAAGAAAAAGAGCGGGGGATGTTAAAAATCTTAATCTCTACAAAATTTAGTGGCGTCAAAATAACACGAAAATGAAAATAAATGGTTTTGATTTTGCGAAATAATAAGTAGTACCTACTGTAATATTTTTATAACACTTATCTTAGTTAGGAATTTAATTCCACTTGATCGATGAATATTCATCTCATTCTTCCAAAAACTCATCGCGACCTAGAGTATGCCGATGATGCGGTTATAATTGACGATTCAGTCAGGGGTCTTCAGGCCACTGTAGATAGCCTAAATAGGTACCCCGCATGCTTGAGTTTTAAAAATCACTATGGCAAAATTCCATGTTGTGTGTAACACTTCATGATTTGATGCCCAAAATCCCCTGACTCTGTCGAACCAAATCATCGCAAGAGTCGAGAATTTCAAACACCTAGGAGTATAATGTTACGGAAAATGGCAGCTTTCAAAAAGAACTGGGAGTTCGGCTAGGAATAGCAGGCGCCAAGTTCAACAGTATAAAGGCTGTCTAGAGATCGGATATTTACTCAGTGAAAACCAAATGCCACCTATATAATGCCTGCATAACACCTATTCTCCTCTACGGGTGCGAATCGTGGAACCTCACTAGAGCCTAAAGTAGCAAAATTTTGAGTTTTGAGAATAGGTATCTCAGAAGAATCTTGGGTGTGCGGAGGTTTGACTTTGTGTGGAATGAAGTAACAAGAGAAAGAATGCAGCAAACTTAGGTGACAACTGTTATCAAGCGGAGGCGATACGGTTGGCTTGGCCGTGTACAGCTGATGTCTCCTGAGAGCCTTAACCCCGCTTCGCTTGCCTACTTTACAAGGCATCAGGTTCTCGACGTCCTGGACGTCGGCAGTTCGTGCTAGAACGACGGGACGCGAACCTGACTTGGGAGGATGCACAAGAGCTGGAAGCTGACAGAGATGCCTGGAGGATCTTCTTGGACGCCATATGCTCCAACTAAGGAGCGGACATGGAATGATGACGATGAATCTTGGTTAAATTTATTCCGCTGAAAATTTTACCGACGTAAAATTAAATTATTTTGACCAATTTAAAAATTTCAAGTTTCTTTAAACACAATGTTTCAAATTTAAGAAATAATAAAGATGTGGACTTTTTTTGTGTTTTCGGCGTTATTACACATGCTGAAAGTATGTAGTACCATGGAATAAACTCTCTTAAAAATCGAAGAATAATATTTATTTATTTATTTAATCCAATATAAAACACTAATACATAGTTTACAAATGAAAATGTTTATACAAGAACATTCAATATGATTTAATTTTTTGTTTATGGATGTAGCCACTCCACTGGCCTACAGGCACGTTCCGGAGTGTCAGTGTATTATTTATTTTATACATAATTGTACGTACTTTCACATCAATTGTTGTGTAAAAGTTCAAAAGAAATCAAAAGAATTCAAACATAGCTTCATCAATAAAACGACAAAGGATTTTCAAGAAACTAAAATTATATTTTTACCTAAAAAACATATTCCTCAGCTTCCTGCCTAGTCTTTTTACCAATCCATTTATGGACTTGAGGTTAGACCAGTTATTTTTATTCAAATTAATAAATAATAAAATTGATTCTTCTAACCATCTTAAAAGACTTTCATTCCATGTGCCATCTAGACCGACAAGACAAAATCTTCTGTTTTATACAGAAAACGCGTCAACAAACTATTTGAAACAATCTAAAATACCTAGAATATGCCACCAATATAACAATATATTTACCGAGGCTGATATTTTTTGTGATTAAATTGTATTTAAATTTAGGTCGAAAATCATGGAAATTTTGTAAGAAACAGATATTTATTTTTACATATTTTTTCATTTCGTTTCTTTTACATTTGTTAAATTTAACATAATTTAAATTATTGTATTAAGTGTAAACCATTTTTTTTGGTATGTGCATGAGTGTCCTACACTAATTTACAAAAGAATTTTCAATATTTGTGTACAAACTGTTTGTTTCCCCAATAAAATAAATAAATTACCATGACATTTTCTCCTTCAGCAGGAAAAATCGTGTCAAAAAGTATTCTTGATTAATCAATTCGATCAGACGAAGAAAGATATCACGGTTTAGTGTGAACTTTGCAAACGCAGTACTTAAGCACGCTCAAATTAAAATAATTGCGTCGCAAACAGAACACAAATAATGATCCAACTTTCAAACGTAATTACTCACTGAGAGATAAGCGAAATACAAAAACAAGGAATAAGACTTTCCATACATTTGCGTGACTGTCTATATTACTGAAAATGAATATTTTAGCTTGATTTATTTACTGTTTTTAAGTACACGGTGGCATTTAAAAACCCTTTTTTTGTAAACTATTATATATTAACAGATGTTTAAGAATAGAGTCTATTTCAGAAGGGAATAATATTTAGCCTAGCTTAGGTGATGTTTTCAATTATTATTTTAAATAAAAAAACAGTGAGGTCCCAAGAAAACAATCAAATCCCTTTTTAGGAGCCTCAATTTACGAAAATATAACTGCACATCCAATCACCAAACGTGACAAGCTTAAAAATATCTCGTTGCTGTAAAAAATCCACATTTTGGACCTCCTTTTCAACCTCCCTAAAGACAAAAGTGTTCAACCCTCAGGGTAATAACACGCTGCCCGCTTTTAGAGATGCCGTTTCGCTATAATACACAGAACAAAATCGTTGCAAATTTTTGGTTTAACGACGGTTTTGTCGCTGCACTTGCAAAACTTGACCTGAGTTCCTACGACCAATAGTTTTTTTGGCAGGCTCGTGAAAGCTCTAATGGATTGCCATTAATGATATAAATATTTATGTATTGATTTAATTTTACCTAAACGATCTTTGCATTCTTAGAATCTTAGAAACTATTTTAAAGTACAGTTGGAATTTTATTTATTACTAGCGGACCCGACAGACGTTGTCCTACCTAAACCGTAGCTTGCATGCTATTAGCTGGTTGAACAAACATGTTTCCGTAATTAATTACACACGGTTGGACGATGTTTGGAGGTTTTCTGATAGATAGTGGGTGAAGACGGCGCAGAACCAGGAAGAGACAGGGAAAGGCCTATATCAAATTACTCGCACTCTGACGCTTAATAAATTAACCTTTAACATAATTTATGAAAAAACTTTCTCCACTTACTGTGTGGTAACCTGAGGTTAGGAAATGATCGCTTGATAATCTCTAAATCTTTTCACCTTATTAAAATCGTATGAGTGACTTGCTTTGTTATCTAATTACATTATATCTATTTTTCTTAAATAAATGTTTTCAATATTTAATTCAGGGTACTCAATATTTTGTCATTTTCGGAGACACTAATGGACAAACAATTTATGAAACCTGAGTAATAAACCTGTTTATTGTGATTAAGTGTAATCTGCAGCACCTTTTCAAAAACAAAAAAAAATTGCGTCGACCACGTCAAGAATTGAACTCGAGAACTCTTGCATAGTAAGCAAACGCGCTGATCACGTTTAAACTTTATTTGTTGTAATATAAAATCGTAAAATAATGTATTATAAAAAATCATAAATAAAATTAAATATTTTCGCATGACTTTTATGGTACCGCATTTAAGCAAAACGAGGTAATAAAATAAGTGTCAGATCTAAGCACTTGTAGCTGGTAATTTTCTTTATTTTTTATAAGTTATGTTTTGAAAAATACGTATATCTTTATTTAACCTCAAAGTGTTCACGCAAAATAACGATTACTCATTTGATCGTTAATTAATGAACAAATAAATTAACTAATTAAAGCTCAGAGACCCACCCCATTAATAAAAGAGAAAGACCTGCTATACTCGGACCAGTGAGGAACAGAAAAAGGAGAAAGATCAATAAAGTTTGCAGGAAGCATCGAAGATGGATAGCATCTGGAAGTCTAAGAATTTACAGAGCGTACGACTGTTGGCTATGTATCGTAATCAATCTCCTTATTGAAATAATTGTGCAAGAACAATTGGTAAAATCATGAAATAATTCACATGCAGTTTATATATTACGAGTTGAACCCGGCAATGCTTTGCTATTGCTAGATTTGAGTACATACTCGTTTATGGATTAAATTATCACAATCGAAAGTTTGAAATCAATTATTGTTTTTATTCCAAATTATATATGTACGTAATGAGATGGAACCTACAAATTGAAGAAATTTCTATTAAAGTAAAATGTTTGATTCATTTTTTCATGCCTTCAAAAAATATACTAAGCATTAAAGAACTAAAACAATTGTAATATGGATTGGTAAATTCAATACTGACGTATGGTCTGATTGGCTGGGGAAGCTGCACTAAAACGACCGTGGCTTCAGCAGCTATAGCTCAAAAATCAGTGATAAGAGTTATATTAAAAAAAACATCCCAATACCCGAGTGATTCACTCTTCAAAGAATTTTAAGTGCTATATATTCGTCAACAGTATATATTGATATCAGTAGCGATCACGCATCTCAACAGGGAAAAATACGCAACGGTTTGTCATGTTCATAATACTAGACACTCCAATAAGGATCTTACTCTACAGAGTAAATACTTTTTTGGCTCAAAGGCAGCAATATTATATAGGCCCGAGGATATATAACCATATCCCATATAAGTGTTTACTTTTACTACTTAATTAATTTGTTGTATGAATAATTCATTGTAAATTGCTGTAATAAATATGTAAAAACTAAATATAAAAATAAAAAAATCATAATAATTTTTGTCTTTCGGTTTGCATAAATTGTGAGGAGAGAAAATTTTTATAAATAGGTATTCGAAAATTGTTTTCACTATGCAAAAAAGACAACTGGAAATAGACAAAATCGACGTTTCGTTGTCCCGTTTTCCGCGACTCAAAACTGAACCGATTTCGTTGTTTTTTTTTTTGACAGATTATTATCACAACTTCGTACAAAAATATCGATTTTACTTTATACCGTTGCGATATGTACCGAAGAAGATATGTTTAATATTGCCCCCCGGGTACTATAAAATGTGGAATCGATCCCAGGATCTCAAACATGGTAGGCAAACACGTCAACAACTTAACAACTTAACAACTAGATGGAATTATCTCCACTCATTCTCCTCATTCAGTATTTTTACCCGAGAGCAGCCATCGAGTAGAAAACTCCAGAGTTTGGATTAGTAAGAAAAAATTTTTTTCGTGGCCTGCAAAATGTATGAAAAGCTGGAAAATTTATGCAATGTGAAATTTTCTACCATTGATAAAATGCGTAATTTTCTTTCCATGTGGCTTGGGTAATTAGACATGAAATATGTTTTTTATTATTTTTCGAAACGAAATATTGATTTCTCTCAGAAGCACAGTAATATTTCACGCGTAAAATTAATTCAATTAAGCGAAATGCTCATTTTTAAAAAGGTTTTTCTATGCAATAGTGAAAAGAGAATTTTGTTCTGCTTAGTAATTCTGTCGATTTTCTACTTGGCTGACTCTCCATTATATTGGCGCATGTTCCTTTGGATACATTTTATTATTTCACAAGAGAAATTATTTATTATACTGTTCATTTCAGTCCTGAATTTTTTTATTCCCAAACCAGGTTGGTAAATTAAAGCGATATTTTCAGTTAATTGAAATTCGTAAAAGAAAAACGTACGCAAAAGCGGTTTTATTTAATATTTTGCGCTTCATTAAAAAAACGCTCAAATCTTTAAACAAAACTACCTCTCCGAATAATATTGGCGCTTTTTCTCATAAATTTAAATATTCTGTGCGCGTGGTTTATTTTGCTTATTAAATTACATTTTTTTAATGATTACTTTTACTTTTTTTAATTCATTTTTTATTTCGGTGTTTACCATAGCATACATACCTTAAGGAACCCAAAAACATTCCAGATAGATTCATTTAAGAATAATGTATCCTTCTTCAAACCAGTGTCGAGAATGTGCAGATTATACAACACCATTGAAAACGTAGAGATCGACATTTTTGAAGCTGGATTGTTTAGGTTTAAGAAATGTATACAAATGCGTTTTTATATTGATATATTAATTTTGTACATTTAAATTAAAAAATTACAACAGGGATGGAGAATACCTTAGAAAAGGGAATATAGAAGTCTAGGCATTTACAGGGCATTGTACATTTAATTTTGATAGATTTGTTTCGACACATATTTTGTGTATTGTTTTTATTAGTATTTTATGTATTGTTTTTATTAGTTTTATATTAATGAAAGACTTTTTTTAAATAATTTAATTTTGATAATTTTTATTGACAATTTTATTTAAATACGTATTTTATTCATGTTTATTTTATTATCAATAAGTACAGTATTTGCAATTTTATTTCAATTTTTAAAATAATTTAAATTTAATTGAATAATTTATTTTGCTCATTTTATTTAAATATGTATTTAGTTAGTCTTTACATGTAATTAATTTTTAAAAAGTAGTCTATTTTTTATTGTTTCAATATTTATGTGTATTATGTATAATTTTTTCATTTATTTATTGATACTTTATATACATATACAATAAATATACATATAAGGGCGGGCATATTGCCTTAAGGCAATTTCTTCCTACCTATCCAAACCGTTCAGTTTGAGAAAATTATAAATACATGGACATATTGAATCTTACAATTTTATACAAAAATTAAAAGCAAAGATTAACAAAAATAAATATATGTATAAAAAAAATTAAAAAATCACACTTTACTATGAAGAGAGGAGAGGGGGTGGGAAGGAAAGAAGAAGGATAAAGGAACAATTTGAATATTTAGATAGTGACATTTCAATCTTGACTTAAATGTAAATAAAGAAGGGGCGTCTCTCACATTAGTGGGTAGATTATTCCACAATCGAGCGGCTACTACTGTGAAAGAGGAGGCAAAAAAATTAGAGCGATGACAGGGTATTAAAAGGGTTCTCTCGTTACTAGAACGAAGAGATAGTCCGTGTTGTGAAAGAGGTTGGATGAGCTCTCTCAGATAAACAGGCGAAGTGGGATTATTTAAAATATTGTGAAGAAGTGATAGAATGTGAATGTTTCTTCTATGCCTGATACTGAGCCAGTGTAGTTGCGTGCGATACTCGTTTATGTGGTCAAATTTGCGAAGATTAAAGATATAACGAATACAAATATTCATTGTTTGTAAACCAAATAAATAAATAGGAGAGAACATGATTTAAATATAAATAAAAACAGTTTTGTATTATTCGCACTTTGCGATTTTATAAAACACAACTGTTTTCTGAGAAATTAGTTCTATCCACCCTCCGATGAACCTTAAAATTTTTTAAATATAATTTCATTTCGATAGATTTAATTTTGTTATACACATGGTACTCGGTAGCCATAATTATTAGAAGTACTATCTCGATTACTAGAAATATGAGAAGAATTTCGAGAATGACCGAGACACTTTGAAATTTTTGTATACTTCATTATTGACAAACCTGCTAGTGCTTGGCCATAGCGCGACGCAGGCGAATTTAAACATACGGTAACATGCGTAGTGTCCATAGTGACCGCGCCGCGTCCCAAAACGCTCCCCATCATGGCCAAGCATTTAGAGTACAACTCATCAATTTGGACTGCTAACTACGATTCTCAACGAAATTTCTTGAAATATTACAAAAAAATCTAAACATATCAAATTCATTTTAGGAATCGGTCGTGAATTTATAAATTACGGTTTTTTATGAAAACTTTAAATTTGTTCAAACTTATTATGTGTGAATAATTATAGACCTACTTAATTTATTCAAAATATTGCCAACTCTATATATATGTATATTTGTAGAGTCTTAGAGTATACAATCTCAAGGTGCCTATGCCTGGAAGAGTGACTAGACATGTGCCACCGTTTTGTATCAATAATTAATTCACAGACAAAAGATATACTTATGAATATAGTGCCATATTAAATAGACTACATGTTATCGGCAATAGATATTCCCATGTATCAGAAATATTTCATGTAGGGTATTATTTCGGCAGAACAATCTATTAAACCATTTCAACGATGGTGAATGGTAAATTTAGACATAATAATATGTTTAATTATTTAATCTGCCATTTATTACTAATTTTGTACTCATGCTGCATGCATGTTTAAGGCATATATTTTGTAGGTTTTATTTTTATTTTTAGTTAAGTAACAGCAAAAGTATGTTTTTATGGCTGGGAGCTTAAACAGCCTCAATAGGCCCTGACCCCCACTGCGGGTTGCCCAAATGTGCTCCTCGTAACAAGCTTAGACCAGGAAGCTATGGTAAAAAATACTCGGAATAAATAAAATAGTATAAAAACATAATACAAATTGCATCACGGCATTTCCCCGTAGGCGTATGCTGAGAAAATGGACCACCACACACGCCCATTCTGGCATACATTTCTAGCTTTTTTCACATTCATACTTCTTGTCATACATGCCTTTCGCTTCTGCCTGCTTTTGACATGACCAGACTTAAGATTTTAGTTTACCTGATCACGCCACGTCTTTCTTGGTCGTCCTCGTATCACGTTACCGTTCATTTTTGCCATATATACTTGTTTTATCACTATTTCGTCATCTATTTGTTCTACATGACCAAACCATCTCAGAGACCCTTTCTTAATTTTATCAATTAAACCTGACTCAGATTTATGGTCCCGCCTGATTTCGTCATTCGTAACCCTGTCATACATTGATTTCCCACTCATTCGTCTGAGATCGCATTTCGACCACGTTCTTTCGGCTTTCATCATTCCTCTGCCAGCTTTATGTTTCGCTTCCATACATAAGTGTTGGGACTAAAACTCAGTTGTGCACTCCTAGTTA
This sequence comes from Micrasema longulum, assembly GCF_059751315.1. Classification (NCBI taxonomy): domain Eukaryota; kingdom Metazoa; phylum Arthropoda; class Insecta; order Trichoptera; family Brachycentridae; genus Micrasema; species Micrasema longulum. The sequence continues at coordinate 729,368 of NW_028277527.1, forward strand.
AGCTTTGATTGACATAATTTTATTAGCAATTATTGGGCTTAGTGCACCGTTTATTTTGTTACCAGCATTCACTCTCCTTTCAACATCTTTTTCTTCCCTTCGAACATACTTCTCATACAAATTGTAATTAATAATTATTTTCAGAAATTTGAGAGCAGACACATGACACATTCAGACACAGTAGATGACACATTCAGATAAGAAAATTATGAACTAAAAAAAATGTTTCTAACAAAAAAATATCATCCAATACATATTACATGTTTTTCATTGATTATCACTGTCATGTATTATATTTTTGGCCTAACACTTTCTAATCAGCTGAAAATGTTATTCCCTTTGCGAATTTTCATTATGATTTAGGGTGGTAGTTAAATTTTGTAATTCTGCCAAAACCTCTTTATATGGAGCAATTGTTAAACTTTTCAAGTCATTTATGTTGTTGGAATGTTGTCTTGTACAAAAGACGCGCTGTACAAGGTGGCGCAAAACTCATCACCCTATTGAAAGATGCCATAATTTTTGCAAATGGCGGCAAATTTTAGTTCTGCTTTGACATTTGTGAAGTATACAGATACAAAATACGCGTCAACAAGACATTTATTTTTTTATATATTTATTATCATTATATTACATACACAAAATTATAATTTATACAAAGTTGCTTTGACTGCCTAACTAGGGTTATTTACCCCGTTTTAAGACAGTAAAAAAAATATATAAAACAGTAATCAATAGATATAAATTGTTTTAAAGATAGAGGACAAAGTGAAAACCAAAGGAAAAAAATGGAGTAAAAACATGGTAAAAAATGTAGTAAAAACATAGTAAAAATGTAGCAAAAACATAGTGAAAATGTCGTAAAAAAACGAAACAAAAACATTATAAAAACAAAGTAATAAATGTAGTGAAAATATTATAAAAATCATTAAAAATATATAAATATGTATATAAAAAATGTAAAAACTCAGTAAAATGCGAAATAAAAACAGAATACATAGTAAGAAACATATTTAAAGTCATAGTAAAAAAATGCATGTATGTGTTAACCAAAAAGCATATTTAAAAAAAACATGGCAAAATACCGAGTAGAAAGAGAAAAAAAAACATATGAAAAAGTCAAATAAAAGATGTTCTAAAAAAAAAATTGAAAATACATAGTTAAAACAAATTAAAAAGGAGGATCTAAAAAAAATTAATCAGTAAAAAACTAAAAATATATACTAACAATTTAAATTAAAACATGTATTGGCCATTTAATAGCAACCATCAACCCCTCAGACTCTCTGCGACCAACTTCTCCAAGGAAAGTAGTCGGCAACCTCTTTAGCTTGTGGTTCTTGCAATATTTTCATGGCTCTGGCATTATATTATATAGCTTTTGTCCTATGTAGTATTGTCTCTGTGCTAAGGATAACATGAATTACCATACTACTTAGGAACGCGTATTATTTTAATTATTTTGAGGAATTATCCGTCGGTGGTGTTGGCGTAACGTGAAGTTTAACCGCTCGCCTAGAAGAGCGAAAGAGAAGGACAACACAAAATGCTGCCAGGTCTGACCGGCCCCGGAACAGCCGTTCTGCTGAGAATATCACAGCTGTAGCTGAAGATGTCGCAGAGACCCGGGAGTATTGACCAGACGACGTGCCATGGAATTGGACATAAATCGGCGATCTTTGAAGAGAATTTCAGTTAAAGACTTAAAGGTATTTCCTTACAAAGTGCAGACAGTGCATCAGCTGCTAGTTGTTGACCGCCAAGCGCGTGTAACCTACGCTCAAGCCACCATGAATCTTGACCACGAAGAAGTCAACTTTTTATCGAAAATCATCATGAGCGACGAGGCCCATTTGCACCTCTGTGGATAAGTGAATAAGAAAAATTATTACTTCTGTGGCACTAAAAATTTACGTTTAACTCACGAAGAGCCAATACACTCGCTCAAAATTACTGAATGGTATAGTGTTTTCAGTGGAGGTGTCATCAAGCCTTTTTTTTAAAACGCCGCGGGCTAAACGTCTACTGTGGATGGCAAGCGCTACAAAGCCATGCTCAACGACTTTCTCGTTCTTCAATTGAACAGAACCAATATTCTAAGGGCTGCATCTTCTGCCGAATCACCCAATCTCTAGTTTTGGTGATTTGCACTGACCGGCAAGATCACCCGATTTAACCATTCCAGACTTTTTTTAAATCAAGAGTCTATGTCAACAAGTTTAAGACTTTTCAAGCCTTCAAAAAGAATATATGTCGAGAATGTGAGAACCTATTGCCGGAAGTTCTAGAAAGAATGATGGAAAGTTCCATAAATCGGGCCCGCATGGTCAATAATTCTAGTGGTGGCCACTTGGCCGATATCATTTTCTCAACTAAATAGAAAGAAAAAAAAACACATCAAATAAACACAATCCAAAAGCAGAAACAAAATTATTCATTATTAAAACAAATTAAAGCCAAAGAACATCGGGTGAAAACTTTTGCGCCACCTTGAAGAAGGATTCTTTGTCGTTGTTCTAGATTTGTACCGTTTATCGATTTTAGTAAATTAAAAACATTTTTATCAGTGTTACTCATTTTTATTATAAGCAAATTTAAGGGATTACAAGGCAAAAAATTCTGTAGAGTGCTCATTCTATTGGCGATTGAGGAAAAAATAATGTGTATATGTGTGTGTGCGTATGTGTGTACATGCACGTGAATATATATTCGACACGTACGCGTTTGGATAATAGAATCGTACAAGCATTACAACTACCCATTCTAGATTACGCTGATGTATCCAGAACTGATTTAATCTGTGAACTACTCAATAAACTTGAACGACTTCAGAATACATACACGAAATATATTTTTAGTTTTAGAAAATATGAACACATACCTGGTTATCGCAGGCAACTAAAATGGCTCAAAATTAGATAGCGGAGAGACAAACACTCCCTCTCACTTATGATTACTGTGCTATATAGTCCTAACGCTCCTATATACATACGTGAAAAATTTCAATCAGTTCATGGTTAACCTCTTAGTTATAATTCCAAAAGCACGGTTTTAATACCCATCAATTAATCTTCTTTCTTCTCTAACTCATAAAGTTTCCATGCGGCTTGACAGTGAAATCATCTCCCATCCAATATCAAAGATTCAATTTAAACCACGTTAAAAAAAATATCTTATTTCTCTTCCTTAAGCAATCCTTCTTTAGCCTTTCCTTTTATTATTTTTTCCCATCAAGTAATAATATTGATTTAAGGTAATTTTTAATTTTATTTTCTTTTTAAAACGCTTAAATGATGTAAAAAAGAGTTGTTTTTTTGGTTGATTAGAAGAAAATTTATTTGGCAATAAGTCAACTGTACAACTTAAATTATGTACCAAAAGTAAAATAAAAACTAAAACTTAAATGTCATATATTTTATGGATGACACAAATAGAAATCAGTAAATTGTTGATCGGATCTGAATTAACATGACCAAAAGACTCCACCGGAAGTAGTTTTTCCATCTGCCTTTTTCAATTTGAAAACAAATACGTGATACAGTAAAGTAATGAGCTCACTAATAGTGATCAAACAATATCTCTACCCTTAGATCCATTAGGGTGCCCTTCAGGTTTATTACAATAGGATATAGGATAAGTTAAGGGTTGTTTAACAAAATGGTAATATCCGGCTCCTTTACATGCTCGTAACGTGTTCATTACCTTTGAAATGATTCATGGAAGTTTACTGAAAGGGTATCTAGCGGAACTGACACACGAAAATAAACACTTGAAATAGATACTTGCCATATTAAAGGAGAACAAAGTCATCTCCATGTTTCTAAGAAACTTTCTTGGCTAAGAGGGTTCGGGGCCACCAGATAATAGCAAACTTGACAAGTACGGATGATTGATTATGAGAAAATTAAAAAAGTTGTTGTTGTTAACCAGTGGTGAACGGTTATTTTATTAACAGGTAAGCTTTAAAAAAATATCGTAAATTTGTACTTACATTTTTTAATTTCTTTATATTTATTAAAAAAATTTCTTTGCATTTTACAATAGGTATTCAAAAGTTAAAAATACAAAAAAAAACTAATATTAAAAAAACCCACAAAGGCATGGCCTGTGTGTGGGTATACATTTTATTTTTGATTTAAATAAAGGCTACTGGAAGAATACGATAGATATCAAAAAGTAAAAAAATGAGTGCTGAAATTAAAACACAATTTTTTTGTCACTTAAAATAAAAGTATATTCAGTTTATTAAAAAAATAAACTTTTGAAATTTAAGTTAAAGGAATGTTACTTTCAAATATTTTATCCACTTTTCAGTTTTACATAATATAATATAAGTAATGTTTAATAAAAGGTTCTATATATTTTTACTGTGGTTCTGTGTGATGCAACATCTCTTATTTATGAAATCAATTCAAACGACGATTATTATTAACTTCGTGATTTATTATGTAGCTTTATTATCTATGGCTTTAATACATAACTCATATAAAAGTTTTTAAAAAAATAGCACAATAAATTTAGTATTATTTAGAGTATTGGGTATTCCCATTAAAATTGAAATGTCAACTGGTCAATTTGTTCTAGAAATAAATAATGCTAAAAACAGAGGCGTTGAGCGCCACATGTCCTGCAATATGAGAGGTCATATGTTAACTGTATAATCTCAAAAAAAATAGCCCATAAAAAATAAATTTTGAAATACTGTTTTCGAAATTGAGAATCATCAAATAATTAGTCTAATATGCAAGCTTTCTTTAGAATAAAAAATCTGCAACTGAGTTTTAGATGTTCGAAATACGGTTTACTTATTTGTATGAAGAAATAGGCTGAAATAGTCCGCTAGTTTCTTGGCTCACTGCTGGCGCTAGGTGCGTTTTAAAAATACTTTTATTTACAATTGAAGAAAAATTCAAACGGTGGCAATGATTTATAAGAGATAATAATTATTTATTTGTTTTTCTGTAAATAAAGTAACCGTAAAACATTGTTGTGGATAGTCAAATATAATGGTAAGCTGCGCATAATTGTTTATATAGACGATTCGCTCCTTTCGCGTCTTTTAAGGAAACAAATGCGGCAACTTCTTCAACAAAACTGGATGAAGAAATACTAGTAAACTGTGACTCATTTCATATCTAAACTCTTTCATTCACAAAGACAAAAGATGCACAGTAGATGCAAACCATAGAATAGGTGTGGGAAGGATGAAATTCAGATGAGTAACGAGTATCTTGTGTGACCCAAAAATACCTTTAAAGCTAGAAGGAAGGGTATTTCATACTACTGTTAGATCAGCGACTAGGTATTGCTCTGAATGTTAGACTATGTACAACTCCTACTCTAGACAACTTGAAAAAGCAGAAATGCCCATGCTTAGGTAGTCGGCAGAAGTATCATCAGTAAGTAAGGTAAGAGTTCACGCATTTGTGGTAGCTTGGGTGTCACTGACATAAACAGTAAGCTGGAAGATAGACGTCAGAGATAGAAAAGGCACATAAGATGGAAACTATTAGACCACACAGTTAATAAGGAAATGTTTATGGATCTTCCCCGATAATTGTCAAGAGGAAGACCAAAAAACTTCCAAATAACTCAATATTTCTAAGTCATGCAAAGAAACGACCTAGGTAAAAGTGACTCACAAAACCGAAGATTATACAGCATAAGAACGAGAAGAGCTGACTTTATCAGCCTACCCAAGCAATAAGTTGGGACAGTACCAGAAAGAAGATAATTTTAACAAAATAAATAAAAAATAAAACACGTAGACATACGCAACCTTAGAAAACTAAACACTTAAGACACATCAATGACGATAACGTCTCGCTGACAAAAGAAACTAAAAATCACAACTGGAAAATATGACAACACTACTACATACAAAGTCAAAACAAGAATAGGCTAATCCTGATTTATAACCAACTAGCGGACCCGACAGACGTTGCTCTGCCAGAACGTTGGCTTGCCTCCTATAACCTTGGAAAAAGACTTTTCATTGATAGGCAGATACCTAGTTACTTGTTTATGATTGAATTCCTAAACTAAAAGTAATTAATTTTCAAATATAAAATTCTTTTTGCAAATGTCAAACTCGGCTGTTCTCATCAACAAGGGTGCACTTTATTCATGAATGTGACTTTCAAAAATGTATTGAATGTCAGTTAATATTATTTTATTTTTACCAAAAATCCAGTAAAAATAAATAAATGAGAAGAAGTTATAAGGAATGTAAGGAATCTGATTGTGATCCATAAAAAGCTTATTTTATTTGTAAACATTCAAAAACAAACTTTTTTAACACAAAAAAACAACACCCTTCCTTTTTTTGTATATGCATTCTCGTCGAATGCAACCAATGAAAATAAAAATTATGCTCCCAACTTTTTTTTTAGATTCGATTGAAAATTTTAATTATTGCGAACATGCACAGCTTAAAGATCTAGATTTCGCTGAAAACTGCACGTAAATCGGTTAAGCCGTTTAGAAAGAATCACACGTACAAAATAATTATAGATGAACAAAAAATGTGCAATGACTTACCTCAGAATATTTAAGCAGCGAGTATACAGAAATTCAAAAATGAGCTACAAAATATTATCAAAACCAACAAACGTTCCTGAATATGTATAATATACAGCGCAAATTTTCTTTATTAAATAATTTACAATTATAAAAATATTTTTTAAACTTTAGTTCAAAAAAGGACTAAACAGGAAGCTGAGAAATATGTCTCATTATATCAAAGTTTAATCATGCGCGTTGAAAGACTTTTCTATCTTTTCTTGTCTTTTCATATATACTTTCAATTTTATATTTTTATTTCTTTTTAAAATTACATAATCATAAACAACATCACACCATTTGCACACCTAATGGTGCATAAGGCATGAGATTGGTACACCAATTGCGGGGTATCTTGATATTTTTTCTTACATAAAGGTAAGATGATCAGTCTTATGCTTCAGGTACCATTCCAGGGACTATGAAATGTTCTACGTAAAAGAACTGCCTTAATTAAATATTAAGTACCAAAAATGTCAGGAATGGAACCCGAGACCTCTTACATTTTTGTATTTATTTATACTTTTACATTGTTTGTATTCTTTTTTTTATACAGAATAATGTTCCCTCACTGGAGTGTCCCGTGCCGAAGGAAACATTTTACAAAATGTGAAACATGCCTAAGATTAGCTATTTAACAAAGTTAACATAATTATAACAATAAAAAAAACGTAATTAATCCAATTAACCTAATTATAATTAACATAATAAACAATAAGAAACAAAAATATTCATAAAAAACCTAACCAATTTATACAGACCAATTAAAAAAAAATCATAAACAGTGCATAAATTTTACCTATTTGGCTTGATCCACTCATCGTAGGTAAACGCGCTGACCATTACACCGCGAGGCTGGCTTTACATAATATTGAACTAAAATGATCGTTATTGATGGGGAAGTAAACTTATATACAAATAAAAAGAATATACACTTGACACTTCGAAAGTGCTTGTGCCAGTTGAGGGTCTACTTCCACAAATCAATTTAAAAAATGCAATATGTGGGTTCATAGTACATGATCGATGACACACTAGTGCCTAATAATTTCACCTGAAACATGGAGTCATGACTCCAAAAAGCAAGTCAGCATTTTCTATTGAATTCAATTCATTATATTCTCCGAAACACGAGATCAACATTCTGCAGTACATCAACATCGTCCCTACCATGGTAATATGAACAAAAAAGGAACGTGGCCTATAAAGAGACCACGGGGCGTGGTAACACCCAGCAGTTCAGTTCAGTCAGTCCAGCCAGCCCGAACACTCTGTTCGATGCAGTTACTCAGTTCCAGCATGTAGTTCAAGTGCAGTCTCTTCAACCCATCATCGCCGTAATAGTCGCGCAACACAATTCACTATTCATTCACTATGCATTAAACAGCAACCTGGTGTCTTCTCTCAATCTCTAACTGGGGTAGGAGCTCCTCCAACCCTCAACAACTTAATCCAACATGTAAATGTAAATTTGAATATATTTTAATGATTATTTGTTGTGTAATAGCTTCGTTCTGTGATTAAAATAAACAATTAAAATCAAACATTTTGCTATCTTCTTTGAAGCCTTCTTTTCCGATAAGATGTGAGTGGCGCCTCTCCAGTAAACAGTATTTTAAGAGATTTATCGTTGTCATTTTTCCACAAAAAATGAGGCACGCCAGGAAAGAAAAGAAATGGTGACAAATTCAAATTGCTTTATTTTCACCTTTACGTACACTACGCTTGTTAGGCATTTTTTGTGGAAAAAAATAAAAGGGCCTTTCGTGTTGTCAACGAAGCGTTAATTGATTTGGTGTACGAATTAAAAAAATAGTATTTTTTCATTTTTTATGATGGCAAGATAATATTCATACTTGAGAGTATTTCCTTTTTCAAATAACTTCAATTTGGGCCTTGTACATTCCGTGTTTTTGGGCGCAAAGCGTTCAAACTAGAACATCAATGTGTCATATAAAGTACATGTTTTTTTAATTTAATTTATGGATTGATACATATAAGTGAAAAACGCATTTGCCTACCATACAAGAGGTCTCAAGTTCGATTCCCGACATGGCTGACATGAAATATTTATTTCAAAATGTGTTTTTAAACTTCAATATTTCAAAGTCTCAAATCACTTTTTCTCGGCCTTCCTTGGTACAGAATATAACATTTTAATGGTAAGTCGTAGCAACGTGAAATTTAGAATAAACATTTTAAATGCTGTTTCTAGAATAACATTTATGGAGTGAATTTTTCTCGGGCTTCTAATATAAAATAAAAACAAACCCCACTAACTGCAATTTGATGAGAAATTATATAATTTACCACTGTTAACACTTTGTATCCCGGAGCCGTGTAAACACGTGATTATATATCCATGCGTTGTGTCTCGGTCCCGAGTTTTCACGTGGTTTACCAGCTGTCCAAAAAGGTGCATTTTATTGACATCTAGTGACTTTTATAAATACTTTTTCACTCTTGGTAAACTACGTGAAAACACAGGGCCGGGACACAACGCGTGGTTATGATGATCACGTGTTTACACGGCTCCGGACTCCGGATACAAAGCACAAAAAAAGGAGTGAGACCCTGTATATGTGCGAACATTGCAATGTGGCTCTCCATAAGGCCAATGTTGGCCCAACTATAAGACAAAAATGACTTGTCAAATTGTTTTAAATAAACATAAGAAGTTTCAATTGATTTAACCCAGTATTTTCATAATTATGACACTTTTAAAAACCCTTCACAAAGCATGAAATTTCACAAAAATGGGCCCGGGAACGGGGAAAATTTTATGTGTATTTGGCCGGTGCTCAAAGTGTAAATATGGAATTACATAGCAAGGTACACAAAATAAATCAAAATACCAAGAAAATATTTTTTATAACCAATAAAAATTTCTTGGTTCTGAAAAATACCGGAACAAAATATTATTTTTTCTAATATTTTAGACCATAAATATATTTTTAATTACATAATCGGTAGCGTATATTTTTATCTATTTCATTCAACTCTCAAATAATTTTACTTGTTTAATCTGCACTTAGCCGTCGACCACTTAAACGTACTAAGTCTTTTCAAGTAGATTTACTTTAGATCTGTTGTTTGCCGCCCATTGTTTGAGTTCTCTGCTTATTATGATTTCTCCGGAATATAACAATGGATCCTCGTAACATGATATAACTAATTTTACATCATATTGTATTTGTGAACCAGCATAAAAGTTGGATCTAAAGTTCCATTTGTTTGATAAACTAGTACTTACTGTAAATTTATTTGCGGCTTGAATTCCTACATCCTCAAAAACATTATCATAATGCCATTTAATGATTTTTATCCTTTTTTGAAAGCGTAGGAACATCATACTATTTATACATACTTTGATGGAAAGCTAGCATTCGATAATTGGCGTTACGTCAAAACGAATGCCATCCAACATTTTAATATCTGTAAAAAAATGAAGCAAAAAGAACAATCAGTTTGGTTTTTACGGCCGTTGTAAGCCAGCAACTCGTGAATTTAGTGAAAAATTGAAAAAGTTAAATATCGTTAAGTGATTAAACTCCTTGAAATCAATTCCGAACTGGGTGCAAATTTATGTCGTAGCTGGCAATAGTTAAATTTTAGTTTGAGATATCTTATTTTCAAAACCCGTTAGGGATATGTAAACATACTTTAAGGTCAAACCACGAACAAAAAAAACAATCAGTACCCAAAAAGCATTTTCTTTTCTGGTAGTTTAATAAAGACAAGAGTATTTCCACTTGTTACTGCCATCCGCCATTACGTTTACAGGTGGAAAAAAGAAAGAATTCCTTTTTCCTTTTGAAAGCGACGACAGTTTGTTATTTTTTTCTCCAAAGAGTAAAAAACTCCCCCGCAAACAACGTCATTTAAATTCTGGAATATTCTTGTAATTTAAATTTACTTGACACACTTAAACTACCCGTAAAACTGATTTTTTTATGTGTCTCACAAACTCTTTTAAAGGGTACATCTTAAAGCTTTTAGCCAGCAAATATATTTTTCTCTTAATAATGTAAAACGCAAGAACCTTCTTAAGTTAGTTCATAGGGGTCTTAATAACTAATTTATTTATTTATTTATTTTATTTGTTATGGTTCATAAATAATCAACAATACGGCATTGGTATAGTAATCACAATTTGTTATGTTTAAATATTGTTCATCAATTATAATTAAACACAGCATGTACAAATAAAGAAGAAGAAGAGTTTATGATAGCCTTTTTTTCAAATTGGCCAGCTTAATTGCATTCTATGATTGTTATGAAAGTAATAACAATAAATTATTACTAACAGGTTACTACAAATTATTTTACCTAACTAACATAAGTGACTATTTGATTTAATTTACACCGGTTTCATATTATTTTTATTTGGATTTTTTTTTATTTTAATCGTCATCATCCATTTTTTTTCGACACTCATAGATGCATAGGGCACTGCATTCAATCACTAAATGCCGCTCATTCCGATAATCTGATCCGTGAAAAATTAGAGCATTTGATTGTACGGCGAAGTTTCTTTTAAATGTATAAACAAATAAATAAAAATGGTATACTATTATTAATATATTGTATGGATGGGTGCGCGTGAACCAATTTGAGGTCAAATGAGAAAGATGAATTACAATTGAACGTAGTTATGCAGAAAGCAGCCAGCTATACAAAAGTGAAACTGAGATAATAGCACCTTTATGAAACGAGTAAACAATTAAATCTACACATCAGTTGGAAAGTTTTTGACTTTGACAACAATGATAAACAATGAATAGATTTGTTTTTTTTGCATTACAAACAATAATCTTATTTTGTATTTGACCAGTTTTAATAGTTTTTTCAGCACTTCAGATTTCTCCATTGCTGTGGGGTTTTTGTAGATTGAGAAATGCCGTTTTTGTGATCGACCCTATTTTTAGGTGATTATTACAGTTTTTTGTATGAAACCGGTCTAGCTGTTTTTAGCAAAAAATGGAATTGACCTTACTGCATCCGAAAACACAAAAATCCGTTTTTGTAAAATTGTAGACTGGCTGCTTTCTGCATAACTATGTTAAATTGAAGTTATTTATTGAGTAGATACACACGAGTTACATCCTTACAATTTTGTACAGAAGGAATTTACAAAAACGCACACTGGCGAGGAGCTGGTGGACGGGCGACACGAAATGCCAAGATGAAATTTGAACATTCTTCCGCTGCACGACGTTTAATTACTTGTCCGAGCTAACGTAGCGTCGGGTTACGCATTGCAAGCCAGAACGTTGTTTGGCCCTGCCAACTTCACAGCTTGATGGTAATGACATCCACAATATAAAGCATTAATTTGGTGGTCAGACATTTTACTAAATGTTATTAAATATTTGTATTTAACCACTTACTGGGTTTTCTATGTCTACCGGTTTCAAAACGTACCCGTTTCGTTTAATTGGTATCCTGACAAAAGATAGGTACGCCTCGAAACCGGTAGTCATAGAAAAGTCGGTAAATGGTTGAATCCAAAGATATAGAAAATTTTTAATGATTGGTCGATGTTGATGATCGATATTATATCTCTTATGCGTGATGCTGCGTTTTCTAATTTATCATATATCATTACGTTGCAATTGCAATAGTCGATCGACTCAAATCGACCGAACCACATTTCGATACTCGAGAAAGTTCGATGCTCGACTTGCGGAAACCAGCGGATGTCAACACGATTTGGCCAGGGAAGAGCTATGGGCGTGCACAGAGGGGCGGAAGTATTACCTGTTGATATAGGTCATGACTCCCCCTTCCCCCCGCCACCACGCCGTCCCTGACCCGACCGGAACCGGAAATAGGTCAGCGCGGTTCCGTGCACATTATTCCGGAATCGCATTTCTGACGCACCAAGGAGATTACTCACAATAATAATACCATGTCCAATGTAATTGATCAGGTAATGAGTTTCCACCTCTCTAAATTTAATCTCTAATAATATTTGAAACGTGTCATTCGTACTTATGGTATTATTGTGAGAGTGAGATACGAGGATGTGTTGTTGTCTATAGCCGCTGTGCCCAACAGACCAATATAAGGGCGCGTAACACGTCACTCGCAGTTCTCTGTCTTCACAAGTATTCAAAATCACTCTAAAATATTATTTGTGTAAGCTTTGTATTTTCGTGTGTAATAAACCAATAATTTAAGTTACTTACAATTGTTGGTTTATTACACACGAAAATACAGAGATTAAACGAAGAATTCTGGTGAAGACAGAGAAGAGCGAGTGACGTATTACGCGCCCTTATATAGGTACATTGGGCTCTGCGGCCATAGACAACAGCACATCCTCGTCTCTGACTCTCTGGTCCCCACAGTATATTTTACGTTATTTATTTACGCCCAGTAGATATTTTTTTTTGTAAGGTAATCGAATTCGAAAGTATTTCTGTATATGAAGAACACAGTTCATTGCGTGAAAAAAAAAGTTTTTTCAGGTTAATGCCTTCTCTCAGGTACTTTTTCAAAAAATAAATTTGAGTGGGGATAAGTCGACCTCGTATTGTAGTGTATGATAAAAAATAATGAACGATTTCCGGTATACACAAAGTCAACGGTCCAACCGGCAGAACTGACAGAGAAGAAGCGGAAGAGAACGTAAGACGCCACACGCGGATTAATTTTAGAAATGCACAATTTTGGTTATTTTTTGGTTAATTTAATTTAATTTAGTCTAATAATTTAATTTAGTCTATTAATAAATATATATTTTTTTAAGTATGAACTTCCTCATTATTACATTTACCAGGGGCGAATAGTCAAAATAAGCGATTATGCACAGCTTACCATTATATTTGACTTCCGATTATGATGTTTTATAGTAACCATGTTTATAGGAAAATTAAGAAAATAATTGTTGTTGATTATAGATCACCACCACCGTTTATATATCCTTACAAAAAAATATCTATAAAGTGCGCCTAGCGCCCCGCCCGTTCTCAGTGAACGATGAAATTAGCCGATTACCTCAGCTAATTCCTCCATACAAAAAAGTACACTATGTTTCCTAGTCATGATTTTTTTGGTACTAAAACCAGCTTGCAGATTAAAAATTAATTTTATTTGAACATTCTTGATTTGCAAACTAGTATTTAGAACATTATTTCACATTACATAAATATTATGTATCACATAGGACATGTGGCGTTCGCAGTGGCTGTTTTTGGCATCATAAATTTAAAAAGGAATCAGCCAGTTATTACTATTGACAGTTACTGCTGAATGTCATTGTGGTATTTGTTAGTAAGCTTTTGTACCAGTATTGTATTAAAACAATATATAATAAAGCTACGTTTATCACGTGACAAATAATATAAGTTTTTTTAGTTGATTTTTACAGAACAAAAGAAAAAATAGTCAAATTTATTTCAACAGAGAGGGAAAACATTTTTGAGAAGAGAATATGGAAGTCTAGGCATTTACAGGGCCATTTATGATCTGTCATTGGCTGATTTAAGTGGATAAATAAGTTTAAATATGAACAACTCCCTACGGAGGAAATCCAGCCAGTCTGCAAGCATTTGGACATAATCAAACATTGTTGAAAAAATAGTCATTTACAAACGTTTGAGTATGTCCAAATGCTTGCAGACTGGCTGGATTTTCTTTTGACATACTCAAACATTGTTGAATTAACTTCCTGGTAAAAGAAGAAATATAAAAATTGGAAAATTGTTTTCAGGCGTTGCCTAGTAGATACTTTAGTTCAGCCGGATGAATCTCACCCACGTGATAAAGGTTTCAACTCGTTTACTTCGCAAAAGTCAACAGATGAAAGAGATGAGGAAATGTGGATGCTCAAACATGGGCAAAATGATGAATGTTGCATACTTAAACCAGCCTATGACAGGTCGAAAGCCCCGTAAATGCCTAGACTTCTATATTCCTTTCTCAAAAATGTTTTCTTTCTCTGTTGAAATAAATTCGAATTTACAAATGTATTACATACTTTTTTTCTTTGAAATGGACCCCTTGCAGATCAAAATCGACCCCTGGGGTTCGATATAGACCATTTCAGGAATGACTGCACAAGACCATCATTTTTAGTGGTATGTTATAATAGAAGTACGAGTATGTAGATACTTCCTTGTTTTCAGGACGAGGATGTCAATAGGTGGATGAAAACGTGGTCTAACTTTAAGTACTCGTATGTTTGACTAAAAAGTGAGTTGGAAGCTTTCAAGTACCTACTGAGATACCACATAATTTCCTTCAACTTTTTAAACTGGACGTTGAAAATTATGTATGAAAATCAGAGACCCGAAAGGAGTGTACGAGTATTCTAGTCAATATACTTTTCTGTATAAAATTAACAAGAACTATTTTTTACAAAAAAAAATAGGTTTCGCCAATTGCAATGTACGATATATATTTTTTCAATTGCAGTTTTCATTTCGGGGGCTTAGGGTCATAAGGGCGAAACTACAAAAAATGCTGTTTTGTGTTAAGTACTAATCTGATATCCAAACAAAAGTGACAAAAAGATGAAACTCATCCGATAAGTTTACCTAGATAAATTTGTGTGAAACTACAAATGAAGCGTTTTGTTTAAAGTCAGAAGAATAAAACACCTTTTACATCATTTTGTTAATTTACTAATGTAAGCGCAAGTTAGGGTCATATAGACGAAAGCGTAGTTTCATATTTTTGTCTCTAAAACATTTTATGCTCTATTAACTGTATTTTTTATTTTCTTTATTTGTTACCCTTAAAAGACAGTATTATTTTTTGAAAACTGTTTTATCATTTATCTCAAAACTGTGTTTTTGTAGTTTCGCCTTTATGACCCTTAACCCCCGATTTATACTCGAATGTCAATGGGATTACTGATTAATTTTAAAATTTAAAATCTTTTTATGCATTTAAATTATGCTTCGGTGTCTAATGTGAAAAATCTGGGATTTAGGGGAAATGGGTTGAGATCACATACCATGTGTAAGTAGTAAATTCTTAATGAATTTTTTTTGAGAATGCGATTATTTTACCGCCTGTCAGATTGTTAAATATAACAAGGCCGACATTTTTTAGTATTGCCGGGGTAGTA
Organism: Micrasema longulum; assembly: GCF_059751315.1. Lineage (NCBI taxonomy): Eukaryota > Metazoa > Arthropoda > Insecta > Trichoptera > Brachycentridae > Micrasema > Micrasema longulum. The sequence continues at coordinate 745,008 of NW_028277527.1, forward strand.
GAATTTCTTACCCGGCTTTCTATTAATTATTAATTTCATCCTATCAGTAAAATATTTTTTGTGATAAAACATAACGGAATATAATATAAAATTATCTTATTTTTGAATTATGATAATATATCGCTCGCGGTTTGGCAATATAATGTGACCACTTTGCACATGCGCGCAGATACTATGTCGTGCAGGGGGGTGGCATTTTTAAATTTTCGGACACTGTGCACTGTTTATTCTACGCACCATCTGGTATATTATTATTTCTACAAACTTTATTTTTAAATAAAAAATAACAGAGGCGTTGAGGGGATCATGACGGGTGGGAACGACGTGTTGGCCTCTGTTCATACATTCTCCTTCCCCTTCCTTAATCTGCATGGAGTTAGCGTTTCCTAGGAATATTTATAATAACTTTCCCCTGTGCGCAGCTGACAGAGAGTCCCAAAAGACTCTAAAACAGCTGCGAGTGGATAATAGTCTTAAGGATATCTTCAATACCTGGACTAGCTCATGTAACGATATATGTATGATCCAAATACGCTGCGATTGAAGTACAAAAACAGTCGATTATGTACTATTGTGTGCGGATTGGGAAATAATGATGATGGTGTTAAATATTACATTTTTTGACTGTGTAGCTGTAACTTTTAGTTTTGATATCTTTTAAAACATTTTTTTCTAGTTGTAGCCAACTTTTTAATCAAACGACGAAAGTTAATTATTTAATTCATTGTTATTATCAAAGGCGTGATTATTTTCAATAAGATGATTGGCGAATTTCAAAAAGTTATTATTTCCCTAATTTCTACTTGTTTTACTGATGACGATGCTAGGGTATGAGTTGCACTTCAAATTATAAATTTCAGTTTATTGTTGTTTAGCTACTGTATCTTTATTATTTCATAAAAGTTTATTTCAGTTCAGTTCAGTGCTAAAAACCAGCGTTTATTATGAATATCCAAATAATTCAACATGTTATGTTTGCAAAACAGTGAAAAGGGTACAATTAAATCAAATTAAATGTAATACAATAATACAAAATAAAATTGTAAGCAGCCATATTAGATATTTTGACTTTGTCCAAATTTTTGTAGACAAGGACTGAATTCAACTCCCTGAGGATAACAACAGAAGTGAACTTCACTTCTGTTGTAATATATTAACTTCACTTCTGTTGTAATATGTTAACCATATTAGACATACATATTAGATGAATCCAGTACTCATTTATATACACGCTCAAGATCCATTTTAAAGGACATATTTAAACATAGAAAATTATTATAAAGAAAAGTAGGAAAACAATGATATACATTAGACTTTGTGGGAGTGGAAGCGGGAGAGGGGTGTTTATAATTTAATTTGATTCAGTGATCGTTTAAAAGAAGACAACTTGTCATCAAAGAAATCGAGACTGGTATGTTTGTTGGCAGACCTAAAAATTCTGGGCATAGGGGAATGAAAACCAAAGTTAGTTCTATGGTTATCGGTATAAACGAGTAAAAGTACAGGGTAAGTAAAGAGTACATATACCTAAATTAGCGTAAAAACTATCTAAGGTTAGACACCTTAGTACAAACGTCAATCAACTAACTTTGCTTATTATTTTTACTAAAACAAAGAAATGAACAAAGCCTGAAAGTATTTCGTTGTTCACTTACCGAAGAAGACAACGACAAAGGAAGAATGGAGATTAATGTTAGGCCAAATATCTCATTTCAACCCTTTTCAACGTAATGAACTGGCCTGCGCTTCGGATTCCCATAATCTTTTACCATTTTGTCTAAATTCCTTAATAAGAATAAACTTGCCGCCATAAGATTAACTTACCTTCAAATATCACATGTATGTATGTACATTTTTTATAAATTTTAAGATATATTTTTATGAGAAGGTATTATAAACACACATAATAAAATTGTAATTTGTATCTTTGAGTTGGAAATATTTATATCGTATGACGAAAATTGTGTATTTTAGTTTATTATTTTTATATTTAATTATTTAACCTTTTTTGTTTAAAACATTTCTTAACTTACAAGGGTACAAACCCGGTTCTAAAACACGTTTTTAATATTTGTTAATTCACATGAAAATGTTTTTTTTTTAAAGAAAAAACCTTACTTTCATCATCATCATTCCCTTTCCGCAGCTATTAATGCATAACGCACTGCATTGGTACACCAATCGTAGCGTATCTTGATCATTTCTTGTTATATTATGGTAAGATGATCAGACTTACGCTTCAGGTACCAGTCCAGGGACTATGAAATATTCTGATGAGATAACACTATGTCAAATAAATATTTCATATCAACCATATCGGAAATCGAACCCAAAACCTCTTGCATGGGAGGCAAATGCACTGACCATTACAACACGAGGCCAATATAATATGAAAAATAACAAAATGACGAATTTTCTATTTCTTGTTTATTTATGTTTTTTTTTTTTATTCATATCAGTATTAAAATAAATTTATAATTTTTCACTAACTCAGCATTAGTTCAATAACCTTTTAGAGTTGTAATAATATTTTAATACAATTATTTAAACGACGCACTGTAGATAAAACACATTACAGAATAAAAATGTCATTACTACCAAATCGTAAGAGGTTTGAGAACAAATACAATTATGTTTTACGTATCAAAACGACTACCTCCAAATAATTTGTAAAACAGAAACGTGAAAACTTAATCAGTCAATGTCAGGTCATGAGCCTTGTAAATGCCCAGGCATCCAAATTTTTGTCTCCTTTGAAATATCTATTGAATAAATAGTTCATTTTCCTAAGCAGTTCTATTTACTTTATAAGGTTGTATATACTTTCATTAAAAGCTTTCAGTGTAACATAGTTGTAAACAAGTGAACTTTGAACTAACCTTTCTATCGAGTGCCCTTTAAGGAAAACTAAATCGAAGACCTCTCCGGGCAGTTTACTAGTTTCATGCAGAGGTAACGAATTAAATTGAAAATGCAACAAGCTAATACTAGTAGATATAAAGGGAGGTGTAAAATGTACGAACACATTTATTTATTTTAAAGAAACATAGAGTCAACAATGATTTAATTACACGATAAAAATAAGGTTTAAAGACCGACCAGCGATGTTTCTAAATAAAAATCACACATTTTAAATTATGGTACATTTTTAATCGTTTGTGTGTATTTTGTATAAGAGTAAGTTTAAGATGAGGGTATGTGTATTTGTGTGAAAGTATTGACCAAATTTATTTGCATTAAATGTTTTAATTGGATTGATAATGTCCTAACTCAAAGATTTAAAAAAAATAAAGTTGGTTAAAAAAACATATTGTTATTTAATCAAGCATTAATATTTTAAATCAATTTTCAGTTTTAGTACTGCACAGCAGCGTTTATTCAATAATTTGACACTTTTTTTTTATGACAGTTTTATTTTATTCATATTATATAAATTTATTTATTAACAGGCACTACAAAGTATTTAAAAGATATTTCTTCAGTTCTTTTTTTTCATTTGAAGATCTTTCATGTTAATGATCCATGTAAAAAATCATTTGGCCAATTTATGACAAATCCCATGGTTAACATTAATTTCATAAACATTTATAGTGTATGTTTGGGTGTGGGTGTGTAAAAGAGGTTGTTTGTATGTTTGAATGGAATATAAGTTCTAATAAATATAAAATAACTTTGTTTTTAAGCTTTTTTTATCGACCGGTTTCAAAGCTACACAAGCTTCTTTATCAAGGTATACTTAATTTTAAATTTTTATAGTGATGACTAAATATTACATTGATGCATATGGAGCTAATAAGTCAAATGTTTTTGTCATGTTGTTCTTTAAATGACGGGAAGAGTGAAGGGAGATGTATACAATCTTAACTAAACAGGAATAGACTTAAGGAAATATTGTTTATTTGTTTTTTTATGTATTATTTTTTTCTAATAACGCTTTTTTAATTTTTACGATTTCCGGGTTGTCTTAATTAAGCTTTTTTTAAGCATGAAGAACTTTTAATGCAGTGTCTTTATTCAAATTATTATTAGAGGTTTTGTATTTATTTTACTATAAATTAATCATTGCTTCAAATAAAAATGCAATATTTATGGAATATAAATTGATTGCAGGGAAAGGATAGAAATAGACTTAATTTTGATTATTTGCTTGTTACTTCGAAATCCTAAAGAATTTAAAGATCTCGTAAAGTATACACCACCACAGTAAAAATAGAGGAATATAAAATGAAAACATTTTTTTTTACTTGAAATCATTTAAAATAATTTCACACATTTCAAATCATGAAAAAATGAACTCGTCGAATGTTTACAGTATTTTTTTTAATTCTGTGTATATCATGATCATTTCTAAATTAAATCAATAAACTATTTTTAGTTTTATGAAATAAATTCTTGTTGGTTAATTTCAACAATTTATTTTGGCCTTTTCTTACTTAAAAAAGGTATTTTCACAAGTCAGGAATAGCGATAAAAATATCATATATATTTAAAGCAGATTTTTACAATTCTAATCAAAATTCAAATTCAATAGAACATACAAAACGGCTAGGAGTTTGCGTCACGTCATTTTGACGTCACACGTCATATCCGCTGGCTGTGCTTCTAATAATCATTACGTACATGTATATCGCGAAAATGTCATACGTACCGTTGTCCCATAGGGCGCGAAACCTTTTCAGGTAATTCAAAATATGCGTATTTTAAACCTTTGTAGAAAATTTTTCCGACGTGGTACGAAAAAAATATTAAAACCGTTACGGTTGTAATTTTTGCTTATTTAAAAATTTAAATTTTAATAATTCATATTTAAAAAGATGTTATTTAATATTTCATGTCTGCTGAATATTACATTACTCTATTTTCAGAATTTATAAACTACGATAATTAACTGTTTACATGTGTACAAAATACTATTTAATTATGTCTAAATATCTCGAATTACGAAAGTGTCTCAACTTTATATCTTCCAGAATATTAATATAAACATTAATAATGAATTATTAAGCTTTATGAGACTTTATGCTCTTAGAGGTATTAAACTTATGTTACATTCTGATAGCTTTGTGCTCATAAAAGCTTCAATTTAAGGGTCTATTCAGGGAAAACATAACTTTACTAGGTAAACATATCTCAGCGTCTGAACAAACAATAAATTTTGTAATATAATTTAAATTATATGGGGGATTATTATTTATCGTTCTACCAATATTTCAAATCGTTTGAGTTGAATTGTTTTTAATTAATTTATTTTTATTCGAACTTTTCTTAGTTACCATCATCATTTCCTATTCACGCCCAATTAGGAAATATCACTTTTTTTACAACTTTACATTAATAAGGGTACATGAAATATTGTCGATTTAAAAAAAATTGTAGCATGAAAAATATTTTTCAATTCCCGCGAAAACGGTTTATCGCATTTGGCTACGCCCCTAATACGTCATGATTTGGTTAAACTTTGAACTGTGTTTGTAACCGTTTAAACTTAAATAGAACTTTGCCATGAATCTTGACGTCACAATAATTGTCATGGCCAAACGTATCGCATTTTTGTAAAGACATATTTTTTAACGATTACGTTTTAAAAATTATGTATGAAAACTGATCGCGTCACTAGTCCGGTTAGCAGATGCACGCGCAAAAATTGCTGATTCGCGGGATGTGTTATCCTTTGTTCACTTTGCTACAGAACCCTAAATACAATGATTGCAATTCCCACCTTATTCTGGGTTCTAGCACCTTTATTACTGGTACTTCTTTCGCGGCAGTCAGAATCAGATCCAATCTTGATGTTCAGGAAGGAGAGGCACTTGACGAATTACACAGTAGGTTTAATATCTTTTTGCAATCGCGATGAGAATATGAGATATCGTATGTACACACGGTCGGTTCAGTTGTTGTTCTGAAGCCTGAACTATATAGGTACTTACGGTAGGAAAAAAGCAACATCTTAACCAAGGTTCCGTAGATAGTAAACCAATTCGAACGCCTCATCCTAGCAAATGTGCTATATATATATCAAGGTGTGCACATACATTCAATGTGGCGTAACCAAAAACATTTCTCCATTATATTTACATAGATTTTGAAAATACAATTAATTTTTAAATCCATTTCACGTGTTTTAATCGGTATCCGTAGTATATGATATTTTCCTTTTGTACATATAGCAATGAATTGGTACGCCGGCAGTAACGTATCTTTATCATTTTTACTAAACTAACGTAGAACCTCTTTTACCTCCTCTATATTATAGTTTATTGAATCTCTAATTTTTACGTCATCATCAAAAATCATTATTATCATCATCACATCTTTACGGGCACCTGATTGTGTATAAAGCACCGCATTAATGCGCTAAATGCAGTGTTATCTATCATTTGTAACATAGTAAGATAGTATTTTTTTTTACTTTTGTCTGGTGGTTAATTGTATAATTTCAGTCAATGGTTTATTAGTCTCGATTGTCTTTTTCTCGTATTCGAAGGTTGCATATGATATTTTTCTGATATTCTCGTATTGTGTTCATGTTTACTACAGTTTTTTTCAAGTTTTAATTCTTCGTTTACAATTACATCAGTGGTTAATTTATGAATAAATTTTAAGGATTCTAGTTTAAAGAATTCAGTTACATTTAATTGTTTCGTTTGTTTAAAAAGTTCTTAAGTAGCTGTTACATAGGGTAGGTCATATACTGCATGTAATATTTTATTTGGCTGTCTTTGTAATCTGTTTATATCATTCTGATTTTCTGTTCCCCATAGTAGTTGCATATAACATATTTTGGTTTTTACATATCCTTCATACATTTTTTTTTTCTTTTTTGAAACAAAGTTTTTGATTTGAAAAAAAGACTCGATAATGTCACCACTTTGCTAATTCCATTGTTGATATGAATTGTCTATGTAAATTGTCTGTCTTTTGTTAGTTCCAAGTATTTAACATGAATTTTAGTTAGTCGTTCATTATTTATGTAAGCATCTACTTTATGGCATTTTTTTCTAGATTAAAAATGGATAATATTGCTTTTTTTGATAAGTGTAAGTTAGTTTGTGATTGTCCATTTAGTCAACATACATATTTAGGTCTTCGTTTATGTCATTGTTTGTTAATACGTCTGTTTGATTTTTATAGAATAGTCCAATGTCGTCGGCATACATAATAATTTTTCCTTTAAAATTATACAGTGATTAGTCATTTTTGTATAAAATATATAATAGTGGACTCAAAATAGATCCTTGTGGGACTCCAAAATTTACTGTTTGTATTTTACTTTTTTTTTCATTTACAAAGGTATACTGCTTCCGATTTGTTAAGTATGATTTTAATAGTCGGCTTAAGTTACCATAAAATTATTTTTTTATTTAAACCAATCGACATGTTATTAGATAAACCCCTAAATGGATTGTCAACAAAATTTTGAACTTCTCCAAATTTTTGTAGACAAGAACTGGTTTCTCCCTGGGGAGCTGTTATTATTAACATATTACAACAGAGGTAAAAAAACATTTTAGGTAAGGTAATATATAAGTCAAGGCATCTACAGAGCTTATGACCTGTCATTGGCTGGTTTAAGTGGCCACTTTACACACTTTGTAACATTCACCATTCTGCCAATATTTGAACATCCATATTCCTTAAACTCTCTGTTGATATTTGTGAAGTGAAAGAGCTGAAACTTTTATTTATGCGGGTGAGATTCATCTAATTTAATAATTTCACCTACATACTAGGCAACATTTTCACATTTTTTTTCACATTTTTTTTTTTTTGCACCACAACAGGCCAGGTGGCCTAATTACAGTGGTGAATTACATCACAGAGCACCCAGGCTTGAGAAAAATCACATTTAAATTTTTGTGTTCTCACCGGGAATCGAACCCGGAACCTTCCGTGCGTGAGTCAAGCGTCTTGACCACTACACCACGGAGGCCGCCTGAACTAACTTCCTGAACCACCAACGCCTGAACTAACTTCACAAACATCAACCGATGAAAGATTGACGGAATATGGATGTTCAAATATGGGCAGAATTGTGAATGTTACACAGTGGGTAAAGTGGCCACTTAAACCAGCCAATTATAATTCATAAGCCCTGTAGATGCCTAAACTTATAACTACCATCTCTAAATGTTCTTTATTTCGGTTGTAATATGTTAAATGTATGGATTGGTATATAAACAAGAATTAAAATAGTTAATTAAATTCAGATGTAAAAATTATGATCAAAACATAAGTTTTTTATCGATAGTCTATATATCAGAGCGTATTTTAATAAACTGTCCCGTAAGGTCAACACGACAAGCTAATTTGTTTAATAATCCATTGCCCAAAAAAGGTTATGTTCAAAACGCAATTATTTATCGTAGCTGCTCCTAATTTAACTTGCATTTTCCCCATGAAGATATTTTAATACAAAATTTTGTGACTTTTAAAAAAATTGTAAAATGAAACATTTGTCAGTGAGTAAATATGTTTATATCCTTTAATTATGTTCATGTTATTATAATTTTTTATTTTTTTTAACGGTCAACTATATTATGATGATCTCTCTCCTCCACTCCTCCACTCTATTTCTTCATCCTAACCTAACCTAACCTTCTTACGTGCTCTTTTCTTCTCTTGTCTTACATTTTTTTTTCTCTTTACTGTGTAACATGTTCTCTCATTATAATTGTGAATAACTTTAACTGGGCGTATGCACTATTTTTAATATTTTGTATTCTTATATATATAACAACTGTTGTTTTTCCTAAATAAATAAAATATGAATAAATAAAAAAATGGATTAAATATTATATACAGCATTATATAAAAAAAATATGTATACATACAAAGAGTTAATAATTATATCAGAGTGACAAGAGTCAAGACGTTATTACCCTGTCGGTATGTTTTATCATGCAAAAGGTGAGTTTATAATTTCTCAACAATGTTTGAGTATGTCCAAATGCTTGCAGACTGGCTGGATTTTCTCCCTAGGGAGTTGTTGATATTTAAATTTATTTCAACAGAGAGGGAAAACGTTTATGAGAAGGGAATATGGAAGTGTAGGCATATACAGGGCTTATGACCTGTCATTGGCTGGTTTAAGTGGCCACTTTACACACTGTAACATTCACCATTCTGCCCATGTTTGAACATCCACATTTCCTCAACTCTTCCATCTGTTGATTTCAATAATTAATTTCTCTTTTGAATGACTCTCTTTGCTTTAGAAATACATCAACCGAGCTGTCTTTGGACACTTCATTGTAAAGACTAAGCATTCTTGGCATTGATGAAAATAATCCAAATATTGCGGTGTAAGCACTCCCTCCATATATTCGACAACTGTTTTAAAGAACAAAGGTCTTCCTATTGGTTTTGTGCGAACTAAAAACAATTTACAAAAAAAAACTAAATTTTAGTTTTTATCAAAAATTTTAATTTAATTCCTCTCTCCTCTACCTCGATTTTAATAAGGAAGTTGCGTCTTTTTTTTGTCAATAGAATATTAAACTAAGCAAAAAAGTAATTTTTTTATTTTTATATACCGTATTATCGGCGCTATCTTTAAAGTTTTGTATTTCTGAAATAACTCCGCGTGTGACGTCAGAGGATGTTCTCTAACAGTTCTTCCGATTGGTTTGTTTACGATGACGAAACCGGATATCCTTCAAAGCTCTCATATCATTGGATGGTTCATATGAACCAGTGACGTCATTCAAAGTAGTGCGTTTTTATTATTTTTTTCGTACATGTTCAAAAAATTTTGCATTACAATTTCATGCTCTATTTTTTACCGCGCGCAAGGAAACATTTGTATATCCAATTTCCCGTAGGGCTGAAGTTCCTCGTTGAATATAACTCAAAATATTACAACAGAGATACATAACATTTTAGAGAAGGTAATATAAAAGTCTAGGCATCTTCAGGGCTTATGACCTATCATTGACTGGTTTAAGTGGCCATTTTAAACATCGTGTAAAATTTACTATGCTGTCCATATTTCAACATCTGTATTCCATTAATTCTTTCATCTATTGTTGTTTGTGAAGTGAAAGAGCTGAAAACTTTATTTATGCGGGTGAGATTCATCTAATTGAATTATTTCATCTACATACTAGGCAACGCCTGAAAATCTTATTTTTTCAATTTCTGTACTTCTTCATAGAGCAGACCAGGTGGATTTGAAAAAATAAAATGAAGCTGTTATATAATAATAAAGGTTTCAGCTCTTTGACTTCACAAACATCAACAGATGAAAGAATTGAAGGAATACAGATGTTCAAATATGGATAGAATGGTGAATGTTAACCAGCATTGACAGGTCATAAGGCCTGTAGATGCCTAGACTTCTATATTACTTTCTCTAAAATGTTCTTTATCTCTGTTGTATAATATTAACAGCTCCCCGGGGAGAAACCAGACCTTGTCTACACAAATTTGGACAAACTCAAAATATTGTTGAATATAACTCAATTTAAATTCCAATGCACCACTGATTGCGGATAATAGAATGAAATAGTAAAACTCATACAGTAAAACTCCAACTATCCGGATTATCTGAGTATAATCAGAATAATTGAAATAACCACCATTGCAATGTTTTGAAAGAAAATTCTCTAAAAAATTTTTATTGCTTTTGAAATAATACAGCGATTTTAAATAGCGTTAAAAACTTACTCAAACATAAATAGCAAAGTTAATTGCTCTGACGAAGAAATTCGTTTTACTTTTATTTTTTATTTCCTGAAAACGTTCCGGATATTTTGCAATCCGGTTGACTGGAGTTCAGATAAATAAAGTTCAACTACTTTCATTTAAAAAATACTTTCCGATAAAATGTATATTTGAAATACATACTTTGTGGTTATTCATTATGGTAAAATAATAAAAAAACAACTTTGTTTTTAACCACTTATTTTTTTTCCGGTTTCAAAGCTATACAAGCCTCTTTTTCAAGGTTATTAACTTATGAATTATATCCATTTAATTACGGGTAGTGTGAAGTGAGATGGATATGACTTTGATAAAAAAGCTTGTCTAGCTTTGAAACCAGTCGGTAGAAAAAAAAAAAAAAGTTATTAAAAACACAGTTGTTTGATATTTATTTTATTTTAATTCTTTCATAATTTATTAAAAGTTGATATAAGAATCATTGTCTTTTAATTTCGAATGTATAAAGAAGATGTATGAATGTAGAAAATCCTTTGTTGAAAGCGCTGTGGTATTTTATCCTCTCTGCTTACTACAGTGATAATATTGAACAGTAAATAAATACGTTTATATGTTTGTTTTGTTGAATTACAAAATACGAATTGTTATTTATACAAAATTGTTATTTATGTGAAATCGTAATAAATTATTTGAAATTATATAATGTATCATTTACAATTTGTACCGCAAGAGAAATGTGGTGTAAAATTATGGGTTCTGGGATTTACTTGTTTCTGTTTCTATCTAAATTTACACATGAATATTGCACCACCAATTCGCTTCACAGAACTTGATCAATACGACCCTCACGGATTAGGGCTAACCAAGGGATGAACATTGATGAAATAGAGTTTTGTTAAAAGCCGCCAGGCCACAAAGTAAAAAATTTATAATATTTTTAAAATATGGAGTTTTTCTGTTGACATTTATGAATAGAAGTTCATTTTATCATCATTCCATATCCACTCCTTAGTTTAAGCATGGAGTTCACAGCCCTTACTGTTAGCTGACAATTCCTGTGCTTTCTCCCAAGGTCCCAAGGCAGGTTTTTTGTCGAGAACCTGATGTCTCGTAAAATAGGCAAGAAAGTGAAGCACACTTTTCAGTTGTAACCACTTTTAATTTTTCAGTCAGGGGATTTGTCCTAACCGACATAACAAAGCCTGACTCATAAAAATGTTGAACTTTGTCCATTTTCTTTCAATTTTATTTTTTATAAAATTGTACTTAAAAAAATGAATTCAACAAAATAACTATTCGTTCTTTAATTCATATTCTGTTGTTAATTATAATATTATTACATCTATTGTAAAGGTTGTCTGAGTCTATTGTTTAGTTTTGTCCGGTAGTTTATTGTACAATTTCAGTACCTGGTTTATTAGTCTCGACTGTCTTTGTCTCGTTTTATAATGTTTTTAGTGAAATCGTTTTGATGTTCTCGTATTACGTTCATGTTTACTACATTTTAAAAGTTTTAATTCTTCGTCTACAATAACATCAGGTACAAATTTATGAATAAATTTTAAGATTATATAAGAAATGTTATTAGGCCTAGTCATGTTATGTCTTGTCTGGTTAGTTAAGTATAATCAGTTTAATTAATTTCTTAAATTTTACTTTAGGATGTTTGCTTGTTGCTTCGGAGAGCTCCAAGGCCAATTGAAGATGACAAGAAAACGACATTGTGCTCCGATTTGTATTTATTGCACACATGTTGAATCAAATACAGAATTTTGAATGTGCTTTGATGATATTCTGCTACAGTAGTTGATAAGTAGGAATATTATGGGAAAAATTGTTTTTATATTCGTAAATTCGTTATACCCCCAGGAACAGATCAATAGCGAGATTTCACTGTACGCTTGTTGCTATAATGATTCGACATTATTTTTTAAAAATACAAACAATGTAAAAACCGATTTCCGTTCGATGTTTATTTAGTGAAAATAATTTCAAAATACTTGTTACTGGCAGCCATTTGCATAACACCTTCGACGTTTTTTGCCTCAATATCAAATTCACAACTGAACAAAATAATTATCCACAAAATTCAAATCAGCGTTATTTATAATTTACACGTTTTTAATAAAACCAATAAATTTGTTTTTGGTCAATGTTATTCAATATCGATTCAATTCACTTACCGACTTTTCTTTGTGTAAGGAATGTAGGTATATTGTTGATAACAACAATATAATGTAGGTATATTGTTGATAACAACAATATATCTACAGTCGTCTGCATACCCACACAGCTTGGCAAGTCATTCTAGATTTGTCTCTCTTAGTAAACAGTTGCTCTCAAACCACAGTATAACACTTTGTCTACCGGTTTCGAGATGTACCCATCTCTTCGTCAGGACACCCATTAAACCATCATGCAAAACCCACTATACAACTTTCCTAATCAGTGCATGGGCTTATTAAAATGCATGTCGTGTTGGTTTTACATTTTTGTGCAACAACTTTGGTGAAGGTGTAGAGTGTGTTTTGCATGTTTTTTTTTTTTTGAACTACAAAAGGCCAGGAGGCCTAATTACAATGGTGAATTACATCACAGAGCACCCAGGCTTGAGAAAAATCACTTTTTTTTTTTTTTGTGTTCCCACCGGGAATCGAACCCGTAACCTTTCCGGGCGTGAGTCAAGCGTCTTGACCACTACATCACGGAGGCCGCCATGTTTTTTCATTGTGTCTTGACGAAGAGACGGGTACGTCTCGAAACCGGTAGACATATAAAAGTCGGTTAGTGGTTAAATTCAAATATTTAATTACATTTAGTAAAATGTTTTACCACAAAGTTAATGTTTTAAATTTAATGATAATTTATTTTTGCTTTATCTGGCAACATAAAGTTTGCCTGTCGGAAAAAAAGTGAGTTACAGAAATTTAATTACCTTGCTTTTTCATTAACAGCAATATTAAATCTTTGATGCGGTGAATCTTACCTGTAAATTTATCTTTGAGTTCCGCTAGTTCATCAAGAAGCTAACTTTGAAAAAAAGTTTGATTTTGAAAGGAGTTGCGTTTTATGCATATTTTTATAATTACTCGTATATATATAGGGATTGTAGGGATGATGACGATAACAAACATATTTCAGCTCTGAAGGAAAATCCTATGTTGAAAGGAAATGTTTTACATAAAAACAGTTGATTTTTTTTCTTTTATTCGGGAAACATGCAGTGCATTTACATAGTTTTATAGTTTACACAGTTAGACTTAACTCTAATAGACCAGTGAAGATTTCATATTATATAATAATTATATCTAAGGTTATCAATGAACTATTTCTTTTTTATTTTTTTTTAAGTACAAAAAGAGAAAGAAAAAAAACATTGAAACAGTTTTACAAAAATCAAAGTGAAAAAGTTATTTAAAAGTCTATAGATAGTTTTTACAAATGAAAATATTAAAAATGAAGAAAAAAAATAGTATAAGTAATCAAAAGGTAAGAATTAAAATAAAGAATTAACAACTTGCTAAGATGTAAAAAAAACATTTTCAAAATGGAAAAACATATACACACATAATTATATTTGATGTATAAGTAGATTAATGCTGTCGAAATGCGATCCCTCGGGTGAATGTGTGGCAAAACGATGTATGATAGGTGCACAAATGTCGAGATCCGAGGACTGTGTAAGACTGAGATATGCATTATCGACAGAATCAAGAAAGGGGTGCTGCGTTGGTTTGGACAAGTAGAGCGAATGGACAACGAAAGAACGGCTAAAAGGATCTACGATGCGAATGTTGTTGGATGCAGAAAACGAGGAAGGCCGAGAAAGACATGGCTAGTGCAAGTCCATCAAATACTTGAACATGGACATGTCAAAAGTAGGAATGATCGGCATGCGTGCATGAGAAGATGTATGAATGTAGAGGAAGCGAGGTCTGTATGCCAAGAGAGAGTGATATGGCGTTCTATCCTCTCTGCCTACCCCTACGGGGAAACGGCGTGATGGTTTGTTTGTTTGTGTTTATTAGATATATATGATTTATTATATACATTGATATTAGACTAAACTTGTGTATCAAATATCAAGAAGACAGTTACAAATTATAATCATATATGTACATATCTTTGTCTTAAATTAAAAAATATTATGTAGCCTTTAACAAAAAAAAAACCCTTATTTTGAACTTGCATTATTTTTTCCATTTACTCTTGTGATCGAGTGACAATTTAGCGAGTCCGCTGTTAATAGGTTGCAAATTAGATTAATTTAATTTCCTGTATCGTATTCAATATCCGGTCCCCTTTGCCACACTAATTTGCCCCGTGTGTTCTCAATAACAACGTTACAACAAGTAATTGGGTTGTTTACCATCAGAAGAACACCCCTCGTTACTTGTGCTAGTAGAGACGTATGCAAAAAACCATTACTAAATAATTAACTAGACGTGAAACTTATGGGGAAACGAAATCACATTCGAGGGTGTTTTGCGAGAAACGCAAACAGTGATGACATTTAATCGAGCCACCGTCCCATTACTTGCGGTATCTGAAAAAAAAAATACTGTGTCTTCTCACCTACCATCTGTTATGCTTCAGGACCCGGGTTCGATTCCTGGGAGGTTCAACATGAAATAAAATAAAAGTCCAATAAGTAAGTTAAGTGAACAGGAAATTGGGTGACGAGAAAACCAATTTCCCCGTGGATGCAGGGCAAGAAATTGCAGGGGGCGAAGCGATAGGGCTTCTACTAATAGACTGTATTTTAATTTTAATGAAATAAGTGAATATCATCGATATACGGTATGCAATGTCAATCGGTCACAACCCCAACAAATGAGATGGATTAGGAATGGATGCCACTAACCTGGTTATTCGACTGATCAATTGCGAGCGGCATCAACACTAGGACAAGCCTCCGATTTGGAGCTGAACACTGGTGGTAGGTGGAAACAAAGTATATGATCCAGCACACGTTCAACAAAATATACACGCGATTCAGTACACGAGGTCTTAATGTGGCGGATGATCAAAGGATACTGAGGTGGGAAGTGAACATATGTTGTAGGTACAATGGATCTTGAAGTTGTGATAATAATTCGAACAATGCACATCCACACAATTCGCAACCATCGGGGATGTTAAAAAATGTTTTCTTACGCGCGGTTAATTAAAGCGTATGGCGAAGTTTCTCGAAAACGTATAAAAAAAAAAAGTTTGAACGACGTCACTAGTTCTCCAAAATCAACCAATGGTAGAGTGTAGTGATACATTTCCGGTTACCGGGAAGCCAACCCACCAGCCAGGACAACTCACCGTACAGAAGTTGAGACGTAACAGGCGCAGTAATTTTAAAAACACCAAACTTAAAATATATATACAGCGTTGATAGTACAACACACAAATAACTATTTTTTTTAAATTTCGTTTAGTTTGATAGTGTATTAACAAATAAAAATTTATTAAAAAAAACCTTTATACTTCCACATTGTCCGGTATCCAATATTATTAATGATTGCCAAACGTTATCCGAATATGCATAAATCTGGATAATTTGATAAAATATTAAATTAAGGCAATGATTCGAAAGAAAATGCAAAATTTACAGGAAGATAACTTTTTTATTGGTTTTAAAATAATTCAGCGAATAAGAATAACATTAAAAACTTGCTTTAACACGTACGGCAAAGTCGTAAAATACATTTATTGTATTTTCCATTAAAATATCTTCTTTATTTTATATTTCCTGATAACGATCCGGATATTTGGCAAACCAGATCACCGAAATTCAGATACGCAAAGTTCTACTGTATTTGTTTATAGTGTTGTTTTCACTGTCTCTGGACTGGTACCTGAGGCGTAAGACTGATCACAATACCTTCCCGTAATATATTTATTTATTTTGTTTAGTTTGTAGATTAAATTAAATTTAGAAACAAACGTTACACATATGAACCTAACCTAAATCTTTGCAATAAACTAATTATTTATCCCAATCACTGATATACAAAAAGCATTTTGTTCGCAAAGTGGAGACGCTTTAGGATTCTCTGAACTTTCTTGCAACTCATTGAACATTTTCAAGCCTTTACAGTAAAAGTTCTTCTGACCATGCGAAGGAACTGCTAAAAGGGTACTCGCAAAGTTTCGCTTTTGACCTCATAAAGCTCAGCCGATATCAAGTGAGGGTTGTCACTAAAGCCCTAAAAGGGCCCTGCAGATTGAACAAACACCTTGCTACAATGAACCTTTCCGAAACTTCTAGATGTAGGTTCTGCAGTGCAAATAAGGAAACAAATATCCACATTATATGTGAATATTTTTTATTTTTTTTAAAGTGCGTAATTGTATTTTTGTTTCCGCAAAGTCGAAGCTTGTTTGCGGGTTACATTACATTTTTTTTTTAATTTATAAAAAATAAGTACATAGTTAAATAATAAATTAAGAATAAAATATATCTATGTGCACACTTTTTTTTTCTTTTTTTTATTTATTTACAATTTTAAAAAACCCGTTAGGGTTACATTAGAAATTTAATATTGTCTAGTCATTTTATGTCTCGTCTAGTCTAGTTAGTTCAGTCATCATGTGCTTTTTCAGATTGATTTTAAATTTGTCTCCATTAAAAGTTTTCAAGTATTTAGGTAGGTCGTTGTAGTGTTTAAGTTTTACTTGCTGTTTTTAATATGTTTTGACTGGTTTTTTTTGATGAATTTAGGTTTTTTCCTCACGATTTTCAACTGGTATTTAATATGATGCTTTACATCATGAAAAGAGCCTCATCCTCGGGGGACTACTGATTAAACCTGATAATCTTAAAGAGCTCGCCCCTTACCTAATAGTCCGATACTTTACGGATCTGGGCTTGGCGGGGTAGATTTAGCCAAATGTAAACTCTCGCCTTCCACACAGTAGCCAGGCTCTTTATAGACCTGGGCTTGGAGAGCGAGAACTATTGACTATTAACCTATGACGTCCACCACTAAGAAATGGAATAGGAATAATAGTTGTTCTGAGTTTCAGTCAGTTTTACCTTAGGAAGCCTGAGAGCATCTCCACTTTTCGTTCAATATTTCATTTAACACTTCATGACATGTACCCAGGAAACAGTTCGTTTTTCACTTGTAAATAAAAGTCAGAATATTAAACAGAATTATATTTTTAATATCAAGAATATTTCATTTATCTAACATTAATTTAATCCTGGTATATCTACATATACCACACTTAAATGCCACTCTCACTGCTCTGATCAAAGAAACGAGACAGTAGAGCAATAGTTTCAGTGAAATATAAATAGCAATCGAGTTGTGCTGCTTATACTTTACCAGTGCAATGCCCTATGCTTCATTAGGTGTGGAATAGTTTAATGATGATGATGATATTTCGCATGCAGGCCGATGAAGTATACAATTATGTGTGTGAATTAGGACAAGAATTCTGAAGTAATATGTATTTTCGACTCGATGGCAACTCTCAGCTAAAAATTTAAGTCAAATTGAAAAAGAAGATTTTGACATACGCAATTTTAGGCCACAGATCAATATAAAACAATGGACTGAATATATTGCTTTTGTTATTTTATAATTATGTTAGTTAAACAAACAGCATGCATAAAATATATTAACAATTTTTTCGTCTATTAGTGTCGGATACACACCAAAAAATTGTTCACACTTAAGACAAGAAATGAAGAAGAATAAAAAGTTTAAAAAGATGGGAAATGAAAAATATGTATACAGTTATAGAATTAATCTAAATATCCGCTTCTCTCAATATTTATATGCCTTTTTATTAAAAATTACATTCACCGTCATGAAAAATATCAGCCTTGGTAAATATGTTGTTATATTGCTCGCATATTCTAGGTATTGTAGATTGTTTTAAATAATGTTTTGTCGTTGTCTGTGTGAAACAGAAGATTTATTCTGGAATAAACATTCAATACACAATAATCACAAATAATTTATTTAGAAATTTCTTTAATTGTTAATTTTTACAGTAAATAAATATGTTATAACTGCCTTATTTTCTAGGTACGCGGTTATAATGAACTTTAATTTATGGCAGATAGGCACAGTGTACTACATTTTAAATTATATTAACCTTTGACAAACTGTGTGAAAAAAATTATCTAAGGTTAACCTTAGGTAATCCGAGGTTAGGAAATGATCGCCTGATAATCACTGTATCCATTCATCCCAAGTGTTAAAATCCCCGCATTTTCCCCGCACAGTGCCAATCTCCGCAAAATCCCGAATCACAACGGAAATATTTTTAAAAGAGGACTCGAAGTTGAATTTAGTTAATTATTTATTATTTGAAGTTTATGATTATTGGCTTTACTGATTTCTAATCATTCTAAATTCTTTTTAAAATATTACAAAAATATTCCCGCTATAAACTCTTTAAAACATATTCCGGTTATGATTCATTTTATCTTCTTTATTTTTCTTTCTTTCATTATGTCTCTTTCATACAATATTTTAATATATAAATAGCAATGCGAGTAATTATAAGTAAGTTTAATTCTTGACGATGAGGTAGTAACCTCGAAAACCGGTCGAAGTATAACTCTAAATTAAAGTGGTTTGTACAAATTTATAAACATATCAGTGTAAAATGTCATACCACAAAGTGAAAAATGTTTTTGATAACAATAATAACCAAGTATCTTCGCCCGTTAGCTATAATTAAACATGTTAGGAAAAAAATGTACGCATATTTTTATTTTTCATACAGCAAACTTAATTTTACTTTGTAGATAACTGCTAACTTTTTTATGTAATGCCGACCCAGGGCCGCAATTATAAACGCTATCTTCATCAGAACATGTCAAGACGGTATAAAGTAAAATCGATATTTATGTATGGAAATGTGAATATTTGAATGAAAATTCATAGTAACTAAGTCGGTAATCTGAATTAAACATGTTAAAAAAAATAAAAAAATTTAACTTACTTTGAAGTTAAATGGTTGGTAATGCAGCTATACTTTTTTAATATTTTTTTTATCATACCCCATACTAAGAAAAAAAAAGAATCAAGAATATGATATGGTTTGAAACCTCATTTTTGAAATTTGGTTGTTTCAGGTTTCAGCGACCCTTACTGCATGCTGGGCATCCAGCCGCTGGCGCCGCCGCCCCCCTCGCCGCTGCCCCCGTCCCCGCGCCTGAGCGACCCCGGGCCCGAAGACGGCCCCTCGGGCGCGCACGACAAGCTCCGCAAGCACCACAGCTTCCGGCTCAGCTTCAAGCGGCGGGCGGACGGCGGCTCCGGGCGCGAGCACCGCGACAGCTCGGCCGGGCAGCTGCCGGCCAAGTTCATTCGCGCCACGTCCGTCAAACCGCACACGCTGACCCCCAAGTGGAACGAGAAGTTTCGATTGTAAGTACAATATACTATAATGTTCCATTTCCACGAATCACACTTTCTATTTTATTTAGCTTGCAATAACAAATCTCCAGTAAATCATTATTACGACTTTCGTTGAAATGTCTCACTCATCTCCTTACCATTGAATCACTTATTACATGTTCCACGTACACCTAACAGATCTGTTGATGAATGTGGACTGGTTTAATACAGACCGCATCTCAGAAACGGCGGAATTTTCAGTTTTAACCGGCATTTCAAACAAGCACCACGAAGCGCACACAACACTCAGCTGACTCTTAATGGCGTCAACCTCTTCTAAATAGGTCAGGGTAGGTACCGCGGCAAGAAATACAAACGGAACTTATTTTTTTAATACACCTAGTATATTTAATTTATTTTATTTATTTATTTCTTTTTACATTTTACCTCAAAACGTGAACTTATTTAAGCTTTTAAGGCTGTGCCCGTGTTAAGTTATAGTAATTAACATGAAAAAAATACTCAATCAGAACAAGTACTCGTAATAACATACTAGAAAATTCGGATATTTAAATAAACGTTTTGAACTATTGGACTTGAAACCATTATTTTACCATTATTTCTTCCAGTTTAAGGTTACGAGACGCGAATCACTGGGTTCCATTTGAAGTTATGGCTGAGAAATTTAAATGTTCTCCCTCTCACGAAGCGTTTCATCTTACCTTCCTTTTTTTTGTTTTCTCGTTTCGTTCAAAGCTAAGAGCGACAAATTTTAACAGATAAAAATGACCCTGATTTAGCGTTGATACCACGATAATGCCTTAAATTCCTGTGCGCAAGTATAAACGACGGGCGCAATAAATTCTGGAGTAAAAATTACATAGATTTTACAAAACTTATATTACGAATTGTAGTTCAAGAATTTGACAATTAAAACATTAAAAAAATATTAGATATTGTAATAGGTTATAAATATAATCTAAAAAAAACTATTCTTCTTCTTATTCTGCCTAATTCTCTCCACTGCTGAATATTGGCAGCTTTCAAACGTCTCCAATCCTTTCTATAACCCGCTTCATCATCCATGTTTTACCTGCTATCGAGACAATGTCATCGAACCATGTGGTCTTCCAACACTTTTTTTGTTTGCCCATGGTCTCCACTTGATTATTTTAGGTGTCCACCTCCCATCATTTTACCTCGCCAAGTGTCCTGCCTACTGCCATTTTAATTTTGCCGCATGATATTATTCCTATTTTGAGATAGAACAATCTCTTAATCTATCTTCATTGGAGAGACATAGAACTGAGATGGACTTTATATACATTTTCAAAATACTTAATGCTATAAGTGATGTCCCATCTCTGTTGCAATCAATTTCTTTTCATGTTCCCAACCATGTCACCAGAAGTCAAAATCTGTTATTTATAAAATCTTCTAAGAGCAACTTTTGTTTTTATGCCCCAATGTCCAGAATGTGTACATTGGTCAATTCATCACACGACTTGAAATTCTTTGGGATAGATCTTCCGGTTTTTCGTAGATCTCTTCACGACTTAACAGTGTGGGATGAAGTTGGATTGGCATGTTTTAGCTCGAAGTCTTATGTCTTTCGTTTTAATGAATATGTTGTATACCATTATTGTTTTGCCTTTGTTTGTCTTTGCTTCATAGTGTTATGTTGTTTTTGTTCAATTTCTTGCATTTATGTTTCTTCGTGTAACTGTTGTAATTGGCTTAGGCCGTATATATAATAAATAAATGATCCTTGAAATTTATTTCTTTCTTATTGTGTGTCTAAGACATACACCAAGCACCTGTCTTTACATAGAAACAAATTACCAAAAAAAAGATAAAATATCGGTCAGTTGATACATAAAAAATTGATACAATAAATTTATATCTGCTGCAATCTCATACAGTATATTTCGATAACACACTTGAATGAAATCCTATTATGGATGTTTATCTTAAGCAAGGCCTTTGTTTTGGAAAATTAAATATGTGTCTCTGAGCAAACGTCGCGTAGTACCGGTACTTGGTATTGATAACCTCGTACGGGCATACTGTTGGGACGTCCATTGACCGGGAGGACCTGAATTTGGAAATAAATAAATAATAAATATTGTTCAATAAATACTTAAAATCAAGGCACTAAAAATTATAAATATTGAGTGTTATTTAATCATTCATTTTACAGAAACAATCAGTAAACAATGATTTAATAACATTAAAAAAAAACGGTTTGAAGACAGACCAGCGAAGTTCCTAAATAAAAATCATGCATATTAATGTGTAGACGTCTGTTTGTGTGTATTTGTGTGGGAGTAGGTGTTCAGGTGTGTGAAAACGTGAACATAATTAAATAGCAAGTGGAAGCGTAAACGTTATTTGTTATGTAAGTTATGCCAATGAGAAACTTAAGCCTTACGGGAAATTAGAGAAAAAAAATGTTTTCTTACGTGCGGTGAAAATTAGAGCTTTAAATTATACAGCAAAGCTTCTTGAAAATGTACGAAAAAACATTAAACAATATTTTAATAAAAACTAACTACTTTGAACGACGTCACTTGTTTATATGAATCAACCAACGATAAGAGAGTTGTGGATGATTTCCAGTTAACAGTAACTGAACGGACCGGACCAGTCGGCAGAAACGACCAAGAAAAAGCAGAAGAGAATTTGAGACGTCACACGAGTTGTAATTTCATAAATACAAAACTTTAAAAAATCATAGCGCTGATAATGCGATGTTTTAATTTAAATTGTTTACATATATTTTTATTTTTTTACTAATTTAATTTTTAAGATCCTCATGACTTTTTAATTTGTTTTAACTATGTATTTTTTTTATTACATCTTTTGCTTTATTTTTTAATACGTTTTTTTTTCTCTTTCTACTCTGTATTTTGCTATGTTTTTTTTTTAATATGCGTTTTCAACATACATTCATTTTTTTACTGTGACTTCAAATATGTTTCTTACTATGTATTCTGTTTTTATTTCGCATTTTACTGAGTTTCAAAATATTTTTATAGACATATTTATATATTTTTAATGGTTTATACTAAGTTTTCACTACATTTATTACTTTGTTTTTATTGTGTTTTTGCTTCGTTTCTTTACTTCATTTTCACTATGTTTTTACTACATTTTGACTATGTTTTTACTACATTTTTACTCCATTTTTTACTTTGTTTTTCACTTCGTCCTGTATCTTTATAACTGTTTCTATATTGATTACTGTTTTTTATATATTTTTTACTGTCTTAGAACGGGATAAATAACCCTAATTAGGCAGTCAAAGAAACTTTGTATAAATTATAATTTGTGTATGTAATATAATGATAATAATAATAATAATAATAATGCGATACATACAACTTTTTGTCTTAGTTAAATAGTCTATAAACAAAGAAAAATATTTTGAAAACCACTGAACTTCCTCATTCAAATAAATTTGAGTTCTGTTAATAATTTGTGTAGTAAAATTAATGTTTGTTAATGTTGTTTAGCTTATTACGTAAAATGTTGGTTACCACCTCGCCGTTCGTGTAGTTTGTTATTTCTGAGTTTGTGTTTTCATAACGACACAAATCCGAACTTGTGTAAATCTCAGTGCTAAATAGTTAGGTTAAGTTCTACGCATTATAAACATGCAAAGATCGTAGTCTAACTGAGGAATTCGCTCGAGTGAAAATATTTGGGAGAGAAATTTCTTAATAGGAAAATATTTTCGCCGTCATTCCTCTTAACATTTCTACGGCCTTACATTGAATATGCATTTAAAACATTTATCGACATTGTGAGAAATTCGTTGGATTCTGAGTTAGTCTAAAAAATGCCGTTTACACTCTGTTTTATCTTCATAATTTTATTGGTAAAAATGACATAATTAATAATAACAAAAACTTTGCGTTGAAAAATGCTAACTATTTTAAATGGCACGCAATTATACATTGTTAGTTTTTTAACCTCCATAAAAAAACGGAGTTAAATAATTTATCCTTTAGTTAATATGGGATATAAAAGATATTTTTGTATTTCTTCGTTTTTAGTATCAAGGTTTTTTTACTAACAAAAGTGTTTTGACTCAAAAATTTTACTTTTTTTTTTAATCAGCTGTCTTCTTGTTTTATAGAATAAACGAAAAAATCATATAAAATCGCTAAAACACAATCTTGCAATTTTCATTCTTCAAATAATAAAATGGTCAAATCGAAAAATGTAATAAAATTTAAACAGAGCATAACGAGAGAACCCATTTAATACTCTTTCATCGCTCTAATTTTCTTGCCTCCTCTTTTACAGTAGTAGCTGCTCGATTGTGGAATAATCTACCCACTAAAATTTAAATCAAGATTGGAATGTCACTATCTAAATACTTAAGTTGTTCCTTTAGCCTTCTTCTTTCCTTCCTATCCCCTCTCCTCTCTTCATAGTATAGTGTTAATTTTTTTATATTTTTATTTTCTAAATCTTTGTTTTTAATTTTGTGTAAAATTGTAAGATTCAACATGTATATGTTCTTGTAATTTTCTTATACTGAACGGATTGGGTAGGTAGGAAGAAATTGCCTTAAGGCAATATGCCCGCACTTATATGTTTATAAATTGTATATACTATATTAATTATATATTTAGTGTTTTAAAAAATCTAAAAATCTAACAGAGACCCTCGACCCAGATATAGAGATTAAATGCAGAATTAAGACAGTAAGAGCTGCTTTTAATAAAATGAAATCCCTCTTCTGCAATGCTAATCTCAACTTGAAAATAAGGCAAAGATTGGTAAAATGTTATGTGTAGTCTGTATTGTTGTATGGCTGTAAGACTTGGACTCTGAAAGTGAACACTATGAATAGGCTGGAGGCTTTTGAGATGTGGTTGCATCATATCTTGGACAGACCTGCTAACGAACTCAGAAGTCTTAAGTCGAGCTAGAACGAACAGAGAACTCTTAACCACCATAAAAGTTCGTAAAATTTCATATCTGGGGCATATAATGCGGGGAGAAAAATACCACTTGCGTCATTTAATTTTGAAAGGCAAGATTAATGGTCACAGAGGGGCTGGAAGAAGACAAATGTCCTGGCTGCAAAATATACGAGACTGGACTGGCTTCGGGATTGTAGATCAGATTTTCCGGGCAGCACAGACAGGGAGACCAGAGTGATTGCCAACGTTAGGGATACCTGACAGGGAACTTAGAGAAGAAGAAGAAAAAAAAACATAAAAATTTAAAGCCTTGAGTTATTTAATTATTTTTTAAATATTTATTCCGCATATATATATATTCCGTATTTCTAACTTATTGTAGAATTTTCTATTTAAAAAAAAGGTAATGAACTAACTCAAATCATAAATTCATTTTTATCTTTTTTGTGTTTTAAACATATTTTTTATACATATATTATACCTACCTATAACATATTGAGCTATTTCGAAAAATCATTCTAACTCTCTGCCCTTTGTTTTATAAAAGCAACAGAAGAAAATAATATTCCGACTGGCCATTATTACCTTAAAATATGTAAATGTTCCATACCAAATAGAACTTAATATTCTGTTTATATTGTATTTTATAACATTATGTACCTAGCTGCGTTAAACCTTTAACTGCATTTCTTTAGCTTACTTTTTTATATTTTTTTTATTATTATTATTTTTTATTTTTTTTAAACCAACTAAACTTCTAAACACAGTTCTATATTTTATTTCTTCATATCGTATTTTTTTAAATTTATGTTGTTTATACACTCATCTTTTTATTTTTATTTTCATACCAACTATACT
This sequence comes from Micrasema longulum, assembly GCF_059751315.1. NCBI lineage: Eukaryota > Metazoa > Arthropoda > Insecta > Trichoptera > Brachycentridae > Micrasema > Micrasema longulum. The sequence continues at coordinate 770,821 of NW_028277527.1, forward strand.
TCTTAACAATGTTGCTATCTTTTATTTCTTGATATTGTATTTTTTTAAATTTGTGTTGTTTATATGCTCATCTTCTTTTTTTATACCAACTTTACTTCCAAACACTGTTCTATCTTTTATTGCTTTATATTGTATTTTTAAATTTTATGTTGTTTATATACTCATGTTTTATATAACTTCCGTGTATGTAAAAGCCTTATGGGTGTGACAAATTAATAAAATAAAATAAATAAAAATATATAATTGAATAATACTATGTTAATTCAATTTCGGTGGCTTATACACCTTTATAAATTAATTCCTTAAAATACCTTGTTTCGAATCTGACTAAGTTTTTTTTTTTAAATTCCTTTTTTAAATTCAAACCAGAGGCATAGTAATGGAATTGAAAGTGAAAGCGTTGCGTTTATGGTGATCCAGCTGATATTATCAGTTTATTGAAAAGGTTTTTTTCTTCTATGGAGAATTTAAATACGATTCACGATCTCAAACTGTCTTTACCGAGTGTTGAAATTATTCAGGCACAGTTTGCAGTGACAGCAAAGATAAAATCTTTTATAAATTGTTCCTCACAGCTTCATTTTTTTTCTTTTCACAATGTTATTATTTCATGTCCGGCTTGGAGCCCTGTTTCAATTTTAAAATTAAATATTTATTTATATCGAAAGCATTAACTTTGAGTTCAAACAAACAACTTGTTTTAGAAAATATCAGTATACAACAACTTTTTAATATCCAGCGGTTTCGATATGCACCGGTCTCTTCGTCAGAACTCTCACCACATTAGCTAATAAACAATTGTCTCTAGACTGGCGTCTTATCACATAACCTTCACGTAACGATTATTCGTTGAGATACGTTGCATTTGCAATTCATTTTTATTTTAATTTGGGTACTTAAACGAAATAAATTTCAACCTCAACTAATACATATGTAGGGTCCATAGTCCATAGTCGATGACACACGCGTGTTAAATTAGTTCACCTAAAAGAGACTAATGACCGACGATGCAATGTCATCATTTTCAATCGAATCCTATACATTCGTAAAATGCAACTCTGAGTATTTCACATGAAATCGGAGGGCATCGCTCTGCAGTACATTCACATCGTCCCTACCATGAAAAAATGAACTACAAAGGAATATGGTATATAAAGAGACCACAGGACGCAGCCAAAGTCAGTCAGTCAGTCAGTTCAGTTCACGTCAGACCAGCTCGATGACATCACACAGTTCCAGCATGTAGTTCAAGTGCGGTTACTTCAACCCATCATCGCCGCCACGCTCGTGCTACACAACCAAGTGCTGTATCGTATTCGCCATGTAATAAATACGCATTAAGCAGCAACCTCGTGTCTTCGCTGTCAATCTCTAACTGGGGTAGGAACTTCAACCAAACCCTCAACTACTTATTCCTACACATATTATTATTTTTTAAATACATATATTTTTAAATTTATAATTATTCAGACGCTTTGCTTTTGACACTATACTGCCGTCATAAGAAAGAAGGACGCATCGTATTTTTTTTTCGAAAAAGAGTTAAATACATATTCGGAATCAGGAAAAAAATACGCATCTACTAAAAATACCTTCCTAAAATAAAATAACCCTATTATTTTCACGAATAAATAAGACTAAACTGCAAAAAGTCTTGAAGTTTACTGATAAAAGGCTGTTCTGACTTATATAATTATTAAAGACTGTTTAAAATACTTTTCTTTTCTTCTTTTCCGTTTTTAAAAACATCTGAAATGAATGTACCTACTCGTTTTCAATTAAATTTAAGATCTGCTGGTAATTTTGAAGTTAATTGATTATTAGGTCGACGTTACTAGTTTCGAAAACAGTAAATGGCTAGTAACGTCTATTTTAAACTTATAATTAGAAATCAAACACTGATTTGAGTCTACTGAACACTTCATTTTATTTTTACAAATATAAACATATAAAAATAAAAACTTCGTGACAATTGTTTCAAGTTTAAATATGGAGTTCTACAAAATAAACACCAAATCAATCAATAACGTCTATTTTATTTAGTTAAGTAGAATCAATTGCCATTTTCACACAAAAAAAAAAGACGTTCACTTAATTACTAAATAAAAAGGACGTTTCTGGCTAGAAACGTCTTTTTATTGAAGTATAACATATTTTTTTTACTAAAAAGAAGATGAAAATGTTAATTTTTAAATATATAATGTAAAATTCATAAATATATTCCGTTAGGGCAAACCATAATACATGCTGTCGCATAAAATTATACTTAATTTTTGTAGTATTTTTCACTCAGCGAATTTTTTAATCTCCGAGTTACAAAATATTTATTTTCTTTGTTTTTTGTTTTGTGTGGAAACGTCCTTTTTTCTTATGACGGCAGTATAGCTACATATGTGGATGTTTGTTTTTAACGAAAACCTTCGCCATCCCCCGAAACGAGGCTAATCTCTTTCGGCAACGCACTAAACACCTCAAGTCCTTTATGGTAAAAATTGTTCTGAGTTGCCTTGATTCTGGTTTTTGGAAGTATGATACATCCTCCCCTCGTAAGATAGCGATGAATTTCGTAATTACGCTGAATATTCGTAAAACTAAACGTATTCGGAAAAAAAATCACTATTTCATTTAAATATTAATTACAATGTATTCAAAATTACTCATTGAATTTGGTGTTTTAATTCATTTTCTCAGTTCCGATTCGGTGTTTCAATTCAGTGATATGGTATTATGATAAAACAAAGGCATTTTTTAGCATCAGCGGTAAAGTACCTTTATAATATTTTCATCAAATTCTCGTAGAAATGCGAGTTGCTCAACAAAATATTACGTGAAAATACCCTTTATAAACTCATTCAATTCTTAAACAAATATTTAAATGAAGATATTAATTCAAAATTATAATTAGACCCTAAGGGTCGGTTTTATAAAACGAGGTTACCTTTAAATCAACGCTAATTACAAAACCGTACCCTGAAGCTTCACAAATAGCTGATAAAATCAAATTCCTCAAATATATCGTTTACCTATCTTAAGGAATAATCTAGCGTGCCGCCGTGTAACGAATTTACTGACTTCTTCCCATGATTTCCTTGAAGAAAGTGGCGTTTTCGTATAAGTAAATAGCCTCCCGAGTACCCGCCCAAGACGATTGATGGTATCGCACTAAAGATTTGGCCGAATTAAACGCATTTTCCTTTCGGGGATGGATTTAATGACGGAATTATTCCAATGTCACCCGCTGTGCTCGAGAAAACAAACTGAACATTCTGAACGAACATTGAATACGAATCTGCAATGAATCGCAAAATTTAATAAAAATGCCATAAAAGATATTATTTTATTTACTCACGATCAGCCGGTGTAAAATCACGGAGATGGGATTTTTCAAAGTGATTTCATTTACTTTTTATTTTATTGCTCCATTATAAAAATAACGACATTACAAAATTTGTTGATCTATCACTTGTATTGTTTTTTCAATGAGCGTCTAAGTTAAGGATTCTTATTTTAAATCAAATATACAATAAAATTTATTTTTAAACACCAATTTTGTTTTTGTCAATTTCAAGTAATTCGTTTAAAAATAAATTAAGACTCAGTATTTCTGGCTGCGATACGATCCCACTTACTTTTTAATGATGCTCACACTTACACACACCTGAACACTTACTCTTACACTAATCCACATAAACACACATCTACACTTACTGTCATACAAATGCACATAAACACACCCTTTTGATGGAACACAATTTAATAATATGTATGATTCTTATTTAGAATCATTGCTGGTCTGTCTTTAAACTGTATTTTTTTAATGTTACTATATCATTGTCGACTGTTATAAAATAAAAGATAAATAAAAGAACTTTGTTTTTAACCACTAATTTAAAAATTAGTGGTTAAAAACAAAGTTGTTTTATTTATTTTATTATAATGAATAACCACAAAGTTAGTGCTTCAAATATAAACTTTATAAAAGATAAATAATTAAGAAAATAAAAATAACTTTTTTTTTCATGTTCTTATTTTTTTTCTTTTCTACCGAATGATTTTAAAGGTATACAAGCTTCTTTATCAAGGTATACTTAACAAATGAATTATACCCAAATTTATTTTTATCAATGTGTACTAAATATTATAAATGGAGCTTAAAAATCCACATGTCTACTAAATATTACATATGGAGCTAAAAAATCCAAATTTAATTTAACAAACATGATAAAATAAAATATGATAGAATTCATGAGTAAAATATACCTTGATAAAGAAGCCTGTGTAGCTTTGAAAGCAGTCGGTAAAAAAAGAAAAGGTTAAAAACAAAGTTGTTCAAATTTATTTTATCAAACATACTACTTTAGAAATGCAATCAATTTATCACGGGCACTAGTAATTGGCAAGCACAGGCTGTTTGGTAAGATTTACCATAAAATCGAAGAATATTTGCAGAATAAGACAGCTTGGCATTAGATTCGTGTTTATTGATTTTAGTTGGTTGATTTTAATTGTGTTGTTGATTTGAATTCATTCATTTGTTGAGTTTAATTATCTGAAAGTTGAATTGTATTATGTAGTTGTAATTTATTAACGTTTATTAGTGATTCAATGAATAATGTACAAAAATAAAACTGGTTTGAACATATTATTAACATATTACAACAGAGATGAAGAACATTTAAGAGAAGGTAATATGGAAGTTTAGGCGTCTACAGGGCTTATGACCTGTCAATGGCTGGTTTAAGTGGCCACTTTACACACTGTGTAACATTCACCATTCTGCCCATATTTGAACATCTATATTCCTTCAATTCTTTCATATGTTGATGTTTGTGAAGTTAAAGAGCTGAAACCTTTATTTATGTGGGTGAGATTCGTGTAATTGAATTATTTCACCTACATACTAGGCAACGCCTGAAAATGTTATTAAAATTTATTGTTGATAAATCCACCTGGTTCACAAAGAAGTATAGAAATTGAAAAAATAAAATCTCTCGACTCAGATAAGTTCGATGCAAAAAGGTCTCAGTCATGAGCTTAATCCCGGACGACATCAGCCATTTTTTGGCTCCTTTGATACACGTCAATCAAGAAATTTTACAAATATCTACCTTTTACAAGCACGTACATACCTTTAGTTCTTATACACCATGTCTATGACCATCTACATCCTTATAAAATGACTTTGCCATTGATTTTAAAGCATTATCACAATTCACCATTATGTGATATTGCGTTCCTTTTTATTAACATTGTTGGAAGCGATACGCTTGAAATTTGAGTGACTCCTAGGGGAAATATCATACATATATCCGTTTGTGGTTTGAAATCTGTGCTTAGTCAAATACCACTCGTGAATGAAAAGTGGTCCACGTTTAATCAAAGGGAACACGGGAGGGGGTTGACAAAACGGGAGCTGGCTAATACAACGACGGGCTTACGGAACAATACTAGGTTTACAAATGCAAGAGGTAATTACCTGTCCTAGGCTTCTTGACTCCTGGCATTTGTAATTTGTAATCAGAACTGAGTCGGGTGTATTTTGTTTTACCGGCTCTGTAATTAGATGTGGTGAAGCCGCTACCTTGAAGATTATAAATTACTATACGATAGCTGATTGAAATATATTCGTGAAGGTGTATTTGTGAATGTGCTTGTGTTTGTTGATGATGAAGTATGTACTTAGGTAAAAAAAATCAAAGATCGATCATTTATAATAAATAATATTGCAATTATTACCTACGGAATGAAAAATATTTTTGAGAAAAATGTCTTGCCATTTATTTTATTCATTGAATAACATTCACAATTTTGGTGCGAATGAGATTCATCTAAATAATTTCGTTAACGCCTGAAACTGTATTTTTATATTTATTTTTTGACCAGTTAATATTATTTTCCAATTTCCAAAAAATTTAAAGCATTTTTCTCATGTTCAAATATTTGCCAACGAGTACAAAATTAAAACCACTATTTTTTTCCTCGTTTGCGTGGTACTTCCTTTGACATTTTAAGAATAAATATATAAAACAACAACAACAACAAACCATCACGCCGTTTTCCCGTAAGGGTAGGCAGAGGAGATAGAACACCACAGCTCTCTGTCTTTGCATACAGATCTCGCTTCCTCTAAATTCATACATCTTCTCATGCACGCGCGCCGATTATTCCAACTTTTAACATGTCCATCTTCAAGTATTTGTTGGATTTGGTCATGCTATGTCTTTCTCGGTCTTCCTCTATTTCTGCATCCATCAACATTTGCATTGTAAATATTCTAAGCCGTTTTTTCGCAGTCCATTCGTTCTACATGCCCAAACCAGCGCAAAGCTCCTTTCTTGATTTTGTCGATCATGCTTTATATTGTATATTGTTTTGTTTAAATAAACATGACAAGATGTACAAAGAAACCTATCCACCTATTTTACTTAAGAGGATAAATATGCGTTATCAGAGAAATTTGATGAATAGGTATTTAAGCAATGTTTTTCTGGCACTTTCTCGCAAATTTCTCCCTTATAAACGTAGAACTGATTATTCCTGAATATAACGGACAAAATCAAGGTTTTGTTGTCCTATTTTTCGCACCCCAAAACTTAACTGGTGGTTGTTTTTTTTTTTTAAAGAGTATCAGTGAGGGTAATCTGTTTCAACTTTTTTTGCCGTTTTTCAAAAATATAGTAGTTACATGCCGTACGTCCGAAGACGACAGATAGAATTGGACGCTTTTATGGGTTTTTGGATGATCCTGGCTCCCATAAGAAAAAATTTATCAAAAAATTCAAAACATGAAAAGACGCTAATGGTAAATATCTATAGTGTGTAAAAAAAATCATTGTTCTAGTACCATAATTCAGGGAGAAAATACAGGAATACGTTTGTATGAAGAAAAGTCACAGCGTGATTCCTCTTAAATAAACTTCCTCCTGCTCTAATGGTCACTGCGTTAGCTAAGAGATCTCGGGTTGGATTCCCGGTACGGTTGACTTGATATATTTATTTTAAAAAGAGTTTTTACACATACGATAGGTGCACAAATGTCGAGAAGCATTATGCAAAGCTGAGACAAGCATTATGAACAGAATAAAAAAGGAGTTCTACGTTATTTTTTACATGCCGAGCGAATGGATGGTGAAAGAACGGCTAAAAAGATTTACCATGCGAATGCTGATAGATACTGGGAATAAGAAAGGCCAAAAAAGAGGCATGACGAAATCTAACGAGCATTTGAAATTAGACAAGTCAAAAAACAGAATAATCGGCGCTCGCATGAGAAGACGTATGGATGTAGAGGAATCGAGGTCTGTATGCGAAGACAGAGTGATATGGCGTTTCAACCTCTGCCTACACCAACGGGGAAACGTAATGGTTGTTTGTTTGTGTTTTTAATGTTGAAGCATAAGATTGATCATCTTACCTTCATGGAACAAAATGATCAAGTAAATTCGCGGTTGGTGGACCAATGCATTACCCAATGCACTCTAAGGCGCGGAAATGGAATTATGATAAAGATATTTATTCAGGTGCGGTTTTGATGATTTTAAATACTTGTAATTAAAATTGCAATGAAAACGATAATAAATATGAAAAAAAAAGAAAGACGTGGAAAAACGATATCCTCACAAAAAATATTTAAACAATTGTGCCAAAATTAAAAATCAATTAAGAGTTTTTGTTTTGTGGGAATTCAATTATTTATATAAACCTGCATAATATACCTGCATAATATACAGTATAATATACAGTAGCAAGCACTGAAATCTTTCCACCTATTAAAAAAGGCTAGTGCAGGTATAAATTAGTTCTAAGAACTAATTACCCCCCCCTTTATTTTTTTTCTACCTGGATAGGGTTCTTCTCAAATATTGAAACCAGTTTTATTGTGATTTTCAACGTGTTGACATCAAGTATTAATATTTTTGTGCATTATGGCAAAATTTTTGAAAAGAAAAAAAAAGTTTTACAAAGAAATACAATTTTAACTTTGGTGACGCAAAAAGTGAGTTCCAGAGCTATAGCAGTTCAGATTGGATGCAGTCACACTGCAGTGTTAGATTGTATAAAAAAATAAAGGTTCTGCAAGTCTACAGCAAAAAACGGTATTGGGCATAAAAAAAACCACACAAGCTGAGGATCGACTACTGAAGCGAATCTGTTTGCAGAATCGATTCAAAAGTGCCGTGGATATAAGGACAGAATTCACAAAGGCTGGTGGTTTTGAAGTGGGTGTTCACATCATAGTCGAAGACTCCGGGAGAGAGATTTTTTTGCCAGGAGGCCTGCAAAAAAGCCACTACTGACCAAAATAATGCGCATTGCCCGCTTAGAATGGGCTAAAAAGTATAAAGCTTGGACTGAAACCGATTGGCAACGAGTTATTATCTCGGATGAGAGTAAATTTAATTTATTTGGTTCGGATGGAATTCAGTTCATGAGACTGAGAATTGTCCGCGTGTAAACGGTACATTATGTACATATTATGTAGTTACCACCTGACACGTGAAACTGATCTTTCGAGTACCGTCAAATGGGGATATTCTGCCTACCCAGGGGTTATTCTGTAAAGTGAAATTTATTTTGTTTAAGTAGCTTTAACATCGTTTTGCTGAGCAGTAGACGAATTTTTTTTAAAGATTTTAATTTACTGACTTAGTTGGTACTATTGACTTTTGCGAATGGCTGTATTTTTTAATCTAATGTGAAAAAAAAGGTTTTTCTAAATCTACTTTGTATCGGCCGAGACGACAAACGCTCAAACTTTATTAATTTTCTAAAATAGTATACATTAAGATTTGTTATATTTTTCATGTTTAACTTAGGTATATAAGCATTCAGAGTTTCTTCAACTAGAAAGATCATTTAAACCACCAGGCATCATAGTACAAGCCAGAATAACTATTTGAGGTTATTCTGCTTTGTGTAAAATATGAGTCCTTATTTTCTATCGAGCAGAAACAGCGTTAATTTATAGTCAAGGAAGCATATTGGACCACCAACAAGATTAACTGTGAACGATAAACTGTTGATGTCAACCAAAATGTTGATTAAAATAAAATATAGTTCAGTATTCCAGAATATAATAGAGTTCTGTTATTTAAATGTATTTTTTATTTAACCTATTGGAAATGCCATTGAATGAAAATGAGTTTGGAGAAATTAAGCATAAATTTTCCATCAAAATTACAAATACGACCAAGTTGACCACAACTCTTTAAATAGTGCAAATCTGCATTTGTATGAATTTGACAGCAAATGTGAGGGTAATTCTGCCTATTTATTGATTAATACAATTATTTCGCATAGTATCCTATTAACGTTAATGATAAATATATTTACTATGTTTTTAACACTTATTAGTCGGATCCTGAAAACTCTTTGATGTTTGAATAAACTAAAAATAAGTTTTTTAAAACGACTTTTTTGTGTCATAATAGGCATGGGGTTATTTGGCCTAAATTTTGATGATATATATTGTTGAGATATGCTAAGGGAAAGATGCATAATGCAATCGGTATCGCTAAACAAAAAATGAATTATAACTAGGCAGAATATCCCCGTTTGACGGTACCTTGCTGTAATTGGATCAAGAGTTGTTATATGATAAATTAGGATTAAATTAATTTTGAGAATCCAAAGCAGGGTGTATATGTATTACTGCACAAAAATTAAACATAGTTGAGGAGAAAGCAGCCAGCCTTAGAACAGTTGGAATGTTTTTTACTTTGACAACATTATTTATTTATTATACATTCGGCCTTAGCCTACATGAGGAAACATATATACAAGAAACTAAACAAAATGAACATAAAACTACTTATCTAAACGACTCAACGACTAATCTTCACATTCTGGACATTGGGGCATAAAAACTAAAGGTGTTTTTATAAGATTTTATAAATAGCAGATTTTGACCTCTGGTGACATGATTGGAAACGTGTAAAGAAATTGATTGCAACAGAGATGGGATAATAAGAAAGTCTATATAAAATATTTGAGATTCATACAGTAGACACTCTTTATAAAATAAATTATATTATAAAAATAAAAGATTTGAAATTAATAAGTCACTCAGATACCAACATAATATTAAAATTCCTAAATTCCATACAAGTCATGGTAGAAATAGCTTTGTTTTCAAAGGTGTAAAAAATTATAACAATCTACCCAATGAACTAAAAACTATTAAAAATAATACATCAATAAATAAATTTAAAGTTAATCTAAAGAAATTTTTTGAACTCGTGTAAAAACAACATCAAATTTTAAGTTGTATGAATGTATTATTGTTTTACGTTTTTTCTTTGTATATCCTATGTTTTTATTTTTCTTTTTCATGTACTCGTATTTAAAATTATATAAACTCGTTTAAAACCACTCACCGACTTATCTGTCTACCGGTTTCGAGACGTAACCCGTCTCTTCGTCAGGACAACAACACTACACCAACATGCAAATACCACTACACACCTTCACCATAGTAGATTTGCAAAAATATAAAATCGACATGCAGGTTAGACGCATGCTTCACTACGCCACCACCGAGGGTTAATCTCGGTTAACCTCGGTGGTGGTAAAACGTCTGACTGACTACACAACACTTAATATGCATTTTACAGAAAATTGCACATCTAATATTGAATGATACCTCATTAAAACTTTAAATGTACGGGCATTCTGCGTTAAAACATGTTTTTTCACTGCAGGTATTTTAAATTTAATTTATTAAAAAGAACTAGATTTCAAGAGGCATTAATATTCTCATCAGCATCTACACCGTAAGATTTATAGTGCTGTGGGTGTTTTCTGCAAATTAAAAAATTCCGTTTTTGCGACCAACACTATTTTTAGAAAGTGATTATTACTGTTTTTTTGTATGAAAGTGGCCTGGCTGTTTTTAGCAGAACATAGAATTGACATTGTACTGCACCCCATAAAACATCAATATATAATTTTATCAAAATTATGGACTGGCTGTTTTCTGCATAACTACATTCAATTGCTCCGTTACACTACGCATACAAAACTAGTGAACCGAATGGCGATAGTAATCAATATGTAAATTCCGCACAAAGCGTTTTCTCGAGTTAGTAAATTAAGATGTGTTAGTTAGCCTTGACGCTTAAATGTGAACTTTGTTGGATTATACGAAAAGGTATAAATTAACCTGATTCCCATTTACTAATGGCGAGATATTTGCAACTCATTAAAAAAGGCCCCAAAAATTAAATATTTTGATAATTCATAAGAACACAAAAATTTATATTTTTAAAAAATCATGTGTTTTTTTAATTGACAAATATTTCAACCAAGGTGAATATTCCTTTCAAGCTTGGGATTTATTTACGCCCAATGAGCGTTTTTTCATAACGACAAAAATACAATATATTAACTGGGTTAAATTAATAAATTAATGTTAATATCATAAGAGGAAGCGTAGTCTGACTTTTCTTCATACAAACGTATTCCCGTATTTTCTCCCTGGATTATGGCACTAGCATGGCTAGACCAATCATTTGTATACACACTATAGATATTAACTATCGGCGTGTCCCTATCGTTTTTTTTTTATTAATTATATTAAACATCCAGTTTTATCTGCCGAAAAACGCAAAAGGTACCGACACAAACAATTTTATTTTAATACTCTTTCTTAGTTAAGCATACTCGATCCGACGTGCAGTTGTCTTTTTCGTGCAGTATCAGGGAGGCACCTGCTAGAGAGTGACAGAAAAACTATACTCAAATTCATACTTCTTTTTTTGGCTTTTTCACCGCCGCGCCGCGCCGCGCCGTATTGGGGTTTTCTAGCCAGTGTCCAGTTTATTTACGTATGCGTCATTTTCAGAACTCACCTCGAATATATTTATACAATTATATATATATATATATACATATATTAGTTAGTGTGTTAAACGATATTAAATAAATTTACAACCTAAAGCTATTGAGCCGGAAATGTGGATGTTTAAACACAGGCAAAATGGTAAATTTGGCACAGTGTGTAAAGTGCCCACTTAAACCAGCCAACGTCAGATCATAAGCCATGTAAATGCCTAGACTTCCATATCCCCTCACAAAAATGTTTTCCCTCTTTGTTGCAACAAATTCAAATCTAAAAAACCCCCTAGGGAGGAAGTCCAGTTAGTCTGCAGATATTTGGACATACTTAAAACATTGTTAAGTCAATAAAGTTTTGTATACAATTGGGAAAGGACGTGAGAGTGAGAATGTTAATATCGGAGAGGTTGGATTGGAAATCAGGAAAACAATTATAAATTCCTCTTTCTCCTCAAACTGACATTCCTAATACCTATTCATCATTTTGTTCTCCCACCGCATATCCTCTTTATTATACCTGTTTGCGACCAGCGGTGCGATTGTGAACGCTACCCCTTGTTGAGCGTTCAGAATCGCACTGCTGAGCACCAAATTAAAATAAACAATGACCTTCCTCCAAGAGCTATCAAATTTGTATTAAAATATTGGTCTGTTAATAAAAGTATGTACAAATTACTATTATTTTCTTTATTCACCTATTGTAATTATAATACAGAGATTCTTTTCGTTTCATTTATGACAAATCAAAATGGCATTCCGGTAAACAATCCATTTTTAGAAGTTCAGGTTACATTAGTTGTTATTTTATTTCAGTGACATCGATGACGTTCAAAGTGACAGCCTTCACCTCGACATTTGGGACCACGATGACGAAAGCTCTGTCCTGGACGCTGTGTCCAAGCTGAACGAGGTTCGCGGAGTAAGAGGACTAGGGAGGTTCTTCAAGCAAGTCTGCCAATCTGCCAGGCAGGGTAGCCAGGACGACTTTCTTGGTAAGCTTATAATACTTGTTATTGGCAAGGTATCCGAAAGTAAAATATTATAATAACATACAAAGTTGGCGCTTCAAGTATAAAATTGGATTAGATTGGATTCAATTTTACGTTTATTTTTATAAGATGTAAGATTTTACAGTATACTGTATGGCGTGATTCAACGTATTAAACCATTATCAAATTTAGAGTTTGATTATCGATCTTTTTTGTCTGTTTTGACGGCGATAATGTGTGTTAGATCATTTTTTTGTAACCGGGAGAGCTAAGTCCGATTAGGCAAATCCATATCGTCCTGATCTTTGCGATTTTATTTGAGTATTAATAAATAAATCGTCTGCAAACGTTTGGACTTCTTTAATACTGTTGATATTCTTTACTTTCTACCTATTTGTCAGTACATTTGGTACTTATTGAGTTGAAAAAATTGCAATTCATTTCATTTTATAACGTGATTCTGACAGAACACAATTGGATCAGATTACTATAAAGGGAATTGAAAAATCTTATCTGAATTTTTTTTTTTATTATTTAAGAAAAACGGTATTTATTATATTATTTTAATGAACATAAAAATGCTTTTCATATCTAATCACCTGTTAAAAGGTTACAAATTTCAAAAAAACGTTTATTTGGTGAGCAAAATTGATGACGTCTTAAAGAATAAATCAAATTTATCGAAATCACCATGAAAAATAATTCAATTGTGTATTTCAGTTTTATCCATTTATCAGATTTGCGTGTAAATGAAGCAGATATTAAATTTTTCTCGAACCTCGCTTGACAATTACTTATGTTTTATTTTACATCCCGCCCTTAAATATTATCGACTACCTTATATCTATCTATTAGCACAATAGAAACCGTCTTCTGCCATTAGGAGTGTTTTGAGGGGCAAATTCAAACATGCCATTAATTTTTCAGCGAAATGTAGATCTTTGCGCTGCTGGGTGTTCGAAAATAATAAAATTTTCAATCTTATCTGTAAAACAAAAGTTATAAATATAAACGAGCATAAATATTTTTTTAATCAGCCTTTCTGAGTTGCACTCCACGAGAATGCATACACAAAAAAATAAAGATATTGTATTTTTATGTTTTAAAAGTTTACAAACAACATTCGCTTTTTATGGATCCCAATCAGATTCTTTCCCTAAACTCCTCATAATTTATTCCCATTTATTTCTTTTTACAGGAGATTTGGTAATACTAAAATAATATTAACTGACATTCAATACATTTTTGAAAATTGCATTAATGAATATAGTGCATCCCTGTTCGTGAGAAGATCAGAGTTTGTAAAAAGAGTTCTTTATTTAAAAAAAAAAAATTATGTTTTGTAATTCAATTATAAAAAAGTACCTAAATAACTACTTAAATACAATTTTTGAATTTTGATCATTCATCACACGTACAGAAGAATTATATGTGTGGCTGGCGATATTGCACTTTTTTATTTTGCTTTGGGCAACAGCAAATCATACAATGAATAAACGAAAAGATTAAAATGTCGAACTGAATGTCAAATGTCAATTGGTTTATAATTAATCTAAAATTCGAATATAAAAAAAACGTTTATTGAACTAGCTAAAAGCAGGCAAGCCAACGTTTGAGCAGGACGTCTGTCAGGTCCGCTAGTATATAAATAAATTATTGGAAAACAAACTCCCACTCTAAACATGAATGTTCACTCTATTAGAGAGGTAAAAACGTTATTATTAATTAATATATTTTTTAAAAATCTTAATTTAAATATACGAAAAAATAATGTAAATAGGGCGATTTCTTTCCATAATATGTAATTTTTACAGTCTGATTTACATAATATACTATACATAGTATAAATGTTAATGTGCATTTTTTTTATATAAACATACCTGCTAATTTAAAAGTACATCTATGATTTCTTTAATATGTATTTTTATCATGAATTTTGGTGTATTTTTTTGCGTTATATGCTCCTATAATAATTATGTACGTACAAACAATTTATAATTTTATACTTTATTTTGTCACCAATTTTTTTCGATAACGCTACGGTTTTTACAGAAACTTTAGTATTTCATATCAAAATGGCTCTGGCTGCGATGAAGATCTTGTTTGCATTCAAGGCGCTTTATAACAAAATATTGTAATATTATCGTAAAATGTTCAGATATCAACATGTTATATTAGAAAAAAAGGTTCTACGTCATGTAGTTTACTATAAATCTTAGCTAACGTATCGCGTACTCGCAAAATGGAAAACGATATCATTCACACACTAATCTTAGTTTTCGGTCCATGAATTTTCTACGACACGTGCTGGGTTAAGTCGATAATCTTTACCAAGGTTGCGGTTTAAGATTATTTAGTTACTAACATGTTACTTTAATAATTTTCCCATTTTAAAGAAGAATTAATGTTCTGTAATAAGATCTGGTCAAATATAAGTAAAAATAAATTGCAGAGTCATCTGCAGGCGATTACTAGTACTTAATTTAACTCGGAAGAGTCTTAACTACATAAAATAAAGTAATCTGCTAATTAAAATACTTAACTTCAATATCAATACATAGATGGCGCTCCAACTCGCTTGTGAATGGTTTCTCGTTTATTAACATATATACAAAAATCAAAAATGTTACCTGTGTGGATATTCGCCAATAAGCGGAATGGGGAATGTTGTAGTACCTACTTAAAGTGGCCACTTAACCCAGCCAATGACAGGTCATAAGCCCTGTAAACGCTCGAATATCCATAATTCTGAATTTGAAAAAAATTCTACCTCATCTCTGTAGGGATATAAATAAAAAAAAGAATAACGTTGTTTGTATGATATAATTGAAACCCTAATTTTTCGAATCTATCACTATTCTCGAGTAAAAATTGTAATAAAAATCGTGTGGAAATTACTCTGCCTCGTAAGCGACTTTGCCTATCATTCAAGTGAATTGTAAATTTATGTGGTTTTTTTATACATTTATTGTTATATTAGAAAAACATCAATCTGTATGCATTTTAATGAAAAGTTGTTACCAGCATTGATAAATATTTACATACTAGATGCAGCACTAAGCACCCGTCTTGTGTTCCATTCAACTTAAGTTCCGGATCCTAAATTGTAGTCAGTAAACAATGTAGGGGAAGGCGGGGCTAGTTGTTACAGAGGCAAGTTGTTACATTTTAAATAATTCCCCCACCACTGGGTTGTGTGACGTACGTGTCGCAAAGCATGTTTACGTATCGTGTCTGCAATGCTCGACGGAACGACACTCTTGCCAGTCGTGCGTGATTCAAATAAAATCGATTATAGTGTATTTCGTATCTGAAAGTAACTCTCTTTGATTGATTTTGAAGATTAATTGTTCACCAACTATCAGAGGTAAGTTGATTCAAAGTAAATTGGTAAAACTCTACATGTCTCTGCTTACATTCAGATAATATATCGAAATTATAACACTTTCCGTGTTAATGCTAGAACAATTTTTTTGTTTTGGGTCAGAGAGGATAGTTGTTACAACAATAGGGGGGCAAGTTGTTACTGTTACAACTAGCTCCATAACGTTTCCCTTTTACTTCAAATGGCATATTCATATAAAATTATTAAACGATTTATGATACGGACATTAAAAAAAAACAATAGAGGTATAATTTCCGAGGAGACCTACAAAAGAGCAGCTTAAGAAGTAACAGAAAAAAACATATATTCGAAGAGCTGCCAAAGCATACAAAGTAAATTTTATCATATTGCAACGTTCCATAAAACGTCAAGAGAATGGTCCAACCACATCTAACATAGTGGGTTACAACAAACCTCAGCAAATATTTTCTGTCGATCAGGAAAAGGAGCTTACAGCATACATAAGCTTATGCTATTATATCATTACTGTTATTGTATATATATTCTATATATTATTGTTAACAATTACACACATGTTTGATTTTTGTTTTAGTTTGTAATAACATGCCCCCACTTTGTAATAACTTGCCCTGTGTGGGGCACATTGTTACAGTTTTAATATACTTTTTGAAATGCTATAATTATTTTTGTAGACTTTGTATGAACACATGTAAACATGTTAAGATATAAGCAATATGATGTGTCTCAAAATAAACCGTTGTCAGATATTATACTTTTTTTTTTTTTGGTAACAACTAGCCTTTAATTCCCCTAAACTTGAAGCAGAGTAAAAAGACGCGACATACAGATTTAAATTCATAGTAAACTGTCATAGATAGTTTTTGTTACTCTACTGTTCAAGCGACAACGCTCATTTTTCGGAACATAATTTTTAAAAATCGTCTTATGAAGCATTATCTCTATTTAATTATACCTCAGTGGTTACCAGTCAGTTTGTTATCCGTTTACAACACTTTGAGGCTGGATCAATGACAAAATCTTGAAAAAATGTATTTATAGTTTACACAAAAAATTCAATTTATTTTGGTAAAAATAATTTTGATTCTTTTTTTCTTTTAATACGTAAATATTAACACATATTTATAAATGACGGCAGTAGAATGGCTAAGACGCTTTTCTCACACACGAAAGATCCCCATTTGATTACCTGTGAAATCGCAAAAATTAAATGTGTCATTTTTAAAGCCTAAAGGTTTTGTACTGTGTTGTTAACCGCTGTAATTGGGCCTCCGGGACTGGTATTCCAAACGCTTTCGCGGCAAACAGAAAACAGAAATACTGTTTTCTCGTGCCGCGAGAGTGGTTCAGAATAGCACCCCTGGTTAGATATAATGCAAAAAAAATTGTAACCTAATGACTATGTAACAATTTTATTGAAAAACTGCCATAACGTTTTCTTTTTTTTTTCCTTTTGGGCAATTAATTTTTAATGTTAAGTTAGACAACTACAAAAATACGTTAGTAAAGTCAATAAAATAGCAAATGGACCGATTTATTTTAAAAACGACACCGAATTCAGAATGTTCCAGAAAAATATCCACTATGTTTCTTTCCAGTTGTTTTTGTGTATATTTTGAGGATTATTGAATACCAAATTTATGAAAATTTTACGAATTCCTATAATTTATTTCACACAATGTATTTTATCAACACGTAAGCCAATCGTCTCCGATGACGCCTTTATTGAATAGTCAAAGAAAGAAATATAATATCGTGTCTTAAGTCACCCTGGAGTGTATAATGTATTCTGAAATATAACCAACAACTGCCTCTAGATCCAATGTTATTCATTATTATTTCTAATTTAAAGCGTTAAAGAAAAACGTGACTTTGAAATCTTGCAGGATCTTACCCCCCAGGGCGGGAATTGCGATTCTTTTATTGGTTTGTATTGGATTACATTGCTGATAAAAAATGTCTTTGTTCCATTCATATTATTATTTATTTCATCGCCGCATTGCGTATCTAACTAATACTCCAGGGAAACAGCGTTATTTTATTTTAAGATTCCGCAATTTAAAAATGGCTCATATTACAGCATCATGTTTTAACAATAGGGAAAAATCACGTTTTTTTTTAAATAAAAAATAAACAAGGGTCTATGAAATACTATCGAGTAAAAAAAAAAACATTTTTGTACCTATTAGTAGCATAAAAATTACGCTACTAATTTATAATTTTCATTTATAATTTAAATTCCTTAAGTATTAGGCAAAATATTTACTGGGTTTGAAAGTAACTTTTATATTCTATTTAACTTAAGCTTTAAAAGCTATAGGTACAAAATAAATCAATGAACCGTTACGACGATTCCCTCTAGGAGTAGGCAGACGGGATAGAAAGTCATATCACTTTCTCGATCATTCCGACTTTCGACGTGTTTTCCATCAATGGCTCAATCTCAAATGACTATCGACGTGCTAATAAGCGACGTTATAACAGTTTCTCACTCTTAATTTTTTGTATTAGATACTCCTTACTCGTTTGCAAATGCTATTTATTGTATTATTTTTCATAGTAAACGCCGTTTTTTTGCCAATGAACTGTTTTTATTTACGAGAAAAACAAAATACAAACCGACACGAGCGTCGACTTAGAGATTACCTTCCTCGATCAACACAGCACAAATTATGGCTTGCATGCACCAATGTCCCGATTGTATTGTATTGTAAACTCGAGACAAGATCTGGACTTTTTTCTTGTAAGTCTTTATAGATTTAAAAATGAACTAAGATAGACCGGATCTTGTCTTGAGGTAGTAATTTTTATTTTTTTGTCCTAGTTTTAATTTTATTTAATTGTATTTTATTTTATTTGTGCCTTTATTTATTATAAGAAATTGTATTAACCATAGTTAGAATGGACTACATAAGTCCGTCAAATAATTAAATAAATAATAAATTACTGCGATAACTTAACCATGTTCATTATTGTTAATTGTGATCGCTCAAATGCAAGTATTTGTTGATTTATTCATGCCATGTCTTTTTCGGTCTTCCTCGTTTTCTACATCCATGTTGAATCTTTTTAGCCGTTCTTTCGCTGTACATTCGCGCCACATGTCCAAACCAACCGACCTCCTTTTGTCGATATCGCTTATCTCAGCTTAACATAAAGCAAGTATCTCAACTCGACCTCAGACGATGACGATAAAATGCCCCAATACATTGTATTATTTATTGTTGCAGGATGCGTGAATATCCCACTACACGAGATTCCCTCCACCGGGATGGAAGGTTGGTTCAAGCTGGAAGCGCGCTCCCAGCGATCATCTGTCCAGGGTAGGATCAGGCTCCGCCTGTGGCTCAGCACGAGAGAAGACAGGGGCACATCGGAGGAAGACAACTGGACAGAGGTTCATAATCCATTTCATTATTCAGCCAACCGACAGGCTTTGTAATTATTGTCATTCAATAATGGCATAAACAAATCTATTTAATAATTGCCGTTATTAATGCAGGCCACGTTGTACACAATAAATCCTGATACATATTCGAACGGTTCATTTTGTTATGTTTTCTCTCAATATTACTTTTAATTGTGTATTTAATGTATTTTAGAAAAATGTTTGCAATTGGTTACTGCACATCGATAGGTTGTCAATTTTTTAAAGGTCGAGATGAGCAAAAATTAACAAATCTATAAATATATCTAAGTTAGTAGTAATTATTATTATAAAACCATGTAGGACTATCATATGATTAATTGTAAAGGATCTTTACCGACAAGCCATATTCATTGGCTTGGTGAGTCCTGTAAAAAAAATAATAATTTTAAAAATGTTTTAAAATAACTAAAATGAAATATTGTATGTAAATAATAAATAAAAAAAAATAAAATGGGCATTAATATTTAAACGAGTGTAATTTTGAATGAATATGCAAAAAAATAAATAAAATAAATAAACTTGCTGATACTATGGCTCACTACTTTCTTCATAATTTAACAATTTGATTTATACAAAGCTACAAGTCGAAAAAATGATAATTCGTTAAAATCTCGAAATATGACCTCATTTTACTGAGTAGTCTTATTTTACTGAGTAGTCTTATTTTACTGAGTAGTATTCCTGCCCACTACGCAGGTCTCTATAACAACGAGTCACCAGAAACTCTATTAACTAACACGTGATAGTCGGCTATTACCGACTGCTATATGCTAAGATGTTCGGCCCTTCGGGCTTCATTTTCTAACTTCGGAGTTTTGTATTATTATACTAAATCTTATAATCATTAAATCTCAGAGCAGTAAATGAGCCGGGGTGTTGAGAAATGAGAGATAAAATTCGAAGGAATTGTACAAATAAGGAACCTTTTGAATACGTGTCACCATTGTAAACTACGACATGGCCTGCATTGAATCGATAAATAATTATTTAGATTTCCTTAAATATAATATTGACAGTCAGTTTATCTGCACATCAACATTGTTGTGCTGTATGTTTTTTTTACATTTCAAAAATAGGGAAGCATCTTAAATATTATACTTTGTCTTTTATTATTAGAATCAATAACTCATGTAGCGGTGTTTCGTAATATACCTCCTCAAGGTCCGGCAGCAAGAGCAGCTGTTCGGGCTATTCCTGGCGCATGAGAGGGGCGGGCCGCCCAGCGGACCGGCGGCTACCATCCTGCACCAGCACGCCGTGCAGGGCGACCTGTCCGCCCTGCAAGCGGCGCTGGCGCACTGGGCGGGGGCGGCCAGCCGGAACACGGACATCCCTCTGGACCCGAGGTGAGGGAGAACGAAAAACACACCGATAACAAATACCACTAACAATTTATTGGTCACTTAGTTTATTTAGAATGTATCCATATTTTCATTTATAAATTCAGGAGAGAACTGGCTTTTAGGAGTTACCCGGAAATAAATTTTCAGTGTTAGCATCTGCTATCGTATCAAGTACATCTTCTTCTTTCTGTGCCATATCCAGTTTCCCAGACGTTGGCGATCACTCTAGAGTAGGCATTCCGGTCCTGCGCCAACTGGAACAGCGCCTCAACCCCACGCACTCCCGTCCAGTCGCGGATGTTTCTCAGCCAAGACATCTGTCTCCTTCCAACTCCACGTGATCCCTCAATCTTTCCCATCATAATCATCTGTAGAAGCGCATATTTGCTTCCGCGCATGATGTGGCCCAGATATGCGAGTTTTCTCTGTTTTATTGAGGACAGTAGTTCTTTTTCGGCACTGGCTCGTCTCAACACCTCCACGTTGGTCACTAAATCTGTCCACGGAATTTTCAGCATTCTCCGGTGAAGCCACATTTCAAAAACCTCTAATCGGTTCATGGAGTTCACCTTGAGAGTCCATGTTTCAACCCCGTAGAGCAGTATTGACCACACATAGCACTTGACCATGCTCTATCTCAGTTTTAAATTAAGACTATCAATGCAGAAGAATGATATCATGCCATTGAATGCTAATCGTGCTATTTCTATTATGCATCTAATTTCTCTATCCGAATCCAGATCAGAAGTGATCGAGTACATGCAGAAACGAAATCACACATTTCTTGTTTGTAAACCATTAATGATCAAAACATTCAATCGACTATTAACAAACTGCTGACACGAGCAAATGTAAAATCGCTGAGAAACACGAAATTCATACGTCAACTCAAAATCTCACCAGAAAGTTAAATAAACACAGGAAAATATATAAATGATAACACCCTAGTTGCAATATGTAGTCTAGTACAGTGCTCAATGATTCAACATAAAACGTCTACGCAGTTACTCTGTGTTAACCTATTTATTCAACATATAATAAATACGCACAACATGGTTCTTTTCTGTCACCTCCAACCAGCTAGGGTCACCCATGTATTCCCACGCATTCAAATCCCCACAGGTTTTTCAATTAACTCATATGATGTTGATATGTTCAATACAAAAGTAGATATATTATACCTTTTTTTAAATATTGTATGCAATATTAAACAATAAAAATAATGAGTCCTCGCTGGAGTAAACCATACTGAGGACATTTGAATTGTATCATTCTTCTGGTAACTAACAATTCTTATAAAAAATAAAAAAAAATCTTTCATCTATCTAATATTTTGTATATGTAGTTTTTTCTTAAACATATTATTTTTTTCATTATTAATAAGTTCATTTTATGAACACGCATATTTATTACCACGGAATCTTTATAACACTAGAGCATTTTAATATAAATATGAAATGTTCTCTGGTTAGGTAAGACTCGATCTAACACGTCTAAGCCGGTTTTAAGATGGAGGTTGATAAAGTTTAATAATAACCCAATAGTGGTTAAAACTATCATTATTAGATGTCAAATATTTCAGAAAAGAGAAAACGGAAGTCTTAGCATTCAAAAGGCATTTTTTTTTCCTTTATAAAATATGATTAATAATAAAAATAATATGACCCCACTGGGGTGGGGTTACCTGTGCCGAAGACACTTAAAAATATACTTTTTTTAAAATATTTTTACATTTAAGAATAAACAATGAAGACTTGATAAACAAAGATAATTAACAAAATGTTCAGACAGTTTTAAACGTATTTTTGTTTATAACTAATTCATGTACCTCTATATTATTTATATTACAAAACTCACAATGAAATAACAAAAACATAACATAAGCTATACATTTGTAAAACAGTTGACCCAATAATGGTTTGGGCAAATGAGACAATCTATTTTACTTCTACCTAGCTCCAGTATCCATTTTTTATAGCCTTTTTGAACATTTTCTTGTTACTAATTGTTTTAATAGATAGTGGAAGTAGGTTACATATATATTTTTTTTATTGATTTGGAAGTTCAACAAGGATACATAAAATACATACAGTTTTTAAGTAAGCATTACTAACAATCTTTATACATATCCTCAATTATAAAACTCCACCATCTTTACCATTATTAACTGGATTTAATGTCCACTTTACACACTGTTCACAATTCATCATTCTGCCTGTATTGGAACATACGCATTTCTTTCATTTTTCCACTTCATGATTTTTATGAAGTCAAAGAGCTGAACCCATATTTTTTATACTACCTCTAAGCAAGCATCAAAACGTTTCGTTTTGTTTTAGATACATGCACAAGTTGCTGTCTGAACTGGAGAAGGTGTGGTGTGCCAGGAGTATCTCCAAGGAAGAGGAGCAGTGGCTGGCAGAGTCCTTCACCATATTCTTGGAGAGGTCTCTACTCCAGATCAAAAAGCACCGTGAACTGTTCCCCGCCCTGCATCCGCCATCACTTGTCAGGTAGAAACAAAAACATTAATTTAATTCCAGTACATTTTATGAAATATAAAATCAGGATTTTTGAGCAGAAACTGAAAACTTTTCGGATGGGAAAATAATCTTATTATGTAAAAGCTGATTTAAAAAATTAAAACATTGACCATCAGGCTCTATAAAAAATCCTAAATAATTTAAAACCACCTTGAAGAGAAAGTTGTGAGAATAAACATTGTCAAGAAGTCGCGAAGAACATTCAAATTCTACAGAATAAGACAATGAGAACTTAAAACAAATTGAATATGAAGAAATTACAACAGGGATGAAGAATACCTTAAAAAGGGAATATTGAAGTCTAGGTATTTACAGAGCTTATAACATATCATTGGATGGTTTAAGTGGCCAATTTACACAATGTGTAACATTCACCATTTGCCTATGCACAAACATCCATATTTCTTCAATTCTTCCATTTGTTGATTTTAGTGAAAGAGCTGAACCTCAAATGTTGTAAATACAATATTATAATACTTGTTTTAAGTCCTCGTTCTCTTATTCTGTAGAATTTGAATGTTTTCATTTCCCCTTCATTATATAAACAAAGTGTCGAAGAACAGCAATTTATAGGTGGGCACCTATTTTATTGTTTTATAGATAAAGATCTGGATCTTTAGTATTTCTTTTTCGTCCCATAAACGGTTTCTTTAGTTACGTATTGGGAATGTATTTTGAAATGTAATTTGCTAAAAAAGTACACTCCAAGTTACTTTATTTTATGCACTGAATTTAAAGCTTCGTCATCAATATTAATATTGCATATTTTGGGTATATTTTTCCCCCAATAATAATGTGTTTTTTTGTAATGAACGTAATTAAAGATAAGACATTTAAATTCGAAACGCATTTTATTCATCCGTTCAAATATTCCCGTATAAGCCTTTTCTAAATATATTTAGTTGTATTTATTATTGAGACCTAACGAGAATAAGTCGTAATTGATTTTTCAAAGAAGTTTCGTCTCTTTGACGACGCAACAACCCCCCGCCCCCCTTTCCCTAGTTTACCCAATTATTATCATCATTCGCAGAGAATACACAATTATTATTGATACGTGACAGATGCGTATAAATACACTTAGATACGTAATATATTATCCCTTTCAGATCCGAATGAATTTCTATGGATCCAAATAAATCTTAATTTGTATTAAGGTACCTACTAAAGGAATTATTTTAACATGTTTTATATTTTTTACACTTTAGAAATTATTTTACGTATTTTTAATGAACACTGGCTCTGATAAAATTAATAAACTAATATCATGAAATATGTATTATTAGTGAAGATTTTGACTAAAATCAATATAAAACAACGTACTCAATATAATTATACTGTACTACTAGCGGACCCGACAGACGTTGTCCTGCCGGAACGTTGGCTTGCCTGTTATTGGCTTGGAATAAGACTTTTAATTGATAAGAAGGTTCCTTTTTTATGATTGAATTCCAAAACTAAAAATTATTAATATTCAAATATTGAATTTAAGTAGGTAACTACTACCTTGTAATTTGTTTATGGTTGAGTTCCAAAACATAAAATAATTTATTTTCAAATATAGAATTCTTTTTGCAAATGTCAAACTCGGCTCTTCTCACCAACAGGGGTGCATTTTATTTATGAATGTGATTTTCAAAAATGGATTGAATGTCAGTTATTATTATTTTAGTGTTACCAAAAATCCAGTAAAAATAAATAAATGGGAAGAAATTGTAACGGATGTAAGGAAAGAATCTGATTGGTATCCATAAAAAGCGAATTTTGTTTGTAAACTTCAAAATCAAACTTTTTTTAAACACAACATATTTCCATTTTTTTTTGTAAATGCATTCTCGTCGAATCCATCCCTGGTAGGTCGATGAAGAAACGATTTATGCTTCTTACTTTTTTTTTCAGATTCGATTGAAATTTTTAATATCTACGAACACGCGCAGCGCAAAGATCTATATTTCGCTGAAAACCGCACATAAAACGGTAATGCCGTTTAAGAGGAGTTCAGTGACATCACACGTACAGAATAATTATATATATAAAGATATTTTCAATGATAAAAAATATTTGTTAAAATAACTTAATAAATATACGCCGTCGGGAAGATCCGACTAATAACGGATGTAGCTACAGCGAGAATAGTCTATTTTAGCTATTTTCACACTATTATGTCGTATGGCATTTTAGTGTGGAGTCGGGCTGCCGATATTTCCGTAGTTTTTGTTTTGCAAAAGAGAGGTATTTACAACTTAAATTTTTGCGATTCTTTAAAAAATATTTATAAAGAAAAAAAAAAAGACTGTTTATGATAATATTAAATATGTGCGTAAAAATATATCTCTCTTTCAAAAAAATAGCGTCAATAATACTTATAATACTAGAAATAAAGGCAAATTGGTAATCCCGAAATTTAAGCTAAGTAAGGTTAGCATTTCGTTTAAGGGGCACTGCGTACGCTTCTACAATAGAATACCCGACAATGTTCTAATTATGACGGACAACAAATTTTCATAAAAAGCGTACTTCAAAAAAGGCCTATTATGGACTTAATGAGTACATAGAAAATAGCAGTGTATGGAACTAATAGCACTATTTTATTTGTGTTCGTTTATTTGATTATTTTTGGAATGTGTAGTTATTTATTGAAAACTGACTATCTCTTTGTGTCGTTTTGTTTATTTATTTATATATTGACTTTCAATAAGCGTATAAATTATACCCATATTAAAGAAAAAATAAGGACTAAAAACTATGTTTAATACTTGTATAAATTTAAATATTTATTTATTTATATTTATTTATTTAATTTTACAATACGCCCAAGGGGCATTTACAAAAAATATACAGGTAAGTACAAACATAGTAAGTAAAAATTTAAAAGATAAACAACGCTTTTTTGTATACATGTAGAAACAATAAAAAGCATACTGCTATGCAAAATATAAAGTGAAACTTAACATAATGCTGCCATTGGCATGTTTTTATACTTGTTATACTTTTAAACTACTTTTAATTACTTATATTATATATGTTAATAAAATCAATATATTGCTGCTCTTACTATAATGTGTCATTAATTTTGAAGATGTTTTTTAAATTGACCTAAATTTAAATTTACTGTCTTATATTTCACTTAAAGATTCTTCTCATCGTTTCTTTGAATCCCTTAAAATAAATATGTGTTTATGTTTTTCCTTTTTTAAAAAAAAATGTTATTACTATTTTATTTTAGTTTTACATCTGAGTATGTTTTTCATTCTTTATTTCCATTCTTAATTCTTAATTACTCTTACAAGTTTTCTTCATTTTTAATATTATTTCCATTTGTAAATACTCACTACAAACTACAAACCTTAAAATATATTTTTTTTTCACTTAAATTTAAATTTTTAAACAACTCTCATTTATGTTTTCTTTTTCCTTCTCTTTTTTATACTTTCATAATTAACATTAGATTTAATTGCTTTTTAATATGGAAACTTCACTGGTCCATTAGAATTAAGTCCAATTGTGTAAAATATTAAACTTTGTAACTGTACTGTATGTTTCCTGAATAAAAGAAAATAAAAAATAAAAAAATAAAAAATAATAAAAAAGAAAAAAATATATGGATATAAGAAAAGTAATTGAATTAAAAAGAAAATTGTAAAAAACTTCTAAAGAATTTAAACAAAAAAATATATACATTTACATGGTATTAACAACTTATTGTTAAAAACAAATAATGAAAAATAGTTTACAGTAAGTATATATAAGATAATAACATAATATCTGGTACACAAAAATATTTGATACGTTAATTTCAGAAAAAGATAATAATAAATAATAATACACATCAAAAACAAAGAAAAAATTGTGTGAAAAATAATGTTTTATATCATGTGAAAGTGTCATTACGCACTCGTATGCGGTTTGAACTCTTGTGTGGCTGTGATGTCACACTAGTCTACATACCATAAAAGACTTGATATATTTCTCTTATATGTTTTAATGATAAAGTTGTACTTTTTGTGATCTTCAAATTGACATTTTCACACCGGATTAAGAAAGTAAAATTTGCATAACTATGCTGAATTTTATATTATTTATTGTTTCAGCATTTCCTTTGTGGAAAAACATTTTGAATTTATTTAAAATGAAGCGCTTTGTTATTTTTACCACATAAGAGTTTAATATATTATAACACAACTAGTTTCATATATTCTGAATTACCCATCATCAGGTGTAAATATATAGTTTATATACACGTAATCATTTAAACACATTATTAATTACTTGCACATAATTCAAAGGTTTCTCTCTTTACTAAAATAAGAGTTAGCCCATGATGTGATCGAGGTTGGAAGAGTTCTCTCAGATTAACGGGCAAAGTGGGATTATTTAAAATACATTGCGTTGAAACAAGGGTAGATGCTGTCAGGACCAAACAAGTGTTGTGGATTTCTGAGATGAAGACACCAAGGATGGTGGCAGGCAAAACTTTAGGAGATCCCGTTAAGAACACCAGAAAAAGATAGACATGTTAGGCTGAGGATATCGTAAGATAGAGTAGACAGCGAAGCGGAGACTGGTATAGTCATTTCCAAATAATGAGCACCACCAGACTTCTTTATATTGCACTACAGAATCAGCCCCACTGGACTCATTGTCTTGGAAGCGCTCCCAAAAAATTGAAGGACAGCTGGGAATCCACCTCACAGGAAGAGCAACCTTCTGGAGAACATACCACATAGATAGAAAGTATGGCAAAGACGAAGATGAAAAATAAGAAAACATATATAAATTACGTTTAGTATTTTTAAGCTGCTAAAGCTAGGGTTTCCTAGGACAGCGGTGCCCGTAGTTTAACGGCCGTAGTGAACGGTGATGCAGTGGACAGCCGTCGTAACGTCGACTAGAGAGTGGTTTCCAAGGTAAACGGTGATAAATGGTGTTGATAATACCGTTTTTCTAGGAAACCACACTCTAGTCACCGTTACGACGGCTGTCCACTGCATCACCGTTCACTACGGCCGTTAAACTACGGGCACCGCTGTCCTAGGAAACCCTAGCTTAAGCCATGTGGATTTTTATATCATTCAAACAAATGAAAAATATTTAAGTGCAGCTTTAACCGATGAGAATTCAAACGACGCGACGTAAAGGCGCTGAACGTCTTTCGCCTTAGTTAATTCTTTAAAAAAATACATTACTTGTCGCTAGACTTCTGATTTTTAAGTGTTATTTCCTTTCAGTACATTTTTTACTCTGTCTCTGGCGGGTTACTCGAAAAGGGGAAAATGGTCCTGGAACAGGATTTAAGTTGTAAAAAAATTAACGCTAAGCAAGAGAAGCTCGAGTACCCTCTTTTATCCTATATAATATAGGCTGAGACGGGATTATCCTGAGTAAAAGCGTTATATTTTAAACCCTGCAAATGAAAGGAAGAAGATTATGAAGACTTAATCGGTGGATTTATTTTCTGATTCCATGTAATACTTAAGTAAACGCGAAATTGAAATACACCGTACGCGGAACCTGATAATTTCAAAATTATAATTATTTTATTAATCAAAAGGCTAAGGGGAAAATCGCAAGAAAATTATCACCTTTTTTACCGCTCAATAAAATTAGGGAGATTTTTTACATTTTACATTTTTTTTGCACCACAACAGGCCAGGAGGCCTAATTACAGTGGTGAATTACATCACAGAGCACCCAGGCTTGAGAAAAATCACATTTTAATGTTTGTGTTCTCACCGGGAATCGAACCCAGACCCTTCCGAGCGTGAGTCAAGTGTCTTGACCACTACACCACGGAGGTCGCCGGAGATCGTAGACACTAGAAAATACCGGTAATAAAAAAAATATTATGCGTTTTACGTACCTACGAAAATTTATCCTATCAATGTTGTCACTAGTATCAAATTCACAGTTTTGCTTTAAATTGTTATAAATATTTAAATTTGTTTTTATTGATTGTTAATTAATTTACAGTTTTACTTACAATAATTCTGTGGCTTGGATCGAAAAAGGCCAATGTCAGATTTCATTTTTTTCTTGACAATATTTTTAAAAGGGTCGATGTTAATTTTAAAAAAAACATATATTTAACTATTTCATATACACATAGATAAAAGGTAATATTTTTTAATGATATTTGGTAATAAAGGCGTCAAACAGATCTTTATATCGCCACAAAATGCCTGAAAAAGCACTCTCCTCTAATATTGCAATTTACGATATTGGCTATTTTAGATCCGCATGTATTTGTAAACATGTATTTATTAACTTATTTACTCACTATTCTCGATGGAATTTCATTGTAAAAATATAATTACTTATATTTCAATACGAGTTACCAATTTAAAATACTTGGTATACTTCCACTAATTTATTTGACCAATTAGAGCTTTCACCATCTGAACCAGTCGGAAGATGCCCATTAGAGGGTGGAAAGTGGAAATGTACCAAGTATTTTTAATTTGTAATTTATGTTTAAATATAAGTTATTTTATCGTATATATAATTTTTTTTTTTGGTTTTTTGCTATTAATTTTACATTTACACAAGTATTTATTATTCTTTCTTACGAAAATTTCCACTCAATATGAGTTTTTTTAACTAAGGATCTAAAATGCACTCAACCCAATCAAAATGTGTATTTAAATTGAAATATATTTTTTTAAATATTCTTAGGACGCTTCAAAATTTTTCATCGTTTTCGATTAATGAAAGTCGTAGTTTTAATATTATTTATTACAATACTCTCACTAATATATTATATTATAAATAAAGTGAATATATGGTATTATGAATTCTATCGAATTTTCAACGTAGATTTTGAAATAATTTTGTGTTTTTTATCGAATCTAGGAAAATGTTTGGTTTGATTTTATTGACAATGCCACTGCATTTGTTTAATTTCAATACAACATTTTAATAAAAGCGGTAAGGTTGAATTTAAAAAATAATCATAAACCCGAATACAATAACAAAAATTTATATACATGTATAGATTATTTTATTATGGTGATCACAGTCGGTGTTTCGACCATTGCACCACGGGGACCTGAACTTTTAATGAGAAAACCATAGAAAGCTCATCAAGAGAAGATGAAGTTTTAATGGTGTTCCCGGGTCTTGTGATCCACATACTTCCAACGTCTTCGTAATGCTGTGTGTTTGATCAATTTATTTATCAATATCAAGCATTAAAAATAATGAATCCCCACAGGGGTAACCGTGCTGAGAAATTATGATTATAAAAGGTTTTAGCATCCAAAATTTTCCTATTTTCTAATAATTTTATTTACAGTCTGCGGTTTTTATCTCAGTCAAATTAAGTTTAAATTTGTTTATTTTAATAATGCGAAAAATTATATACATATATGTATATTTTTTATTTTATTATTTAAATCTTAAAATAGGGCACACATATCATACATATTGTTATGTGTGTTCTAATAATAACATTGCAAATATATTTAATTTATAAATTGTTTATCACATATGTCTTGACCATTATTTTAAATTTTGATATGTTTTTTTCTTCATAAATATTTTTTTCCATTTCGTAATACTTTTTAATTGCTTTAAATAAAATTGAATTTTGTGACTTTGCCTTTTTCCTAAATGGAAGTCTAATTTTGTTCTTTTCTCTAGTATTGTGATTGTGTTCATGCTGGTTCCGATCAATTTTTTTCCAAAATTCTGTTTTTTTATTAGAGTTTATAATACTTTATATATTATATTGAAAAATATATTAACTATCGAAAAGTTAAAATCATTTTACTTTGCATTAGCCCAATACATTATGGAATAATCGGACAAGGTGGTGCTTTTAAAACAAATATTTTACTCGTTGAAAAAATACAAAAAATAAAATTAAGTTTTATTTAAAAAAACGCATTGTTTTATCACCAATTGTTTAAGAAATTCAAAATTCAGAATATATAATCGTTATTTAAAAATAATTGTTTACTTCAAATCCATAAAGACAATATGCATAGTAGTGTTTCTACGTCACAAAACTTAAGTAGCTCTTAAAAGACTGTGGTAAACAATTCCTTTGCGCGCGGTGATGTAATATTGTGTTACCACAAGCAAAAGACGGAATATTCTAAAGTTCAAACATTTGAAAAAAAATACGCGGATACGCACTGTTTAATAATTCTTTTTCAATAATTAATAAAAAAATAAACTTATGGTATAGCTCTGTTATAGCAAAATATAATTAAAATCATAAATACACCGGTCATCTTACTTGCGTGCGCTCCCCATCACTATCAATAACCGACTGAATCTGTTTCACACAAACGCTGAACGCAGAATACTGTCTCTGTCTCCTTTGTTATGAGTTATATATTTGTGCTCGCTATTATATAGATTTATTGCTGTATTGGCGTCACATTCATTCTTCGCGTAGTAAGGATAAATATTTTTTGTATTAAAATCCATTATGTTTATACAAATTTTTCTTTTCAAATTCGATGTAAAAATGCCCATTCGATGATTACAAAAAATACGATTTTATCATTTAAATAAATAAGGGAGATATATCAAGTCTTGTATCGTGTATAGACTATAGTGACATCACAGCCACACAAGAGGTACGTCACCTAGAACCATTGATAACATTTTAATTCTAAAATTATAAACAACAACAGGACAACATCATTATATATACAGAAATAATATTTTTCTTTAGTGCCATGAACAAAGGAAATAAAAAATGCAGTCAGGAATACAACATATTTAAGAAAAAAATAAAAAGTAATATTTATAATTATTTTTTGTGTAGCACTGATTAAAAACATCGTTTCTTTGTTTTTTTTTGTAATTTGTATTATATACTGAAAATATTTACTTATCAAATATAAAATAAGCGCATTACTGTAAGACGTCACTCCCCTTTATGTACTAAATAATTCTTTTTTTTTTTCGTAATGGAAAACGGTAATACAGATTAATGTTTGTATAAAATTTTTAATAAAAATTATATTAAGTTGTTATATTTTATTTTAGTTTTTAATATTCTTAAAAAATATTTTTTTATTTATTCACAGTGAATACCTACTTTATATATTCTTTATAATTTCCAATTTTGGGGTCCCAACTCCATGGAACTAAAGTCCTGCGTTGAGTAGGAACGAATTGAATCGACGTTATAACTTTATGTGTATATAATAGGATAAATAAATAAAAATGCTATCAATTTCGGCCTCGTGGTGTGTTTGTCAGCGCGTTTGTATACCATGCGAGAGATCTCGGGTTCGATTCCCGACATGGCTGATATGAAATATTATATTATAAAAGGGTGTTCACATACCATAATATTTTATAATCCCTGGACTGGTACCTGAAGCGCAACTGATCATCTTACCTACATGTAACCAAAATTATCAAGATACGCTGCGATTGATGTACTAATGAAGTTCCTTATGCAACATCAGGTGTGGAAAGGGAATGATGATGATCAGTTTACATTATTTGAAAACGACTAAATTATATACTTGATTTTTTTTTTTTTGCTCACCCTTTTCTGGGTACCGTGCTTTTCTTGTTAACAACTCACTACTTCTGTCATTAATACCTCCAAAATATATACTTGAATGTCAACGCGAAGAAAGCATTCCTGGAATCCATTCAAAAATAAATCTGGAATATCAAATTTACATTAGAATTAATTCTGAAAATTTTCCTCGCCGTGTTACGAAAACGAAACAAATTCAATTAAATTATCTACCTACATGATATTATGAACTAGTGATGCGCGGAACATACATAATAATAAAATCAAATTACTTTAAACCAATGTAATGACTGTGGCCCGTAATAAAATTTACCCAAATATTTAAATTTTTGGTGGCCATTTTTAACGAGTTGTAAATAACTCACTATTAGAAAATGGAAATCAAGTTTGAGTAGAGTGGGGTTCGAACCTCGGACCTCTGCTCCGTAAGTCCGCGACACTAGCCACGGGACCACAACCCGATTCAGATGTAATTTATTTATTTATTTAATTATTTGCACGCCCTACGGGCTTTTACATATATTAGAAATTACATTCAAGTGCAGCAGAAGTATGTAAATTTAGTTAAAATTAAAGATAACATAAGAAAAACTAAAAGATACAATAATAAGTAAAAATAAGAAAATCTACCAACATAGGTACATAGAAAAATATTTAATAAATTTACATATTAAAACATATACACATACATATACATACATAGAGGTTTATACATTATTAGTAATGATAAAGTTATGATCAGGGAATGAATGTACTAATGTCAGGAGCAACTCTGACGCGAAAGAGTTTGTGTACCTTGGAAGCAGAATCACCTGGGATGGTAGAGCAAGGCTTGCGTTCAACAAAAAATCAAGTATTTTCAAGTCATTTAATATAAACCGTCAACTCCGCAAGCAACTTTCCAAGACATATGTATGGAGCATATTGATGTACGGCTGTGAGACATGGTGCTTTACCGAAAGAGATAAAAAAAAGTTCAGAGACCTTTGAGATGTGGTGCTATAGAAAAATATTATAATTTCCTGGACAGACCACATCACTTTAGACTAGGTTCTCAGCAGAATCGAAGAAGGGAGGCACCTAATCAAAACCATCTCAGAGAGGCGAGCCCAACGGATCGCCCACATTATGCGCCATGAGGGTCTCCTGCTTGACATAATAGAGAGAATGGCTGAAAAGACAAATTACAGAGGGCGCCCCCGACGGGAGAATTTGAACTGCGCCTCACATACCAAGCTGAAGAGGTCTGCAGAGAATAGAAACCAGTGGAAGACGAAATGCAGGACTTTGCTGCAAACAAATTACCAGGATTGAGACTGCGAAGAAGAAGAAACCATTTTTGTGGACGATCGATGAATCTTTTTCAAGACTGTTTGATATTCATCATCATCATTCCCCTTTTCGCACCAATGATAAAGCTTGCTCACCGCATACCGCACACCGCATCTGAGAACACATAAAAGTGTAGTCTCATACAACGTGTAAGTCTCCGTGGCGGTGCCCACATACACCGAAAAGTTTCTCATTGCCGAACGAGAAAAGCTGCCCAAAGGAGCTCTCTGTTACCTGGTAGCAAAAAGGTAATCCAGAAACACATAATATGCACTTCATTAGATTTAGAAAGAAGTGAATTTTTCACTGACTGGGATTAAATTAATTGTACATGATCAATTCGCCGAAATGATTAGAAAACTTTTTAAAAGCTTTGAAATATTTTTTGGTACCTACAAGATCTGTAAATCCGACAGGACCTATAACAGGGCCACAGATATGTCATCATAGAAAGAAGGAAAGAGACAAGACCACAGGATGTGTTGAGAAGATTGATTGGGATATCCGCAGCAGCATGAAGGGCATCAACAATATTAAAAACAAATAATTTGCCATCAAATTTACCATTATCTGATAAAAATTGCGTAGTTCAGTGATCAGGGATTATCCAAAAAGATTTTAAACGCTGACAGATTAAAATTTAAAAAAAAGAAAGCTAACCCTCCCTGAAGGGTAGATATAAAGGGCGCCGTATTTGTCAACCTAGAGCGCTCGCCGTTAGCGTTGATGGCCTGGCCAACGTCGTTTTAAAAAAATATGAACCGATGACGCCGCCAGCCCAAAATCCACACCAAACAGTGACCTTTTCTGGATGTATTATAAGTTTTGGTATGGGTACTTTTATGTAGGCACCTAGTTGGTGGCCTAATTTTGTGATGTACAAAGTTATGTGGGTGCACAGAATGAGAGCAAGTAAAACAGGGTACTTACGTTTTACACAAAGATTTATTCACGAAACTAAACTACTGAAGCTAACACATTGAAAGAAGGATTCTAATAACTATATTAGGCAAAATAAAATGAAGTTGGTAAATCTAAATTGGCGGTAATTTTGTGCCTCGAAGACGCGTGCGGTGAGGTCGGAATCCGGTAGTATTCTCGAAGCCGGTTTGGCCCGTTCGTACGCTCTACGTCGGCGTTCGGCAATGTTCGGCTCGTGCCGTCGTTGTCGACCCGCCACACAGCCCCCTTCCCAGTTTTGAAATCTGTTTTTCAAAACTGACGCTGTATCACCCTCCTGCCGCTACGCGTTGTGTATGCCGGTTGTTCTGTTGGTGTTTCCGTTTCTGCTGGACTGGCTCGTTCTTCCGCTGTCTGGAACGCCGGCTTGCACCTGTCCAGCGAAACCTTTTTATGTTCGCCATCCACGTCCAGTGTTACCGTCTTTTCCGCCCTGGTGATGACCTTGTAGGGCCCCTTGTAGTTCGGCATCAGGGGTTTGTACACTCTGTCGTCCCTCAGAAACAAGTGTGTGGCTCTCTTTAGTTCCGGGTGGATGAAAACGTTACCTTTATTGTGGTGCTCGACTGGCCTTGGTTTGACGTTTTGCATGAAATTTACCAGTTGCCTAGTGTAGGAGTCCGGGTCAATGTAGTCGTTCGTCTGCTCCAGGATGTCTGCTGGTAACTTTAGTTTGCACCCATACAGCATCTCTGCTACTGAGTGCTCTGCATTCGTGCGCAGTGTGGCCCTCAGTCCGAGTAGTATGGTGCTGATCGATTTTGTCCACGGAACAGGGTGGTGAGCTTTAATGGCCGTCTTCAGCGTTCTATGAAATCGCTCGATCATGCCATTACTTTGTGGATGGTAAGGCGTCGTGTTGGAGTGTGCTATGCCTGATCTGGAACAAAACAAGTTAAAGTCCGTAGACATGAATTGCCTACCCTGATCAGTTATAATTTTCTCCGGTACGCCGTATCTCGCAATCCAGTTGTCCCAGATGGCTCTGATGATTGTGTGGGTCTGGATATCTGCGATAGGGATTACTTCCGCCCATCGAGTGTATCGGTCGATACATGTGAGGCAGTACCTCAGTCCCTCTGATGGTGGAAAAGGTCCGATGAGGTCGACATGGACCACGCCGAATTTCTGTCTCGGCATGTCGATCTTGATGATCGGTGTCCTCGTGTGTTTGTTGACTTTGCTCTTCTGACAGGGTATGCAGGCCTTCGTCCAAGCTGCGCAGTCTGCTTTCATATTTTTCCAGACGCCTCTTTGACTGATGGTCTTGGTCGTGGCGTCGGCTCCTGCATGGTTGAGGTTATGCACTTGGTTGAAGAAAGATCTCTGTAGCGTTTTTGGGATGTACGGTCGCATGTTGCCTTTGTTGAGATCGAAGACGATTTCTTGTCCCTGCATGTTGGTTTTGATCAGGTTCAGAGCAGTGTTCTTGTCGTCCAAGAGTGCGAGTAGTTCGTTGTCCTGCCTTTGTTCTTTATGGATCTTTTCGAACGATATGTTTGCCTCTTGTTCGATCATGTCGATTCTTGATAAGGTATCGGCGACGACGTTGTCTTCTCCTTTTATGTATTTGATGTCCGCGCTGAACTGTGAGATGTAGTCTAGGTATCTGAGTTGTCTGGGGCTTTCTTTGTCGTGACTTTTCCTTCTAAACACGAATTGTAGTGGTTTATGGTCCGTGTATATACAGAATTCTCTGCCCTCCAGATAATGTTGAAAGTACCTTACAGTCTCAAAAATGGCTAGTAGTTCCCTGTCGTACGTACTATATGAACACTGAGCCTTGTTCAACTTTTTTGAGAAGAAACTTATCGGTTTGTAGTTGATGCCGTCTGTGGTTTGTTGTAGCACGCCTCCGATTGCGTAATCTGAGGCGTCTGTCCACACTGACATCTTGCTGCTTTCCTCTGGGTAGCTAAGCTTAGTGGCGTTGATCAGCGAGTTCTTGACCTCTTCGAAATCGTGTGTAGTGACTTCGTTCCACTCTACTTTTCTGTTGTCATTCTTTTTTGCTCCCTTGAGGTAATCGTGTAGTCGTATCAATTTGTGTGCTGCTCGTGGTATGAATCTTCGGTAGAAGTTTCCCATGGCCAAGAATCTTCTCAACTGCTTAATGGTTTCTGGCTTGTTGAGGTTCGTGATGGCTTCCACTTTTGTTGGCGAGGGTCCGATGCCTTCAGCCGAAATTTCATAACCAAGAAATAACAGTGTTTTCTTGGCAAACTCGCATTTAGATGGGTTTACCACCATTCCATGATCTTGAAGTCGCTGGAACAAAGCTTTTAAGTGTTCCACATGTGTTTCTTCGTCTGGTGAAGCGATCAATATATCGTCGATATATGCGTGTACTCCTTCTAGACCTCTTGTGACTTCGTTGATGTGCCGTTGGAATGTTTGTGCAGCGCATGATAGTCCGAATGGCATTCTTACAAATTCAAATAACCCGAATGGTGTGGTTATAGCTGTCTTTTTAATGTCAGTTTCATTAATTGGAATTTGGTGATATGCTCGTTGTAAGTCAATTTTGGAAAAAATTTTACAGTTAAATAAGTCATTGCATATATCGTGGATATGTGGCAAGGAATAACGATCAGGTACCGTCTGTGCGTTTAAGCTACGGTAATCGCCACAAGGGCGATAAGTACCATCGCTCTTCTTCACCATATGCAATGGAGAGGCCCACTCACTCTTGGAGGGTCTACAAATACCTTGAGCCACCATGTGATCGAACTCTTGCTTCGCCTGCCTCAGTAGTTCTGGGGACAGCCGACGAGTCTTACACATAACGGGTTTGCCACGGGTATCTATATGGTGGATTGTGTTGTGTTTATCCAGCCCTGCGTATGGTTTATTGATATCTACTAGTTGTGGATACTTCAATATGAGTGAGTGGTAAATGTTGGTTTTGTCTGTTAATGATATGGAACATGTTATGTTGTTGTTTGTGGAGATGTCAAATGCTCTGACTATCTTGCCGTTTGTATTGTCTACTAACCGTTTGTTCCTAACATCTACTAACAGGTGGAAGTTGTGGAGAAAATCTGCTCCTATAATAGGGCGTGTCGTATCCGCTATTATAAACTTCCATGTAAACATTTGTTTACATCCCAGATTCAGTGTTACCGTGGTAACTCCGAAATTCTGGATCGTAGTCCCGTTCGCTGCATAGAGAATTAGCTTAGACTTTTCTCCATGGCGTTTGTGTAAAGATCTAGGAATTAATGATATTTCCGATCCGGAGTCAACGAGGTATGACACACCGGTATCACGATCTTTAACAAAGAGACGTGTTGTGTTGGTTGAATCAGCCGCCTCCGCTATGATTCGACCATCTAGTTTTTTGAAGCTAGATGCGGTTTAAATTCACATGGTGTGACGCATTTCTTAGCTTGATCGCCAAATTTTGTGTGGAAGTAACAAAGAATAGTTTTCTTGTTATTTCCGTTGGCCCTATAGCTTGTTTTGTTGAAATTGTTGTTGTATTTGTTGTTATTGAAATTGTTACTGCTGTTACTTGTTGTGTGTTTGAATCTATTGTTATTGTTGTTGTGACTATGCTGTTTGTTGATTGTGTGAAATAAACTCTCTACCTTATGGGTTAGAGCTTGTACGGACTGTTCTAAACTACAAATGTTATTTTTATTGTTGGTACCTACTACCGCTACATTATCCTGTGTGTACACCTGTATTAGGCGATCTGCTATCGTCGCTTGCCTATCCCAGTCATCTTCGCTTATGGCTAAATGCGCTTGGATCGTCTTGGGCAGTTGTTGTATCCACAAGTATTGCAACGTCGTTTCGTCTATTTGTAAACCTATTGCTAGCGTCCGCATCTCTCTAAGTAGGCTGGATGGGTTTCGATCCCCAAGCTGTAAGGAAGAAAACAGTTTTTCTCTCCTTCTGTCCTGTGGACAGCCCATGCGTTGGATTATAGCTTCCTTCAGCCTCGTATATTTTGCTCGGTTCGGTTCCATGAGTAAAATATCTGAAACTTGTTCTATGTGCGCTTGTTCAAGTTTTGACACTAAGTGACTATAACGTGCGTCTTCTGAAACTATGTTTGCCAACTCGAATTGTGCTTCTATCTGTTTAAACCAAAGTTCGATGTTGTTCACCCATAGCTGTGGTAGTTTAACGCTAATCCTATCCGTGTGGAACATGTTGTTTGCTGTGTTGATATTTGTCAAGTCAGTGTTGTCCTTGTTAGCCATTGTTTACAGTTTAAAAATATTCGTTTTTAAAAAAAAAAAATTCAGAAAAATGTATGTAATAATGATTACAGTATAAGTTAAAATATTGAAATAAAAGTATTCAATAATGAGTGTAGTTGTATTAAAAAGTTAAGTTTAAATTATTAGATTTAAATTTAAATTTAAATTTAAATTTCAAACAAAAATATTTATTTTTTTAAATGTCAGAGTCACTATTTGTTATGTATGTACTGTGCAAGTTATAGAAAAGAAAATTAAAAACAGAAAATTTAAATAATTATTTTACCATACGGCGGAACACATTTTCCAACTATTAGGTATTTGTATTCTCCAAGCCTGAGTGGTCCCCTCAATATTAATATTCCTTTTGATTGTCCGTTGTACAATATATCAAGTTTAAAAATGTTTATGGTAAAACTTCAAATCTGTAACACATAATAACATGCATAGCCTAGGTTAAAAATATAAACATATATAGTACAGTCACACGATATAATGTATATAGAAAAAAAGTATGGATACTAATGTCCACGTACTACGTTAAACATTCGTCGGCTTAGCCGCCCGAATATCTGTTTGTTTGATAGTTTCAAGTTGTTTACAAAAATAAAATTTTACAAATTGCAAGTATTGTGAACGACTGCGCCAGCTGAAAAATATTTCCGATAGATTTCGCTGGTAAAAAAAAACTTACTCCCGCAGTGCGTTCACAAGGAGAAAACTTTCGGATGCCTACGTCACGCTTGTCTCGCCATATAATATTTGTCAAAAATAATTATGTTCCGGTACCCTGTAAGTACCTCTACTCAATCTGGCACCCTATGTAAATGTTCGTGTGAATTGTTTGTGTGTTCGCCTCAAGAAAAATAAAAA
This sequence comes from Micrasema longulum, assembly GCF_059751315.1. Classification (NCBI taxonomy): domain Eukaryota; kingdom Metazoa; phylum Arthropoda; class Insecta; order Trichoptera; family Brachycentridae; genus Micrasema; species Micrasema longulum. Next base: position 811,209 of record NW_028277527.1, read on the forward strand.
AAAATAAAATTTATATGTGTTGTAGGAATGTATTACTCGGCGTGCGATTTTTGGTGAGCGAGTCGCTCGAACGTATTATATTATGTTTGTTTATAATAATTTTAGTTAAATTATGAATCACCTGTTTGAATTAATCCCGGCCGAGTAATATTGTTAAGAAATTAATCACAGTTTAATCAATTCACTAGTTACATTAATTACCTTTACATTAGTTACATTTACATTGAAGATTGTTACCGACAGAAAAATTCACTCGATTCGCTCGGTCTTTGAAAAATCTAATTCTATTATATATTATAATTATTATAATATAATTCTATTATACTAAATTAATTAACCTTACAATAAGTTAACCTTGAAATAGATTAACCTTGATTAATTACAAATAAATTAAAAGTGCAATCAAATTAAAAATGAAATTTTAAATTTTTCATGTACCGACCGAAAAAAAGTAATTGTTGTACAATTTTGTCAAGCGAAGATATTTCTGTCTGAAATTTTGCGCAATTTTTATGGAATTTGAATGGGGTCACCGTGATTGATTGTTTAATGTTGTGTTTTCGTGTTCAAACGTCGGGGTATACCACTTTGGTATGGGTACTTTTATGTAGGCACCTAGTTGGTGGCCTAATTTTGTGATGTACAAAGTTATGTGGGTGCACAGAATGAGAGCAAGTAAAACAGGGTACTTACGTTTTACACAAAGATTTATTCACGAAACTAAACTACTGAAGCTAACACATTGAAAGAAGGATTCTAATAACTATATTAGGCAAAATAAAATGAAGTTGGTAAATCTAAATTGGCGGTAATTTTGTGCCTCGAAGACGCGTGCGGTGAGGTCGGAATCCGGTAGTATTCTCGAAGCCGGTTTGGCCCGTTCGTACGCTCTACGTCGGCGTTCGGCAATGTTCGGCTCGTGCCGTCGTTGTCGACCCGCCACAAAGTTCTTGGATCTCATGTAGATTGGTATTGTCTCAAATTCGACAATTTTGTTTGTTGACGCACCCATTCAACCAGAAATGCGCCTCATCGCTGTAGATGATTTTTCGATGAAAATTATGGTCAGTTTCGAAATGCTCCAGAGCCTATTCAGCGAACACACGTCGTTGTTTATGGTCGTTTATCTTCAGTTCTTGGCTTATTTGAATACTGTACGGGTGCAGGCTCAAGTCACGACGCAAAATTCGCCAAGTTGTGGTCTGCGAAAGACCGAGTTCTTGGGATCGACACGAAATCGACTGCCTCGGATTCTCCAGCGCACTCTTACGGACAGCGGTAATATTTTTGGCAGATCTTGCGTCTCGTTTACGCACAGGTGTTGATTGATTGATTACTGAACCAGTGGACTCAAATTTATCTACCAAACTGCGAATAGGCCTCTCAGTAGGACGCCTATGGCGACCGTAAAATGGACGAAGCGCGCGGAACGTTGCCCGAATAGAACACCCATTTTGATAAAACAATTGTATCATTTGCACGTGTTGTTGAACGCTATATCTATCCATGGTAATTTGGCAAAACAAACTGAATAAATGACAGCCAATTTTATTGATGTCGCTTTAACAAAATGGCCGCTTTCAACTGTCAAAGTTCGAAAGTCCCTATTGGAAGACCCTATACATTAGAAATATTTTTAAAGTTTTCTTTTACCGTCACAGTAAAAATATATTCGTTGTATTTCATCAGATCAGGTTTTAAATAAAACGAGTTATTCAATTACAAATATTTGGTAAGTCACATCGCTAACATGATCCGACGAATACTTTAGTGCTTTATATAATTTCAATATAAATTTATCGCAATTTGCGTTAAATTGTAAAACAACTAAAACTCAATTACATTGTAAAATTATTTCTATGTTATCTGAAAATACTATTAAATATTCGAAATTCAAATACGCAGTATCAATATTATTGAATTTTGAGATTATAATATTATATTCGGTTGGTAATAAATATTCCTCTAAAATTCCATTTGGCCGTAATATTATAAATTTAATCAGTACATTCAATAGAGCTAAGAGTACAAGACGAGTTACGAATTTAATCCAAAATCTCATTCACAAAATATTGATCAAAATATTCCGATTTGTACATAGGTATAGTCGGGGTCTACGTTCAAGGCGCACGGGAGAAATGCAGTAGTGCGTTAAGACACAGTCAGCTTAAAATTTGCTGGTCAGCGCGTTTGTGCACCATGCAAAAAGTCTCGGGTTCGATTAAGCAAATACAAAATCTTGTAGAGCAGATAATTTTCTTTCGAATGACATTTTACTTTATTAACGTGGGTGAGATTCATCTGGTTCAATTATTTCATGTATTAGGCAACAAAGGGATCTACATTTGGACAAATTTAAAATACTAATTTAAAAAATAAAAATGTAGAAATATCAGCGTTTTTATAATTTACCCAAATATTTTAATGTTAGTGGCCACTTTTAACGAGTTTTAAATAAGTCACTATTAGAAAATGGAAATTAAATTGGAGTAGAGCAGGGTTCGAACCTCGGGCCTCTGATTCGTGAGTCCGCAACACAAGCCACGGGACCATACCCCATTCACAGTATTGCAGTCGATTTCAATTTTATTTATTTATATATATGTACATTATAAAATGGAATATCTTAATTCATACATATGAAAATAATTAAAATAATAAGGTATATATAAAAATAACACATAAGTAAACATAATATTCAGAGAATAATATGTTTAAAAAAATAAGAGAATCTTGTAACGAAAAACTTTCAGAGACGTGAAAAATGTCAATGTTCAAAGTAATATTGTTCAACATAGAGATAGCCCTTCCAACAGGTATAACCATTGGCAGGTTGGTTCTGTATATTGGACGCTGTCTAAGGTAACACCGGAACATAAAAGCTAATGCTCCGCATTATTTCAGGGTTATCAATAATACCGCGCAACAATCTAAAGAATTGCGTAGTGAAATACACATTCCTTCTGGTCTTCAAACTGCTGTGACCGAGCATACCCTGGAGGAACTCAGTGGGATAAAGCCATGGATAATATCCGCACTCCCTCATGTAGAGAAACCGAAGAAATGTCTTCTAAACCCTCTTCACCACAAGAGAGTACTTCAACTCACACGGCCGCAAATCATCGAGTCTACTTCGCACCAACGAGTTATAAAGAATTCTCAGTATTCGTGTATTACCAAAAACCCTGGCAGTACGCAAGACGAATCCCAACATCTACAACGGTCTATAGGCACAATCACACTTGTGGATAATTTACAGTATGTAAATAAATCACTTAAGGCAATGACAGACCATAAGCTCCCCTAAATACCTTAACTTCCGTATTCTCAAGAACTTTACATCTATCGAAAAATAATATTATTTGGTTCGTGCCTAATTATTTGTGATCCGAACGAAGTTCATGTCGACTTCGTCGCTTAGTAGCGATTTTGCGATATCAATTCCCGCTAATATTGACAGACAAGTAAGCTTTGATAAATATATTTTTTCAATCTAAACCATGTTAATTAATCCGAAGTCTGGTTCCAATTGAGATTGAAGGATATCGAGTTTACCATCCTAATGATGTTTATATCTCGAGAAGATTTAGGGAATCATTCTTGAAGTAGTCAAATTTCAAAGAGGATATTTGCTAACGAAATCGTTATCTAGACCAACGAGTTAAAGATTACGTACATTATTTTTAACTCTTTCCCAAAATCCTGAAATTCCCTTAATTAATTATAATTACTTTTTTTATCGGATACCCACTTGCCTTATTTTTAAATTGTGTCGATTGATTAAGCTTGTATTCATTTGAAAATTACGTTTTTTCGTAAACTTGTTTTTTGTATAATTTGTGTATTTAAACTTTTTTTGTTTAAATTTCTTCAGACCAACCGAAATAACAATAATGTAGATAATACATTAATGTATGGTTAACAATATTAAAAAATATAAACCATAACTAAATGGTGTTATGCGAAAATGTGTCAATCCACAAAATCGAAAAAAATCATTGGTGTCCGAATCTCATCCAAAAGTGATTTGTGGAAGCGATGCTAGTCTGAGAAATTAAGGATTAACTCCATTTTTAGATTATATAAAAAAAAACATAAAAAATGTTTTTCGAGTTTATCATGAAGAATGTTCATCGGAAGTTTCGCAATCTGGCTCTGAAATACCATATTTATAGAAGCTAATGTAATTACAGAGCTCTTTATTTATCATTGGCGGATTAAAATGATTTAAAGTATTTTTAACTTAACTATTTATTTATTTGTGATATTTACATATATGTGGTTTAAAGAGTGCTCGAAAAAAAAATCTAGTATGTTTGTGAAGTTAAAGAACTGAAACCTTTATTTAAGCAGGTGTGATTCATCTAATTGAATTATTTCACCTACAAAGTAGGTAACGCCTGAAAATTTTATTTTTTCGATTTTTATACTTCTTCGTGGACCTGGTGGATTCATCAACAATATTTTGAGTTTGTCCAAATTTTTGTAGACAAGGACTGGATTCAACTCCCTGGAGAGCTGTTAACATATACATATTAAAACAGGGATGTATTCTATATTACCTTCTCTAAAATGTTCCTCATCTCTGTTATAATATGTTAATATTAACAGCTCACCAGGGAGTTTTTCCAGTTTTAGTCTACAAAAATTTAGACAAACCCAATACATTGTTATTTACACTATTATGCAGCTATACCATTAAACAGCAATTATTGTTAGTTCATGAGGAAACTTTGTAAATATATAAGCTGATAATAAACAAGACGAAATGCGTCACATGCATAGAATTAAGAGTAGTCCAGAAGGAGCGTAGAATCATATTTGAATACATCGGACTGTGTCCAAGAATAATCCCACCACAATGGCCTACTTTCGCCGCGCGCATTCGTGATGTCGCCGCGTAATGTTGCTTGATGGGGAAAAAATAATCATAACACAAATGTAAGACCAAAAAAAAGCAATCTGTTAATTTTTCTAAAATTTTATTGTGCATGCGAAAACATTGATTGACACAACAGAGTAGAGAAGTACATTTAATAAGAGTAATTGAATTTATGAACTTTGAACTTCAAATATCAAACAAATTTTATTTTACATAAAACGGATATTTTTATATCATGTCAAATAATATTTGATGTTTTAAAGACAATGTTGTTCAAATGTCTCCCACGGCGTTGTTTAACCCGAGGTCTAATTTTCATTAGTTCTTGCATTAGATGAGCAAAATAGGGTAAAAAAAATTACTACCCTGGCAACACTATCGAAATTTCCATTTTGTTTCTTCGACAATCTGACAGATGAAAAAATAATTCAGTTTTTAAGTAATGCATTTGCTACTTAAACATTCGTTTGCTAATTACACATAAAATGTGATATCATCCTGTTTCTTTAAGATCCTAGCAGTATTTCTACACTTTAAAGGGACACAACACGGCAAAGTTGAATTCAAATCAGAAGTTGCGTACTGAGCGACGTCTACAAAGAAACTAATGGGTTAAAACGTAAATCTACTCATTTATGAGTAGTTTAGTTGCCTTCTGTTTGATGTGCGTATGCGGTTTTTGGACTATTCTTAATTTTGTGGTCGCATGTATTTAAAACAAAAAAATATAATAAAATCTAAAAAAAGTGTTTTGTTTTGGATATCTTACCAAATTTTAGCATGGAATTCTACCAATTATCTGCATACACAATAAACATATATATAATGTATGATCCTTGTTTCAGATTGGAAGGTCTATTACGCTGCCTGAATTTTCTCTCTCAGATGAAATCCTTTTGGAAATGCTGCCCTTTTAATAAAGAGATAAGGTCGGTTATTTTGAAACCTTTAGAAATAATAAGTTGCTGCGAGGGAATAAATTATTGAAGCTTCGTTACATATTTGTCAAAGAATTTTTATTGACGTAATCGTCACATTTTCATGTTAAATTATATCTTTTTCCACAAAATTATTCCGACGAAAAAATTCTTATAATAAGGGATTATTATTTAACCTATAAATGTTATAAAATATAAGTCATTACATGGCTTCATAATTTTAATTTTGTTGTTTGATTAAGCATTACTTTAAATTACTAAAATATAACATGATGAAAAAAAAATGAAGGTTTTCATTTTACAAATTAAGGATTTTTATATTTAAGTCATGGTTCGTTTATTATGATTTTTTCCTTGAATGTAAGTACAAGTTTAGTCGGGCTCGTGATGCAGCGGTCAGCGCGTTTGCCTACCATGCGAAAAGTCTCGGGTTCGATTCCCGACATGGTTGACATGAAATATTTATTTAATAAGTGTTAACACTTGAATATTTCGTAGTCCCTGTACTGGTACCTGATGCGTAAGATTAATCATTTTACCTTCATGTAACAAAAATTATTGAGATACACTGCGATTGGTATACCAATGCAGTGTCCTATACACCATTAGGTGTGGAAAGGGAATGATAATGATGATAAAGTACAAGTGGTCAATATAAATGTTTTTCTCATCTCTTTTACTTTTTTTTATTTACGTATTTTTTATTTATTTTTCATTTTACATTTTTACACTTTTATTATTTTAATTATTTATATCTTATATTGTGGATTATGAAACCAAATGGATTAGAGCTATAATATGGTTTCCTAAGAGAGCTATGGCGTCATGGAGCGGTGGATGACGTCTTAAAAACTTGTAAAATGTATTCCTCGGCACGGATTTTCCCAGTGAGGAATACATTATAACCAAACCATGTATATTTTTTATCAGTGAAACACTTGATAAATAAATATAGAATATGATATAGGAATTAAAAAAGCTTTCTGAATATACAAGTTTAATATTTATATTGTTAATATTTGTATGTACTAAAAAATATACGTTATTATAATGTCCCTTAGAGGTGAGATAGTGGGGTCTCTCCGCAAGGGCACGGCCGAGTGGTACGCGCGACTGGCGCGGGATGGAGCTCGGGGTTCGACCACGCACTTACTGGACCTCAGTACAGCTTTACTCGTAGACTTACAACAAGGGTTAACCTACTACCATCCTCTATTTGAAACGTGAGTGTAAAACCAGTTTTATTTGTAAAATATTTGTTCAGTATTTTAACGCAATGTTAACTTAGGCTCGTATTACATGGATCAGAAAATGATACAAAATCTTGCGCAAGATCTTGTGCAGCTTAATATACAATAATAGTAAATACCATATTTTTATCAGATCTATTAAAGACATTTTAAATTTATCTCCTGCTTAACTTTAAACTTTTAATTATGACTTTTTATTTTATCTTTTAAATGTAACTTTTTAATTTTAACATTTAATTATTTTTTTTTAAATAAGAAATATTTGCGTTCTTATGATTTACCTAAATATTTAATTTTGAGGGCCATTTTCAACGAGTTGTAAATAACTCACTATTAGAAAATGGAATCAAGTTGGGGTAGAGTGGGATTCGAACCACGGATCTTTGGTCTGTGAGTCCGAGACACTAGCCACGGGACCACAACCCGATTTCAATTCTAACTTTTTATTTTGACTTTTAAATTTAACTTTTAATTTCAACTCTTAATTTTTACTTATTCATATGTATGTACATTTACTACCTGCATCTAATTAATTATTGTTGGTTGTTATTTTTTACTAAGAAATATAAATGTTCATGGAAGCAGAGAGAAAGGGGAGGAAAGTATAGTTGGAGCTATACAATGTCTTCTCCCTTTTATGTACTTTTTATTTTTTTTACATATTTATTTTTTTAGAATTTCATTATTTTTTCCCCTCTCCTCCTGCATTCATAATAACTTAATGTGAAATCAGTGATTGGTCTTACTTTTTTCATTGTTCTTTTGTACCTTGTATTTTTATAAATACTGTATGAATTCCTTAATGAATAAATAAATAAATCATTCTTCTGCCAAATATTGGGCCATTCAAAACTTGCGTGTAAACGCGCGCAGTGGGCATATGTTTTCGGCGCCATAACAGATAACGGGCAGTTTCACAGTTAACTAAACGAGATTTATTGTGACTACTGCGACTACTGACAATTAAAAAATTGTTATTCCGTGATTAACAATCAAGATCAGGGTTCTAAAATAACATGGATCATGAAACTGATTAAGTATTTCCGGAAAAGAAGGCAAGCGTGAAATGAAAAAGTGCAGTAATACAAATAAGACCGAGGATAAAAAAGCAATAACAAAAATGTGCTGACAGTTGAAATCGGCAGCTAACTTTATTACTGACATCGGACGCGCACGCAGATTTTTGTTAAAATTTTATTAACAATATTTTGAGTATGTGCAAATTTTTGTAGACAAGGACTGGATTCAACTCCCCGGGGAGCTGTTTATATTAACATACTACAACAGAGATGAAGAACATTTAAGAGAAGATAATATAGACGTCTAGGCATCTACAGGGCTTATGACCTGTCAATGGCTGGTTAAGGTTTCAGCTCTTTAACTTCACAAACATCAACAGATGAAAGAATTGAAGGAATATAGATGTTCAAATATAGGCAGAATGGTGAATGTTACACAGTGTGTAAAGTGGCTACATAAACAAGCTATTGACAGGTCATAAGCCCTGTAGATGCCTAGACTTCTATATTATCTTCTCTTAAATGTTCTTCATCTCTGTTGTAGTATGTTAATATAAACAGCTCCCCGGGGAGTTGAATCCAGTCCTTGTCTACAAAAATTTGGACAAATTCAAAATATTGTTGATAAATTACCTGGTATATGAAAAAGTATAGAAATTGAAAAAATAATATTTTCAAGCGTTGCCTGGTCTAGTATGTAGATGAAATAATTCAATTAGATGAATCTCACCCGCATAAATAAAGGTTTCAGCTCTTTAACTTCACAAACATCGACAGATGAAAGAATTGAAGGAATATAGATGTTCAAATATAGGCAGAATGGTGAATGTTACACAGTGTGTAAAGTGGCCACTTAAACCAGCCATTGACAGGTCATAAGCCCTGTAGATGCCTAGACTTCTATATTATCTTCTTTTAAATGTTCTTCATCTCTGTTGTATGTTAAAATATTATTGTTTAAAATTATACATGTTCTAATTTTGCTGAATTTGACCACGGATTTCTCCCACGACACAATATTCATTTATTTATTTATTTTGTCTACAATTTTTTTGTTTACATTTTGGTACTAAACGTTTAAGTTTTTCGTTCATTGGGTAAAAATCCTGCATAAGATCAAGTGCCATTTTCTGTCCCAGCTTTCCCAAGGTTAAACTTTTTTAATTTCAACAAATTGAAAATTATGTTTTAAGAGTACGAGTAATTAAAGATTATTTCCAATGCCAAGGCCAATTTTTCACTAACGAACTCTTTTTTTTGTCTGAATTGTACGAAACCTTAAATAAGTAGATAAATAGATTAGTAAGTTTACTCGCGTAGTCATTTATTTGTGGAGACAAAAGAGTTCTAAGATTCTTTGTCTTTAGAGAAAAGAAAATGTTGTATTTTTTCCAGATAAATATTCTGAAAAATGGAAATTCTCTTAACTCAAACGAAGATAAATTATTATTTATGTTCTGAACTCAAATAAATTATTTTATTTAAGTTTAGTGCCACATGTGGTGTTTATCTATAATCAAACTTGACTAAATAATTTTTAAGTCAAAATTCAAGTAACCATTACTTACCATATACGTCCAATGTGTATAAAAAACCATAGCGCCCAGTTAACCATTTTTGCAAGAGAAATTGTATAGTAATCCTCAATTGCAAAATGATGAATTGTATTTTAAAGATGATGAATGATTGAAATTGGTGAATAGTTCCGAACAAACTCCTAATCCCATGTCACTGCAACCTGTTTAGATCTATTATGACGAATCCTCGTAAATTAATTCTCACCATACAACCCTTACTCTTTAAAGAGCAGGGCTCCTGAATGGAAGGCGAGTGCTTTAATATCTATTACAAAATCTCCTCTTCCAAGCCCAAATCCTTAAAGTAATGCACTATTTGGTAGAGGATGAGTGCTCCCTGTAATAATTTGATGGTGGCCAAAGAAAAGATGGTTATTGTAGAGATAAAGTTCAATGTAAATAAATATGAATATAGCTCATCGTTAATTTGACAATTATGTTGAAGTGGTGGAGGATACTTGAATATTCACAGTATTATAAGTAATCCAATAAACTATCAAGTACTATTAATTTATTTTAACAACCTAGAGGCGTTTATTTGCACTAATCCAACCTTAGTATATTATGTTGAAATCATTTGATGAAGGTAAAAAATATTGCGTGCTGAGAATCTCTTGGCCAGATTCATCAGCTTGTACAGAATGTTCGTCAGAATTTCAAAATATACTAAGAATATCAATAATTTTCCATTATATAGACAAGATTTGAATTAGTTTAGTTTTAATAGAATTTTTATCAATTTTTATACACATAAGCAAATGTCATCAAGAAATTATATATTTTTAATTCATTTTCAGAACTAACAGCATTCCTTACTTCAGTGTTGTCTACAAGCAAATCGATAAAATGGTAAGTATTCACATTTATTGATTTACCTATGTACGTATGCAAGGGTGCGTATGTGTATATGGGTATGTGTATATAAATATATTTTTGTATATATGCATGTATATGTATGTGTGTGGGTGTGTATGTATGTGTGTATGTATGTTTCTATGTGTGCACACGTGCGTGTGTATGTATATGGAAATATATAAATAAACGTATATATTAGTCTGCCTTAGGTAGCACGGGTATTTTCCTACTAAGCATAACTTAACAATATTAATTTTCAAAAATATTTTTTTAATAAATTAAAAAATAATAGAAATAAAAATTTTTAAAAAGTATCTGAAAATTTCAAATAATACATATTTTTTCAACATGGTTAAGCTTATACTTAATTTTTCAAAAATTTAGTAAATTATTTTACTTTGTTACTTTGACATAAAACCAATAGATACGTTATTGTTCTTGTATACTGACGACATCTTATATTTGATTGGTCTATTTCCAAAACCCGTTATCTCCCTATGGCTGCCATAGGGTTATACCAGATTTTGGAGTAAACGACTCATTTCTCAAATATTGCGTTGCCTTTAATAATTCGAAATAAAGAGATTATTACGATACATATGCAAACATTCGTGTTAGAAAGAGATCTACATATTTTCTTAGTTCATATTTATTTGTAACATAGCTACACTAGCTGGCTGATATATATATATATATACATATATTCTAATAATGGAACACATATAGGTTATTTGAAGTCTTTACAGAAAACGCCAAAGTACAATTTTTTACCACAAATGTGGAGATACTTACGAGTTTAAGGTTGTGAAAATTTTTCTGTATTTAAAAAAATATATATATTGTAGCTGGCGGACGACGTGTGCCGCTGCCTGAACGGGTGCGAGCCGCCGCCGCCGCCCGCGTGGAGCGTGGCGGAGGGCGCGCGCGAGCCCGCGCACACGCTACCCTTCGAGCTGTACCTGGCCGTGCAGGAGGTGCGCGCGCTGGCTGCGCATGTGGCCGGCGCGGGCGGCCTGGCGCTGGCCACGTGCTACGCGTGGTTCGCTCCCGCCGTGGAGCGCTGGCTGGCCATCACCAGGGCCAAGGCGCTCCACCGCGTCAGGGCGGCCATGGCGCTAGGTGAGACGCACTTTAATGAGTCAACTGATTTTTGTTATGTTTTAGAAACAATAACTATTACTTAAAATATTTACATAGACACACGTCTATCGTTATCTAGAATACTATTGAGAAAAATCACCGCACGTGCGCCGTCGAATTCGCGTCATTTCTGTAACTTTCCCAAAGCTAATATCTTACCTCAACATTTTCGCATGAGAAATATGAAACATATCGTAGATACATGAATACCGAAATATTTCAGCCAAATTGTTTGGAACGCAGGCATTGTTCCGGTAGAGATATTAATATGAAACAAGGAAGATTATAATAAGATCGATATTAATATTATAATATTGGCATTTGTCTGGAAGAGGTCTACTGATAAATAAATTCTTATTTATTTTACATACCTATATTTAATATTTATTTACATAACAAAGACGAATTCTTAATGGAATGGATTAATATAAGCTTACATATTTTCTCTTGCCTTTTTACAAAATTTGAATGAGCTTTTTGAATTTATATTATCATTATACCTATATTTTTTCTTGCGAGAGTCCAATTAATTAGCGCCCTGTTTCGTATGCACTCAACTCATATTGACTAATAAAATTTCAATCCTGTACATTTTTAGTAGTTGCTTTGAGAATTAAAAGTTAAATGTAGTAGTCATTTTTATTTGTGGAATTTTGATGACTACCAGCAAAGAAACAAAAATACGTCTTATGTATTTTTTTATATTTTATTTTGTGTTTAATATTCAGTAAATATAATGTGTAAAAAAAATTACTATTAAGTGAGTTTTAAGACCGAATAAATAGTTGATTCGTTAAGCGATATTTTGTGATTTTTTCTATCATATTGGAAACATTTATAAAGACAAAGGTAATTCGTGAATTTTTACAAAAAAAAAGTGTGAAATGCATATGTACCTATTTAGTAAAAAATGACCCCCATTTCAACCCTTTCAGCCGCCACTTGGTATCATGATTATCAACAGTCACAAGATTATCTCACGGTTCAGTTACTTGCAAACATTTATCAAATCTAAGAACGAGATCTTTGATTAAATCAATTTGTTTTAGCATGTTAATACTATGCAGTCATATTCAAGCGTTTGCACGAGATGTTATATTTATACCAATTACAACTCAACCTCCTTATTTTGCACCAATGCAATGCAGTTCCCTTTGCGGATAAGACTATTCTTCAAATGCGTGAAATATTATTTTAAATAAACTCTTTTATCTAGATGGGAAACGATCCTGAATCGATGTATTGTAGCCGAAGAAAGAATGAGTTTCCGCTACTACTGGTGGAAAATTAGATTATTTGACAAGACTGAAATAAAAAAGATCGCACCCACTACTGTCGTTTTCATTCTCTTTCTCTGTTTAAAGAAATTCTTACACCGGTTAATCTTCATTTCTTTTGGATGAATTATTTTGTTTTCAGATCGTGTTTGCGAAGGAGAATTCATTGTGAAGCACAGCACTTCTTCTGTGGACACAGCTGCTTGGTAAGTTTGTCTTTTCATCTCCCCCCGTGCATAATAAATAAAACTCTTTCATCTTTTCACCACATTGATGTTTTGAGCACCTACGTACGCCGAAGTTTATCCGCTTTCGAACGCTCACAGTTACTTTTATTGTGGGAGATATAAACACCTTTGAATGTTTTCCCGGAGCACTTTAAAACTAATCATCCTTTGTCAGTAGCTGCGTGGGATACGTATCGAAATATTATAATTACTCACAGTGATGAAATTCATCGAATTCGTAATTTTATGATGAATGTTTTAAAACGTTAAAAAGTATCAATATATTTCTTTTTTGGGTGACTCCGTTTGTGTTGGATTTGTTTCGACGTTTCAGCTACCATTTCAGGAGCCATCTTCAGGGTAAACTGAGTGTTTTGTAGAAAAAAGTGTGTGTTTAAGTACTAGTAAATTGTACCGTGTCGCAGTCGGCAGTAGGCACATTTCTGTTCATTTTTGTAGTATGTTACTGACAGGATAGCCAAAGTGCTGAAGAAACATAATATTAGAACAACGTTCGGGACTGTAGAAAAAATAAAGAACTATTTATTGAGCCCAAAAGATAAGAATCCCTTGGAAACGGAAGCTGTTTATAAACTTAGTTGCCAAGGATGTGATAAAATGTACATAGGACAAAGAAAAGGATTGACGAACACAAAAGAGCGTGTAAACTTGGGCACCCTGACAAATCTGCAATAGCGGAACACTTTATAGACACCGGACATTTTTTCGCATTTGAACCGAAAATTTTGCAGGAACCCGGTAATTACAGGCAATTAAAATACACAGACACCCAAATAACATAAACAAAGACGACGGGCTTAAATTAAACTCAACAAGGTTCTCAGCACTACATACTACAAAATGAATAAAAATGTGCCTACTGCCGACTGCGACACGGTACAAATTACTAGTAGTTAAACACACACTTTTTTCTACAAAACACTCAGTTTTTCCTGAAGATGGCTTCTGCGTAGCCGAAACGTCGGAACAAATCCAACACACTCGGTATTATCCAAAAAAGAAACATTGATAACAGTGACCGTGGAAACCTTCACACCAGTTGAAAAGTATGTACTGAAAACAAAGCGGTTAAAAATCAATATTCAACAAGATGTGAAAAACGTCTTTATCATCATCATTCCTTTTCCGCGCCAAATGGTGCATAAAGCAATGCATTGGTACACTAATCGCAGCGTATCTTGATCACTTTTGCTAGGGTAATATGAACAGTCTTACGCTTTAGGTCCAGGGACTTTGAAAGTATTCTAGTGTAAAAACACTATTTTTAAATAAATATTTCATATGTACCATGTCGGGAATCGAACCCAAGACCTCTTGCAGGGTAGGCAAACGCGCTGACCATTACACCACGAGGCCAACTAAATGAAAAATCTTGTTAAACATTATAATTTTTGCGAGTTTTTAGATACGTAACAATTCAAAGTTGAACATTTAAAAAAATAATTAATGTTAATAAATATTCGTATTTAACTACTCACCGACTTTGTCTTTTACGAAAAAGAACAAAAATTACATGCAGAGTTAAAGGGAATGCAAACACCACCATGTCCGAACATGCCCTAAAATTAGTTTAATAATATTTAGCGATATGTTGCAGAATCTGTGAGGGTGGATGTAATTTATATATTTTTTCGTAAATACTACGTATACTACGGTGATGGTAAAGATGAAGTGTATTTTAGTATTTACATGTTGGTGTAGTGAGTGTCCTGGCAAAGAGACGGGTACGTCTCGAAACCGGTAAATTAAAAAAGTCGTACAAAAAAAAGTTATTTACTAATATTTACAAACATTAATTAAAATGTTTGACCACAAAGTTAATGCTTATAACATATTTTTTTTATTTTTTATTATTCCAAATCTATAACATTTTTAGATTTGTCTATTTTTTGTGGTAATGCTTGTTACATTTAGTTGTTCCTTTTTATTCCTAGTAAAATCCAAGTAATTCAAATTATAAAATGAAACAAAATGTTGAAAAAATGGTTGCATTTCTTTTATTGAAAATTTAGATTATTGAATCTCGAAAATCTTGTAATCGAAATTGTTTTCTCTCACAAAATAAAATAATTGTATTTTCCCAGTTTCTACCAGGCTCGTGAGTTCTGGCGACTGCTTTCATGGCCAAACCCTGGACATGCACTACAACTGTTGGACGCCCTCTGTGCTGCTGCTATGCATTATGCAGACCTGGCTCACCAGAGACTGGCTGATAGTGGATATTACGACTTAGTTGGTGAGTTTATTTAATTTGATCGAACTTAAAAATTACTCACACTCGGAATGAATAGTGTCTATCAACAATTATTATTCTTCTTCTATACATCCCAGTGTGAGATTTGGCCTCCTCCAGGAATGCTGTCCATCGGCTCTTGTCTCCAGCCATCCTTTACTAGTTTTCGCTTCCTCCTCCTCAACTCCTCTTTCCCATAGTCTGATTCAGTGACTTGTGACAGTGGGGTGGTTCTCAAGCTATTTTTAGGATTATTATTTAAAAGCAAAACAACAACACTCAAAATGTCTTAGTGTGTCACCTCTGATACGCGTGTTATAGATTACTCATCGCTAGTCTAACTCATCGTTTCCTTAATCTCCCCATGAGCCGTTTATATTAGTGTTTTGAAGCACCCATTTGTTTAGATGTTTTGGTGCTTTATCATTAGCGCCCTCCTCATCGTAGTCTTAAAGTTGTTTAATTCTACACCAAATTGTATTTTTAAACTTATTATATAAAACACATAAAATAAAAGGAATCATTTAATTAAGTTCAATACGTACACGAAAAAAAAACAAAATAAAAGAAATACTTAAATAGAGATAGCAATGTTGGCATATAAATAAATTAATATTTATACTTGTCTTCAATGGCAAAACGGCGATATAAGAAAAGGGAAAAGGGGAGCAATTAAAAAGAGAAAAGAAATGTTTCTTAATTTAAACAAAGCTACTGTAGAGACGTATTTAAGTCAAGCCGCATGCGTACGCCTAAGCCAAACAACAGTTTCATGAAGAAACATATGTACCAGAAACTCAAGAAAAAGAACATGACACAATGTAGCAAAAACAAATAAGGACAGTAAAATAATGGTACACAATATATTTAAGAACACAATCAACATATAAAACTTCGAGCAAACCCATGCCAATTCATCTTCATCCCTCACTGTGTTAATGGCGAAGAGATCTACAAAACGCCAGAAGATCTATCCCAAAGTATTCCGAGTTGTGTGACGATTTGACTAATGTACACATTCTGGACATAGAGGCATAAAAACAAAAGTTGCTCTTAGAAGATTTAACAAGTAGCAGATTTTGACTCTTGGTTACACAGTTGGGAACATGGAAATAAATTACATCAGTTTCAGCATTAAGTAATTTGAAAATGCTTAAAAGGTCCATCTCTGTTCAACGTTTCTCCAATGTGGACAGATTAAGATATTGCTCTGTTTTAAAATAGTAAATATCACCCCTTTGCAAACCGACTAACCATGAGACTTTTCGTAGAAAACGGTATTGGACAGACTCAATATGGTCAACATGAGTCATAGGACTAAATTGGAGAAGCATATTCTAGATGGGGTCTAGTTCTTGAAACATAGTGCTTATACAAAGTTGAAAAGAAGTAGAAATTATGGGCGGGAATCAAGAAAAAGAATGTGAACAATGATTATACAAAGTCAATTTTTGAGTTCAGGATTCGTTTTTATTTTGTCAAATTAATTCTCAAGCGTTGGTTTGGATTGTACCGGATTTTTAGTAAGATTTTCTGCTCAAATGCAAACATGGTTTCCTTTCTTTGTGTTACGCACCATGTTTAAGAAACATTAGTAACTACCTCCGAATCTTATGATTGTGTTATAAATAAGTGCCTATTTTGTTTCTACACTCTTAAAATTCCGATGAGATCGTTGATTTTTCCACAGGAAAAGTAGCGTATTTTTGTTTTTTACGGGATATCGATTGCCATCGACAATAATTTTATAATTCTCTCGAATTTTCCCTTCCTCTAACAATCGCGATATTATTTCAGGACCATATAAAACAACTGACGAAATGTGCGTGGCAGTCAATAACTTGGAATACGTGAGAAGATCTCTTGCGGAGTTCGGGGAGGACATTAAGTAAGTATTATTCCATCTTGTGCTTTGGTGAAACTGAATACTGTTATGTCAAAAACATAAGTTTTTTTCTCTTTTATCAGGCCAGACCAAGCAGCTGATTGCGAACGCGCTCGTGTTCTGGATACAGCCCTTCAAGCCCTGGAGACACGTGCAGCTCAGGTGTTGTCTCGAGTCGCTCCACAGATGGAAGCTCCGCTCAGGAAGGCCATCTTTCACCTGGCTTGGTCTCCTGACTCTCTCCCTACAGTTCAGGTGACTATGACTGCATTTTTTTTTTTTAATAATTTGATTTATTTCTGATCTTATCAAGTCTCTTCAGACATGAAGTGACAATGAAGTGCAGGCAATTGGTAAAATAAACCAAAATAGGGAACAAAATACCGAACACTCTTCTAGTGGAACAAAAGGCCGGTCGACAACTGTCAACAGGCCGGCTTCTCCTGAAGAGTTTTAAGTGGTTTCCTCTCCACATGAGCAAATGCTGAGAAGTACCTGATTGGCTCACATTAGAATATCCTTCCTGATTCCAACAGTTTAGCTAAAATAATGTAATATAATAGCGGAAAATAGCATTGTATATTATAAGCAAGGTAAAAAATAATGCGATTCCAATAAAATAAAAAAAAAAAAAAAGACATGAAGTGATAAAACTAAACCAATTTCAACAGATGCAGAAAAAAATCATTTAATTAAAGGGAATGTGAAAATCTAAGAATTTACGACTTATCATTGGCTCGTTTAAATTTGTTGCAACAGAGATGGAAAACATTCTGAATCAATGTACGAGTATATGTTTATTTTATCTATTATTTATTTTTTTAATGCCTCGATTTTGAAAGAACGGCGTTTTAAAACGGCAAAATCAAATGATTTTCGTATTTTTTATCAGACTACAGCCTTAATGTAATTCGCAGGCCATCACTCCCCTCCTGGAGTATCTTGACATGCACCTAGCCACGCTGAACGCCATGCTGCTCCCGCGCAACTTCAGCAAAGTGCTGGGCGGCGTGTGGGCGGGTGCCCTACGGGGGCTGACCGCGCAGGTGGACGCCCCCGCCCAGGACCGCCCTCCGGTGTTCCACGACCGCCTGCAGGAGGCGCTGGACATCCTGACTGACTTCTTCCACGCTGAAGGGAAAGGTAATGGAACCACCAGGGTTCGATACCTTTTAGGCTTTTTAGGAGACGACTAAAAAACAACAAGTTGGCAACTCAAGTTGCTCTTCTGTCTGTTCCAATGGCGATCTGCACATTGAGGGAGAATATCCACCTCTGCTGGCAACTGTTATAGAGTCCTGGGGAACTCTGTCTGCTACGCTATTTTAACGAATTAACTTTCTACATACACTTTTTCTTGACAATTTATTTAAATAAATGATTGGGGCTGAAAGAGCGTGCCATCTCTTTTACCTTTTTTTTTCTCTACCCTAGTCTCAAACAATGCCTCCATCACAATTTGCTGAAAAACATTTGAAAATAAAACATTATATATAAATATTTACAAAGTTATCAAACATAACTTTAGATGAATTCGCGCCATGTCTAAGCAAAAAACATTTATTTTAGTAACCTTGAATATGCATTTATTGGGGACAGAGAAACAGTTTATTATTTATTTATTTATTCAAACGCCTTGTAGGCTTTTACATGTTTTTCATATATTTATAAATAAAGAACAGACATATTTTACACAAACGTAGCTAAAATATGAAATTAATTAATATGAACAAGAAAATAAAAATATATAAAAACTAATCTTACATATAGTACATACATCCATATATTCCAGAAGAGAGAATAGAAGTTCATTTTTTCCCATCGATTATATATATAGAATCTTAAAATTAGAAGAATGTAGAAAAGTAGTAATTAAGAATATAGATATAAGTTAATAAAAGGTATATTGGTATATTTAAGTATTTAAATTTGGAGAAAATAAATTGATAAACTGCCTTTTAAAATTCAAATGCGTTGTATTAAATATATCTATATCGTTTGCGTATTCATTTGCAAACACATGAATTCTCCCTATAGGCGAGTGTGAACTGTAGTTTGTTGTAGATACATTTATGTAGAAGAGTTTATTAAATGGAGTAATCCGGCCGGGCACTCGCAAGTTAATTAGTTTTAACAGTTCGGAACAGTCAAATCTTGAATTTAATATTTTTAATAAAAATAACCAATCATTTAATTTTTTTCTTGTTTCTAATGTGTGTAAATTCAAATATTTATTTAAGTATGTATAATTAATATGTTCAACTGGAATACCTAATTTAAAATTAACGAAACGTAAAAATTTATGTTGAATTCTTTCGATATTATTTATATGCACTTTATAATATGATAACCTAATTGTATTCAAGTTGGCTACGTACTAAAGCAACATATAAAATTTTCATTAGATAGACCGAGTCAAAGTCTCTAATCGTTCGCAACAGAAATCCGAGAGTTTTCATGCTTTTGTTAGTTATGCTCTGTATATGTTTAATGAAGTTTAATTTTTCATCAAATATAACACCAAGATCAGTAATTTTAAACTCTAATTTTAACTACACAATCAGGAACGACTCATGCCTGTGAAATTGCGCCGACTCGCTATAATATCCGTGTTGAGCGGGGGGCACTTACAGTACATTCATAAACATACACACACAAACATGCACACATACATACGTTTTAAAAAAGTGAATTTTCTGTGTAATTCTGATTACCAACAAGCAGAAAAAAATAGACGCGTACTTAGGGAGTAAGGCGTAATAGGCGTAAGAGCAATTTAAAAAAACACTCACCGTTTTCTATTTTCTGTAAGTAATTTCAATAAACCAGGGTGGTCTTACAATTAAATATTTCACTGTCCCTGGACTGGCACCCGAAGCGTAAGACTGATAATCTAACGCTGCATTTACTTTAACAATGCAATGCCTTATTGTACCATTAGGTGCTTTTAAGGGTTTAATGATAATTATATATATTTTAAACTAATATTTTCGTCTTCATTCCCCAGGTCTCGCTATTGCTGAGCTGCACTCAGAAGCTTACTGCCGGGTGGAGCAGAGATTACAGTACCACAAAACTCCCACCGAGCTCTTGATCGATCTCTTCTACGCGTACAGACTACAGGACCAACTCAACACAGTACAAACTCCATTTGGTATTCTTTCTGTGCGGTAAGAACCCCTGAAACTTTTACTCTGGCCTAACCTAACCTCACCTAAACTGATTTCAATGAAATCGAAACTTTGAAAACACATAATATAAACAAACTTTGTACGGAACCAAGTTCTATGTACATAATACATGTATACGTATTCATTAAAATTTCTTGCATAAATAATTATCACGCATTATAAATTTTCACCTTAAATAAGTACTGAAAAGACCCAAATAAAACATATATCTAATATCACTTTTGTAACAAACTTTTTCATAACATCATTTTTTGAAATTGTGTAGCAAACTCCGGTAATTAATTTATTATATAAATAAAACACGAGTGATACTTTAATGGTCTGACCAGTCTCGAAGATGTCGCGAAAGCGATGAAACCGGTCACTGGATATTCCAAATGTGTGGATTAAAGTATCACTCGTGTTTTATTTATATTATAAATTACAATGAACTTCCATCAAGAATTTTCACTTACAAACTTAAATGTCCGGTAATTAATATTTCACTAACCTAACTGAAAAAATTAATGTTTATAATATTGATACAAAACTAAGGATATTGTTAAAAGGGTGCGTAGGTTTTCTCTGTCACTGTTATTAATACGAGTATGTATCTTTTTTGGGTAATCCCGTATAAGTTGGATTCTTTCTGACGGACTAAAATGAAACTCAACATGGTTCCCGGCACTACTCACTACAAAAATGACACGAAATGTGAACTACTAGTACATTAGCACATGTTTTTTCTACAAAAACACACAGATTACCCTGAAGGTGGCTCCTGCAATGGTAGCCGAAAAGTCACTGTTATTAATACATATATTTTTTGGGTGATTCCGTGTAAGTTGGATTCGTTCAGGATATGTAGTATATACTCGTATTTGATTCTAATATTTCTAAATATACAAAAGCTCATTTTGAGACAATATGACAATTTTATACATTATTCAGACATAAATAATACACTGCAAAATAATCCAAACACTATTAATTCTTGTTTGGGTTTTCACGGTCACTGTTATTAATATTTGGATAATCCGTTTAAGTTTGATTTGTTCCGACGTTTGACAAAAATCTGCAATAGCGGAACATTTTATAGACACAGGACATATTTTCGTCTTCGAACCAAAGATTTTGCATAAACCTAGAAATTTTTTTTTTTTGATTTTATTGAAATAAACGGCACTTAGTGCCTTTTACATATAAGTTGCATATACAATAAAATACATAGATGTAAGTGGAATTATTAGTAAAATATAGTATTTAAAACTAATAATTACTAAACAGTTACTTACAATTTAAGGAGTCAATAAAAAGATACACAGTTTAAAAATTATATTACCGGCTCTAAACATATTTTAAACTGAAAATATTTGGTCATAGAAATATTTTTAACCTTAAAAAAAACTAAGAAAGCAACACATATTAATAAAACAACTTTGAATATCACTAAACGATAAAAAAAAAAAATGTATTATTATTTAAAACTACCACTTAGGTGACTAGTATAAATACACATATAAATATATACTAATTTTTAAAAAATGACAAATATATTTTTTTGTACTTTTACATGCAATCAAGAAAAGAAAAGAAAAAAAAGCATTAATAAAGAAATTTAAACAATTTTGAATAATCTAAATGATAAAAAAAATGATATCTAGAACTATTAGGTACTAGCTTCTCCTACCCATGAAATACAGGTGAAGGGCCGTCTTTTATGTACTAAACTTAACATGCAATGAGCTGCCAACGTCTTGGTACTTATTGCCTAGAGCGTGAAGTCTATTATTGATATATTTTTACCATATAAAGTCGAAGTATTGTTGTCACAGTATTGGTAGGTTTGCCGAGTTGTCCTTTTTGGTACATTAAAATTAATAAGTGATAAAATTGCAGGGGTATGAAACATAGAATGAATTATTTTTATAAATTTCATACAGATCTTCAGATCCTTCCATCGCTTAATCTTAATAAATTCAAAATATACTCTTTTTATCTAAAAATTCGATATTAACACCTAAATTACAGTGCATAAATAATAAAAGAGGCGATTGAAATATATGGACACCCAAAAAACATAAACAAAGTCGACGTGACGGGCTGAAATTAAATTCAACATGGTTCCCGGCACTCTACACTACAAAAATGACACGAAATGTGCCTACGGCTGACTGCGACACGATATGAATTACTAGAACATAAGTACAATGTTTTACTACGAAAACACGTATACCCTGAAGATGGCTCCTGCAATGGTAGCCGAAATGTCAGAACGAATCCAACTTACACGGGATCACCCAAAAAAGATACGTATTAAGATACTGGTTTATGGTGCCAACCTCTGTCAGACAAATATTAGTAGATTGAGAAAACTAAATGAGTAAATTTATTATCAAACCAAGTGTCTTGGACGGTGGGAGGGGAGGTGGCAATTGCCAACCTCTAGATTCATCATTCCTCCAAAAGCCGTAGTACGCTTGGGAGGGGAGGGCATATTTATCAACCTCAAAATACTTTATTTTATTCCCCAATGTTGTCTACCCAAAAGCCGTGAGTAGAGGGGTAGCTGCTATTATGTCGAAAATTTCATGGATAAAACTATTTCTACGTCGTATTTTATTATTTAATAAATTCTTTAAAAATCGGTATTCTTTCGATCAAATTCGGTATATTGCTCATACAATCGCTAGATCTACCGAAAAGTCAGTAGGGTTGGCAAAACTGGTGGCAGCTTAGTTCTTTTCGCCACCATGACAAACCGACAATATTATCTTTCTATTGCTGTAGTGATAATCTTTTCGTGTGATTACATATTTTTAAAACTTACTATACGTTATAATAAATTCATACGCGGGAAGGTGAGATGACGAACTTTATAAAATGAACGATATCACTAATATATATAAATATAGTATAAATTTACATTATTTATTCAATCAAAATTTCACAACCAGTGGAGAACGGAAGAGTTGATATATGGTGGTTGTTCAGATGTTCGACCATATTGGTTCCTGACCTGGCGGTACAATATTCTCATTTCTCTTTGTTTCCTCGATGCTGATGTTCGTGATCTATGATCTGTGATCCGTGATCCTACGATGGGACCCATGGTAAACATGAAACGTCTCCAGTCTACTATATTCTCCGCAGCACGCGCCGCTGAGTTTACCGTAGACTTTTAGGTCTCCTCCGGTCACCTACCTAATTTGGTCACACCAATGAGCAGGTGATGTTCCTCTGCATCTTTCGTCTGAAATATATTCCTGTTTTATCGTTTTTTCCAGGTTCCATGGCTTTCGTCTAGCAATGTGACCAAAGAAACTCATGTCCTGCCCACTGCATTCCGTAGATAGTCTGAATCTTATCGTTTGTTCCGCTTGCAGTCCATGGAATCCTCAACAAACGACGCCAACACCACATTTTGAAGGTGTCAATTCTTGCACGGTCACGGGATTTTATTTTTAGAGTAATGTTTTAAATATCAGGGTGCAAATAAACCTTATTTTAATGTTAACTGAAATTTCCCGATATTTCGTATCGATGATGGGATTTATCTTTTGATGACTTGTTAGGGGATTGGAGTTAGGATTTTTAAAATAACTGTATGGTATATTTATTCTAATCTAACGTTATTAAATGTATAAAATTACTTTAATCGACATAGGCTATTGTGATACAAGTAAAAACAATTTTTGCTACCATTCGTGTTTGCAATATGGTCATGAAAATGAATGACAATATCCGACGAAGGCCCTCCATATTTGCCACACTCACAGTAAAAATCCTAGACTTTAATTCAAGTAAAATCGCGATGCATGAAATCAAACATTTTAAAGACATTGCTTTTTTGCACGAGTGAAACCGATAAAAAGACCAACGGTCATTAAAACGGTTTCGGATATGTGGAGGAATGTAGTTTCAGTCTTGTAAGCGTGCTTTTTGATCAGATCCACCCTCTGCGCTGATTTGAGAATCTAGGATTACAAAATCTTGTACCATATTATTTATAGATAAATTGAACAAGACAAATAACGCAATTAATGATTACACTCTAGTTTTTTTAGGGTAATATATTTTCCTTTTTTTATCTTCCAGCGCGTACTTTAACCATGACTCTCTCTGCGTGGAAGTTCTGTCTGCGAGGGATGTCCTCCCATTAGACCCCAATGGATTCAGTGACCCATTTGTTATAGTTGAACTACTACCAAGAAGAATATACTCGCACTGTGCCGAACAGCAAACCAATGTTCACAAGGTAAGTTATCTATATTATTCAACAATGCTTTAAGAATGTCAAAATGTTTGCAGACTGGCTGGATTTCCTCACGGGAGTCATTGAGATCTAAATTTGTTGCAACAGAGAGGGGAGCATTTTTGAGAAGGGAATCTGGAAGTCTAAGCATTTACATGGCTTACGGCCTGTCATTGACCGGTTTAAGTGGCAACTTTACACACTGTGTAACATTCAGCATTAAAGCCTATGTTTAAACATCCATATTTCTTTAATTCTTCAATCTGTTGATTTTAGTTAAGTTAACTACTTCCACTATCGAAAGAAGTTAAACAATTGTAAAATTGTTTTCAGACGTTGGCTAGTATGTGAAATAATTCGATCAGATGAATCTCTTCACAACAATAAAGGTTTTAGCTCTTTAACGTCACCAAAATCAACCAAAATCATTAATTTTTTTTTTAAAGATAGAACAGTGTTTAGAAATAAAGCTGGTATAAAAAAGAAGATGAGTATATAAACAACATAAATTTAAAAAATACAATATAAAGAAATTAAAGATAAGATCAGTATAACAAGTATAGTTGGTATAAAAATAAAAAAAAAATAAAAAAAGATGAGTGTATAAACAACATGAATTTATAAAAAAAACAATATATAGAAGTAAAATATAGAACTGTGTGCGTTTAGTTGGTTTTAAAAAAAAATATATATTTATTTTTAATATTTTCTGCAATAACTTTGTGTATCATTTTGAATTAAATTTGGAGAAATAAAACTTATACTTTGTTTTTTGATACTCTCACTTTATTTTTACCAACTAGTTTCGGTAACCAACTGTTACCTTCTTCAGGGTATTTTTATAACTAAACATACATAAAAGAAACAGTGAACAAATTAGTGGGTGTCGATAAGGATGAGGGAGTGGGTAATTGTGTTTAAGGTGGGGGAAGGGAAGGGAAGGGGGTAGTTGCGTTCAGGGTAGAGTTCGATTCTATGGGGAAAATATTAAAAATGGGACTATGACTTAAGTTTAATTGATTATTAATTATGTCTAAGAAGAAAGTAACAGTTGGTTACCGAAACTAGTTGGTAAAAATAAAGTAAGTGTATCAAAAAACAAAGTATAAGTTTTATTTCTCCAAATTTAATAAAATAATCATAATAAAATAAAAAATAAGCTAAAGAAACGCAGTTAAAGGTTTAAAGCAGCTAGGTACATAATGTTATAAAATACAATATAAACAGAATATTACGTTCTATTTGATATGGAACATTTACATTGATATTACACAATGAATTGTTCACTGCTGTGATTATTTCTGTCAAACTTTTTATTGTAAAAAGTTGTTTGATATATAAATAAATAAATGATCGTATTCAACGGAGGCCCTGTTGTACATAATAAATAGTGACACGTATTCAAAAGGTCTTTTTTGTGTGATTCTTTCTGAGTTTGCTTTTATTTGCTTATATTGGGGCTCCCTCACTGCTACGGAATTTGAAACGAATAATATTGAGAAAAGTTATACAAAGGTACGAAGCCGAAAAGTGGTTAATGTATTTGATCGAGATGAATTATTGAACTTTTTTACTGATAAGTCTTTTTACTATTATATTTACTCGCGATGGAAAGACGTTTCTTTGTTTTCACTATTTTTTAACCGATCTTAACATTTTGTGTGATTGTAGCATTATTTTGAATGACAGATTCTTCTTTATTATACATTTCGATTGCTCCGAATAGCAAAAAATACATTGTTAGGCCCAAAATACTGAAATTTTTGCGTCCGAGATTCCACTTCACCGAAACCCGATGGTGCGATTAAATTAGGCCTCAGGGGACGAATTTTCTAGCATGCTTAAATATTGTTATGCCGTGATTGTACTGAAATTTTAGAAACACTTTTTGTGGGAAATTTCGAGTGACGCATAATTATTTTCCAAAGCACGAAATTCAGGTTCACGGTGGGATAAGCTGTGGAAAATAAAGATTTAAATAATAAAATATTTCATTTTAAAACTACAATATTTTTATGAATCATTGTGCTTAATTAAACATTAGTTATTTTCTTCTCTTTAAAACAAAATTGGTACCGTCCATTCAAATCTTTAAATCATGGAATTAAAAATAGTCCAGAAGGAGCAGAATCATATTTGAATACATCGGACTGTATCCTAAACCCCCCCCCCTTTTCCCCACTTTCGCCACGCGCATGCGTCGCCACGTAATGTTCCCAGATCGCGAAAAATATAATCATAACACAAAAAATGTTACATAATTCAAAAAAATTCAAAAAGCAATTTGCTAATTTCTCTAAAATTTTATTGTACACGCGGAAACATTGATTGACACAACAGAGTAGATAAGTAAAGGGTCATTTAATAAGAGTAATTTACTCAATGAACTTTGAGCCTAAAAAATAAAACAAATTTTATTTTACATAAAACGGATATTTTTATGTCATGTTTAATAATATTTGATGTTTTAAAGATAATGTCGGTCAAATGTCCTAGATTTAATTCTAGTACAAACATATTGACAAAATATTATTTCTCTCCAGAAAACACTGAACCCGATATTCGACGAGTGTTTCGAGTTCTCCGTGACCTTGGAGCAGTGCTTGTCCGAGGGTTCCATGGTGGCCTTCACCGTGATGGACCATGACGTCATCACGGCCAACGACTTTGCCGGAGAGGCCTTCCTTCCCCTGGCCAACATCCCAGGAGTGGCAGACAGCTCCTCCAACGTGGACAACTTCCACGGCCTGAAGCAGGTGGACCTTCCCCTGCTGCAGCAGTATGACAGACGTAAGGGAGACAAGAATCGCTATGTATTTGTCTGAATCTTATTCAATGTTCTAGGTCAGTGATGGGTAGCCTTTTTAGCTCGTCGCACAGAGCGGTACGGAACCTCTGAAGTTGGCCATAAACATTGTTTTAAAATATTTTTTCTTAAGATTTATTTCTGAGATAAGAAAACACTTCCGGCTACTGTTTTTTTTCATTCCTATTTTTTTTCTTCTGTTTCTCGACAACTTCGGTCAGGGTTGGATAGTTGTCTCATGAAAACTCTTCAGCCGTTTAACAAACCTTTTTTTAAATCAAACCTTTTCAAAATCAAACCTTTTCAAAATCAAACCTTTTCAAAATGGTGTCAAAAATATTTTAAATTACGGAACTTACAAATGAAGGTATTTTCAATTTATGTGTTAAATAAAACTGCAAATAATTTTTTTTTTTAATTATTGAAACATTTGTAAATGTGTCACCAAGCATATTTTTTTCGGAATATAACATTTTACAATACAAAACAATAGTATTTCTGTTATAATTCCAAGCACCTTTGTGCTCAATTTTGAATGAAATGTTTAGTTTAACTTGTGAGACAAAACATTCAGGTTTCAAAATGTTGTAATTACATGGCCTAAAAAAAAATCTGAAAATGTTTTTTCTAAAATTCGTACTATCCAAAGACAATATACGTATAAATAAAACGTACTTAAATAAATTCATGTTATGGATGTGTCTTTGATTTATTAAAGTACGTGAATAAAAAAAGTCAACAATTTATTTGGTGTGTGCATGAGTTTCTTACACTAATATACAAAGAAATTGGCAATATATGTGTACATACTGTTTGTTTACCTAATAAAACAAATAAATTAAATAAATAAATAAATAATATTTTATTAAACTTGCTGACGTTCTTTCGTTTAAAAAGTTTTACTGAAAAAAAAATAATGCTGAAACCATAAGAAAATGTTTTTTTCGTTTAAAATGTAATCTTTCCTCCGTAAAACTTTAGCATTTAAAAAAACCAACTTATTATTGCCAACTTTAAGGGTCCGATTCCGTTTTGTGCGGCGTGTCATATTTCTGAAAAAAACTGGTTTAATCCGTGTGCCGTGTCACATGTAGGAATATCAATTATTCTTTCAACCAGAATCCTTAAAAATTATTCATGCATCAGCCACTGCTGCAATTGTAGATAAAGAACTAAAACTTGGAAAAAAAGTAGTAAACGTGAACACAGTACGAGAATATCAGAACAATATCATAAATAACATTCAAAAACGAGACAAGGACAGTCGAGACTAATAAGGGCGAGACGAGACCAGGGACTGAAATTTTACAATAAACTACCAGACAAAACTAAACAAAAGACTCGGAGATCCTTCACAATAGGTGTTAAAAATATTATCATTAGCAATAGAATATAATTTTTTTAATAAAATTATTATTCTGTCAATTAAATTGTTCGTGTGATCCGCAAGGGTTTATAATTAAATATTTTTTAAATAAATAAATAAAGTTAATCTTTCAATGTTTCACATTACAGAACACCCCATTCTCCAAATCCTGGAGTCCAGAATAATGGACCGTCAAGCTCTGGAATTCGTCAAGAAGCAGAAGTTGAGATTCGCCCAGTAAATGTTCACTCTCACAAATTTACCATAATATATCCCTCGTGACAATCCTGTTTACTTCGACAACCCTTGCTTGTATAACCTTTCCAAACATTCATGCCTTTCTCTTTTTGTGCATACTAAACTTAATCAATTTCGGCAGCATCACGAAATAGTATAATTATAATATAAAAGTAACAATTAATTAGATTTTTTTATCCTGTATTGCGTAAATAAGTAACATCACTAAATGTCTAAAAAATAAATATACTTTACTTTGATAAGAAAATAAAATTAGCAGAATAATTCGATTGTGAAATAAAATTACGTAAACCCTTCTTTTATATCTAAAGACATGGAGAAAAAATCAGTCTAAATTTTTTTTTTTTATTTCATATTTATACATTTCATAAAATTCAATTGTATGGACACTAGCCTACTGACTATATTATAGAATGTTTTGACTACAATTCATCACAAAATGATTTTTTCTGAATTATTTTTTTTTAAATATACATATTTTATAAATTTATTATACTTTGTGTACATAATGTAAATTTTACTTTGGCAAGCTTATTGGCAAATGGCAATTTCTTCCAACCGATCGATAAAATAAAAGTTTTATTTAAATCATTCAAGTTACAAAACATATTCAGTAGAAAATAAAAAAATCTAAATATATACAAAAATAGAAATAACTGTTAATGTATATAAATTTCCTTAAATCAATATTATTACACAGGGAGAAAAGGGAATAAAGAGGAAAGGAGGAGAGATTAAGGAAGCGAAAGGAGATGATTCTTCAGACGTGATTTAAACATTTGACATCAACAAAGATTCACATTGCAATATGTTTTGCCAGTCATAAGTTGTCGATAACTAACTAACTGAAAGCATGTATGTGTAAAGTGTATTATTTTTTCTTAGAAAAGGGCAATTTTTTTTTCTCTATAATTATAACTAACAATGTGTAAAAAACCAGTTTTCATTCAAAACTTTCCTGTTAAAAAACGAGGATGTACTCGTATATAGAAAACGGCTCGCGGTTGGCGTCACGTTACTTTGACGTCACGCCGTCGCGCGTCATGGCGTGCCTTTCAGGCACGCCCGCCGAGTGCGCTTCTAACAAACATTTTTTACAAGCGTAACGTAAATATGCCGTTGGCCCCATTGGGCGCGTAATCCAGAGTATGCGTAAACCATTGAAAAAAAATATCCGACGTCGAATAAAAAAAATAATACCCTTACCATCGTATTTTTTTTGTTTCTTTTCTTTTTTGTTTTCACAATACTTTCATTGTGGTTTATCAATAAGTTAGTATTATTTGACAATGTTTGAGTATGTCCAAATGTCCTCCCTAGGGAGTTATTCATATTTAAATTTATTTCAACAGAGAGGGAAAAAATTTTTGAGAAGGGAATATGGAAGTCTAGGCATTTACAGGGCTTATGACATGTCATTGGCTGGTTTAAGTGGCCACTTTACACACTGTGTAATATTCACCATTCTGACCATGTTTGAAAATCCACATTTCCTCAACTCTTCCATCTGTTGACTTTTATGATGAGTTATGTTTGTTGCGCTACTTTAGTTTTAAGAAATTGTTTTTGAATACGTTTATTTATGTAAATTGTTTGTGTAAACACATATTTTTTAAATAAAAAAACAGAGGCATTGAGGGGATCCTGAGGGGTGGGGACGACGTGTTGGCCTCTGTCTATACACCCCCCTCCCCCTCCTCCCCCCTCCTTAATCTGCATAGAGTTTGTATTCCTTAGGAATATTTATAATAACTTTCCTCTATGCGCAGCTGACAGAGAGTCCCCCAGGACTCTTATAACAGCTGCGGGTGGATGGTGGGCTTAAGGATTTCCCCTCAACGTTGACTTTTGTAAAGTAAAAGAGAGGAAATGTGGAAATTCAAACATGGGCAGAATGGTGAATGTTACACAGTGTGTAAAGTGGCCACTTAAACCAGCCAATGACATGTCGTAAGCCCTGTAAATGCCTAGACTTCCATATTCCCTTCTTAAAAATATTTTCCCTCTCTGTTGGAATAAATTTAAATAGTATTATTTGATTTATTTATGAGCTTATCTTGTTAAATAATCTTCGATCGATGGATTCAACAGATTGAGTGATTGCTGCCGATTTCATGTCATTGCTAACTGCTCAATAATTTATTTAAAATATTTATCATGTTTATATTTAACTTTAAGTAGGCATAAATAAGTGTACATACGTACAGGTAATTGTAGTTAAATTGTGAATAATTTAAAGTTAAAATGCTTTTGTTCTGCTTGGTGACAATATTGATAATGTATTTGCATTTCGAGCAAACTCTAATCAGACACGTGTTATACAATTATGATAGAGAGTGCTAATCATTTCATCCCGAAATTGAAGCTGCAAATGCCCTTCATAAATGTAAGAATTTTATTTTTAAAAGTTTTGTAATAAGTTGTCAAACATTCTTATCTTTATACCTAGCAGTGGGTATCTTTGTAACAAATAACATTCCACAGCATCAAGTTTAGGATTATAAAAAATAAGTATCATATCATAGCACTAATAAATTAATGAGAATATTTTTAATATCAGAAAAACACACCAAAATGTGAATAGTAAAAATCATCATCGACTCGTGTGTTAAAAATGTAATATCTTTTTAATATGATGTGATTCCCATAGTCATGTTTTGTAATTTTCCAAAATTACGCACAAAAAAAAGATTTTCAACGGTTCAAATTCATTATTACATGTTTTTTTCTTATTACAATAATTTTATTTATAAGTTTAAAGGATTTGAAATAATGTTTTTGTATAATTTTCGAAAATTTGTGTTATTTTAAAAAGTAATTAAGAGTACCTAGACAGTTTTTTACAGCAGATTCAACTCACATGAAGCGTAATTTCATTAAAGCTCATAACTTGTATATTCCCTGTATTAAAAGATAAGTGGATCAAAGTACCAATTAGTTATTTATCAATTTAAGAAATTTTAATCTAAAGTGTATGTGTAAATGTTTGTTTTACGTTGAAATATATTGTTAAGATTCCTCGTTCTAACGGCACTTTAGGTAGGTATTAATTGTTGTAATCCTATCACTAGATGGCCGAGAGGCGTTTAATATTCCATTCATCTCTTCGACGACATACGAGTACATATTATCTAAGACTGAATGTAAAATTAAAATAAGTATCTCCACAAACAAAAATATCTAGAAGGAAGTATCAGAGAGAACTTAGTCTTTCTTAAAAATGCTTATTGCACAAATAAGTATTTTCACTTTTTTACGAAAACCAAAATGATTAATCCCATATGGGTATTTTGACCACTTTTACACAAAAAATTTCGAGGAGCTTGACCAATTTTGTATGCATAATATTTCAGCAATGGAGGTAATTAAATTATATCACATAAAAAAACTATTTCCAGCAAAACTTGATATCAGAAAAAAATACTTAAATGGATTGAAAGCTCTCTATTTTTTATCATCGTCCTAATAATTTCATCAAATCTGCCTTTTAATGGTCCCCTTTTAATAAAAATTAATCACCTAGGTACTTGTATAGTATATACCGATGTTCATTTGAAATATTCTTGTATGGCAATCACTGCTCTTTTTTTAGTTATAAAACCTACGTATAAGATTATAAGATCATAATTTTTTTTTTTACTACCGACTCTTTCCAACCATCATCCTCTCTTTCATTTAGGTACTGTAGGTTCTATGTATGTCCATAAAATAATAGTATATAAAGGAATCTACTTTGAATTTTGTCTACTAAAGCAAAAAATAATGTCATGTGTTTTACTTGTTTAGTTTACGTTAATCAAATATGTAAATATTCAGCGTCTTTCATTTGTTTTTCTATTTTTTACGTCATTTTATTATCCACGACGCAACGTAGTGGTTGGTTCAGTTGTTTCAGCTATTATATTTTATATAACTAACAAAAATCTAATACATAAATAAATCATAAATATTGTCTTATGCGCAGCGTCATATTTTAAATTTGATTTTAATGACCCTCCCGTCGCGCGTCGTTAGAACACAGGTAAAGTTACAATAATTTCAAAAATAGAATCAATGTAATCTGTAATAATTAAAAATCACTTCTTAGCACTGAGGTATAAGTAAATAGTGATGACGCTTCGTAAAACGTGAATTTGAAATCGTGTCCTAAAAATTATCGTAACAACATTGCCGTGTAAAACGCGTGGTTAAGTAAAAAAAAATTAACTGTTTATGCCGTTTACTCTGAATCCAAAGCTGTACGTCTCACCCTTTCGCACTGCTTCACATTTGCTTGGCGTATACAAGGAAAAACATAATTTCCCACCAAATAAACGATAAGCTCCGGAACCTATGTTGAATGGAACACAAGTCGGGTGGTAACATACATATATATAAATTGTTCATAGTATTTTTTATCTCCACAACATGGCAAAAATCGCAGGACAGAACACCCATGATTAAGAAAATCATATTTTAATTATTGTGACCTCACCGGTAATAGAACTCAAAACTCTCGGCAACACCTAGTAATAAAAAAAGCAAGTTGATGTATTATTATTAATTTTACATTTACATTTTCCTTTGTCCTTGTCTTGCTTTCAAAAAACATTACTACTGCAAATGGAAAACAGTAAGGCATTCGACACGTTGGTCCATTCGCATTAACCCACTAAGTTAAATATTGGAAACACTTGCAGTAAGGTGTAATTTATTTATCCAATTTGGTTACGAACAAATTTAATATAATTTAATACTTAATTATTATGATTGTAATAATTTATGTAGATATAATTAGTCTGTATAAGATTATGTATTATTAACATAGGTATTAAACATAAATCTAAAAATATACGTTTTCTGTACATACCTACATGGATCTCGGCTGTGATGAGAGTTCTTCTTTGTAACTTATATTGTACCTACTCCATACAAAAGCGTATATGGATAATGTTTAGGCAGTGTGTATTTTGTACAAGTCCTATAATCATTATAAAATCAAATAAATTTTATATATCATAACACAGTTGTAATTAACAACCCTTTAAATATATTAAAAATACCTCTTGCTTATAATTTATAATCATAAATAATAAATACCTTCATTCAAAATTCATGTCGGCGTAAGTAATTAAACAAATTATACAATATGGACGGGCATGACATACCGATATTTAGGGGGAGTATTTTTCAGGTATATTTATCGACAAATCCACTCCCCTACAATGACTTACCTCACCCCCCTTTATTTAAAGCCATAAAAATGGTGGCCATTTGGCCACCATTTTTATTTTTACGTTACGATTACGCTAGTGCATGTACAAAAATATCAATAACTGAGTACGTAAATATTGCAGAACAATAAATTTGGTGTTATTCGCACGATAACATATTGTTCTAGCGCCTATTAAACTAATTTTATTGATACTAACAGTCAAACATACCTAAAAACATTCAAACACCGAAAAAAGTATGCGAACAATTTATTTTTTTGTGCATTTCCGCACATCATTCAAAAACTATTCAGTTAAGTGGTAATTTTTTTATGCTATTTCTACAGCTAGTTATGTTATCTACAAAATGAGATCAAATTTGCTATCCAAAGTTAATTATTATAAGTACGAATGTCGTATAATTAAACCCTTTTGCGAAAGCCGCCCCCGGATAGGGACGATCCCGGTAGAGGGCCGGACCCCACATTCCTAGAACACATTCCTAACATAACAAGCCGTAGAAATAGCATAAAAAAATTACCACTCAACCGACTAGTTTTTGAATGATGTGCGGAAATGCACAAAAAAAATTGTTCGCACACTTTTTTCGGTGTTTGAATGTTTTTAGGTATGTTTGACAGTTAGTATCAATAAAATTTGTTTAATAGGCGCTAGAACAATATGTTATCGTGCGAATAGCATCAAATTTATTGTTCTGCGATATTTACGTACTTAATTATTTATATTTTTGTATTTGCACTAGCGTTATCGTAACGTAAAAATAAAAATGGCGGCCATTTAAAGGGGGGTGAGGTAGGGGAGTGGATTTGTCGATAAAAATACCTGAAAAATACTCCCCCTAAATATCGGTATGTCATGCCCGTCCATATTGTATAATGACTAAAACATAATAAAAATATAGATACCTAACGTTCTTCTTGCATCATTAATAATCATCTTTAATAATCTCTTACTCTGATGTACATCAATTTATGTAATAAATTTGTTTAATTTAAGTTATGTTTAAAACAGTATGTACCTACATTAAATTTAAGAATTACCTAATTGATCAAATGGAATTATATTGTAATTACTAGAATTTATACCCGGGTCTGCCGGATTCGTGTTAAAATTAAATTTTAATGTGTAATAAAAAAAATGATGTCCTGTTATTTTCACTGCGTATACCTCGCTATGTAATTTCATATTAGAAAAGTGGTACATTTTGTAATTTATTGTCGTTTTGACTTACCGTTAATGGGGTTTGTTTTATGGGGAAAAGCCGAGAATAAACTAACGTGAAAATAGCACGGTTGATCTGGAAATGGCATTTAAAAATGTTTATTGAAAATTTCATGACTCTACATCATCATCATCATTCCCTTTCCGTACCGAATGGTGCATAGGGCACTGAATACACAAATCGCAGCGTATCTTGATCATTTTTGTAACATGAAGGTAAGATGATCAGGCCTACGCTTTAGGCACCAGTCCAGAGACTATGAAGTATTCTGGTGTAAAAACACCCTTTCAAATAAATATTTCATATCAACCATGTCGGGAATCGAACCCGAAACCTCTTACCATAGTAGGCAAACGCGCTGACCACGAGGCCGACACGACGCTTACCGTTAAAAAAAGATTTTTATAATAAAATAAATAAATAATTTCGAGGACTCAAAATTTGGCTCGAAAAAATAGTACGGGTGATCTATAAATGGCATTTTACATGTTTACTCTAAATTTCAAATCACTATGATTTAATTTCAAAAAGTTTGATCCGAGAAAATTTTTGATCGAAAATAACACAATTGACCCAGAAATTGCATCTAGAATGACGTGTCCAAATTTCGTTTTACTGTTATGGATGAGTTTCTGTGACGGAAAAACATACAAACAAACCCACACATATATTTTCAGTTTAATAATGTACATAAGATTAATGTTTTATGTGATCTGATAAGTTAAGAAATATTTCCTTCTTGATTTCACTTTCTTGTCCACAAACATGAGCTTGCATTACTGAATAATATCTAATTACATACATATTTCTATATCATGTACTTACCTTACTTAATTGTGAAAATATTCTTATGACTTAAATATTATATTAAAAAGATATCACCTACATATTTATGTAACGTGTAGATATAACTAATGGTGTTACATTATTTTTCAATTTACAATCTTAAAATATGTAAAATATACACGAATGAAAGGGAATGTGGAAATAAAGACATTTACAAGGCTTACCTCTCATTTTCTGGTAGTGTGATCAATGTATACAGTACATATTTTACATTATAAAACCCTCTGTTCATAATTAAACATCCATAATTTACCTAATATCACTTAAATAAGATCTTGCTCCCACTTTTAAAATCATCAAGCGTTATTTTTAAAAATGTAGGTGTTTTAAATATATTCACATACTAACATACCTACGTTAACGTGTTACTTATCTACCAATTATTTACCCATAGCCGTGACCAAAAAAAATGTGTAAATACTATTATGAATGTTTTATGCTTATTCATTGAAATATGTGAAATATATCAATTAATTATCACTTAAATATGAATATCGTTTTAATTAAAACACCTACTTCCCGAAAAGTACGTTCATAAGCAGTGTCATCAGTCATCATAACATTTTGCAACTATTATAGTTAAAATATGATTTAAGACCAGGGCCTCGATGACAATGGACAGTTAACATTTATTTTCAGTTTTATCTACAAAATAAAATTAAGTTTTCTGTATGTAAAGCAGAATGTGTGTACATTTTTTATCTTTTAAACATGTTCAATTATAGGTTACCGATGAAGATATTTTAAATGTTCATGCAAATATACTCATTTTCGTACACATTTATTGATTTTTCTTTATAGACAGTCGAAGATAACTCTGTTAACTTCCCATTGTAATCGGGGCCCTGGTTATTTAATCATTATTTAAGGTTAAAAATCTTTCTTTATAGTTGTAAATTTAAAAACAGGCTCATTTTCGAATCTTTTTCTGGCCGATGGTCCATATTGCGGACCTTCTCTTTTTTCGGCCTTTGTTTGCTGTTTTTCACAAAGGTGATTTTGGCAATGGTCTTATTCCATCAGGAGAAAACGCGTTCATATATCTGTACTAGTTGACAGATGTACATTAATTGGAAGTATTGGAGGTGGTGTCGTTGGGACCGTTTTGTATGAGCCTTCAGCCTCTCCCAAAGAATCCAAAGTCTTGAAAACCAGTCTTGTCCAGCCATTCCTTTTTTGTCCCAGGAGTCCAGTCTTTTCAAGTTAAATGAGACTGCTAGCTCATATGCCAATCATATGTTCAGACTTCTTTGGGCGACAGACCAAAAGTATATGACTGCGAATAAACCTTTCTTGCAGATTTGTAACTCATTGAAACTACAGCTCCATTTTCAGAATTTTCTCTTTTCTTTTTGTATTTAATAAGAGAAACATGGCTCAAGCCAAACATATCAGCTGCTGCGCGTATTGATTTTCCAGTTAAGATTTCTTCATACGCTTGTTCATAAAAATATGTGTCTTTCGATACTCTCTCAGTTGTTCTGGTACGCGACATCTGATATAATAAAAAGAATAATTGATTGAGAAAATCAACAATGTTTGATTTTGTCCAAATGCTTGCAGACTGGCTGGATTTCATCCCTAAGGAGGTGTTTAATTTAAATTAATTTCAACAGAGAGCGAAAAAAAATTGAGAAGGAAATATGGAAGTCTAGGCATTTACAGGGCTTATGACCTGTCATTGGCTGGTTTAAGTGGCCACTTCACACACTGTGTAACATTCACCATTCTGCCCATGTTTTAACATCCACATTTCCTCAACTGTTCCATCTGTTGACTTTTGTGAAGTAAAAGAGCTGAAACCTTTACCATGTGGGTGAGATTCATCCAGCTGAACCAAATCACCTACTAGGCAACGCCTGAAAACAATTTCCCAATTTTTATACTTCTTCTTTTCCAGGTAGTAATTCAACAATGTTTGATTATGTCCAAATGCTTGTCCAAATTTCCCAATTTTTATACTTCTTTTTTTACCAGGTAGTAATTCAACCATGTTTGATTATGTCCAAATGCTTGTACAAATTTCCTAATTTTTATACTTCTTCTTTTACCAGGTAGTAATTCAACAATGTTTGATTATGTCCAAATGCTTGTTTTCAGGCGTTTCATTAATTTCAACACTTTACACTTGTAAGTTTTTTATTTATTTTAATATTTTGTATGTAAATCGATGAGTTGACAACGTTTAAATATTATATTCTCTCCGCCTGGTGACAAAATTAGTTGCGAAAACGGCCAATTATTATTAAATTACGATTTAAAAAGCTAGAAAAAAATCTAAAGGGGTCAATTGTACCATGGGAATGGTTCTACCGTCACAACCGTCCCCAAAAAATTGCTTCAATTGTCCCCTTAATGTCATTTAGTTTAAATTGCTAACATTCTCATCAATCTCAACTTGATGCTACGTAAATATAATTAGAATATAGAGCCAACAACACTAAGAAACGTTTAATCTAACACTGAGTAAAAAATGATGTCTCGAATTTGTGTTATGATCAATAATATAAAGTGGAAAAAACTTACCTTTAGTGCGTAAAAAAATCTCCTCTCTGTCACAGACGTCCACTACGCGCTACGTTTTCGTGTGACGTGTGACTGAAATTGTTTTGGGACGTGTTCTAGCATGTTCCTGACCCGGGTGTGCGGGGTATGCAGGGTGGGGTTACATAGATATTTGCAATGGTGCTACCGTCCCCTGCTACAATCGTCCGCGGTCTACCCTACATTTGTGTTACATTCATACTTATTTTCGATTTATCATGGCTTCTACTTCTACAGGTTGGATATCAATAAAAAAACTGACTTACGTTATTTATTTAACTTTAAAAAATATAAAACTGAGCATCGAAAAATCATCACACATTTTGTAAAAGTTATCTTATTTTCTATGTATATTTACTGCTCGATGACTAATACGATTCTCTAATCACTTACAATTTGCCATTTTATTTTCTTGGTTACCCTAAGTATCAGGTAATATCGTATTCTGAATCACTGTGCGCCACTAGCTTGTGTTTTTTGGTTTAAAAATTGTAAATTGCTTTAACTGGTTACTATCGTAAAATCTACTCCAATGTACCTAAAGAAGGTTTTGATGGATAAATACGTTTAATGAGTGTTGTGTTCTCGGGTAGTGAAGTTATTATTACAAATCTCATTCAAAATTTCACGTGTTTGTTCTTTCGTTTAAAATGGCTCTAGGTCAAACATTTTTCACTGACTGAATTCTCCAATTTTAGTAAAAATATAAATTTAAGACTTATTATATTAATAATTAACAATAAACAGTAGTTTCGTTAACTTGATTTTTATGATTCACAAGTAAGTATAGCTACTTGATTTTTTTTAGAATATATGGCTTCTTTTCAAAAATCATTTGTAATTATATAAATGTGTGTAATCTTTGATGATGCGTAAATGATACACAAAACATAATTTTTATTATTTTTTGCTTTTTGTAATGCAAAATACGTTTGTTAACCTACAAATTTTCCAGTGCCGAAGTCTTCTTCTTCTTTTTCTTAGTTTTTTTTTTAAACTTTTTCACCTCCTAATCGAGGTGTTCTAGCCAGTGTCGAGTTTCAGATTTTAATTTATTTAAATATTCACACATGTGTTAGTATTTAATATTACATGCACTATACATATATGACTTATTTACAACTTAATACCATTTGAACGAAGTTATGCAAAAAGCAGCTAGCCATAGAAAAGTGAAACTGAGATAATAGCACTTTCATGAAAAGAGTGAATAATCAAATCTACACAACAGTATGACATGTTTTTGTCGTTGACAAATGATGAACAATGAATACATTGTATTTTTAAATATTACAAACAAGAATATTATGATGAATTTGACCAGTTTTAATGATTTTTAAAGTAACGTAACTTTTTCTAGTGTTTGGGGTATTTTTTTGCAAATTGAAAAATACCGTTTATGTGATCTAAACTATTTTCAGAAGGTGATTATTACAGTTTTTTGTATGAAAGCGGTCTGGCTGTTTTTGACAGAACATAAAATTGACCTTACTGCACCCGATAACACCAATGATATTGATATTTCAGAGATATCATTTTTTCAAAATTCTGGACTGGCTGCTTTCTGCAAAACTACATTCATTTATAACTTGGTATTTCCATAAAATTTAGAATTCATATTTATTGGATGGTGACAGGAGAGTCCGATATCCCATTCCCTATTCAATATTTTATGTATGAATAGGGAATGGGATATCGGAGAGGTCGGATAGGAACTCAGGATAACAATCATTCATGGGGCAACCGAAAAAAACATGATTTAGATCTTCCTCCTCAAGCTGACATTTGCACATGGCAGAGTCCCGGACATGGATTCTTAACAGGTGAGTCCCATTACAACAGTGCCCAATGCGCATTCTGCATATGGAAGATGTCTCAAATTTATTCACAATAACATTGGAGTTCCCAGGCCTTAAGTCTGGGTGGTATCTGTAGTCTGTGGGTGGTATTGAATAAAACCATCTTCTTTTTCTAATATTTCAAAACAGATTTCACTTGAAAAAATAAAAAGAAATGAAAATGACCCTTAACAGAATTGTACTGAAAGATTATTTTTCCGTGACTTTGACGAGGATTTTTAAAAAACGTTATTGACTCCATGGCGTGCCATAGAAAACAAAATCACCTATAAACAAAACGCGTCTATGGGACATGGGTAAATAGTCTAAAAAAACTAAAAACGTGCGAAAGCTGGCAAAAATGTGAATCGTAAGTCAAAAACAAATATAAAAAAAAGAATATCGTCATTTTTTACAAATATAGTGAGACATTGGAATAAGAAACGCATATTTTAATTACTCGCCGGCAACTTGTCAATAGCACTGTCATAGTCAGTAAACATAATTCTGTTTTAAGTATTCTCCGGCTCTTGTGTCGAATAGCTACAGCAATAAACGATGGGGGATTCCAAAAAGCGAAGTTTCATCAGAGGTAAAAATTATTACTATTCTCAATCTCAAAAAAAAAAGAAAACATTATCACTCGAACCAGGCTTAAAAGGATTCTTTT
The DNA here is from genome assembly GCF_059751315.1 of Micrasema longulum. Classification (NCBI taxonomy): domain Eukaryota; kingdom Metazoa; phylum Arthropoda; class Insecta; order Trichoptera; family Brachycentridae; genus Micrasema; species Micrasema longulum. The sequence goes on from NW_028277527.1 coordinate 852,701, forward strand.
GCACTTGTAATTTTCAAGAAAATAATTGTGTACGTGAAGCTTACAACCTATTGAATGAATATGCGGACAAGTTATACGGGCCCGAGGACTCTAAATCTGACCCGCCTCCGGCCTCTGACAACAATGCTCAAGAAACTGAAGAACCAGATATTTGCGAAGCGTTAGAAAAGCAGATAGCGGATCTTAAATCAAGTGGAAAGAAGTTTAATAGGTTTCAATCTATCCAAACCTTTGTCACCAACTGCATCTTTATCAAAGCTGACATTGAAGACCCCGTAAAACTTGGCCTTTCTATAGTTGAAGACATCGCGGCTACAAAGATTCAAAAGACAAGGTTTCTACTAAGACTTCTTCCTATAGAAGCTACTTGCAGCACAAAGATTGAAGACATAGTTTCAACTGCTGGTAAACTATTCGACAAACACTTTTTATGTGATCCGACTACATTTTCTATTGTTTTTAATAAACGTTTCAACAACTCAGTGTCTAGAGATGTGATCATAAAAGAATTGGCCGAACTTATTGTATCTAAAAACACTAGCCACAAGGCTGATCTAACCAAACCCAAGTTGTCTGTCATAGTGGAGATAGTTAAAGGAAACTGTCTACTAGGAGTCGTAGCCAACTATTACCAGTACAAAAAATATAATCTCTTTGAGCTGTGTGTTAACCCAGAGGACAAAAAGAAGGAGGTTGAAGAAAAGGATAATGGAGGCAAAGTGGAGGAAGATACAGAAACGAAAGATGACCCTGAAGACATTCCACATGATGGGAACGGTGATACACACCTCGTACAAACACCAGAAGGGGAATCTGTTTAATTTGTTTTACTTCCACCTGAGAATGCACTATTTTATTATTTGTCTGCAAGTCTCGGATAATACCTGCTGCCAAGATTATTTTTCATTATTAATAACAATAATTGTTTTTTTAATTTACTTTCTTTGATTTATGTTGAATTATTATGGCAGTTGTGTTTTATTTTTCAATTAGTGTTAAATTCTTGTACCTACGTGTTAATCTAATTTTTCGTAAGTTGCATAAATGCACACAAAAAGTGTATGCAAGTACCCGTTTTTGGTATTGTATTGTTAATTTATTTTCGGTGGTATATTGGCAGGCATTGCTATGAGCAATATCTTCAAACCAACCAATCGGTAAAATCTATCTACCTACCTACCTTAAAAATAATCCCTATTTACTTATTTATTTTATTGTTGTGTTGAAATAAAAACAGAGATTTTTATCTTGTAACATGTTGGGTTTGATTTGTAAAAAATATATTTCTTGAATTATATTTAAATCATTAATTTGCTGTTTTTATTATTTTGATAATATACCTATCCTAAAATAACATTTTTCATGGAATACATTCATAATTAAATAGTTTTGTTACTTTATCTTAGGACTTTTGGCAGACTTCTGCCATCACACTCTTTATACGCATGTGTGGGACAAAGATAATAAAACTCCATATTCCTTAATTTGGACATTTTTATTGGTCATACCATACACTTCCATAATAAACATTCACAATATTAACAGATCTGAGATTTTAATTTATCTCATTTTATATTTGCTTTATATTTTATATTTGATTTTAATTTATCTCATTTAATCTTCTTCCTGGTCTTTTCACATTCAACTTCCATCAATTTGAATAATTTAACACTTTTTATTAGTTTGTTAAAGTTAATAATGAGAATGACCAAAAAATATATTTACATTTGTTTTTTTTGCACCACAACAGGCCAGGAGGCCTAATTACAGTGGTGAATTACATCACAGAGCACACAGACTTGAGAAAAATCACATTTTAATTTTTGTGTTCTCACCGGGAATCGAACCCGGAACCTTCCGTGCGTGAGTCAAGCGTCTTGACCACTACACCACGGAGGCCGCATTTCTAGCATGGTCAGACAAATCTAGAATCTGATAATGTCAAAAGTATGCTTTGATTACTCGAAGTTTAAATGGCGCTAATTATCAATGGTCCGATCTTCGATTAGAAGAGTCTGACCAAATATGCGGAATCAGTTATTTATGATCTAATCTAGCTATTATTTCAACTAATATAATTGTAAAATATTATTCTCGGTATCGCTCCCTGGGTGTGCTGTCAAAGGAAACGGATTAGGAGGGTAGAATAAACAAATAAAAACACAATTCATTAATTTGTCAATTACATTTTATTCAAATTTTTGCTCATACAATCTTAAACTGTCGATAATGTAAATAATTCTGGTACATATAAATTTTATGTGCTTTGGCTACAAACATGATAAAGTTGACAGATTAAATAGTAAATGCTACTCTCCTATAACAATCTAGCAATTTGACTTAAATCAATACATTTAAAATGGACATTACACTGCGTAAATGAAATGTTCGAGGTTTGAAGATTTTCAAAGAATTTCTATTTACTTTTTAAATTAATTAGAATGACAGTCTTCTCTTTAATTGTATTTTTACAAAAAAACTGAAGGCTATTTAGCCATTAAAAATACTACATTTTATATAGCTATTATGCCTACATTCTTTTAAATTACATTTACTTCATTACAGAAGTATTTTTTATTTTATCATTACGAAACACGCAAAAATATTATCGATGGCCATTTTAAAGTCTCGACTACTTAATGATTTTAATATATACATATAGCTTGGGATGAAAGATAAATAATTTCGGCAGCTCAAATCTTTTAGGGAGCCATAAATTTATAAATATATCCATACTTGTTTTATCGACCAGAATTCAAATCTAGCACCGTAAGATTGGCCTTTAGACTCTTAAAAACGACCATTAGCTATTCCTTAAAACTAACATAATATTACAATGTCTCCTTTTTTCATTCGACAAAATAAAAATTAGGATTCGCACACTTTATTTTCAATGGAACTTACTTAACAACTTCATTAAAAAATACTAGTCTTGTTTGGTTTTACTATGTAATATTTTAAACATATAGACAAAAATATAAAATAACCAAATAAAGGACTCTGATGCAATCAGGGAAGTTACGATACATAATACACATGAAATATTTCATTAGAAAACAGCTATTTTTTAAAAATATATTTACGATACATTAAAGATTATGTGAAACATAATTTTAGTCACACAACATAATTTAATTATTATTATTTACAATATATACTAAAGTAAATAAATTTCTGTTTCTTATTTTATAAGATACAAAATATTAGGGACACAATCAAAATAAAGTACGTATACATATATACTAGATATTTACACAGTATTATACAAAATGCTTATTACATTATCAACAAGTAATACGTCATATTTACATTTCCTTTCAGAAGTATGGGTATGGAAAAACTTACATGGAATAAGACTAAAGAAAGCATAATAGTATTTTTAAAATGCTATACGTAGTAGGGCTATTTTTAGGGTTGCAAATACTATTACAACCTCAGCGTGATAACGCTAGAGCCATATACAAAGACAAAAATCATTCTAGGATTACCAATCAAAAAGTCAGCTATAGTTTTCAGCAAAACAAAGGGCTGTAGGTACTCAGGTCGAGAATCGCAAGTGTGGTGACGAAGCCGTCTGTTACACGCTCAATAAAAAGCCAAACCAAAAACTTGCAACACTGTATCTACAGCTGTAGCGCATTATTACTCTGAGATTACAACATATCCGTGAATTCGGCGGTTGTCTTTGGACAATGTAGGCTTCCTATTAAATGATTTAAAAATTTCATTCAACAGTATACTTTTTACATGTAAAAATATTATATGATATATCGTATAATATTTTCACAAACATCAGAATTGTATTGATTTTTGGGTGAAATCACATTAAATTTTCTTTCGCTGACATTTAAACGTTTACAAAGGCCATTTTCGGGTGATCAATGCAGTTTTACATAAAAATCAATACATATGTACTAAGCAGGGACAGTTAATACATTTTAACGGTAAAAAAGATTAATGAATTTTGAGTCAATAAAAGATTTTTGATGAGCACAACTTTTTTATTTCGAATCTATTCCAAAACAGTGTAGGTAAGACAGGTGGTTATGTAAAACTTTTACGACTATGTAGGAAAATACCGAATACAGATTTTAATGCAAACTTAATTGATAATTCGTAAAAGTAAACCCAATATTTTGTGTGATATAAATAATCATCATTATCATTCCCTTTCCGCACCTAATAGTGCATAGGGCACTGGATTGGTACACCAATCGCAGCATATCACTTTTGTTACATGAAGGTAAGGTGATCAGTTTTACGATTCAGGTACCAGTCCAGGGACTATGAAATATTTTAGCGTGAAAACACCCTTTTGACTAAATATTTCATATCAACTATGTCGGGAATTGAACCCGAGACCTCTTGCATGGTAGTCAAACGCGCGGATCACTACACCACGGGGGGTTAAATAATATTTTATCATTATTAATTCCTCTTAATTGTTTTTAATGTACACTGCAATACTTTGTAGTCTCTTTCTGGCACCTAAAGCTCAGGGCCAATTATTTTGGTTTCAGATAACAAATAATGATACGAGATACACTGAGATTAGTGAACCAATACAGTGGCCTATGCACCATTTAGATTCGGATAAGGCAATAATGATGACTTGTTTTTTTTTTACACTTACATATTTTTATAAGCATAAATTATGCTGAAAATTTTACTGTATTTAAAAAAATATTATTGATTCACTGGTTATTGATTCACAGAAAATTTAAAATATACTTTTACGTAATAAAATATTTTTTTATCTTTATCTTTAAATTTTAATTTTAACTTAAAATTTTTATCAATGCATAAAAATATTTGTGTTCATAAGAACACAATAGTTCATAAGTTCCCAAATACTTCAATTTTGAGGCCATATTCAACTAACTACAAATATCTGCGCCAGAAAATATGAATAAAGTTGTGGTAGAACAGGGATTGAACATTGAAACTTTGATTCATGAATCCGCACGGGACTACAAACCACAAACCGGTCGAAAGTTTAATGTAAGTAAAATAATTATTTTATAAAAGGTTATTTTACTTATAAGATTTATTATAACATAGTTAACATATTAATAAGTAATTAACTGGAGTAGTGTTATGCTTATTATAAAAATTCACGCTGGCATTGAGGTAATTCGTAGAAAACTGTCAAAGCTATAAAATTTGCATTTCCTACCTAATTGTACTAGGTTAGCTCTATTTCGCAGATTACTTGCGTAAAAAACATCTGTTTTTTTTTCATGGGCTGTAAAAACATGCACTCTTATTCTTCTTACATTCTGTTACCTGTGACATTAAAAAACTACTACCCTCACGCCACTTCCCGTAGGGGTAGACAAAGAGAATACACAAATTCTTCTACTTGTTCAACATTCGTTGTTCACATTTATTATACAATCAGTAACCTCACTTCCCCTTTTAATTACCATCACTTTTGACTTACTTTCGTTCATCACTAAATCGCTCTCCACATTCTTAAGACAATTTTAAAAAGAAATAGTTAATTCAGTTTCATTTGATCAAAAAGCCAGAGGTTGCTGCTGGTTCAGTTTTATTAATACCAGGTTTGAAAACAGTCAAATTCAGGAAAGTTTGGAAAAAGTAGAATGTGGTTAGGCACTTTTTTAAATGTTTTTTGAAAGGAATGGAAATTTTGTTTTGTACCACACATTATTATTATTATGGATAAATTATACAGCGCCAATTTTTGTGAAAATCACCTCAAGGGCGCTATACAATCCCAACACGTCTTACAGCTACAAAACGCATGGGCAGTATGAAATCTAGCCCCTATTTACATGTAATAATATACTTAATACTGTTTTTTTATTTTTTATTTAAATTATTTATTGACAATTCTTGATGGAATTCTATTGTAATGATGTAATAACTTATACATATAAAATATAAGTTATTAATTTTAAAAAATACTTGGTACACTTCCACTTATTTATTTGACCAATTAATGCTTTCACCCTCTAATGGGTACATCGCCAACACATGTTTCATAATTTGTCTCACTCTGTTCCATTGAAATATTGCGTATTGTATATTTTTCAACTTATTTTTAAATGTACCTACACTTAAGATAATATTTAGTTTTACATAAATTATCTTTACACTGTATAATATTCACCAGTCTGAAGATGCCCATTAGAGGGTGAAAGCGCTAATTGGTCAAATAAATAAGTGGAAGTGTACTAAGTATTTTTAAATTAATAACTTATATGTAAATATAAGTTATTACATCATTACTTTATAGTGTTTATATATTTTTTTAATCATTTACAAATAAGAGCTAGATTACATGTCTTGCAGCTACAGAGCGCAAGGAGAGTTGGAGTTCTAGACCCAATTTACGAAATTTGTTGTACGAAATGTTTTTTTATTATCAAATGATAGTTGATAATATTTACACACAGAAGCTAGATTAACAAACGTCTCGCAGCTGGCGCATACATGAATGGAATTATTGCAACTTAAAAATTATTTTATTAAAAACATACATTGAGCAAAGTAGTAAGTTTGTCAAAGTAAGTGTTCATGATAAAGTAAATAAATAAAGCGCACATACATCACACTTTTTTATTCTGATCGGCATTCTCTTTCTCTATGTAATATCCATAATATGATTATACATTTAGCACTCAAATTGAGAGAGCAAGTAAATTGTTATTTTTACTAAAACATGTAAAAAGTTATAAGGAAAAAATTATCTATAGGCAGGTTTAGGAATTGTTTTATGTAATTTGCTCACTCTGCTGTTATTAGTAACTCTATATTTTAATTTAATATCAATTGTGATAAGATAAATAAATGCAATGGTAACAATCATATTCATAATTGTTACGACTAACTCCTGGCTACATTCAAATGAAGTTGGATTTAACCGGAGTATTTATAAACAGCCACCAATACGAGGGTTAAAAGGCAATACGGTTTTTATTATTTTCACGCTAACTACCCGATTTAAAAAGTGTAATAGCAAAAATTGCTTTTAAAATTTGCTTTATTAGTTAGTAATAGTTTAGGAGTAGAGATGAAAATAATCAAATGAATTTAGTAATGGAATGCATTTGATTATTTTAATTTAAATGAATCATTTCTAGTAGTACTGAGGTATGAAATATACTATGGCATCAAACTGATGTACTGCTGATTCATAAAGTGAACCTAAATTTGTTGCAACAGAGAAGGAAAACATTTTAAGGGGGAAATATGAAAGTCTAGGCATTTACAAGGCTTATAGAACAATTGTTCAATTTTTATACTTCTTATACCAGTTAGCAGTCAGCCTGTCTGCAAACATTTGGACATACTCAAAACGTTCTTAATTAAACTAACTTCTTCTAGAAGAATAAAAGTTGGAAAATTGTTTTCAGGCGTTACCTAGTAGATGAATTGGTTCAGCCAGATGAATCTTACCCACATTATAAAGGTTTCAACTCTTTTTCTTTACAAAAACAGATGGAAGAGTTTTTTTTTATTTTTTTTTATATGAAGGGTCGGCAAGCCAGAAATATTAATACCCCTAATGTTGCAATCGGTTCCTATATGGGCAAATGCCTGTTCTAAGAAACCGATTTGTTGCTGCAAATATGGTTTACGAATATTTTTCCTATAAATAAAAAAACAATATTGAAGAAATAAATAAGTTGAGGATATGTGGGTGTTTAAACATAGGCAGAGAGGTGAATGTTACACGGTGTATTAACTGGCCACTTAAACCAGCCAATGACAGGTCATAAGCCCTGTAAATGCCAAGACTTCCATATTCCCTTCTCAAAATATTTTCCCTCTCTGTTGTAACAAATTTAGCTCTAAATAGCTCCCTAGGGAGGAAATCCAGCCTGTCTACATACATTTGGACATACTCAAAACATTTAATCCTTTATTAAACGCAGCCATGGAATTCATGATTAATTTTTTTTTTTTAAAGCCTTTGAAAACATTTTCATTAATATTGTATAACTGTATAATAAATTAACTAGTAGGTTGCATAAAAATGTCTGCCTTAAAACAGGTTGTACCTAGTTAGACAGACCAGACATGATCCAGAGAAATCTATTACCTAAATGTGTATGTAGTAGATAAAGAAATTGTTATGTTTTGTAATAAACCATGATTATTATTATATCAATTAATTATCGAAATACAATTAACATAAATAAAGAAATTTTAAAATTACAATTTTAAAAAATAATTGCTGTATTTCTTGTATTAAAAAATACAATAAACCCGGCACGTGTTTTTTAATCCGTCAAAGGGAAAGACATGGGGTAAATGTATCATCCCGACAAAATGCATGCTGTTGCGTTGCGGCTGCTTCACACGGGTGTGTTTATAAAAGAAAGGAAACAAGCTGACATCTCTGTAAAAATCCATTAAAATTTCTAACTACATACGTACATATTTACCAAGGTCATGCTCAGTGTAATCATAAACTAAAGTCCTTAAAATATAGCTTGATTAAAATGACAGCTGCCAAACTAATGTCACTAGTGATGGGAAATTGCTGATCACTGATCATGTACCGATCAAATCGATTTAATCAGTTTTTTCATGCATACATGAAACTCTGTTTCCGAAAATTGATATGAAAACGCAAAAACAAGCCTATTATAGTGTATTTAAGACAATTATTCACCAAAAAATAAGACATTTATACTTTTTTCATGAACAGCATCTAACGAATTAATTTTTTATTAGATCAATTTACATTGATCAGTTTATCCCATCTCTAACATTTTTGCAAAATGATGTAACCTTGTAAGAATGTCGTTAATAATTAGGTTTATTTTAGTTTTTTTTATTTTAAAGCTGATTTTATATATTTATAATAATTAACATGTCAAGCATTGTATTAAAAAAATTAATTAACACGCCAGATTTTTCGTGTGTCAAAATTATATAAATCACTCCTTAGACGTTACTACAAAGTTATGACATCACTTTTGCTGACAACTGTCATTGTAATCAAGCTACATTTTAAGGACTATAACATAATCACTGGGGAAGAGGGAAAAAAATGAATGCAAATTGTATCCTTTCTAGTAAATAAAACTAAGAATTGGTTTGAAAGATCACTTAAAAAGTTGCTGTAGCGCATATTAGACATAAACTAATTGTGGAGTTGGCGTGATTTTGAAATCTTTCCTTATGTAGGAAACCAAACAAATGATGGATAGGCCTTTATTAGGATTTACATATTTATTTTACCTGTTGAGACAAGCAAGAAAACAAGTATTTATGTATGCTCCTGATCTAGGCTCTAAAGAAACGTTTGTGTGCAGAAGTTTGATGCGTGCAATTATTTGGAAAAAAATTAGAAAATTGCAATGTCTATTACAGGAACCATATGTTTTTTTAATGGGGAAGTTCAGTGCTACAGGGAATTGGATATAAAAAAATATTTCTTGCATGACATTATATTTTAAACACGAATTATAGCCTTTAACTGTACTGTGAAATTTTTCTAAAATGCATGAAAAAATTGATAAAAAATAAACCACTTTAAATGACGTCATAAGTTCTTCTAAATTCACCAATGATAGTGTTGCGATAAACTCACCGAAGAAACGGAGAAATTGAAAACTACAAAACTTTTAAAAATTGTAGAGATGAAAATATCTGTACCTCAGAGGCAGACAGATGCAAATCCAAACGTCAAATGTTCAACAAAAGCCTAAAATATATACTTTTTCTAAGTGATTTCTATTAATTTAAAGCATCTATATGAATTTTCAGTATCTTAATACATTCGTTCTTTAATTAAAGGATTTATATTTCTTCAAAATCAATGGACATGATCATAAACAGGATACGAAAATCGAAATGTCATTTCATCAAATTCTGGATTTGCATCCATCTGCCTCTGAGGTACAGATATTATGATACATAAAAAAATTAACAAATTACAACAGACATAGAGAACATTTTAGAGAAGGGAATATGGAAGTCTAGGCATTTACAGGACTTATGACTTGTCATTGGCTGATTTCAGTGGCCCTTTTACACGCTGTGTAACATTCACCTACTCCCTAGGAGGTGAAATCCAGTATTTTGTCTACAAACATATGGACAAACTCAAAATATTGTGCATAAAAAATTGTTTTGGTTTAGTTTTATAGTCTACCTGTCTAAATAAAAAATATAAAAAACCACTGAACTTCCTTATTAGCTTGTATGGCCAGGTAGGGAGTTTGGAGAGCAAGGCAAAGCTTTATTTTCTCGAGGATTTGGTGGTTAGGCGCAGACACAATGCAACTTTTGTGCCTATATCTACATCCCGGTTCATCGATGAGCTCTAGACAAGCGTTTCCCAACCATAACACCACTTTGAGATGGGTTGAAAACCTCAATGCAACCCACTCCGCACTCCCAAAAACATAAGAGCGATAAAGAGCCTGAAACAGTGCTGATGCTGCTCAGAGTTTTCCTTGCTTGCAAATTATCATTGCTTACAACCCTGCATAAACACAAATGTACACCACCGTATGATTGGACAGTTACAAGAAAAAAAAGTCCATATTTACAATACGTTATTTCATAAATATTAGGAAAATTGAACCAATATCGACCGAGTACTTCCTATTTGATCCCACGACGGACCCGTATTTAGTTTGGCAGGTTTAACTAGTATTGTATTCAATCAGTGTGTTGTCTAATCTGGCAAGAGGTCAGCGGTTCCTTCCGTAGTGATTGTGATGGTGGTAATTATTCCTCCCCGAGTGGTGGCGGGAATAGTTGTGAACAAAGCGCCCCCGATGACCGGTGCGGCCGTTCTTGTTGAAATGGTTGTACTTGTTTCCGTTGTCATTCCATCTATGGCGCTGGTTTTGCACATCCTAGAGAAAAAATTAAAAATCCATATAATTTTATAAAACAAGGCGAAAAACTAGAAATACATATTTATATTAATTTCAACTACATATGTACTTTACTGAAGCATGTAATACGCATTCTTATTTATATACAATAGTTTTATCTTTTGCTACTGTTTGTAATGTGTTTCACGTCAAAATTTATTTTGGTATTGTTCATTATTTCTTATAGATACTTAAATATGGATATATATATTTTTTCTTATATGTATAAGTTTTGCTTAGTTCTTTTTTACAGATGTATACATTTTAAAACATGTTAGTTAATAACTTGCTTATAATTTTCTTTTCTACCCGCTTACAAATGTGTATTTTTAGCAACACTCAGGGTTTTCATTTTTTATTAGCATATCTTAATAAAAAAGTTTTTCTTACTGGGTATATTGATTTTTTGAAATGTTTTACATGTACCATGTCATCTTTACATACATACATATGTGTTTTTAAATTATGCTTTCTTACTAGTTATATGTAGGAATATGTATTTAAATGTAAATGCTGTATTTTATTTCTTACTTATTATATTTTATCTATGTACCGTACTTGTAAAAGCCCTCCGGGCGTTTATATGAATTAAATAAATAAAAAATATATTAACTACCTGAAATGGGTTGTATTCGTTGCAATGCTTGTTTCCATTATTGTAATTGTGCGATCGAACTTTTTTAACTCGTCCACGGTCCATTTCATCATCTTCAGCTGATCTCTTTAGTTGATTTTTCTTGTCGTCAAATACCTAAAAATGTATTAAATGTTAGACTTCTAAAAAATATCCTCGCTTGGTGCAATTTAGAATATTATTATTTTAAAACGTGTTAACTATCGTTAAGTTTTGTTAGTGAAAATTCATGTTGGAAGTTCATTGTAATTTATCATAGAAATAAAAGAACAATTATTATTATTATTATTTATCATTGTTCGTTATAGGCAGGCAGCCTTTGCTGATGTGCCAATATCTCGTGTACTGCTTTTTGTCCAAGTTCTTCTTGGAATTGAGATGGAATTGGGGACGATAGAACTTCCAGTTATGACCCCGTAAATTTGTATTGGGATTGAATTAATACATCTTCATGCAGGGGGCAGTCGCAGTAATTATCGAGTATTTTATAAGTTTCTATTGAGTCCCATCTCTTCCATCGTTCTTCTAATTTAATATAATTTAAAAAGATCCTTAAATCCACCTCAACTAATTTTGTTTAGATTTACTTTTATGATAAAGATATCAGTCTCGAAAATGCGGCAAAAGCGATTATTTCAAATTTGTGGATTTACGCATCACTTGTATTAAAAAAAAAAAAATAATAACCCACAAAACCTCGATTTTAGAGGCTTGTCAGCAGATGGGAAAGCGAGGATATGGAAATTATAAAAAATACACAACACCCAGACCAGTTGAGAAAAAACTTTCTTGGATTCCTTTCTTGCAACCAGCGGAAATCGAACCCGCGGCGTCAGTTTAACAGTCGGCCCCCTAACCAACTGAGCCACGGCGCCTGTCTTCTTCTTTTTCTACAGTAAATGTTAACTATGTGTACAGTACCTGTCTGTTGAGTTGCGAGTGGTGGCCGTCCCACGAACTGATGGGCGCCCCGTAGCCCTGATAGGAGTACCTCTGTAGCTGTGATACCACCCCCTTGGGGGGCTCACGAACATTAGACACTACGGTGGGCTGCTCGTTGCAAGCGTCGCTGCTTCTTCTAAGCCTTAACATAACAACAAAACATTAGTATTACTTCAGATAAGTTGTATAGCAATTTAAAAATTTAATGTACATTAAAAAATCTCACCACTTTTTATGGCTATAGAATGTATAAGCGATTAGAATTATATTCCTCTGATTGCATTTAACAAACTATTTTAATAATAAATATAATTTAGGGATAGGGGTCTTGCACAGAGCAATTAAATAAAAAACATATTACTACAAATACAGATTAAAAATCTTTTAAGCATATTTAATATTTGACCACAAATTATTAGTTTTAAAATTATGCACTTTGCTTATACCACAAATTGTGTTTACCCAACTGCGGGACAAATAAAATAATGTATGTATTCAATTAATTAAATTATAATGCGATGCAGACTTTTAAAAATAAATTTTAATAGAATCGTCAAAACATACAAAAAAAAGTTCTAATGATACTAATTCAGTAAAGTTTTGTATATATAGTCGAACTTGGTTATTACGAGGAAGACGGGACCAACTAAATTTGCTCGTTATAAGCATTACTCGTTATACCAGAGAAAGGTTTTTTAAATCCAATCACCATTGCATATTGTCACTATAAAATTATAATAAATACTTACAAACATACCAGTTTCTAAATTTCAAATACGGATAAGTAAACATTTGTATTTTTTCACAGTGTGATAAGGATAGAGAAATCTTTTTTCACACTTCAACATATTTCGCGCCACGTTCTATTATACAAATAGTTGCCAGTTTTTTCGCAAATTTAAACACTTCGCTTATTAGTAGTCATGTTTACAATTCGAGGGTTAGGTTTTAACTTATCTGACATCACCCATTCGTAATGTTGATTATGCATTGACCATAGAACATTAAATAAAAAAAACATTGTAAAAACCCCCGAAACAAGGATGTCATTCATAAACTACAAAAGAAGTTGTAAATTGTAATGAGGTAACGAGCCTGCGCTTACTAAGTTCACAAAGCTTGGATTTTTTACACGCAATTTCAACCATATGTGTGATACTTTGTCAATGCTGTAGGCGAAAACACCAATTATAAATACCAATTAGGTACTCAGACACTTACATAGTATCATAAACGTAAACCGATCCCAATGCCCAGGCGTCGGTAATAAGTTAGTCCCCCGTTTGGATTTTATTACTTAGGTTCTTATTTTGAAAATGATGTTTTTAAACAATTGAAGAGTTTTTGCTCAACTGTTGACAATATTTTTATTCGGTGTATCCGAGAAGAAGCTCGTTATAAAATTGAATAAATGTATGTTGACATATTACAACAGAGATTAAGAACATTTAAGAGAAGGTAATTTAGAAGTCTAGGCATCTACAGGGCTTATGACCTGTCAATGGCTGGTTTAAGTGGCCACTTTACACACTGTGTAACATTCACCATTCTGCCTATATTTGAACATCTATATTCCTTCAATTCTTTCATCTGTTGATGTTTGTGAAGTTAAAGAGCTGAAACCTTTATTTATGCGGGAGAGATTCATCTAATTGAATTATTTCACCTACATATTAGGCAATGCCTGAAAATGTTATTTTTTCAATTTCTATACTTCTTCATGGACCAGGTAATTTATCAACAATATTTTGAGTTTGTCCAAATTTTTGTAGACAAGGACTGGATTCAACTTCCCGGGGAGCTGTTTATATTAACATATTACAACAGAGATGAAGAACATTTAAGAGAAGGTGATTTAGAAGTCTATGTATGAAATGTATGTTGAAAACCACAAACTAAAATGTCAACTAATGTTTCCTCATCATATCCGAGATCTCGCTATTTCCGTGATCGTTATAACCAAGTTCGACTGTATGTATATAATGAGGAAGTTCAGTGGTTTTTTCAATTCCTTTATTTGTCAATAGACTATCAAAACAAGCCAATAAAAAACTGAATGTACTGTTTTATGCTATGATTTTTTTAAAGTTTTGTAATTTTGAAAATACCCACCAAAATTACACTGCCAAGTTCAAGTCAGTGAGTTTTTATGACATTTAAAAGTAGAACTCGTACAATTCTAAAAACAAATTATGTGTACCCCCTCCCCTACATGGCTAAACACGCTAAATGTTGAAAAACACGGCTACTACAAAAACCACAAATCTGTTACCGGTTGCCACAACCACGTAACAATGCTATAATTAATTGTTTATTGTAAACAAATGATCAAATGATCCTGTGATGTTTCAAAGTACGTATGTAGTTAGTTTTTATTAATTTTTTCAAACATTTTCAAGAAACTCCATCGTACAATGAAATGCTCTAATTTTTACCATGTATAAGAAAAAAAAAATTATATGCAATTTCCTGTAACACTGAACTTCCGCATGATATTTTCTAGAAATAGAGTAAAGACTATCACAGTTGGTAAAACTCACTTGATATTAACGACTCCATTGAGGCTGGGACTATGTTGGGCCACGGGAACATCGCTAGAGACCTTCCACCCATGATCTGTAGCCTTAGTGGCGATCACTTCTTCTTTGCTGAGAACTTGGGGCTTGGGGGCGCTCAGTTTGTTCCTTACACTGCAGTCATCTTCCTCGTCCTCATCATCCAAGTTTTCTTCGCCCGATTCTAACCCATATGGTACTAGGCCGCATAATTTCTTGGCGTTTCCATTTTGGGATTCAGACTTAACACCATTTTGACCAGAATGGTTCGAACTGGCAGGAAGTGGTCCCCGAACATTTGAATTACCATTCGGGATGGGCTTATGATTGTATTTGTTTTCTTCTCCGTTAAACTTATTCTTAAATTTAACATCCCCGTTTGTGTGAGTTGTACTGTTCTGGGAGTGGCCATTGTATCTATTTTGAAGATTTGGCAGTGGGGCTTTTGTTTCTTTAGACGTCTTCGCCTCGCAATGATTCTGAGATGAACCATTTTGAATAATGTTGGTAGATTTACTTGGGGAAAGAACATTTGATACCGTATTCCGTATGGAATCATCATTGGAGAATGTAATTTTGCTAGTGGAAATCTTTCCGTTAGTAAAACTGGAAGATGAAGAGCTTCCGGCTTGAGACTGACAGGACGATTGAAGGTTGAGAACTAGTTTCGATGCAGGTTTCTCGTTGGATGAAGAGGCTGTACTAGAGGCATTTTCACTCGGGCGATAACCATTGGGTTTGGAGTTGATATCGTGTAAACCGTTGAGTTTAAGTGGACTGTTCTCCTTATTACGTATATTTTCCGGCATAACGGGTCCGATGAAACTGGACTTCTTTTCCGGCAAACTCTCTTCGTTTTCTTTCTTGGGATATGTCACAGATTTAATGGGAGCGGATTGGCCATTCATTTTTGTTTTTCCCATATTATCCGGTTTTTCTAGTTCATAGAACATAATATAGGCGTTAGTTCCTAGAACATTGGATATAGGTATGGCCCGTACACAGTTATCATCAAACTGGTAGAAGTTACCACCCGGACCCAAACCTACAGCCGTATAATGTCCGCAGTTCTGTGAAGGACCCAAATGAGTTACCACGGACACCAGTCTATAAGCCTAGAAAAAGAATTGATTAAAACAATTATTAATAACCAGCTTTTCACATAGTATGAGTAGTTTTGTCATTCAACAATAAGAATATTCCCGATGGAATGATATATTTTTTCGGGATAAAACGCAGCCTGATCGAATGCAGGTCCTCTAATTATATCTATGCAAAAAATGCAAAGGTCTGTTAGTCTATGGAGACGTGGCATCGTTACTCTGGTTTATTATTTATTCATTTTTCCACTTTTTTTTCCCCCGAGGAAGAGAGATGTTTTTTCAAAATGAAAAGTAGCCTATGACACTTGCAAAAAATCACATCAATCAATACCTCAGTCGAGATGTGAAAGAAACACAAACAAACAGACAAACACAGTTTCGCATTTATAATATTAGTATGGATAATAAATTCCATTGTATGGTGGAAATCAATTTGAAAAAAAACTGTATCAAGATAGAAAATATTGACACATTTCTGCTCATGCGGTTACAAGAGGCGATCCCAGCAAAATGCTCACACGAGGTTTTCATGTAATTTGAATTATCTAATACCCAAAACGCATACGACTTTCGCTCAGAGAAATTTATCTTTTGTGGCCCTAAGAGTGTTCAATGTCCTGGATGAACATATTAAGTTCTCCAAAACGAAAGCCATCTGCTGCATAGATTTATATACTATTAATCGCATTGTCCAGATGTTTGATTAATTTTGATTTTATGTAATAATTGTTATTTTTGTTTTCTTGAATAATATGTATGCTTCCATTATCCATTATGCTGTATCCCACCTAACTCAACACAGGGCTATTGGTCTCGTAGAGTGAGGGATAGGTCTTTTTTTGTAATATGTATCTTTGTATTAATAAATAATAGATTGTTTAATATGCAACAAAACTTAGAACATGTTATTTGTTTTAATGTGAAGTAAAACCGCAGAGATAGTAATTATGTTTTTGACAAGCATGTTTCCAGTGAATTTTTAATAAAATCAAAACTAGCAAGATATTGTCAGACGAGAGAGTCAACAATTTTGGTTTAAACTTTGTTCATATTATATTGTTAACTAAAAAAAAAAAAATTAGTTACCAGTGAATCCTGACCCCCTTGAGAAACCATAAACTTCTTCAAAAAAACACGTGATCGGAATTGGATGTGCTTGGAAACCTTTCCTCCAGTTATTGAAAATCTCTTCAGTGCAATACAGAGCACCATCGGTGCTCGCTCAATGAAGAATTGCTTGGTTGCAGACACCTGAAAGAAAATAAACTTATTTATTAAATATTCAGTACCCACATTCACTTTTCCTGTATGACAATGAAAGAATAGTGTTAGTGCTATTTCCGGGATTGTTAAAACCAAGTTCGAGTGTAATTATCCATGTTTGAAAAACAAGTTTTTATGCATTTTATCCTGATTGAAACAAGAACATGAAACAAGCCAATACAAAACGTCACGCAGTTGAAGTCACACATCATGCCTGTCGGGGAACCAATCTAACAAACGTTCCAGACAAGTATGGCGCAGTAGCGTAATACATGCCGTTTGTCCCATACGGTGAGAAACATCTCATTTTCAGGTAATTCAAAATATGCATATTTTAAACCGACGTACAAAAATTATCAGACATCGCACAGAAAAAATTAGAAAAGACTTCATTAAACAAAACCCTTACATATCCACAGAATTTGCCCAATGAGGAAGTTCAGCAATTTTTTTATTTGTTAATTGACTATCAAACTAAACTTTGTCAAGTTATCATCATTATGATTTGATATTGTTTTGTATTTTTAAATTACTCTGCGTGTGACATAAGTAGTTCTCTTCGGTGAGTTGTTCTGATTGGTGGGTTGGCTTCCCAGAAACTGTAAATCTATCACAACACTATAATTGGTTGATTTAGAAGAACTTGTTATTTAAAGTACAGTAAAACCTCGTTTTTACATTCCTCGATTTTACATTTTCCCACTTTTTACACTGAAATGTTCAGGACCCCTTTTTCTTCATACTTTCTCGAACATTCCCCCCAATTAACATTTTTTACTTTTTCGTCACCCCGGTTTTGCGCTTCAAATTTTTCGGAATTCATTTGATGTATCAAAAAAGCCAAAATTATATCATAATAATGATGCCTCAGCCCGCGCGAATGAAGAATAGAAACAGGGTAACAACTAATAAAGAATAAATTATTGTCTTGACCTAAATTCCAAGCAGGTGGAGTGTAATTGACCTTTTTGTTTAAGTGTCTTCCTTTAGGGTTAGTCTTAGTTTTCATTTGAACAAAAACATCATATTGACTTGAACAAATCATGATACGCAGTTGACAAACGTTCAGAAACAGTAAAGTTTTAATATCATTAAATTGCAATGTTTAAAACATAACAATAAAAATATTTAAAGTTATAAAAAAGATGGTTTAAAAAGTTGTCATAAAAGTGGAAAAAAATATCTATATTGACAGTTGTTTTTAGTGATGCCATAGAAAAAAAATTATACCGTATAAATAAAATTTCCCAACATTTAGGGGAAAAACTATTTTATGCAAATTCAAAATTCTATTTTCGTTTTTTTTTATTTACACATAAAATATTTTTAACATGCTGTTTTTAAATCAAATAAAAAAAAAACAGATAACATAATGTTGTTCGAAAAAACATAAAAATATTTTTAGTGAAATCATTGAAAAAATAGGTAAAAAAAAATATTGACAATTTCCACTTATCACCCATTTTACAATTTTTCTGGAAGTATATGTACACTATAGTGTAGCAAATCAATTTTATGTAATTCTTATTTTTTTACATACATTTTTTATATCCTCACTTTAGTGTTTTCCTCAGTTTTACACTTTTTTTCTTGCTCCCTTGAAAAATGTAAAAAGGGGGTTTTACTGTAGATCATTTTAATTAATTTTTTCATACATTTTAGAGAGACTTCGCAGAACAATTAAATGCTTTAATTTTTACCGCATGTAAGAAAACATTTTTAATATTTAATTTCCTATAGTACCGAACTTCCTCATTCAACGTGCACTCAAACAACGAAAGAAAAACAAAGGGCGTTAAGGTGATTTAAGATTGAAAAATGACACAAAGCATCATTAACTGGTGAGGGTAACAACGGAACTAACTTTCTTATTGCAAGCTTGGCACTTGTAGCCAAGGTCCTCGAGCCGCTCGCAGGCGAAGAAACTGTTGAGGGCCTCTTCCAGGGTGTTGGGTTTGCGGGCGTCCACCAGCAGGTCCTGGAAATGCTGGAAAGTGGTAGACACGTGACTGCAGGCGAGACAGCGCACGGCGGAGCGAAGATAGCCCCCCAGAATCTGATTTAGCGGAGTGGACTCTTTGCTGTATGGCTCCAGCTGCCGACCCGCAGCGCCCAGGGAATTCAAGTATGTCTTCTCCATGGATTCTACCAGATATCTGGAACAATAAAACATTTGGTATACTGAAAAACCGGAGAAATTAATTGATTTAAGGTCAGTTTTATCTCTTAAGGTAAACAAAATATGGAATTTGAGGCAGTACCACAGAACATAATCTATGCCTTCACTTCACAATAAATTGCTTTGGTTTATGTTCAGGGTAAAAGAAAATCGTTTTTTTAAATACTAAGACATAAAAAAAGAAATACCGTATTAACTCAAATGTAACGCGGTCTCGAATACAACACGGCCTATATATTTGAAGGAGGAAGAAAGGAAAAATTCACCATAGTGTACAGTCCAAATGTTTGTAGACAGTCTGATTTTAGGCGTTGCCTAGTACGTAAAATGGTTCAGCAGGATGAATATCACCCACAAGTTAAAGGCTTCAGCTCTTTTACTTGACAAAAGTCAACAGATGGAAGAGTTGAGGAAATGTGGCTGTTTATTTGATCCGGTGATGATATATTGTGTGATTGCGGCGCAATCCAGGACGACAGCCACCTACTGACATGCCTGCTCATGGGAGAAGGCTGCACTCCTGAGGACCTAATTGTGGCTAATGACAAGGCGATAACCGTCACCGGATATTGGAGTGGCAGGATATGACATATGATATCCAACCGGACACGTAAACTAAGTAACATGGGTAGAATGGTGAATGTTACTGTGTGTAAAGTGGCCACTCAAACCAGCCAATGACAGATTATTAGCCCTGTAAATCCCTAGGCTTCCATGTTCCCTTTCCAAAAATGTTTTCCCTCTCCATTGTAACAAATAAAGAGTAAGTCAAATAATTTAAAATGCAAATTTGTCGATTTTGATACGGGCTTGTCTAGGCTAGTTGCCTATTTACTAGGGATAGACAACAGGAAAAAAAAGAGAAATGTAATCAGTTTAGATTTAACAATAAATAAAAAACCTCAACCATCTCCAATTAATATAAAGGATTGTACAGGTAAAAAAAAATTTGTCCAATGCGGGAAAAAAGGAGAAAAGGTATTAAACACAATACATATTATTAACAACAGATGATAATTAAATTTCGGAGAGAATCAATTTCCACACCGATACATTGTTGCACACGGTCCTTGCTTACTCTAACTTATTTATGAAGATTGTAATTCAACTTAAAATGTAAGTTAAACTAATGCATTCCCCTTAATATCTAGTATTACCTGAGGAACTCGTGAGCATCTTCTTGCCTCCCGGGAGTGAGATGACGACAGATTTGTCGCAACTTGGAGTAGACCTGCCATGGCCTAATGGGACTTCCAGAATTCTGCGTGTCTATCAAAGTCTTCCTCATGCAGCAAATAACGCAACCTTAACAAAATAACATAAAACAATCCACGTTATCATAATTAAGTCATTCAATACTTTCCCTAACAATAGTCACCTGTAGAAAACACATTTTTAACGCGTATTTACGTACTAAATACACGCTAACAGAGCGATTTCTTTGCGCGCAATTCCATTCAGAATACCAGCCCTGAAGTTTGGGCAATTCAATAACAATTCATAAAATCCCAATTTAGAATAAATTAATTAGATACTTCGTTCATAGTTGATATTGATGTAATAATTTTTGTTTTAACTTTTTTTTTTCGTGTCCAGGTGGATGAAAAATACAGCTCTGTGTAAAATACAACACGAACCCTGGACAAGTGCTTTAGACCCAATGGCTGCTCTCAGGTAAAAATCCCGAATAAGGAAATCGAGTGGAGATAGATCCGCCTCATTGTGTATGAGGCGGACTTATCTCCACTCGATTAGTGGTTGGCGCATTCGCCTACCATTCTTGAGGTCCTGGGTTCGATTCCTGGGAAAGTGGACATGAAATATGATTTTAAAGGTGATTTTACACCGGTTTATTTCATTGTTCATGAACTGGCACCTAAAGCGTAAGACTGATCACCTTACCTTCATGCAACAGATGATCAATATACAGCGCATATGGTGCACCAATAGAGCATCCTATGCACCACAGGGTGGGGATATGGATATTATGGTGATGATTTAGCACATAAAATAATTTTTTGATGAATCGAAATAATTGTAAACTCTTTTCAATTTCGTTTTGACGGGCCCGGTGGCACAGTTGGTTGAACAGAATCCCGCGTGTTGCGTGAAAAATTCAACAAGATTGGGTCTTGTGGTTCATTCAGAACTTCCTTCCGTATCCTTTTTTCCTACCTGCTAAAATCCTCTAAAATAGAAGATTAGTGGGTCATTCCATTAAAAAAAAAGATTAAAATATTTATCACCCTAGACATAATTCTGTATATCTATCTATATCAAGTTTTAAATAAATTTCAAATAAAATATTATAGTGTGCCTATTTGGTACACCGACAGGCACTAACACATTGACATAGGCTTATTTAGAAAAATTATACTATAATAGTGCTCGTGAGGTATTAAGAGAGAGAAAATAGGAGACGTTTTCAGATGCGTATATAATACTGAGGAATATTATGAGAAGGAAAATGCAAGTTTAGACATTTACAAGGGTTACGACATGTCATTAGGTAGTAGCTGTCAAAAAGATTCTCCAAGATTTTACTGTTTTTGTAATAATCTCGCCACTATAGATTTTTTCAATAATTACATATGCTTCTTACCAATAAATAATAAACAGTAACACAGAAACAACTGTAACATTTAACACATTGGAACAGAATAACGAGTCTGACTCGTAGAGAGTAACCCGATCCAAATGTATAAATTACGAGTCACACTCGTAGCAACTTTGTAAAACTTTAATTAAAAACAATTGACCGATTTTGTTTTATCATTTTTTTATTTATATTGTTCTATACTTCAAAAATAGTATAAGACAATAATAAATACTAAAACAGAGATTTATCGGAACAGAGGGAAAATATTTTGGAGAAAGTATATGGAAGTCTAGGCATTTACAGGGCTTATGACCTGTCATTGGCTGGTTAGAGTGGTCACTTTACATACTGTGACATTCACAATTCTGCCTATGTTTAAACATCCACATTTCTTCCATCTGTTGACTTTTGTGAAGTAGCTGAAAATTTCATTTAGAAATTTGTTTTCTTTCCTTCTTTTAATAGGTAAAAAATAAATGCCGCGCTACGTCTGGAATATTTTTTGAAAAAACCAACTTAACGGGTACTAACATTTAAAAATAAATCAAAATTGTACGTAATGTACCGTTTATAATGGAAAATAAATATGTTTACCCGGCATTTAGAAAAATTTGTATGAAATAAATTGAATTAAACTGCATTTATTTATAGTGCTTTGTGATATAACCTAAATAATATTTGGAAATCAGCAGTACTTTGTTTCACAATAAATAAAATATGTGAATAAGCATTTCATAAATATATTTAATTATGCTGATGTTATAGAAAATTCATTCAGTCATTTTACTGCTAAAAACTGTTATTCGTCATCTATTATTAACTAATTTAATTTAATACCCTATTTAAATTATGAAAATTTAGTTTTAAGAGTAGGAACTTCTGTCAAATTTAAATACATACCGTGCACACATTTATCCGGATGGAAAGACTCAGATATGAGCCAGTTAGCAAAGGCGGGAACATGGAAAAGAGCCTGAAGTGTGGAGTTTAGGTAACAAGTGTTGCCGAGATTATGCATTCCCGACCCCACTTGCCAACCAGATTCCCATCCCAATCGAACTGATGAAAGTGGGAAAAGAACCTTTTTAGGCATTGGCAATCCATTTTCTGGCTTAGTCCGTGCTAAAAAAATAGAACGTTTTCAAAATTAACATTTAAAAATCCATTCAATGAAATTTTCAAATGACATGTGCTTTCTAGAATGGTAATTAAATCCCCGGAGAATTCATATATTTAAGGGTGATGATTGGATAAAACAAATGCGTAATTCGAAAACGTTGAATTGATTTCAAAACAGTGATAAAAATAGAATGTTTATATTTACTAAGCGGAAAAAATCCGCGCGAAATTAACCAATAAAAATAGGAACTGGTATTTCGATCAATTTTACCGCGGAATCTAAATACGGTAAACATACAACATACTCAACAAACAAATCAGCCGCATAATGGTCTAAAAACGACGTACCTCCTGTTGAAGAGTTAGAATCTTTCTTCAAAGACTTGTCCTCGTTAAGCCGTTTATCCGCCTTCAAAATAATGTATTTGGATTTCAGGCCATCTAGGACATCCGACTGGTACGTCCCGGATTCTTGGAATTCAATATTGGTTAGGAGAACACTTTTCGCCGACGATATTAATCTATTATCCAGTAATTCGTTTTGATTTTTATCATCAGCTGTCAAGGATAAGTGCAAAGCATTGGACACGGGGTCATAAATGGAAGCGGGCATTTTTACCTCCAAATTTTCTCTAGATATACATATAAAACCAACACAATTCCATTACAAATAGATAAGATTTACTTTAAATCACACACCGAATTGCGAAATTTTGTCATTTATTTAGCATATACGAGTCAAAATTGAACACAGTCAGAAAAAATATCGACGCCGCGCGGCGTGAGACATTTTCATAGATAATTTCTAAAGTAGATAGAAAATTCAATTCACAAATTTCACAGTTTTCACCATGTGCGTATGCGGAGTGCCTACCTTCCTTATTTAAAAAATCATTAAAAAAAAATAAGACCCCAAATAATTATAGTTTATAGCAATTACTGCAATAACAATGCCAACGATTTTCTTTTTTGTTATTTATTTTATTTTTTGTTGCATTGGTGTATCTTGTATCTTCATCTTCTTTTCAACATCCACTCCTAAATGGATCATGCGAACATCACCAGTCACCTCTACGAGACCCTATCACCAGCCATCACTCTCGTCTCTTCCCACGTCAATCCTGTGTCCCTTAATAAAGAAAGCAAAAACTTAATTCTGGCATCTTGAAAAGTTGTTTTATTTTATTTTTATTTTATTTTATTTTTGCACCACAACAGGCCAGGAGGCCCAATTACAGCGGTGAATTACATCACAGAACACCCAGGCTTGAGAAAAATCACAGTTAATTTTTGTGTTCTCACCGGGAATCGAGCCCGGAACCTTCCGTCTGTGAGTCAAGCGTCTTGACCACTACACCACGGAGGCCGCCTTTATGCTGCTTAAACGTTTATCGAATACTTTTAAGTCTTTTGACCTAAATTTAGTTTCGTTTTAATTTATTTTAAATGATAATACATATTTGTATCTAAAAAAAAAGTGCGCAATCTCGTTTACCATTTAATGCGTTCACTCAAAAAAGATTTTATTTTGTGTGTTGTAATATTGTTCATTTTTGTGAAAATCCTCACAGTTAAAAAGTTTTTTTCCGACAAGAGTATTCAAACATTATGTTTTTAAAAAAAAAACACATTTTAAATTCGGTTTGTTTGATGTACTTTATTGTAATGGGTAAAAATAAATATTTACTAACCCTTCCAGTGCCAGAGTGATACTAGCCAGTAAAAAAATATTTTTTTGCATTTATGGATACTAGGATTTTTTTATCATATTTTTACAAAAACAAAAAACAAGAAAAGTTATGTAGTTTACAAAAAAAACATGTACTTGAGGAATGACATCGGGGCTTAGAAGGTGTAAAATAAAGGAACACAGTACCAAAGGCATTTATCACTAATTCATATTTTATATAAAAAGAAAACTACAAAATACATACAAAATAAATTCTTATGTTACATTAATGAGACATTTTTTTAAAAATCAAACATTTATAAATTCAAAAAAAAATTTAATCAATTAAGGGATTTAAAAAAAAAAAAACTATTTTTTTAAAGAACAAGAGCCACACCACATTTCTGGCATTAAATCAATGATCTTTGATGTACAGCTTACACCTCTGCTGTTTGTCAATCAAGGTAGGTCTATGCCTCTAACCATCATATCTGACATCGGCCATGGGATGCATGGCAGGCAGAGTACGGTGTTGTTTGGTACTTGGTCCTGCTTCATCTGCAAAACAAAAGGGTCGACCTCATTTTTGAGTTTTATTTTGTATAGACATAAGCGCCTTAGCAATTTCCGCACGAAATTCTATCAATACCTTGGATTTCTTACCTAATTGACTGGAATGTCGTTTACACAACCGCCGAGCATTGATTATACTCATGTCAATTAGATGAAATACAATTCGAAGATGTAATCTTTTGCTTCTTAAGTCTATACGGTAAAACTCTAACACATTGTTGGGGTCAACCCCACCCATAAACCTATTATACTCGGCAATTATAGTGGGACACGGTACATCAACATGGACAGAATCTGCCTGCGACCATCTTCTTACAGTCGTTATAGAGTTGTGTCCCAGATACAACGTAAACTGGCTTCCGATCAAACCCGGAGTATCCAAACAATCCTCTAAATATTCCTTCTCCATATAAACATCCTCACTGTCTGATTCTCACTCAACATCGAAGATATCGCCTTCCAGCATAACAATAGTTTTATCATGCGTCAATGCTATTATTGTCTGTAAAAAAAATGCACAAAATTATAGCATTTGCATGTCTTCATAAAATTCCTACATATAAATCAATGTATAAGTTTTAAATTATTGATTTAAATACGTACCAAATTCCCTAGAAAGTTGGTATGTATCTAGCATATTTGTACAACACCTTTTACTACCAATGTAATTCCTGAAGTACATGAATTCGATGATCGAAAAATGATAAATAAATAAATATTTTTACCTCAAAAACATGTAAATATATTTGTTTATACATCTATTAACCATTCAAAAATATTAACAATACTTAAAGTAATATCTTACCTTATAAAAAAAAAAAATCCTTGTGACGCCCAGCCAATTTGAACTGCCAAAAGCATCGTTATAAAACCCAAATAACAGTACAAGCTTGGGCTACCAACGTATAAAGTATATTTTTCTTGATAATATACTTGACGAGATGTGTACAAAAAATGGAGTAGGTTGGTTAAAAAAATAAGGAGATATTATTATTATCCTTCGTGTACCTGAGGAATGACGCTGGTGTGAAAGGGTTAACAAGTTTTCGAAGATGAATAATGAAGAGGCTTTTGGAATTTCGCTCAAAAAATAGGTCGTAGCTTACTTCACTTCAATTTCGTTCCGGAGGTACCAATAGAGAAATTGAAGAATTCGAACGATTTCGTATTTCATTTCATTGTTTTGCAATGGCTGTTTGACTTTAAGATCGGGTGTCAAAATTTGTTATTTTACTCAATTGTCATGTGTCAGAAAAGTTAATTTTCCCTCTCAATCATTTTCGATGATAGGAATCGACAGTTTTCATGACAGGAGTAACGAATGGCTGGGTTTAGCTGGTATTTGCAGTTATTGTTTATGTTTGAATTATTTTTAGTATTTTCAGCACGTAGACAGGTAGTAATTATGAAATGTTTAATTTAGGTTCCAATCTGATGGATCTCCAGCCGTGCTGGCACCTGCCTCGCCCTATCCATGTTTTCTCCAGGACATTCAATTAAGATTTCTATGTCCAGATGATCTGGATGAGGTAAATTATGCTCACCAATTGATTTATTTTGCACTTGTAGTTGAACATTCAATTGAATATTGATTACATAGCCAGCATCACGCACGCGGGCTTAGTAATGTTATTGCTATAATTGAGCAATTGTATCTTCATGCCTCGACTATTATGCACGCTATTGTTATATGGTCCATACTTTGTTACATATTAAGGTGTTCAATTCATAACAAAGGTTCTGATAGTTACACATTTTGTCATACAAGGATTATCGTAACTACATCAGTAGAAAACTGCACTGAAATATGACATTAAAAAAAAAAAAAAGTAAGGTCAACTGTCAGGATGCAAATATATAGTGGTTTGACATTGTAATAGTGCTAAAAGTATGTCGGTAGTCAGATGGCAGAAGGGACCATCTGTAATTTTCAAAAATGTTCAGGAGAGCTGAAATACGTCTCAATTTCAAGACTTTAATCCACAAACTAAAATATTTTAGTGTTGCTTTTCAATAGTAAATTATCATTCTAAATGACGCTGATTTAAAAAAAAAAAATCTGCATTTATTTACTGAAATATTAATTAAAACTTTTGAAAACTAAAACATCTACAAAAATACAGATGGTCCCTTCTGCCATCTGACTACCGATTTATACTAATATTTAGTATTATCAGAAAAGCCGTAAAAATCTGTAATCACGATTATTTGTACTACTACGCATTATTACTCTGAGAACCTCACTAAGTTTATTAGAATAATATGTCACTACACTTGCCGTGCTATAATGGATGGGATGTTTAAGATTTGCCCTTTTTTAAAAATTTTAAAACTGTTGTTTTTCCCCAGTTAATTAGTACCCAATTAATGGCTTTCAGGTGCGAGCGCTATGCCGGGACTGGTTTCCGATCGAGTACCCCCTATCATGGTATAAGGACATAACTTCGTCGGAGCGTTTCTTCGCTCTGGCGGCCGTGCACAATGGGGCCATCATAGGTCTCATTGTTGCGGAGATCAAACCCTACATTAAACTAAACGCAGAAGACCGGGGTATCCTACCCAGCTGGTTTGCGGACAATAGCAACACTCTAGTGGGCTACATACTGTCACTCGGTGTTGCCAGATCACACAGGAGAGCGGGGGTCGGCTCGCTGTTGTTGCAGAACTTAATTTCGCACGTGGCGGGATCTACTCCAATTGCACCCTATTACCACAGAGTGAAGGCCCTGTTTCTCCATGTACTCCTTACAAATTCAGAAGCTATTCTATTTTATGAACAGCGCCAGTAAGTAAAAATTATTTCATGTTCATCTACAGTAAGTTTCAGAAAAGGAAATATGTAAGTCTAGGCATTTACAGGGCTTATGACCTGTCATTGGCTGGCTTAAGTGACCAACTTTACACAGTGTAACATTCACAATTTTTGCCTGTTTGAAAATCCATATTTCTCCAATTCTTCCATCTGTTGGTTTAGTGAAGTTTAAGAGCTGAAACCTTTATTTTTGCGAAGAGATTCATCTGATTGAATTATTTCACATACTAGGCAACGCGTATGGATGTTCAAACAGGCAAAATGGTGAATGTTGCATAGTGTGTCAAGTGGCCGTTTACACCAGCCAATGACTGGTCATAAGCCTTGTAAATGTCTAGAATTCCATATTCCTTTTATAAAATGTTCTCTATTACTGTTGCTATTTATTAATCTTAATGCAAACCCAAAATATTGTAACAATAAGTATCATTCATTCAAGAATATTATATATAAATTAGCTTTTTGTGTTTCTATTTACTAATTTCATGACTTGTGATAAACAAATCACAAATTAAGCAGGGACGAAGGAGCATATGAAGCAAGTGAGGCTGAGCCTCACCAAGAAATCATTGCTATTCACCAGCACCTAATATGTATTTTAATTCGTATTATATCAACACATTATGAAGATAAAAAACTAGCAACCAATATATAAATGCTCAAAGATGCATACAAACATGGTCCGTACTGTGTTATTTAGTATAGGTACCTACTTAACATTTACGCATTACTTATCCTTAAAATCTGAGCTTCACTAGAAATTTGATATCAAAGACGCCACTGAAATTAAGTAGAGTAGGTTTTGTTTGTTTTAGTTTTTGAAATATTTAGTTGTAATATTTTAACAATTGATTGCATTAAAATAAAACTTTAAGATTGCTGTTACAGAAATGCATTTCAACCAGTATTACATACAGAAACCAGCAAGAGATTCAGATAATAGAGCTTTCGAAATAAATTTTACTTAGATTAGATTAGATTCTGTTAAATGTACTATTACATTACTAATATGTAAATGTATTATTTCAGCAAAATAAAATCTATGCTATTTGTATACCTCTTATTAGGATTTTTTGTGTTTTAAATAATATGAAAATGATATATTAAAAACATATAAGTACTCATAATTTGTACTTACATTCACTATGCATATTTTTCTTGACCCTTTATAGGACAGTGGAAAATATTTATTGGTTTGGTAATTTTCTTCATTAATATTTATCTTAAATGAACATTATGTTTAAAACTATATCAATTATTATGTTTTTGTTATTTATAAGTAATCTGTGAATAATAGTTAAAAAAAAATAATCAAGAGGCAAGTTCAAGCATTGCAAATTCGTACGCGCAAATGGCCAGCGAAAGTTTCAACTCGAATAAAAGTGACATGTATATTGATCACCGCCAACACAAGTATTTAAGTACGTACGCAAAGAAAATTAATTTTTTATAACGTGGCATAAATATTTGCCACTGTCCTATACAGGGTTTAGGTGGTAATATTTTTAGCTATACCCAGTGCTTTAGGCCAGATCTGAAGAGAAAAAAAACTGTAACGCTTTTTTTCATAAGCCGTTTTTTCAATGAAAAAAAATAATTGTCGTATACTGGCATCCCTTCCACAAACCCCTTCCTCTCCCTCCCCATCTGGTGTATATCGCTTCGTTAGTCAAATATGTTTTTAATCTCAATTTTTTTTAAATTTATAAATGCTATTTTCAAAAGTGCATCATTAAAAATGTTCCTATGAAGTTTCGCAGTATGATCCTGAAAAACATGTATATCTCGGATGCCTATTTTAAAGCCAAGAAAAATAGATTTTCTTTTTACCGAGTAAAAAAATACATTTATCTTTGTTGATGTCTCTGAAAATAATGATTAAAGGTTAAACTGAGTTCTGATCTCATGGTAGTGTTGCTGACTTACAGATCAGAGGTCTGAGGTTTAAACCCCATTCTACCGCAATTTAATTCCTATTTCAGTACATTTATTGACTAGTTAAAAATGGCCATAAAATCTTAGTATTTTGTAAATCATAAAAAGTCAAATATCTTTTTTTTAATGTTTCAGTATTTTGATGTTGACCTGTTTTCTAACCGTTCCATCTAAAAAATGCAGTCATTTATTGACCATTTATATCTTGCTATTTTATATTTTGTTAGCCTTTTACATATTGAATCCGTTACAATGAAGCTATTTCCTTTAAATCTTAGAATGGTGAAACCGAAAAAACATCTGCTTCGTAAAGTAAAGTAAATTATCTGTTGATAATGGTTCTGTATTTAATTAAGATTACAAACGTCGATACCAATGCGCATTACAATTTTTGTAAGTTCTTTCAGGGCAAGTATAAAATTATTTGAAGAAAATCAATGAATAATAGTATTTAACAGACTAATTCATCATATAATATTTTTTATCTAATCTTATTTAATGTAGTTATATTTTATTTGACTGCTTTATTTACTCAGTTTCCTAATCAGAAATTTTTAATCAGATGTAAAATTTATCATTGATTTTTATAAATACCGAAGTATAAAAATCCAATTCTTTAACTTTCTTATTTATGGAAAACATAAATAAAAAAGTTTAAAGGATTACATGTGATTAACATGTAATTGCCAAAACCAACACGATACATTTTAATTTCTGTAAATACCTTAAATAAATAAATACTTTAGTTCTTGTCCGGGAGGATCAGTTCTGTGTGAAATAGAACTAGAACCCTGGACGAGTGTTTTCGACTCTATGGCTGCTCTCGAGTAAAAATCCTGAATACATAAATTGAGTGGAGATAAGTTCGCCTTGTAGCGTAGTGGTTGGCGAGTTCGCCTACCATGCCTGAGGTGTCAGGTTTGATTCCTGGTATGATCGACATGAAATATCTGTTCAAAGTTGGTTTTACACTGTAATAATTCATAGTCCCTTGACTGGCACCTGCAGCGTAGACTAATCACCTTACTTTCATGTAACAGATGGTCAAAATACGCTGTATCTGGTACACTCATGCAGCGCCTTATGCACCATTGAGTGCGGATAGGAATACTCCTGATCCTAATTATACTAATGATGATGATGAAAATACCTTGATATATTTTTTTATGTACAAGGTTTGATGGAAATGCAAGCAATATTGTCTTTCTGTCTGTTTCAATTTTTTTTATAAAGGTTTTTATGAAATTAAGGGGAGATTAAAGATGCTAGCAATTATATTAAAAACCTCAAAAATGTAGAATACTTTCCTGGTTAAGTGCTAAACAAAATGTTTTATTTCAGTTTTTATTTTTTTATTTCCCACCGGAGAATTACAGCATAGAACACCCAGCCATGAGAAAAATAACATTTAAATATTGTGATATCACCGAGAATCAATCCCGAATTACATGAAATAAACGTCTTAGCCTGAGCTTTAATTTATTTATTTTTTACATGTAAAAATACAAACATTGTATGCTGAAATTCTTGAAAATGTATGAAAAAAAACATATAAATTATATAAGTTTACACAGTAAAATATAAGCCGTGCATGTAAAGACATGCACGCCATGTAAGATGAGTATGATTTGAGGTTGATTATGTAGTGCAAAGTAAAGGAGTATGGTGGTGTCCATTCTTTGGACATGACCGTACCAGTTCTCCCTTCGCTGTCTACTCCACCTTACAATGTCCTCAGCCTCACATATCTTTCTTATTCCGGTGTTCCTCATGCGATCTCTTAAAGTTTTGCCTGCTATCATCCTCAGTGTCTTATCTCGGTAGTCCTCAATACTTGTTTCGTCCTGACTGTGTCTGTTCTTGTGTCTTATTGATTTTGCATAAATGAATCGAATTTTTATAGTAAATATACCATTTTTGAAAATTACGCAGAAACGATGAAACCGGTCACTGGTTATTCCGAATTTGTGGATTTAAGTATCACCACTCGTCTTTCATTATTTAATTATTTTTTTTTTACCTATGACAGGCCAGAATGCCCAATTACAGTACAGAATTACAGCACAGAACACCCTTGAAAAAAAACACCTTTTTGTGTTCTTACCGGGAATCAAACTCGTGCGTGGGTCAAGTTTCTCATACATTATATCACGGAGGTCGCCTATTATTTTTGAAAAAAATATTGTTATCTTCAACCGAGAATTTTCATCAACAAACTTTAATGTTTAGGTTGCAACAAATTTCAGGATATTGAGTAATGATTTCAGTTTATTAAATAAATAAAAGACGAGTGATACTTTAATCCACAAATTTGGAATATCCGGATATTCCAAATTTGTGGATTAAAGTATCACTCGTCTTTTATTTATATATATATATTTTTTAAAATTATTTTTTCACGCCCATAAGGCTTTTACATACATGAAAGTTATACACAATATAAGTATATAAACAACATTAAATTTAAAACATACAATATAAAGCAACAAAAGATAGAACAGTGTTTAGAAGTAAAGTTGGTATAAAAAAAAGAAGATGAGTGTATAAACGACATAGATTTTTTTTAAAAACACAATATAAAGAAATAAAATATAGGAACAGTGTTAAGAAGTATAGTTGGTATAAAAATAAAAAGATGAGTGTATTAACAACATAAATTAAAATACAATATAAAGTAATAAAATATAGAACTGTGTTTAAAAGTTAAGTTGGTTTTAAAAAAAAAAAAAAAATTTTAACAATATATATATAAATAAATTTTTTTTAAATTCTTTTTTTTATAAGCTAAAGAAATACAGTTAAAGGTTTAAAGCAGCTAGGTACATAATGTTATAGAATACAATATGAACAGAATATTAAGTTCTATTTGATAAGGAACATATACATTGATATTTAAAATTTACAAGACTCACGCTAAAGACATCAATGTTGTTAGCATATTGGTTCGCGAGTACATGCATCCGCATTACTGGCAAATTCGCGCTGTAATTGGTCGATGATGGACCGCAGTAGAACAAAGTATTACATCGGGTAACTCGACCAGGCACTCGCACATTAATCAAATTGATAAGTTCACAACAATCGAACATCGACATTATTATTTTAAACAAAAAAAGCAAGTCATTTAATTTTCGTCTGTTTTCTAATGTTTGGATGTTTAAATAATCATTTATATAATAAATTACAATGAACTTCCATAAAAAATTTTCACTTACAAACTTAAACGTTTTTTTAATGATTTCAGGTTCCAACTTCACTCGTTTCTACCCTACTACTATTCAATCAAAGGACGATGTAAAGATGGGTTTACATATGTACATTATATCAATGGAGGACATCCACCCTGGGGCTTATAATATCCTTTTCAATATTTCAGTTCAAGGGTGGAATGCGGAAATTATAGAGCAATCAGCCTTTTGAGCGCTGTTGGCAAAATGTATGGAAGAATACTGATTGAGAGAGTAAGAAAAGTTACTAAAGATAGAGTGTGGGATATTCAGAGCGGTTTTATGAATGGAAGAGGATGTATGGATCAAATATTTGCTTTACGAAACATGATGGAGAAATTTCTTGCTAAAAACCAAAAGCTTTTCTGTGCATTTGTCGATTTGCAAAAAGCAGACAGAAAAATTATGGAAGGTGTTATCGGAGTATGGAGTGAGCGGAAATCTGACACGAGCTATTGCTTCTCTGTATAAAGACAGCACAGCATGTGTTAGGGTAAACGGATCATACACATCTTGGTTTGACATTCATAAAGGAGTGAAACAAGGATGTGTGATGTCACCATGGCTGTTCAACGTGTATATCGATTACTGAATGAAAGAACTAAAAGGCTTAAAAATGGGAGCAAAAATGGGTGATTTAAATGTCAATTGCCTTTTGTATGCTGACGATGCCGTGCTTCTTGCTAACAACAAAGAGGAACTGCAATTCTTGGTAACAAAGGTCTACGATGTATGCAAGAGAAGCGATTTGCTGATCAATGTCGATAAATCGAATGTGATGGTTTTTGAAAGAAATGAAAATATGACTAAATGTGAAATCACTGTGAATGGAGTTATACTAAAACAAGTAGAGGAATTTGTGTATCTGGGAAGTATGTTTACTAGGGATGGAATGACTGTGAAAGATATTGAAAGGAGGGTGAGTGCTGGGAACAGAGTGAACGGAGCACTTAAATCAACCTTGGAAAATAAATTTTTGTCGCAAGAGGCAAAATTAGCAATTTACAACGGAGTCCTGGTCCCGACCCTGATGTATGGGAGCAAAGTATGGACTTGGAAAAACAGGGATGAAAGTAGGCTGAATGCTGTTGAAATGCGATCTCTCAGGCGAATGTGTGGTAAAACTATGTACGATAGATGCACAAATGTTGAGATCCGTACTGTATGTAAGGCTGAGACAAGCATTATCGACAAAATCAAGAAAGGAGCTCTGCGCTGGTTTGGACACGTAGAACGAATGGACAGCGAAAGAACGGCTAAGAATATTTACAATGCGAGTGTTGATGGATGCAGAAATAGAGGTAGACCGAGAAAGACATGGTATGACCAAATCCAACAAATACTTGAAGATGGACATGTCAAAAGTCGGAATAATCGGCACGCGTGCATGATAAGATGTATGAATGTAGAAGAAGCGAGATCTGTATGCAAAGATAGAGTGATGTGGCGTTCTATCCTCTCTGTCTACCCTTATGGGCAAACGGCGTGATGGTTTGTTGTTGTATATACATATTAAATTTATGTTTAATTCATCAAACTTTTCGGATAAAGGAAATAAAACATATTTTTCAAATTAATGGTAAGAGAAGATTGAATATCAAACATGATGCTTTGACCTACTGCCTTGATTTCAATTCACATTCAAACATTTATGGGCAGTTCTACCAAAAAAGTGTTAAAAATTAAATGTTAAATAATTTTTGCAGTTTTGTCAAAATGAACAAAATGGGTTGCACGAAAAAGGAAGATAAAAAAAACCATTTTGCCTATTTTTACATCCACAATATCAAGCTGTAACAAACGGTGCAAAAAAACATGCGCTCCGTAATACAATGAAACCATCCATCGTTTTTTAGAATCATATTGAAATAACGAATGAATGCAGGAAAACAATGATTGCGAGAATTAAAGACAAATACATGAGGATATACGATTGGGATATCGCCCTCCTAATTCACATTACCAGGTTAAAATTCTGAAAAGGATATAAGTTTCAGATGGAAATAAATGCATTAAAATAAAAAAAATCAAATTAGTGAGCTGAACACAAACAAAAAAAAAACCTTATTGCATTGGAAATAATCTTTCCACGTTTGTTTTTTTGCCATTTTATTTCTTTAAGTCAACAGTGTTTTTGGCTTTGCATATTAAAATATATAAAAGATATTTTTTTCAGCATCAATTATCGAATGTGTTTATTAAAAAGTTTTTAATCTTTCAAAGATTGTGCATGCTTCTGAAAATGAAGGTACAGGCAGCGGATCCTCTTCATCGGTGCCAACAGTAGTGACAAACTGTTATTCTTTCTCTCAAATGTTCCGCGCATTGTTACGAGTGCTGTCAAACATTTAGACAAGATATAAAAATATGTTAATTATGCAGCGTAATTTAAACGACCGATGTGATAAAATGGTGGTTAGAGAAATGATTGATGCAATACATTGTTGTGTGTTTTATTTGAAATTAATTTTGAGTTAGAAGAAATAAACAACACATCCAGGAAAACAACTATTGGAGGAACGATAGATGGTTTCACTGTATATGGATATATTTTATTTATTTATTTGAAGCAATAATTTTCTGTTACTTTCTGTTTACATTTTTTACAAATAACTTTTTAACGTAGAAACACGGGAATATTAAAACTCAACCAAATTATTAACTTTAAAGTGTTAAAAAATTATAAAATGTTTCTTTTTCCTGTTATTTCATTTATTTCAATATTAATACATATTTATTATTACAGGAAACCTTATACATCGAGTATATTGACCTTATACATATCATTGCTATTTATGTACTTGCACTTGAAATTATTTTACATTTAGGCTGTTTCTACCAAATATGTATTTTCCTTGACTGTTATGTTTACTGACTATGTGAAATACTGGGCGGGTGTGGCACTTCGTGGCGGGGGCATATGCCCCTGGATCTGGGGAAAACTGAGAGCAGCCCTAAGTCTGGCCTGGCACCACTGAACCGCTACTTCACCCCGCCATTTTTCATAAAAAGCACGCCCGCTATGGACCCAGCACGACCTTGGTATTTCAAATAATTAATTTTATTTTTTAACCTAACATAACCTGACGGTTTGCACATATGAAGCAAGGCTGAAAACTGATAAACTAGCATGTACAAGAAGCTTATCATACCCAACCTAAAATACTTAAGAAGATTATTATTAAAATAAATATATTTATTTCCCCTGGAAAATTTATAACGTAGACTTGTAATTTTTGGCTTATCGGTTAGTGAATAGTTATAATTTAATATGTTTAGTTACATCATGGTTCAAAACCATTTTATCAATTAACATATTACTTATTTCTCTCACTTCTTTAATTTATCTCTCAAGAGATATGTAGTTGACATTTATTTTGTTTTAACTTCATTGATAAGTATTGGTGAAAAAACGTCTGGTATAAGAAATTATACATATTGCCAATTGCTTTACAATTAGATACAGTCTGAAGTATGTATTTATTACACATTAGAATGTCAGTTTATACATTTCAAGTCCATTTATATTGTGTCTTTCACACCTCTATCAGAGATAGAGAATAATCGTCCACGTATTATTAAAATTAACTTCAACAATATATCTTTGAGCTATCGTTTTCATTACCAAATTTTTTTACTGTTTGATTATAAACACAACTATTTTGCAAGGTTATGATCCATTAAATAATCCTATTAGATTATATTTTATTCAACATATTGATAATCAGCTTAACGGTTTTAATTTACTATACATATTCCTCTGGCTTATTGACATAACCTGGTGAAATAATTAATTTCTTGGATATTCAATGCATTCAACAAACTTTTAATTTTTTAAAATTGTTTATAAATAAAAAATCTCAGTTCTGTACTAATTTTAACATAAAATTATGTTCATAAAAATTATAAAATGCTTTAAAATTGTATCTTTATTAAAGAGTTTGTTTAAGTAAATAAAATTATTACAGGGAATGTTGAAAAATTAAGTAAAACATTATATATTCCCTACTACACGTACTCAAAATATGAATAAATTGTTTTCTTACCTAAATATCTATTTCAGCTTTACTAAATTCAAATTCAATAGTTTCAGTTTAAATTGCTCGACAGTTTCCATTCTTTTATTTTTATTAATTCTTTATTATGTACTGCACTTTTTGTACATTATGTTCCTATTTTGTGAATTGAAGCAGCGATACACTGAAAACTATCTTTGTGTATACATTCCGCCCTGTTATGTTAGATGTTTCGTTATAATATCAAGAAAAATGCAATGTGTTCAAATATAAATAATTATGCCTAAGAAATTTATTTTGTTCTTTGTATTTTTTTTTACCTGTAAGTTTATGCAAGAAATATTATTCACTTCAATGAAACATTAATGAAAATTAAAACGGGTTTTTAAAAAATCCTATGAACAAATTTAAACATACTTTAGAATAGATTTTGATTATTTAAACCTAAAAATCAACAATTCTCCTATATTTTTGTTTATCACTCAAAAATTACAAACACTAAATAGTTATTTTCTTCTGAAAACCACGTTTTACTGTGATTTTCATCAATTTTCATTCGGAACAAAATTTTTATTTTGATTTTATAATGATAATTTAGTTCTGATAAAACATTATTTAAAAACACTTTGGTAAGTGTTTGAGAGATACAATTATTTAAACTTACTTTTCCTCTAAATACCATTTCATGACATAATCTTTCGTGCAAATAAACAAGCATGTCTCATTTTTATTTTCTATGTAGCTCCGTTAGTTTTAAACTCACCATTTTAACTCCCAAGTAGATTAAACTATGTACCACAATTTTTTATGCAGTGCCATAAGAAATACACCTGTAAATATATTTGTATGTTATTATTAGAAGTAATGTTTCAATTATGCTTTGCGTTTAAAAGATTTTGCTGGTTTTGCAATAACAGTTTATTAGTGGACAAGATCTACACATCCTATTTTACCCTGTAATAAGCTATGTTGATTTCAAGATTCAGTTACTCCTCTGCCTGTGATACCATATTTGCATTTCTATGATTTAGTATTGCATGTTGCCTATTCAATTGCCATCACTTAATTTCACAAAGAAAATTGTATAGGAGGCAAAGGAAACCGTGTTAGAAACTCTCATGGTTGTCTTCCCTTGTATTTATGCATTTGGAAAAAATGGTATTGCATTGATAATATTTTTCAGATTTAAGTCTCATTTTTACATAACTAGTAGTCATGAGTATTTTACCCTGATTTGACTATACACTAATAAGTTTTAAAATAATTTATAAGCTATATCATCTGTAAATAATTATATCTTTGCTACATTCAATTCATAAATTCTACCACAGTTTTCAATTATTATAAATAATGTGTATGTATATAAAAGTTCCAACTGTATTTGTATTTGTGTGTATCATCACTCTATACATGTTCTGCATATAAATTGTTTGATTTTGTAGCTATGTTAATGGTGCAGGTTAAGTAAATATGATTTTGGTATGAAATTAATAATATTAAATAACAGAAAGAAGTGTAATTGATTTAAATGCAATTTTGCCGTGCTTATCATTCTGCCGGAACATGGTTTGCGCAATTTACCAAAGGGGTCACTCGTATGACACATTTTATATTCACTGACTGAGCATTATATCGCCAACTATAGTATTTTAATTTCAACTAGCTTTTATATTACTTAGCAATATTAAATTTTTATTTTAGTTGCACTATTTTCATTGCTAAATGTGCAAATGCTATACTTATATTTAATTTTTGAGTTAAGCGATTCGGTGTACAGTTAATTCCCTATTTATTTATTGAAGAGAGGCTCAGTATTCCATGTTTTAACATTTAGTTTAGTGATAATTTGAATGCATACAACTTTAAATCTAGTCGTATTTATGCCACATTATTATAATAGATCAGAATATTAACTTTCCTGTAGTATTGCA
Source organism: Micrasema longulum (assembly GCF_059751315.1). Taxonomy (NCBI): domain Eukaryota; kingdom Metazoa; phylum Arthropoda; class Insecta; order Trichoptera; family Brachycentridae; genus Micrasema; species Micrasema longulum. Next base: position 892,126 of record NW_028277527.1, read on the forward strand.
AACACATTGATTGTACTAAAGTTGACAATTTCAATATGTTGGCGAGTATATTTATTTTTTAATATAGTATATACATTATAAGCACTCAGATTTTAGTATAAAATGTATTTATTGTGTTTTTTCAAAACTCAAAATTCTTTGATTCCAATTAATCTTTGCATCCTTTTAGATTCTAGTACTATTTATTTCTATGTATTTATTAGCAATGAGTTTTTTTTTTTTCGTACTTGCGTACTGCGAACCAGTTTGTTTATAGAATAATTCAACTTGACATTGGCAAAAGCATTAAATTGAATATGCAACGCCATTTTATAAAAAAAATCTGAGAATATAAATTATGTTTTTAAAATTTCAAAGATAGAATTTTCCCATTTTTTTAATGTATTTTCAAACAACTTAATATTGATATATGGTGATATGTGGTTTTTAAACCGTATCTTTTTTATGTTATTATATCATTGTCGACTGTTTGTTTCTGTAAAATAAATAAATATGTGCAGCAAACACAAATCTGAAACTAAAAACGCAAAGAATGTAAAATTAATATGTTCAGATGTAAATGCAAAATTTACAGTTATTAAAATATTGTTATTTAATAAATGTTTATACAAAAATCATTTAGATAGACACCTTTCAAACAATAATCAGAAAAATTGCAATCGTTGCAATCATAGTGGAAAGGGACAAAAGATCTTATTGAATAATCAATTAGCAAAATGCAATAAATTAGTTGAGTTTAGAAAAATTGTCAATCAGCTGATGCCAATTATGCGTAATTAGTTTTACAATTAAAAAATGTTAAATTGCAGTATCTACGGGTTTTCCTTTACCAAAAATATTCCACAATTCTGTTCAATAATATTATATATACTGCATAATTTTGAATTAATTCTTAACATGCAACTATGCCAAATACCTTATTAATTTGCTCAATGTTGTCTAATGCCTTTATGAAATGTCAACTTTCCTAAATATATTTAGGTATTTATTATTCATTTATGGCCTATAAGGGTTGGCAATTATTATATTTTGAATGAAAGTTGTCATGTTTGACGGAGACTCTCGTCTTCTTCATAACTCCATTATTTAACTTTTATAGATCGCTGGCCCGCGGTAGTGGGTCAGATTAGACCCAGATTAAAATGTTACTTTTTAGGCATTTTTGTGGGCTTTCTTTAAAACATTATTTTATCATCAAAATGTGCTCTGAATCAATAAGAAGACACGTGGTAAAGTTTAGTGTACATTTTTTTAATGATTTTGTTCAATTATAATTCAAAACATCTGAGTGGATCGAAATCCTTCGGATATGATCTTTCCATGTGCATCCCACTGCGTAATGCGGCTGTCTGCCCTCTACTAGCCTCTAACTGCTTGTAGATCGCACGTCGCGCGTGTGATCAGCATCTGGTATACGCTTCAGCAGTCGTAAACATTTTGTAAGATTTTACTGTTTTAACTAATTTCAAATCCATATTTTTTTATCAAATTATTTTAATAATTTAACAATAATGATTCAACTAGGTGTTTGTTACTTGTTACTTCTTTGCATTTTTTCTTATTATTTTCTAAAAATGTAATTTTAGTGGAATAAAATATAAATCCTTAAAAGGATAAATGTCTAATATTTTTACAAATATTTTTTTAAATATGTACCTACATCCTTATTACTATTTGAGCAGCAAATTGGCTAGTAGAGATGAACAAATCATATTTTTGCACTTTTATTAACTTTTTAAAAAATAACTTTTAATTAGAATCTGATCCGATAATTTTCATGTACATTTAAATTTCAAGGTATTTCTTTGTAGAATGAAGGAAAATGTCGCATAAAAAGTACCTTTTCTCGTAATTTTCAATACTACTGGTCTAATTGGGCCCATCGCCGGTGGGGGGTATAAGTTTACATCATATCATTTTTCATTTTGTCTGACTGATTATTGCTAAAGTATTATTGCAGTTTTGTGTATCGTATCTTAAGATGTCGTATATTGTATTCTCATAATTCGAGTTCTGTAAAATATTTGGTAGTTGTAGTAAAAACATATTTATGTTAATTAGGTTTACGCACTCTGTTATACTTTGATTAGAAATAATTTAAGAATATCTATTTACATTTTATATGAACAAACTCTACCAAAAAATTATTTGTATATTTCCCAAAACTTTCTTCAGTAAATTATATATCGATTATATTAATGTTTAGTTATTTTTTAATGTTATACATATATTGTTTTTGTAATGCTACGTGACCCTATTACGGTTTCTAATTCTGTTTGTAATGTTAATACAGATGCTAATTTTATATAGAAAGCTGTTTTATTACAAATCCAATTACACATATTATAGAGTTGAATCATTTCCCAACTAATGACTCAATTTATCAGCTGTTAAACAATGTATAATAATTATTGTAGGTTTTTATTGTTTATTTTACGAATAAGGGAATGGGCAATAAACAAATTTACACATACATTAAACGTATGTAATAAGTGCATACTGCCGTCCTTACAAAGAGTGCAGTATCTAGCATTTTCGATGTTATTTTGTTTTACACACACATCAACATTCCTTCAGGAACCACTAAATCCAGGTATCAAAACTGCAGTAACTAGAGTTTCAGTTTATAATTATCGTAAATTTAGTTTAATTAATATGAAAACTACATTAATCTCTGTTTTTCCTTTATTTTGATACATGGCATATAACAGTGACACGCATAGTATTGAAACTGCAACAAAAAGAACATTATTTTCTTTTACCGTGTGTCTGACTGAGAGATACTGCACTGTTCGTCCGGTGGGCAGTACAGGTACTGCCGAGGTATTTACAAACCGGGAGCCATCTGCATGCTGCGGCGATGATAAATAAAATACAGCATTATTTACATTTGTTTATTAAATGTTTTACAATATAATCAATCTTGTTTTATGTCATTTATTGGTTGAAAACACTTATGGTAATAATTATATGTCAAGTAATTGAAAATACTGAATTTATACACCTTTAAGAGTACAAGCACAATAAATAACAGTAATTGATGCGCTTCGTAAGTAACATTGGAGTGAAAACAACCGTAGGAGACTACCCTGCAAGCTTCTCAATTATTACCATTTACACCGCAAACTTCTCCGCATAATCTCCCCAGGCTTATTGCTTTCATTATCTCTTCAATAAATATATCTCTCACAAAAATAACTCTTACTTATGAGAATTGTCTATCACAAAAACATGTTCACTAATTGAATTTCACAGTTTTCTACATTCAATTATTAGCGTCTCTTAATCCCAGAACGGAAAAGTTTGATAATGGATAAAATAACACATTGATCAAATCAACAAACTCTCGAATGTAAAACTTACAGCTATAACTTAACATAGATAAATGGAATGGGAAGCGGTACATTAGGTAAGGTGTACCTTTATTGACTTTATCCAAGCAGTTACAATCACACGATGATATGTTTAACCAGTTGGTTTTATTGCACTCGTAATCAGTTCAGTCGGTTTTCCTGGCGTCGGACACCACAAGCTGCTCCGCTTTGTCCTGCTCACTCTTACAGTGATTTTGCTTGAAGCTAGTCTTTCTCACTGGTGAACTCTCGTTTCCAGAATCTCCCTGGAATCACAATTCATCATTAATTTCTGGAAATATTATTTATGTAAAATTGGATGCCAGCCCCCACAGCCAGAGTCAGAGTCACTGAATGGTAGTGTTTGAAATTTTACATAAATTATATACAATTCATTTTTAACATTTTGTTATCCTGGCGGCTTTGCACAGTACTATGTTAGTACAATGTATAAAAAACAAACCTAACGCAGCACCAATTACGTAAACGACACAATATACAATGCAAATGAACTCATGAACTCGGTAATAGTTATTCCCACGTATCTGATATATTTAGTGTAGGGTATTGTTCCTATAGAACAAACCTTTTGAACTTTTTCAAAGATGGTGAGTGGTAATTATATTTATTTATTCATGCATTTCATAATATATATATTTAAAGTTTTTTGTTCACTTTACCTAGCTGTGTGAAACAGTACTTATGATTTGTTTGTTTTTTTACTGTATAATGTTTTATTATTTAAACTTTCTACTGAATTTGCTGTATAATTATTAGTATATCTTCTCATTTTTGAAAAAATAATAATTTATTGTTACTATGGCATGAACGTATTTTATTTTATTTTATTTAGAAAACATAGTCATACAAAATCAGTATTAAAAACAACAATTTTTTAACATAAAAAGACCAGTTAAGTTTTCATAAATTAAAAAGATATAAACATTAAATGTGACAAAAAATAAAAAATAAATAAGAATTTTAAGTGAAAAAAGGATAATTGTTGACAATTGCGTTTTCCATGGAGGTAATAAATTAAAATAAATAAAAATACCGAATGTACACTCCGAGCCATCCACGCACACACATGAACGCACATATAAAACATACACAAACATATACATTACATGCGGCACATATACATAGCATAAATCACTCAAGATGTACATTCAGCAACTATCCCAAATAATCGACCCCATGAAGAAATTTTCTGTACAAATGCAACGTGCAGTTAAAAATGTCTACATCAATACTGAGTCCGTTATAATTTCTACAGGTACGTCTAATGAATGAATTCGAGGTATAATTGTTTTTACAAGTTGGTTCATAAAAAAGGGAATTTAATCTAGTATAGCGAAGAGGACAACGGAAACCAATATTTTGTAAAAGATACGGCGAATTAACTATGTATTTCCGATTCATTAAGAAGCTGAAAGGTTATCGAGAGTATAGCGGTTTCTCTACTAGAAATTAATCTCATTATATAAAGCCTTCCTAAACATCAAGGACGCTGATGAGTAACACCTTGGTAAAAGATGAAGGAAATTAGTTTTGTATCTCTTTCACGCCTTTAGGATCTCGAATTGTAAATATGTACTTACATTTGCACCTAAGGATGCCATGTCCTGTATTAGGAATTCACTATCTGTCCCTCGTGCTTCCTTGTTCTTCAGAATTGATCTGGCTCTTATGGTATCCTGTTCACTGGACCACGCACTCCGCTTGTTCCCATTCTTAGCTGAATAAATATTTTTTTTACAATATAAATACATACTATAAACAGAACAGTGAGGGAACATTATTCTGTATAAAAGTATAAGTATAAATAAATAAATAAAACTAATAGGGAATTAAATTTTTTAAAAGTTATAATAATAATAATAATTATGGATAACTTATATAGCGCCATTTTTGTAATATAATACCTCAAGGGCGCTTTACAAAGTGATTATATAAAGATATAAATTTAATTTTAACTTTTTAATTTAAGAAAAATAATGTACTTTTTCTTATTACTTTTCCGCCACATGCTAAGAATTTATTCAAATGATTTAGAGAACAAGTGGGTTTTAAGTTTCTTCCGAAATATCACTTCACTCTCACAGTTTCGGATTTCTGCTGGGAGAGCATTCCATGCCGTAGGGCCTGCGACCGCAAATGCACGTTCGCCGAATTTAGTGCGCTGTTTGCGTAGAGGTTTAATAACTTTTCCTTTCGACGTAGATGTAGCTGATCTAAGCGTAAGACGTCTGTCAGCTAGTTCATCTGGAATGCAGAGTTCCCTTAGATATTCTGGAGCAGAGTTGTGCAGTGACTTATACATAAGTCAACAGAGTTTGTATTCCACCTTCTGTGGAAAACGTAGCCAGTGCAATTCCCGAAGTAGTGGAGTTTTTTTGCTGTTTTCCGACAGATGGTGTTATCTTACCCTTTTTACACTGGGCAATTATATACAGCAGACTTCATCGTAAAGCTAATCATTAGGCTTGAAATGGCAGTATATGTTATTCCGCCAAAGTGTAAACAACATATTTTTTCATAGCATTAAATATGTCGAATTTCGTGAAAAGAGTATTTGCGAGGAGTTTCACTGCATTTTTTTTAATGTGCAGCTGAAGCACATCATCAGCTCTGCCCCGCACCATGATCTGCTGGGTGTAGTGTATTATGAGCTCCTCAAACCCAACGAAACCTCGTGAGAGATCGCTATCGACTACGATTGATGCGTTTGAGCCGAGCATTGGAGGAAGAACAGCCGCAATACGCAGAGAGACACGGCAAAGTAATTTTGTAGCTTGATAAGGCTCGGCCACATGTTGGAAGGCCAGTCAAAATATACTTGGAAACGCAAATGGGAACTCCTACCCCACCCGCCGTATTCGACGGGCATTGCTCCTTCCGGTTACCATTTGTTCTAATTGATGACTCATGGCCTGGCTGAGCAGCACTTCCATTCTTATGAAGATACCAAAAAATGGCTCGATTTGTGGATAACCTCATAAGATGAGTCGTTCTTTCAGGATGGTATTTATATGCTGCCCGAAAGATTAAAGAAAGGAGTTGCTAACAACAGACAATACGTTCAATGATAAGTTGTTTACTATTTTTTTTAAATAAAGTTTTCATTTTTACAAAAAAAACAGCGAGAAATCATTCAGGCCCCCAATAAATTTTAATAAGAATAATTGCTAACGAATCTTACCTCCAAATATGTGATGGTTGATTATTCTTGTGGCAATTCCTCTTGGTGGCTTTTTCTCATCATCCGCCCATTCCTGAAAATCAAATAAATATTTAAAATGTAAATGAAATATATACCAGCTTTAAATATGTTATACGTTGACCAGTTTCAAAGTTACTACTTCATTATCAGGACTTCTACATTTAAGTCCCGATGATGAGGTACCTCGAAACGGGTCCATGTATAAATAAAAATGAAAGCGGATTATGCAAATTTATAAATAAATAAGTGTAAAATGTTTTTGATATTAAAAATTTAAATATATGGTGTTTGGTAGAGAGCGGAACAAAAAAGATTGGGACAAATTTGACAAATTTATTACGTTTTTTAAAATGTTTTTTTGTTTTCCCAGATTTTGGTCTTTTGCCTTTGATAAAAAAAATTCTAAGGCTTGTATCAGCTCCAAATAAATTAAGTTTGCCCACAATTACTTTCTAGAATAATGAAAATAAAATATGTTTTCTTACGCATGGTAAAAATTAGAGCATTAAATTTGATCGGGTTGTGGTCCTGTGGCTAGTGTCTCGGACTCACGAACCAAAGGTCCGTGGTTCGAATCCTACTCTACCCCAACTTGATTCCCATTTTCTAATAGTGAGTTATTTACAACTCGTTGAAAATGGCCCTCAAAATTAAATATTTGGGTAAATCATTAGAACGCAACTTTTCTTTTAAAAAAATAGATCATTAAAGTTTCTTGAAAAAATATTTAAAAAAATATTGAAATATTTTAATAAAAACCTGCTGTGAACGACATCACTCGTTCATATGAATCAATCAATGATAGGACAGTTATGAAAGATATCCGGTTTACGGTACGTCAACAAACCAATTGGCAGAACTGACCGAGAAGAAGCGGGAGAGAACTTGAGACGTCACACGTGGAGTTGTTTCAGAAATACAAAACTTTAAAAACTCATAGCAAAAGAATTTGAACATCTTGTTTTGATTTTTTTTAATACGACACTAAGTTCACGGTTATGTTTTTTGTTTTCACTTTTTGTACTTTGTTAGGATATTTTTTTCAAATGATTTTCTGTACCAAATTTTTGCTCTAGTAAAACAGTACAACACTAAGACTAAGATACAAAAACTATCTACATACGTCTGATACACAAGCCTTATTTTTTTTTAAGACCAAAATCTGAGAAAATTACTTAAATAAACTCGTAATAATAAATTGGTGACATTTGAGGACGGGCCACTACAGCAATTTAGTTCCAAATGGCCCCCTTTAACCACCATTTTATTTTGTTCCACTCTATTTAACTATTTAAGTCTTTCAATTCACATTAATATTATTATGTTATGGTCAAAGAGATTTTATAAGATGTATCCCTCAAAAATCTTCTTCATCAAACCCTTATCTACATCCGGTGATACCCAGGGCGCTGCATTATTAAATCGGATGCAGCGTATCTCGATCGTCTGTTACGGAAAAGTAAGGTGATCAGTCTTACGCTTCAGTCCAGGGACAGACCACCTTTAAAAGCAACATAGTAAATGTCTACCAAGAGTACAGTTCTACATTTAATAATAAATGTATTTGCCTGTTGAAATCTTGTTTTCCTGTGTTTCGGGAGAGACTCGTTTAAGCTTCCTCTCGAGTCTTCCAGAGTTAGTCCTAAGCTGGATTTTGAACCCTGGTATGACTTAGTGGAGGATTTCTGAGTGGAGCCCATTTTGGAAGGTTGCAGTGGCTGACACAAGCTGCTCCGGGAGCCAGTGAGGGACTGGTTAGCCTGCTGAGTCAAGCTTTGGCGTGACCCTTGAGAGGAGTTTTTGTTGCTGCACAGGAGGGCGCTGTCACCCGACGTGCTCTTCTTCACCCCTTTATACTGCTGGTTGACTTTCTGGTCCAGGGGATTCACATACAAGTTGGAGTCGCTCTCTCTCGTGATGTCGCCCTCTGAAGGAAAAGGGTGCGTAAGGCATGATGCAAATGTATCTGTAAGGTAATGCGTAAGCTATACACCGGCTATGTACACGGGGCCTGAGTGGACACTAGTAGAAAGAAGTTACCTGAAGAGTCTAAACTTGGAGCTGTTTCTGGCAGGGCCTTGGGAGCGAGACCTTCTCTTCGCAAGCAGTTCAATTCTACACAAACCGGTTGCTTGAAGTCCGAAGTTGCTAATGGCATCAAATGTTCCGCATCAATAAACTCCTTGTATCCCTTCAAATTAAATTATTAAGTATTAAAAAGGTGCTTACAATCTAAGTCTGGTTTGTTATTGGCTACTGTATTCTAGTGATAGGATGCAATATGAATGTTATTTAAGTAGACAGTATTTAGCATTACTGAAGTGTATGTGCTATAGTGTTATAAAGGTACCTTGAAGGTGCAAAAACAACATTCAAACTCAGACGGTAGCTGGTCCAGTTCTAATTGTTTTTCCGCAGCTTTTTTATCCTAGAATTAATTACACTATGAATTCATCTCGATGTTAAGTTACTACAACACAAACTGAAATCAGATTCTCTGTAAAACATGAAGAATATTAGTATGTTATCATTAAACAAGCGTGTTAGAACATGGGAATATAGAAAATGTAAGCTGTAGAAATTCTCACGGGAGTTGGTTCTGGGTTGAGCAGTAAACACTTCTCAGGACTACTGCCTTCAGGGTACATCCTCTCGTTGCCGGTATTCAATATCTGCAAGAGAAGAGAGAGGAGGGGGGTGAGATAGGGTGAAGGAGGATGTCGCAGGGGCGGAGGATAGTCCTACTTGCCTGGGAGGAGTCGGAGAGTGGCTGGCCCTTGGTGGCGATGTAGTGGTCGTAGTTCCTGTAACAGCCCACACCCGGCATGTTGGGGTCCCCTTCCTGACTAGTGTTGTCCCCCTGCGACAAGTTGTGTCCTACGACAACGCCTCGGTCAGTGTTTCCTCATCCACCCCGGACTGTGGCTCCCACCTCTCGTATCAACCACTAAACCGTGCAATCTTGAAACTCACTCCGGTGTATCACCGTTTGAAATTACAAATTTTCGTATAAATTATTTGAGATATAAAAATATTGCGCAATTCCTAGTTGCCGAAAGCTCGTACTGTCTAACTACTCCAAATGAGGCGGATCTATTCGTAAAACAGCGATATCGCAAAAGCCATGGATGGAATGTTAATTCGGTGTTCAAAATTACACTGAATAATTGGGGTGGGTAACCGCGGTCCGGACGGTTTCCGAATGTCTACATACATATTACAATAGTCCACCACACCATACCACGAGTAAACAATAAAGCACATAACACACAGAGCCAATAATACACAGGGTGCACACAGTGTAACTTCCAATTAGTTTATTATTTATCTTATTTTTATCTTAACCGTAATGGAATGCAACATCTGGACTGAGTAAAACCGGAGTGTGGAGGTGTCATCTTAAGTGTTCGATTATTAAGCTGTCGGTCTGATGTCATCGGCCTCTATCAGAACACACTTGTCACCTGGAGGGAAGGAACAAAACTCTCTGAGTGCACCGCTTCGCAGTCTCATGAATATTCATTCCACTAGCAACTAGTTAAGCTTCTTATGTATTTATGTATGAAAATGTTTATTGGTGAGACTCCAATAAGTACAAACTTCTAATGCCAAAAGCTAATGTTTCGTGGCGACTAAGGTGGGTGTGATCGAGAATAATCGGCTCGTCTTCGGTACTGAATTTGCCATAATTTCCAATGGAAGTTTCACGGGTATCATGCAGTGCTAGGGAGCTTATTGCGACATTATAGTTATTGGACATATTAGTGGTACTACGAGTTAGGCCAAATCGAGCGGTGGATGCATAACAGGAGCGTGCGGTAATAAAGCGAATGTGACTGACCTGTATCCACAATAACGTCTATGAGGTCCATGCTCTTGGCGAAGGCATCTCTCAAATTGATGTGGTGGAAGGACACAATGGAGCCTTCTCTCTTGGCTCGCTCCAGGGCCTCTCGCCGCTTGAGCGCTTTCTCACGCCGCATTTGATTCTTGTAGAACTCGGCAAAGTTGTTAACTATGATGGGGATGGGTAAGGCAATCACCAGCACGCCGCAAATACAGCAAACCGACCCGATAACTTTGCCCAACGGAGTCGTTGGGTAAATATCACCGTATCCGACTGTCGTCATTGTAATACCCGCCCACCAGAATGTTTCGGGAATGGAAATGAACTTAGTGCCGGGCTCCTCCTTCTCGGCAAAGTAGGCCAGCGAAGAGAAGATGAGGACGCCCATGGCGAGGAACAGCATGAGTAGCCCGAGCTCCTTGTAGGAGTTGCGCAGGGTGAAGCCCAGGGACTGTAGCCCCGTGGAGTGGCGAGCCAGTTTGAGGATACGCAGGATGCGCATGATACGGAATATCTGCACCACGCGGCGCACGTCCTGGAACTGATCCGTGGCATTCTTGTTGGTCTCCAGGAGGAACAGAGAGACGAAGTAGGGCAGGATAGCCAGCAAGTCGATGACGTTGAGGCCGCCCTTGAAGAACTTCCACTTGTCGGGAGAGGCGCTGAAGCGCAACACATACTCCAGCGTGAACCAGGTGATGCACACGGCCTCGACCATGGCTAGCTGCGGGTTGTCTGTAATGACTCCCTTGTCGTCGTACACTTGCATCTGAGGTATGGTGTTGAGCGTGAGGGCTATGGTAGACAGCACTATGAAGAGGATGGAGATCACCGCGATTACCTGCAAGCCACACTTGCTGTACATTCTGTCCAATGGTGTATGTACATCCGCCAGTCTGGACTGACACATACTGCACTCTATACATTCGTGGCAACTTAAACAGTATCCGTGTTCTGTGGAGTGTGGTCTATGTGTTAGTCGCAGGTGTTGTTAGTGTGTTGCGTATTGTGACTTCCCTACATGCGCCTCGGTGGATGTGAGGCTTGTGTGTCGGTGGAACATTTACACTCGCAATGCCGCGCAGATACCTTGTAAACTAAATTTGGAATTAATATTTTATACAAAGTTCTTTTAAATACAAATAGCTCATATAATGTATAAACAATATACGCTATTAATAAGTAAAGCGGTTTCCCAAGATACAAAATATTTACACATTTAATTAATATGTACAGGTCAACGAAACCAATGTTTTCCAAAAATATTTCTACACTAAGGCCAAATATAGTTAGCTTACAAGAAATCTTCAGCATGATTCATCTTCCATCGATCTCGGACTGATTCAGGCATGAAACTATGTAGTTGAGTAGCGAGTAAGTGTGTTGATGTATATATATGATGTTAGTAATAATGAAGCGGAAGCACAAATGCATATATAGCAACATGGGGCAGTGTGTTGGGAGGTGGTTAGGGGGCGCCGGGCTGTGTGGACAGGTGCCACTTCCACCTCACGTGTCCTGTCGGGTCGCTCAGTCTGCTGGACAGACGACACTAGCAGGGACAGTCGGGGGCTGGCGCTCCTCCGAGCGTGTCCTGTCCACACAGTCCGGTGTCACGTGACGGATGAAGCGACTGGTCATATTGCATTGGCCCATCCCCGCCCTCTCTGGGCATTATCAACCCGGCCAAGAATCCACTCGACCATAGTAACAAGTAAGTACTTTATATCCTTCAACTTATTATCCTCTTTTTAAATTGAAAAGGGCATCCAACTCTGGTGTACCGTTATATACAAATTCTTTTTTTTTACCATGCTGGAATCATAAAACATGGGAACATGATTATATGTATTCTGTTAATACTTTTTCAAATCTAAATGCATGCCCGTGCATTCTTAGTAATGATAACTATACGATGGCTATGGTTTTCTTCGAGTGTTCGTGCGATTAAGTGCAAACATCTACATAAAAAACGTGCGAGTCATGTTACAACACATGTGACACAAACAAATATTTGTAACACAAATACTACTTATAAAACATTAAAAGGGACACAATGTATATTACACTGAAGAAATTTATTTCACTGACGTAAAGTGTTAGTTAAGTTGATTAAATGATAAAAGTTTTTTTATAGTGAGAAGTTTGTTCTGCAGAGTTGTTCAGAGTTAAATTATAATAAAACAAAAACTTTATTATTAGCGTTACACATACAAGTTGATTCTATTAAAATAACAAAACAATAGTTTCGGGAGAGCATTCCTCGACGGGCGATACAAAACTAATATTAGAAATACAAAATACTATTGGGGACGTGAATAAGTTCTCGCTGTTTTTTGCTTTATTTAAAAAAAAATTAGTAAAGAACAGTCATTGAAGGTATTGTCCATCACTAGTAACTACTTTCTCTCTTCTTTCTGGCAGCATACGAATACCGTCTCGAAAGAACGACTCATCTTTTGAGGTTATCCACGAATCTAGCAATTTTTTGGCATTATGAAAAATATTAAATGAATGGAAGTGCTGCTGGACTGATGTGGTAATCGGAAGGAGCAATGTCCGGTGAATACGGCGGGTGGGGTAGGATTTCCCGTTTGAGCGTTTCCAAGTATGTTTTGACTGGCCTCGCAACAAGTGGCTGAGCCCTGTCATGCTGCAAAATTACTTTGTTGTGTCTCTCTGCGTATTGCGGCTGTTCTTCCTTCAATGCTTGACTCAAATGCATCAATCGTACTCGATAGCGATCTCCCGTGATGGAGTTTAAGGAGCTCATAATACACTACACCCAGCTGATCATGGTGCAGAGCAGAGATGTTGATGATGATGATGTTCTGTGATGTTCCGATAGAGCATGGTCACCGTTAGTCTCCACGAGAATTCTATGTATGCAAGTTTGCATAAGGTGTTGACACCGTGAGTCAATATCTAAGGAAGTCTGATATTATATTGCAAAAGGAACATAATCAATAATGGTAAAGGGTTATTAAATGTGTGATTATTTATTAGATCGTCACAAGAATATAAATTAATGTGGATTTTTATTATTTTGAGACTATTTGCGTTGTTTTTTGGATACTCTACGATTACACTGTTAATAGTATTATGTATTTATAATATTAGTTTCATATCACCCGTTGATGCAGGAACTGCCCTCCCGAAACTACAGTTATGTTATTTTAATAGAATAAACGTATGTGATAAAAAAGTTTTTGAATTATAATTTTTTATTATGAAGTGTAACAAAGTGAATGTCGATTCAATCAATAAAATTGTTCAGAGCTCTTGAGTTATGTACATTTACCTAATATTTTTTGAAGATTTAAATATTTCAGAAGTGTAAATTTCTAAGAATAAAGGTAAATTTACTTTCTGTGGATCAAACTAAACTATTATTTGTCTTGACACAATCAATGAGACATTTATTTCTTAACAAAATACTCTCATTACAAAAGGCTTATATTTTACCTTTCAATAACTAATATTTTTGTACTACAAGAGTAAGAGAGAATATCTAATTTTTATTACACAAATGAAATTTATAAAACGCATGTCATGTTTTGTCTATGTAATTTAGTGAAAAAGATTTTTGAAACTACTTTTAAAGTACGTTAGGCTACCCCTTTAAAAATGGTTTACTTTAATAGTTTAAAAAAGTATCTAAAATGTTAAACATTGCTTTTTCATTTAAATGATCTTCATCTCACCTACTGGTCATTGTATCAATGTCATCTAGTTTTTTATTATCTACTTTGTTTTACCTAGCGTTAATATCAAGAAACAAACCATTATTTTTTACTAAAATATTAATAAAATATATAATACAAACAATACCGTTATTCTTGAAGCATAAGACACCTTCATTATTGATGTACCTGTATGTAAAATCCATATTTGTAAATTAGAAGAAAGTTGCTGAGAATACAGTGTATGATTTTAGAATATTGTTATTATTTTATTGAATATTTAGTTTTATACAACTGACAGTAAAAGAAAATGGATTAAGGGGTGCCAAAAACAAAACGAAGTAAATCTAAACCCACACTTAATATGTATCAATCCCCTCCTTACTGTGCTAAAAACATCCTTGCGTTCCGTTGCTGTCTAGTCAATATACATACAAAAATAACAAATTTAAAATTGGACATTCGTAGACGATTGCTTCAATAAATTATATTTGCCAAAAGTGATAATATTTGAAATATAATTACTAAAAACATTTACTAACGCTCACAGCGTGAGCAAACAGACCACTCATAGTGGAACTCCGAGAGCAACTGGCATATAGTGGCAGTGGTACAGGCTGGCCTGCGTTACGTGTGAAATTTTCTCTCTCGCTTACGAGTATTTCTATAGCATTGAGAGTGAAACGCAAAGAGCGTTTGATACAATCGTATATTCGGTACTCTTTTGCTTCATCGCCACGACAATTCGACACATTTGTAAGCTTTTGATTGTATAGGATATTTATCTCCAATTTCTGATAAAATGCTTTTTGTGTGCCCAATTAGTATTTATTATTTGACAATTATATATTTTAATTGATACCTAAATGCATAACGAAAAAATACTGAAAATCTTAACCCAGTATTTATTAAATCTAAAGAGATATAAAAGTTATTAAATGCGATGTGTACTAGCTACACATCACCGGGAAGGGAGAAAACTGTTTTATCTCTATGTGACCTTTGTTCTTTATTGATTATAGACAGACATTGCCTTAACTCTTGAAATTGGTATTTCAATTTAGCGCCCTGTGCTACAAAAAACGAAAAACTTTGTTATCGGCTTTACAATAAGATAGTAAAACTATGTGAGTTTTATTAAAAATGATTATTTTAGCAGAAAGCTTTGATTTTAAGTTGAATTATTTTCAACTTTATTTAACTTTAAGACATTTTATGAATTTAAATGGTACAAAAGAATTATAAACTTGATGACCAAAAACCTGAAGAACTACAATGATAAATAAAAGTTAGATTACTTTATCAATATTTACTACAAAGAATACTAATGTTTTGAAAACTACACATTTCTACATAAACATTATAAGAGTTTTGTGCAAATTAATATCTAAGTAACATTCAATAAAAACTAATATATTTTGGATTTTTACAGATTTAAGAACTAATGTTTTTTGTCCATTTGCTACTTCAAGACATAACGGGATTATTTATAAAAACATTTTCTAGAGCGGGGTACTAATATTATTGGTATCAATATAAACTATAATAAGCAGTGAAAAGAATATTAAAGAATACTGTGAATTGTTTTGATTAAGTATATGATGTAGTAAATTCTACAGTAAAAACTTTGAAGCTTCACATGTTATATAGATTTTCAATTGGGCTAGAAAATCATTCTTTATTTTACAGGAGATTCTTGTATTTATATAAAAATATTATGGGACCAGACGTGGTATGAAAGCAATGTCCTATCCTGAATTATTACCACAAATCCTCTAATGAGTACATTGGATTGATCATCCTTGTATGTATACAACACACATACACATATCAAGGCTATATTTCACTGAAATTGAATTTTTCAGGAGAAAAAAACATTGTGTGACTTTTTTTGTTTTGAATCAATTCCAAAACAATGTACAGTAACCGTCAGTAAATAAAGGACATCAGGCTTAAGAAAGAGAATACCGGTCTAATCGGCCAACTTTGACTTTGTAGAGCGTCGTCTCTGTCGCATGAGTCCGGTGAATATGAATGACAAAGACGACGCTCTACAAAGTCAAAGTTAGCCGATTAGGCCGGCGGTCTCTTTCTTAAGCCCAACGTCCTTTATTTACTGCCAGTTACTATAAGTAAGACTGAAGTGAAACTATTAGGGTTATGTAGAATGAATACCAAAAACAGATTTTAATATAAATTTAAAAAACGATTCATAATCTCATACAAGTGGGTTTTTAATAAAAAAGAAATGCTAAAATTGACATCCTATATCGGTGAGTGTCAGCTCATACGACCTAGCTGCTGAGAAAAGTGGTATTTTTATCCCCACTCAATTGTTAAATCAGGCACTTGATTGGACAACTATGCTGTTCATCAAATGTCGACATTCAATTGAATGGCTAAGCCATTAGTTGGATGAATTAAGAAAGCTCAACATTCAGCATGTTGGATGGTTGAAAGCTAGCCCCTTGGAAACGGCTCAACCAACAGCTGTTAGTTTAGGTTAGGATCAGTTGGATTAAGATAAGAAAAAAAATATTTTTGCTTAACTTTACATAACAAAAGAAATTAAAAAATAACACAATTATTATTGTTGTATTGAAATTAAAGAGGTAAGTGACGCTCAACATTGCTTTTAACATTTTGGCTAAGCGTCCATTAGCCATTCCATTGAATGCCAGCATTTAATGAACAGTCTAGCTGTCCAATTGAGTAGTTGATTTAACTATTTGGCGATGACAAATGTGTCTCCAAAATTGAGTTATAGATAACTAAATTTTGGCTATAACCAGTCACTTTGACTTTTTACCATCGATGCATTTAATACCTACACTGTAAAATTACTATCAAGTCATTGCTATAAATGGATAATATCATTTATAGTTTTTAGATTCATCCTTTTGGGAATACTGATTATTGATTATGTTTTTGAATACATTATTATTAAACAGAAATTTCTTTGTTGTTTATTAAAAATGACATTTTTCACTAAGTTAATCCTCAAAATCAGTATCAGTTCTCAGTTTTGTAAAAGCCATTTTGCCATATATGTTAATAAAATAAAATGTGATTTGAAAGCCATTTGTTAGGATTTATTTATTTTATTTCTGTGTAGCTACTTAGTTACCACAGCGCATTTAAATGTATTCTTCAATACTTTCACGGTATGAGTGCAATAACATAAACAAGGTTTAATGGATCATTATTCATGAAATGGAAGCAGTTCAAATTTATGTTACTTATTGTTTTGATAATTCTATGCCCGAAGCAGAAAACCTAGAAAAATACTTTAATAAACTAGAAAAATAATTGGTAAAAATTATCATTATTAATAATATGTTATTATTGTTTATTTCAAATTATTCCAAATCTTCCAAAACAATATCCAGATTCTGCCTTATAACTAGCTAAATTATGTCTAAAATACATGATTTCAAAATATACACGATGTACACTAAATAATACCACATTAATGTATTGCAAGCATTCAAAATTCAAAATGGAATAAAGGCAGAATCTGTATAAATATATTATTACTTTTATATTATTGAATTGAATGATAATTATAAAAATCACCAGGAATAAATAGGAAACACATTTTTATTTATTATTTAACTTTTCATATCAAAATAAGGTTTTGCCATTCCTTAATATATTAAAATTAATGTTATTAAAAACTCCAACATTGTTACAAAATGAAAATATGTTTTCAAACACATTTTATTGTAATTAATATAAAATTAATACTTACACCTCTTACTTTAGTTACTATTTGTCATAAATAATATTTTATGGTTATGGTTATTTTATCCTATGGTAAAATGAAAAAGATTCGTCTTGGAAAAAATACTCCTCCGCCAAAAAAATTTAGAGAGCAATATAATGTTTATTTAATTTTCTATTATCCAAAGATTCATAGAAAAGATACTGCTTATAAGCAATTTAATCTTTGTAGATTATAATTCTGTTACAAAATATCCACTAAATAATTCATTTCTGAGACAAACAAAACAAATAAAAACAATTGAAGTGTCGACAAATCAATTATATAGTCGAATTATTTTTTTAAATGTGCATGTGTAAATATAACTTTCCCTCGCAGATATTAGAAGAATGCACTAAAAATATATAATCAAAAAACAAATTTAAAATCCTGAAAAAAAGTTGAGTATTATTGATGACAAGGAAGAACATGTGATAAAAGGAAACTAACTGAAACTATATTTGATTCTGCTTTTTTTAGTATGAGTCTTGTAAAGTTTTCTAAATAAACTAAATCACACATGAAACAAGGAATCAAATCACTAATTTTTTAAACCTAGCGATAACATTAAACTATCTATGTTTAAGTTTACTGGTATTTCATCAAGGTTTGGTTAGTGATTAGAGAATAAAACATTACCCGTGCAGCTATGCTAGTTGTCGGCTTTTCCAGCAAGTCCCAGAGCCATTTCTGATATTGAGCGCAAGTCCCCTGGCCGAACTCTTCCTCCTCTCGCTGTCTCAAGCTTTCGGCTTCTTTCCTCATCTCTTCGTGAACATGCTCTTTTCTCTGATGATACTTGTGCTGACAACACGACTCTAAATACAACTCGTCGACACCCCAGTACTCCAGGTCATCGCTAAACGCTAGAACACACATCTCGTCTACTAAGTGAAGTTTGCCAGTCCGGTAAAAGTTGAGGATAGAACTGAAGCTCTTGGGGTGACGGTCGAAGAAGTATTCGTTGTCGACTAGAGAGTAGTCGTCGCAGAGTTCCGTGATCGCGTCGTGTGTGTTGCAGTCTCTCAGGCGACCGAGCCTCGTGTGAGGAAGTCTCTCTAATGTCCTCCACATGACCTCGTGCTTGACACCCCCCACGTTAATGCTGACTCTCCGATTTAATGCTTTTGATCGCATTATCATGAACGGCTCCGGTGGTAATGACGACATCGATCTGAAAATTTTAATAATACATATGTTCAAAAATGTAACATCAATACTTGTATTAACATCATCATCATTCTCTTTCCGCATATAATAGTGCATATGGCACTGCATTGGTACACCAATCGCAGCGTATCTCGATCTGGACTCATATTAATAGTAATTTTGATGCATGTATTACTTGTAATTCAATATTAAATCCAATCCGGATAATCGAGGTTCTAATGCATTATTTTAATGAATTTTAAACAAAACATTTAACTTGAATTAAGGTAGGGTAAGTTGTATTCTGTTTTTTGTTCAAAACAGAAAAATGACATTTTTCCTGATACTGGTAAATTATTTTTAATTTATCCTGCCTACTTCATTTTAAAGAATTTCCACAAAAAGCATCACACTTCCAATTATGCAAATAACAGAGATATGTGGACTAAAGGTGTAAATATGCATACATAATGGTAAATATACACATATATGGCGGCACGAAGGTTGGAAATGAACGGAAAAGAGGGTGCATGTTTAGAGGGGCTCTAGTGCCACTGGCGGGCAACCTTAACGAGGGCTATAAATAGACAAGGGAGCAACACCGGTGTGGAGGTAATGTTATTGGATCAGGAAATAAAACTAGGACATGCAACACACGAAGACATAAATAAGTAAGAATTAAACATTTATGTGTTTTATAGAGTGCACAAATAAAACATGCTAAATCAACAGTTCTATAAATGGCTAACCTGGAATACTGATCTATGTAATGTTTTTGGCGAAATCAAGTTATGAGCATTATTGAAATTAAAGAAATAAAATCTATCTGAGGAAAAATGATCTTAATATATGTTATTTCTGCACCCAAATGTTTATTACTCAAAAGTATCATCACTTCAGAACTCATTTTTTTTTTTTTTTACTAATAAATTTCATAAATAGTACATGTTTTTGTAAAATTCTAAACATATCTACTTTTACACATCTAGTAAATGTTATCACTGTAACTCACCAAAAAAAGAGACTAACTCTTGTGCTTGGAGTGTGACTTACACTGTTTGAGTTGTTTATTTATAAGAGTTTATATAATTTTAAATACGAGTACATGAGAAAGAAAAATAAAAACATAGGACATATAAAGAAAAAACATAAAACATAATACATTCATAATAATGAAAATTTAATGTTGTTTTTACACGTGTTCAAAAAATTTCTTTAGATTAACTTAAAATTTATTTATTGATATATTATTTTTAATAGTTTTTAGTTCATTGGGAAGATTATTATAATTTTTTTACACCTTTAAAGACAAAGCTATTTTGACCATAACTTGTATGGAATTTAGGAATTTTAATATTATGTTGGTATCTGAGTGGACGGATTCATCTCAAATTCTTTTATTATTTCTTCTTTACAAATTTGTATTATAGAATTTATTTTATAAAGAGTGTCTACTGTACGAACCTTAAAAATTTTAAATAGACTTTCCGTATTGAATGTTGAGGGTTTCTTTAAAATTACTTTAATAATTAATCTTTGTACTATTTTAAGATGGTTTAATATATTGGCATGCACCACCCCATCCTACAATACCATATTGTAACGAAGATTGTACAATTGAGTAATAAGCTATTTTTAAATTATTTATTTTTAAAATATTCCTTAATGTAATAAATATGTATGTACGTTTTCTAATTCGTTTAACTAGTTCACTAATATGGTCTTTTCATTTTAAGTTTTGGTCTATGTATACACCAAGATATTTAATTTTATCTGTTGTATCAAGTACTGAACGTGTAAGATCGCAGTTAGTTTTGTTACAATTGCTTTGGTGAATAATTATTTTTACTACTGAATCTAAATATGTTTTGTTAGTAAAAAATGGGATGATTTTTGTCTTTTCTGTATTTAAAGATAATATATTTTTGTCAAACCATAACTTCAATTTATTTATAACGTCATTAGCTACTAAATTTACTGAGTTCCAGTTAACTCCCTCAACTAAAACAACCGTTTCATCGGCATATGATATTATTTTTTAATTAAAATTTTGACAAAAATATGTCATTGACATATGCTTTTTCAATTATAAAATGAGGCATCATATTTATTTTAGATCCTATGTACACCTCGTGCTTTAATCCCCAAAATCTCGAGACTATCAAACCAAGTCATCAAAAGGGTCCAGAGTTTTAAATATCTCGGAGTATACGTTACGGGAAATGGCAGCTTTCAAAAATAGCTGGGAGTGGGGCTAAGAATACAACAGTATGAAGGCTGTCTGGAGATCGGATATTTGCCGTGAAAACCAAATGCCGCCTATATAATGCCCGCATAACACCTATTATCCTCTATGGGTGCGAATCGTGGCACCTTCAAACCAGCCAAATACTGAGTTTTGAAAAAGCTCTTGAAAAGAATCTTGGGTTTGTGGTGGAATGAAGAAATAAGAGAACAGATACATCGATCTCCGGTGATAACTGTCATGAAGCGGAGGCGATACAGTTAGTTAAGCCATATACTGCGAATGCCTCCTGAGAGCCTTAACCATGCTTGCCTAATTTACTAGGCATCAGGTTCTCGACGTCTTGGACGTCCGCTGCTGACTGTTTGTCAGCGGTTCATGCCAGAACTATAGGACGCGAACCTGACTTGGGAGGATGCACAGAAGCTGACAGCCGACGGAGATGCCCGGAGGCAATAGGAACTGGAATTATGATACCATATATACCAAAGTGCTTTTGTCAAGTGCCCTTGAGGCGCTGTAAAATAATAATACCTGGCTTTGTGCATTGTGGGGGGCGCATCCTCCAGACAGGGGGGCTCGTCAGGCCTGCCTGCGAGGAGGCTCGGCGCCCCCTCGCGGCTGCCTCCCATCATGCTGCTCCTCACCTCATCCGCCAAGATCGTACTCCCGCTGGCATCGCAGGATCATCTGCAAAAACAAACCATCCTTTATCACACGGTATATAGATATAGAATTGACTAAATCGACCCTGACTGAACCGAAACTAACTTTTTATACAATTTTTTTTTTCTCATTTTCTTTCTGTGGTGGTATTCTAAATCTTCTCTACCCTCTAGAGGGTGGGTAGTTTGAAGATTATTATTTTTTAATGCGACTACACTTTGCTTCATATAATGGCCACACTAATGATTAAACGTCAAATGGTGTATAAAACTCTTAAAACATTATTAAAACTGCTTCAAAACGGAAATAAACATGGACATAATAAAAGAATATCAGAACAATACCACATACAAAATTCTAAAACAAGACAAGGACAATCGAGAATAATAAATCAGGGACTGAAATTATACAATAAACTACCAGACAAAACTAAACAAAAGACTCAGACAAACTTTTCAGAGGGCGTAAAAAATATAATTATCAACAACATAGAAAATGATACATTATTTTTGTAAAATGAATGTTATAATCCGTAAGGGTTAATAATTAAATTTAAATAAAAAAAAAAATAAAAAAACTAATACGGTTTGGTCAATTCAACCTAATTATGTGTTTTGGGTAATTCTAAAGGTCGCAATAATGTTTTAAATGAAAATCATTATGTTTGATTTCACGTGTTCATATTTTTGATGTTTAATCATCAGTGTGGCCATAAGCAAAAATTAGTCGCATAGAAAAAATAAATATCCCCAAACAAACCACTCTCTAGGGGATAAATAAGATTTATAATTGCACCCCCTTTTCTTTGCACTAAAATACATATTCATATATTTTATGTATATCAATGATAAAAACGGTAACAATACATCCCTGTACCAAGAAATGCCCACCAATCGCAGCATATCTTTATATTTTTTTGTCACACTAGAATATTTCATATTTCCTGTAGTAGGTGAAATAATTCAATTAGACGAATCTCACCCGCATAAATAAAGGTTTCAGCTCTTTAACTTCACAAACATCAACAGATAAAAGAATTGCAGGAATATGGATGTTCAAATATGGGCAGAATGGTAAATGTTACACAGTGTGTAAAGTGGCCACTTAAACCAGACAATGACAAGTCATAAGCACTGTAAATGCCTAGACTTCTATATTAACTTCTCTAAAATGTTCTTCATCTCTGTTGTAATATGTTAACAGCTTTCCGGGAAGGAGAATCCAGTCCTTGTCTACAAAAATTTAGACAAAATCAAAATACTGTTGAATATCTAAACATAAAATATTGTAATGATGTATTAACTTATATTTACATATAAGTTATTAATTTAAAAATACTTCCACTTCACTTCCACGTGATTATTTGACCAATTAGCGCTTTTTCGTCATTACAATGGAATTCCATCAAGAATTGTCAATAAATAATTTAAACAAAATAAAATATTGTGATTATTATACCAATTTCGTACGTATTGTTTGTGAAACATAATAAATAAAATAAAATTAAAATAAATAAAATAACTACGAATTAAAAATCAAATATAAAATACTAATATTATTATCACCCTTAAGGTCTAAGTGCCAAAGGTGTACAATTACGATACGAAATCAACTTTTATTACTGTGTGAAAATATGTATTTTAATAATTTTATGACGGCCTCGACATTCGCGTTTCAGCCCCAAAGATTGAATTACATAACCCTGAAATTTCATTTATGTATACTACAAGTATATAGTATTAGGCATAATTAATAGGTGCCTGTATAATAGGGTCAACCTATCTACACATTATCGGCTTATGGACTGAAGCAGGCTTCGGCAACCTTTTTCTATTTTGGGGCCAGATTGCCATCGCTACGAATCGAGGCCCGGAACGTCAAAATTACATTACTATGTGGCGTAGTCAACCAACACCATAATTTAAAAATAATAAATAAACACAGAATCAAAATTAAATACACTTTTTGACGCAATCTGGATTGAAACTCTTTTTTGTGTTCTCGAAAGTACTGCTTAACAAAACTCACGATGACGCGCTCTGAATTGAAATGACCTATTCCAATAAGTTTATTCATGCATTTTTGTTTATTCAACCTTTCCAGGCCTAAGTGCGGTATCTAGGGTCCCCCAGGTAGCATATTATTCTTTTTGTTATTCGTCATACTGATTGAATTTTTTCGCATAACTTACCCCATAATGTTATATATCAAAATTATTGAAATACTTTTCTGCACAATTTTTCGTGCAAAATTTACATTTAACAATAATCTCCATATTATGGATGTTCACATCAAAAATATTGAATCAGTTCAACATCGATTTTTAAGAAAGATAGGCTGGAGGATATACGTACAATGAGTTAGAAGCTAGCTGAAATATATCTTTTCTTCAAGACCGTCGAAATAAATCCGACCTTCTAGTCCTATTTAAAATTCTCAACTCTCTCTTTGATCATATAATGTTTCTTTTTTGATAAATTGTTTTTTATGGGAGCTAGAATCATAAAAAAAAACATAAAAGAGCCTAGTTTTACCCGCCGTCTTCGGACTTAGGGGATACAAATATGATAAATAATTTTGTAAAACAAACAATACATCGACACCGAAAATTTCATTGTGATACTCTTGTTTAGTTTTGAGGTGCGGAAAACGGGACAACGAATCCTCGATTTTAGTTACGCATAATCAGTCCGACGTGCAGTTGTCTTTTTCGCATAATATCGAAGACGCATCTGCGAGAGAGTGACAAAAATTATGTCGTATTCATCAAATTTCCCAGCCACCATATTTTCAATTAACGAGTGGGGGCGCGGCGTATTAAAAAAAATACAGTTTCGCGGGCCGAGGGTTGCCCAGGTGTGCGTGTGGGCTAAAAAGATCGCAACTCGGATCAGCAAATAACACGCAACTCGATTCATTACCATATTATTTAATTCTGAAAACGTAGAAGGGTTTTTCTTTACGACCGCGACCGTAAAGAAAAATAAAAATAACAGCCGGGTTATTCTGCTTGGCTGTCAAGAATTTTTTTGTGAAACGTGAATTTGGTAATGGTAAAAAAAAGTTATGCGGCTTTAGAGAAGTCATCATAGTCATTCCTTTACCCGCACCTCGCTCTGATTTTTTAAAGTTTTGTATTTCTAAAATTACTCCGCATGTTAATTTTTAATCAATTAATAATTGTCGCATTTTTAAGCAAGGACATATTGGTGAACAAAATGAAAAACAATATTTTCAAAGCTCGAGTCCATTAATGGATTGCAAAAGACTGGACAGGAAGCTGAGGATTTTTTTTTTTACAATAAACATAATAATAAAACTGAGTATTAAAAAAATAAAGCAAAATTACATATCAACGAAATACATATTAATAGAAAAATAGTAAACAAAAAATCCTACAAAGGCATGGCCTGTTCGTGGGTAAACAAGTAAATAATGGACAGTTATAATATTTTTGTATAACATAAGAAAGAAAAAATAAAATATTCTGTAAAAGATAATATGGTATTTTTTTAAAAAGTAATTAAAAAAGGAAATAAAAAATAAATATTAAAAAAAACACAAAAATATGTTTCATATATCAGAATATAATTTTAGTTTCTGGAAAGTCTTTTCTCGTTTTATTGATGTAGGTATGTTTTAGAATCTTTTTTCATATTTCTTTTGAATTTTTACAAAACAATTGATGTGAAAGTATGTACAATTATGTATAAAATAAATAATACACCGACACTGAGGAACGTGCCTGTGGACCAGTGGAGTGGCTACATCCATAAATAATAAAAAAAATTACATTGAATGTACCTATTGTATAATAATATTTTTGTAAGCTATGTGTTTGAATTTTATATTGGATTAAATAAATAAATAAAATAAATAAATGTGACATCAGAAAACAAGCCGATGGAATGACCGCAAACAATTAGTCCGCGTTCCTTACGTCATTAACATTAAAATAGTTCTCATTTATAGTTTAAATAGGCTTCTGTAATAAAAAGTGCTCACTTCAAAGCGATTATAAACTGCAATAAATGCCAATTCAAGCAAAAAATGCTCGCTTGAACATGTATTTTGTATGACTTTTGGAAATCACCTATACGGTATGCTTAACGATCGTCTGTATGTATCTACCGATCGACTACAAAGCCGGCTCCTTTAACGTATCGATACAAGAAAGTAAAACAGATGGAAAAAATATAATAACTAAATATTTTTTTGGAGTGGTAACTTTCTAACGCCTAGATACTCTTATTTGTTAACAGGACAGAATATAGTGACATTATGTTCACATCTAGGCGTTCATTAAAGTGACAGTTATGTTGGAATTTAATTCGACTTCAAAATTTACTTATCTCTTTCTCATATTTTTAATAGGCTTTTAAGAAAACGTGCCAACTTCAAAACGATAATTTTTTTTAATAAATCATAATATAATATAAGTTTTTTTTTTTTATATACTTACGCACCCACACACACGCACCCTTTCCTTCATTCATTCACACACGCACATGCACACCCTCCCTCATTCATTCACACATACACATATTCACATACACACACATTAATACAAACGTCACACACATACCTCTTTTTCTTATTTTTATGTATTATTAGATTTACAGTGGATTTTTTTAATTTGCTCTAGTATTGTTAATATATTTCTACTTATTTTTTCATGTAATAGCTGTAAAAATCCAAATAAAATAAAATAAATAATCAAAGGAAAAATTGCTCGGTGGAACAAATTTTTTGACACTTTTAACGCGTAGATAAACGTATCGAGGGGTTCTAGACCCGTCGATATAAACCGATGTACTTACATCAAAACTTGATAGTGCGGGTAACGGTAGTGTACCTTTATAGTCGGTCGGGAGACTTTTACCTTCAACTATGACGTCATAGTGAATCTATATCATTTTAGAGTGTAGATATGTGTACCATGACGTACGCTTCCCCTTGTTTCATATCGATGTACCTACCCAAAATTTGAAGTTAAGGGGGTCGGTAGTATATCTTTATAATCGCTAGAGGGAATTTATCTTCACTAATACCGTCAAGGTGAAGGTATGGCGTCTTTATCTTTCCATCATAATCGAGGCCCAGGCCTGTTGTGCAAAAAAAGCTCAGCGTGCGAACCCAGGGAATTTTAAATGACGGACAAAACCGTTCACATAAGGTGATAAGTTTTTTCGACTATATACATTCTCGTACGTACAACCCACGGAACTTTTACTCTGGTCACGTCTTTGGTCTGGCTAAATGACTAAATTCTTTTACTCAATACACCAGTGTATTGTTAATATAATATGTTATTTAACCTCTTACACCCGGTATTTCTTCGTACAAAGTTATACATTCACACATGGGCCCCAATTACAGAAGGGAAGTTAACAGAGTTATCTTCAATAAGGAAATTGAGTTCTGAAAATGTTTTCTTAAGCGCGGTAAAAATTAGAGCATGAAATTCTCCAGCGATTTTTTTTTAAATGTATGAAAAAAAAAGTTTTTAATAAAAACAAACTACATAGTTTGAACGACGTCACTAGTTCTTACGGACCAACCAATGTGTTGATAATAAGATAAATAAATTATTTTTAAAAAAAATGTATTATCAGCGCTATGATTTTTTAAAGTGTTGTAATTACTCCGCGTTGGACGTCATAAGTTTTCTTCAATGAGCTCTGCTGATTGGTGAATTAGCTTCTCGTAAGCCAAAAATTTATCGCAACACTCCATCATTGGTTGATTTGGAAGAACTAGTGACGTCGTTTAAAGTAGTTTGTATTTATTAAAAACATTTTTATTATTTTTTTCATGCATTTTCTAAAAACTTTTATAATTTATTTTTAGAACAGATACATGTTGAAAATACTTTTTAAAGTGGCAGTATTTTTACGGTATCTAGCCATATTATCTCTGCATCTAGCCGTTTATTTTCAAAACTGACAGTTATGTCAGAATTTAATTTGACTTCGAAATTTACTTATTTTTCTTTCGTATTTTAAAAACGTTTTTAAGTAAAAAGTGCCCACCTCGGAACGATTAAAAATTGAAATAAACCGTAATTAAAGCCAGAATTGCTTGGCGGAACAATTTTTTTATCACTTTTGTTCAGTAAATATGTGTACCGTGAGGTACTAGACTACCTCAGAACTGGAAGATGGGGGGCGTCGGTAGTGTAACTTTGTAATCGCTCGGGAGAATTTATATTCAACTATGACGTCACAATGAAGGTTTGTTACTTAAGTGTTTACAATGTACCATGGCGTACGCGCCCCCTTGGTACATATCGATGTACTTACCCAAAACTTGAAGATGGGCGTCGGTAGTGTATCTTCGTAATTGCTCGGGAGAATGTATCTTCATCTACACCGTCATGATGAAGTTATGACGTCATTAATAAAATAAAAAGGTAAGAAAAACCCGCTAAACCGCGGAAACCGGCTTGTCAGTTTCGTCGTACAATAATACTATAATTTTTACACCGCCTAAAAATATTTAATTTCTCGAACATTCTAATTGAACATGTTTTAAAAATAATACCATACGAATATTTCATTTTTCATACAGGGAAATTAATTGACTTTCGGCAACCTTTTTGAAATTCGGGCCCAGTAAGTTATGCAAGATGATTTTCAAAACAGTTGGATCGTTGAATTTATCGCAAGGAAACACGGAAGTTATGTGTACATTGAAAATTCATAATAATAAACTCCAATAGTATCTCTAGTTCCTATTAAATCCATTTTTAGCCTGACCATAGCTCGCCCCAAAGTGCCGTAAAACACGACAATATAAACAAATGATTGGGTTATTTCTCTTCGCTCCTTTGTTTTGTATCTCGGCGGCCATTTTAGAGACAATAATATAATTTATAGGCGTTTAGTTGTTTAAGTTTTAAATGTTTATGGAAGAGGTCGTTAAATGTCAGTACCGCTTCATCATAAAGCAAAGCTTTGCAGTAAAATCTCACAGTTAATTATTTATATTGATACAAGATGTATGTGAAGTGCTGTCAAATAAATAATAATGTATAGGCTTCTGTAAAATTCTTCTAAAAATGTGACTACATTTCAATTGATATTATTTATAAATTTGCTTGGCAAATATGTAATTTTTACTTTTTGTCCGATCTTGCTATGCGTGTTTTACAAGCATGTGTGCATTACTTTTTAGCCTACCGTCGTATTAAGACAAAAAGTATTAAACAGAAAAATAATTTAAATATCACACCAGAAAAAGAAGCAACCTCTTGTGCTTAGTGTGGGATTACAATATGTTATAAATAAAGCACTTTTTTTTTAATTCCATAAAATAAAAATATATGTGCATAAAATTATACATTTATACAAAGTTGCTTTGACTGTCTAAATAGGATTATTTACCACGTTCTAAGACAAACAAAATATTTTAAAAAAAATCAATACACAAAAAAATAAATTATAAACAATATTTTTAGAAAAATGTAGCATTCTATAAATAAGATTGTATTATCCTAAGGAGTACACAGTAAAATCGGATTTATTTTTTAATTCTTTTCTAATAATTAATTAGACATGTACTCGTAGGTCTAGTGGATTAAATATATTTCCATATTTAAATTTATTTCAACAGAGAGGGAAAACATTTTGAGACGGTAATATGGAAGTCTAGGCATTTACAGGGCTTATGACCTGTCATTGGCTACCTTCTCGAAAATGTTTTTCCCTCTCTGTTGAAATAAATTTAAAGATAAATAACTCCCTAGGGAGGAAATCCAGCTAGTCTGCAAGCATTTGGACGTACTCAAACATTGTTGAATTAACTACCTGTTAAAAGAAGAAGTATAAAAATTGGAAAATTGTTTTCAGGCGTTGCCTAGTAGGTGATTTGCTTCAGGCGGATGAATCTCACCCACGTGATAAAGGATCAGCTCTTTTACTTCACAAAAGTCAACAGATGGAAGAGTTGAGGAAATGTGGATGTTCAAACATGGGCAGAATGGTGAGTGCTACACAGTGTGTAAGGTGGCCACTTAAACCAGCCAATTACAGGTCATAAGCCCTGTAAATGCCTAAGCTTCCATATTACCTTCCACTTCCACTTATTTGTTCGACCAATTGGCGCTTTCACCCTCTGTACTAAGGTCCTTGGTACAAATACCTCTGTAAAATGTATTAAGTATTTTTTATTAGGAACTTATATGTAATTATAAGTTATTACATCATTACAATGGAATTCAATCGAGAATTGTCAATAAAATCAAATATTGTACATAATAAACATTATTGTAATTAAAATGATAATTGGCCTTGCGAGAGCCCTCAGTGTGTTTTAAATGTAAATAAATAAATATTGCTCGAGATTATATCTAAAACTATTATTATGTAACACAAAATATAACTTATCTAAATATTTCAAATCTTTAAAGTTTCTAAAGATGGCAGAAAGTAGCAATTCTCTTGGCAGACGACCAATAGACATAGAATCATATTAAGTGCTGGAATCTTTATTATAGGTGCACAAAAACTACTTTGAAAAATCACACCAATAAGTTTAGTTACTAAATAAATTTAAAAACACTGTATATTTTACTCAGTAAATGTAAAATCTAGTCTTTGTTCACAAACACTTGGACAAACTCCAAATATTGTAATTAAACCAACTGGTCCAAGAGAAAGTTTAAAAATTGGAAAATTGTTTGAAGCATTACCTAATATGTGGAATAATTCAATCGGATGAATCTCTTCACAACAATAAAGGTTTCAGCTCTTTGACTTCATTTAAATCAACAAATGGAAGAAATATGAATGTTCAAACATAGGGAAAATGGTGAATGTTGCATGTGGCCACTTAAACCAGCCAATGGCAGGTCATATGCCCTGATTTAATGACTCCCTAGGGGGTTAAATCCAGTCTGTTGTCTTTGGACAAAAACTCAGAATATTGTAATTATCCTATTTTGTTCAAAGGTGAACGAAAAATAATATAAACAAAAATACTATATATTTTAACCAATGATTATTAATACAGACCGGTTTCTGAGCCACTGCGTGATCCGTTATCAAGGTATAATTTAGAAATTAATATAATCCTATTTTATAATTTTAACAGTGTCTACCTTAATCAAATAGATATGTAGGTAATGTGTTAGAGGATGGTAAGGTGACCAGTCTTACGCTTCAGAGAAAAAAAACCACCTTATGAACTAAAATATTTCATGTTGACCCTTCCAAGAATCGAACCCAGAACCTCAAGCATGGTAGGTGAACCCGCGAACCACTACACTATGAGGTGGAATATTCTCATATCGATTTCCTTTTTCAGGATTTTTACCTGGGAGCAACCATCGAGTCGAAAACACTCGTTTAGGATTCTGGTTCTATTTCACAACCCATTTTTTTTTTCATTCGCTCGTATTTTTCATCTACTTAGATGCAGACAAATTTTTATTTATTAATTTTTAATAGTTTCCCTTCTTTAAGGTATTCTCCATCCCTATTGTAATTTGTTAATCTTGATGACTCTCGAGAGGGTGAAATCCAGTCTTTTTTCTACAAATTCAAATATTGTAATAACACTAGTCTTCATCACCATCATTCCCTTTCCGCATCTAATGGTACATAGGGCACTGCATTGGCACACCAATCGCGGCGTACCTTAATCGTTTTTGTTACATGAAGGTAAGATGATCAGTCTCACGCTTCAGGTACCAGTGCAGGGGCTATGAAATATTTTTAGTGTTAAAACACCACGCAACGCAGTTGGTTAGACGCAGTGGTGTAGTCGGGCCGGAGCGCACTGGAGCAGCGCTCCGGCACTTTTTATCTGAGTAGAGCGACGCTCCGGCTCCGGTCAGGAACAAATATTACGTTTCAAAAAATATCTACTTGAGTCTCTTCAAACAATTCGAAGTAACAACAAACGTATTTATTGCCGATAGCTGGCAAAAGTCTAGTCAGTAATTTGTTGACTGGTATTTTTAGTATGTGTATTCTATTAACAATAAGAATTCCATACATTTTTTACTTTATCTTACAATACCTTATTCTTCAGATAAGACTCGTGTATTTACTCACGAAACAAAAAAAATACAAAAACGTATATCATAATGAAAATGAAATGGCAGCGAGCCATTTTCGTTAATCTACTGGTTACGAAATCCCAGAAGTTCTTCGGTAATCCAACGGGTAGATTACCCAACAAAGCACATACCTATACTAAAACTGCCGGGAGAATCGGAATGTTGACTTTTTTTATTTCAATAATCCAACAAATAAAGAAATACAAAATTACAAAAACACACTTTTTCACAACTCACAATCTTTGTAGTTATTTTTTTATTTTTTTATATTTATTTCTTAAGTTAGCTTATATTAAAACTAATATAAACTATTATGTACATTTACATCATCTATATATATTTACATTTCCTTACAGTAACTTATACATTTATTTTTAAATTCTTTCAGACACTTTTCATTCTTCATACATTCAGGCATCTCATCATACATTTTTAAACCCTTATACATCAAACAATTTTGCGACTCAGTTCTTTTCAATAATGGTAGTCTTATTTTATTCTTTTGTCTAGTAGCATATTCATGACAATTTTTGTTTAAGACAACTTTATCCTTAAAATATTTTGGTAATTTATCGTGAAAAATATTTATGTATAAATATCAACATATTAAATTTAAGTCTCCTTCTTACAGATAACCATTTTAGTTTATCTCTCATTTTTTTTACATTGCTATATTTATTTTTCTTAAGAACTATTCTCATCGCTTTATTTTGTAAAATTTCTAGTTTATTTAAATTTCCTTCGTTTGCTAAAAATAATATTGTTGAGCAGTAATCTATATGTGGAAGAATGATTGTTTTGTAAATTAGTTCTGCAGTATCTTTATTTAATTTATTTCTCAATCTGAATAAACATATCTGAATGGGGAAGACGAAATAAATTATTGTTCAATATTTCAAAATGGTCAGTTATGTCTTTCACCAGGGCCCACAAAACGCCTTTAAAACACCAGAATCTTATGCGGATTTCGAAGGTTAAAGATCTAGACATTACTTTTGTGAGTTCCTTGACATTTCATGATCAGATCGAAACAGCTTGTAGTAGTTCGTTGAAGATGTTAGGATTCGTCTTGCGTACTGCCAGGGTTTTTGGTAGTACACGAGTACTGAGAATTCTTTATCACTCGTTGGTGCAAAGTAGACTTGAGAGTGGCTCGATAATTTGGGGACCGTGTGAGTTGAAGTACTCTCTTATGGTGGAGAGGGTTCAAAATACATTTCTTCGGTTTCTCTACACGAGGGAGTGCGGATATTATCCATGGTTTTATCCCACTGAGTTCCTCCAGGGTATGCTCGGTTACAGCAGTTTGAAGACCAGAAGGAATGTGTATTTAACTACGCACATCTTTCGATTGTTGCGCGGTATTATTGACAACCCTGAAATTATGCGGAGCATTAGCTTTTACGTTTCGGATAATTACCTTAGACAGCGTCGGCATAGACTGTTTCACATTCCAATATACAGGACCAACCTGCCAATGGTTATGCCTGTTGGAAGGGCTATCTCTATGTTAAACAATTATTTGGACATATTTAAGTTCAAAGTTCATTAATTCAATTACTCTTATTAAATGACCCTTTACTTATCTACTCTGTTGTGTCAATCAATGTTTCCGCGTGCACAATAAAATTTTAGAGAAATTAATAATTTGTTTTTTTTTTTACCTTACAATTGTGTCATGATTATATTTTTTTCCCATCTGGCAACATTACGCGGCGACTTCAAGAATGCGCGCGGCGAAAGTGGGGCAAAGTGGGGGGGATTTTTGGACACAATCCGATGTATTCAAATATGATTCTACGCTCCTTCTGGACTATTCTTAATTCTATGATTTTTAAGTACATTTTTCAAAATCAAGACAGTTGACACCTACTGTCGTATCCATGGAAACGAGTTTCACTAAAATAATATAAGTATTATATTATGTATTAGGCGTAAACATTAGTTGTGTCCATTTTTTTCCAAATTTAAAAATTAACACCAAAAGTAAAACAAAATAGTATAAGTCATACGTAATTCGAAATAAAATTTTCTGTTCTACAAGTTAATGAGTTTGCTTTTACATCACATGAATTATTTTATTTGTTTACAAGCCTTCAAAATGTCAACTAGACGAAAGTGAGCATTCTCGAAACTTTCTGTTCCCGTTCAATCGAGGGTTGAAAGTCGAAAGCTGCTGAATCTGCTCGCGATATTTGCGCAATGCACAGCGAAGATGCTATGAATTACAATGTTCATATTTTAAAGTTAGAAAGAGTACAATGTAAATTCCTTAGATTCATCAATTACAAACTTAATATACCCACTGAAAATATTGATTACGATAATTTATTATGTACACTAAATATGTAAACTTTTTGTAAAAGAAGAATTATAAATGATTTATAAAATTTACATAAAATAGCAAATGGCGTATTGGACGTCCCGAAATTAACTAGTGTTATCAGCTTAAAAGTACCAGTTCGAAATACTCGGCAGCTAACGTTATTTTTTTAATCTCCTGGCAGTCACAATTATTATTACAATTCACCAATACCTAGACTACACCGGCGAGGTAACGAGTATGGTGAAGTTGATATATTTCGTCTGTCTTTATATAAATATAGGTTAAGTATTCAAAAGGTTATAAATTAATTTGTATAAAATATCTTAATATTGTTCTTTATTTACTAGTTTTTTTTCTCATGTATCTTTATAATAATGTATAAACTTATGTATATGTATGTTCATGTATGTGTATGTATATATATATATATATGTACATGCATGTATGTATACGTGTGTGTGTATGTATGTGTGTATGTTTTTATATGAAAATATATTAAATATTTTTATATGTACCCATGTTGGTACACCTATGTTGGTACATTTCCTTATTTTTACTTATTATTGCATCTTTTAGTTTTTCTTATGTTATCTTTAATTTTAACTAAATTTACATACTTATGTTTCACTGCTGCACTTGAATGTAATTTCTAATATATGTAAAAGCCCGTAGGGCGTGTAAATTAATAAGTAAATTATTGACTAATTTGTTGTAAAATAATGAAGAAGAATGCATTATTGACTAATTTGTTCTAATTTTTTTCGTTATGTCGTCTTGTTTTCTTCATTTGGAAAAAAACAGACATAACTAATGTTAACACCCAATAGAAAAGTAAGAGTATTGTAGATAAAATGTAAAAAGGTTTTTATTACAGCAATACTTTGCTATTTTATATCATGACATGAATCGTCATATTACACATGACATGTCACGTATTTATGTAAACGTCTTGTCATTTTGTTGGTTGTTGACATTTAACAAGGTTTTCATGATAAATCATGTTTATTATATTTTTTTTATTCTGTACAAAAACATTGAAACAATAGCTGGTACTGAATTTGATAGAAAATGGTTTCATTTAGTGTCCTTTTTAAAATTAGCGTTTGGAAAGTCAAAATGGAATCAATAAGGCCACAAATGCATTATGTTATATGAACATTATTAAATAAATTGCTATTTTCAAGAACTTTATAATCTTCAAATACAAAACCAGTGTTAATCGTAATACCGATTTAATTATGTTGTTAACGATAAACTTGAAGCTGGCATATTCAGAAACACCAGGAATCGCCGATTTAAAACAAATATCCTTCAATATATCTTTTTTTTAATAACTTGCCATTTAAAAAAAACTACAAAATTCTAGAGTCAATAATTATTCAGATGAAAAAAATTAATGCATGAACAGTGATAAAAATGTACCTAATACCATTTTTGACAATTCAGTCATTTTCTTTCAGTAATTTCCATAGAATTAAAAATAGTCCAGAAACCGCATACGCGCATCAAACAGAAGGCGACTAAACTACTCTTAATTTAGTAGTTTTACGTTTTGACCCGTTAGTTTTTTGTAGACGTCGTTCAGTACGCATCTCCCGATTTGAATTCAACTATGCCGTGTTGTGTCGTTTTAAAGAGTAGAAATACTGCTGGGATCTTAAAGAAACAGGGTGGGATCACATTTCATGTGTAATTACGAAATGCGTTACTTAAAAATTTAATTATTTTTCATCTGTCAGATTGTCAAAGAAAACAAAATAAACATTTTGTTAGTGTTGCCAGGGTAGTCAAATTTTTTACGCAACTTGGCTCATCTAATGAGAGAACTAATGAAAATTAGACGTCTTGGAATTAACAACGCCGTGGTGGACATTTGACCTACATTATCTTTAAAACATCAAATATTTTTTAACATGACATAAAAATATCCGTTTTATGTAAAATATATTTTTTTTAATATTTATACTTCGTGTCAATTTTTTCGCCTTGGCATTTTCAAACGAATGTGAAGATAAGATGCATTGAATGTTCTTATACAGTTATGTTATTTATTTTTACTTGGGTACCTTGAATTATATAACTATATAAGGACATTCATTCCATCTAAGCTTCACATTAGAAATTTTTGTAAATATATTTGTAAAAATAAAATAAAGTGTTCAGTAGACTCAAATCAGTGTTTGATTTCTAATATTAAAAGTGATTAATACAGTTTTTTTGTACGAAAGCGGTCTGGCTGTTTTAGCAGGACATAGTTTTGACGTTACTGCACCTGATAACATCAATATCTTTTTTTTTATTATGGACTGGCTGCTTTTTGCATAACTACGTTTAATTAAAACGCGAAGTTTTAATAGCGAAAGTCAATTTTTAACATTAACGTACGCAAAATTTAATTGAAACGCTTAAGTTCGACGAGAAACGGTATTAATAATTTTATTCTGATTAAATCTCAGAACATTAAAATCATTTGAAAACACCCCCGAAGTAGCTGTTAATGCAAAGTTAATAAAAGCTAGCGTGCCGCATGCAAGTTTCATATTAATAATCGTCGCAATATTTCGATTTTATCACAACATTTATTGTATCTACAATGTTAACACTACAATAATCCGAGTAATAATGTGATGTTACCTGAGCATTTTATTTTGAGCACGTGATTTATTTGCATTTTTAGATGTGAAATATTTTTCATTGATTCGTCCTTAGTTGTATTAGATTTCAATTCCTAATAAAAGCTAATTAACTGTTATAGGGTATTCTGTCTAGGGCCCTAATTACAATAAGAGCTTACCAGAAATATCTTCAATTAGGAAGTTTAGCCCTACGGGAAATTGGATATAAAAACGTATTCTTTAAATTGAGCAAATTAGAGCAATTAAGGAAATTATAAATTAGGGAAATATCACATACTACGAATACCGATAAAAAATACAAAATGGATTTAAAATAATTAATTGTATTTTTGAAATCAATATGGATCTTGTGGAGAAATGTTTTCTTTTTTTTTTAAATACGTACTAGAAAAACGCGACATGTTTGGCCTTGATAGTTGTGACATCAAGATTTGTGACAATGTTCTAAAAATAATTGAATGGCCAAGAACAAATAAACATGAATCGTGACGCATTAGGGTAGTTTTTGCGGGAATTAAAAATTACGAAAATAAAAACATTTTTTTTGACACTAAAAAGTAACAAATTATTTTTGTTTTACTAGTCAGTATTTTAAAAACCTTTATTGCTTTAAAAATGAAAAAAAAAGTTATATTTACCGTTTCTTGAATGTGTAAAAAATAATAAAAATAATTTTACTAATACCACACTACTTTACATGACGTCACTAGTTCTTCCGAATCAACTAATTATAAGGGAGTTGTGATGTATAAAGGTTGCATTCGACGAGAATGCAACCTAGTAGGCCAATAAAAAAAAGAGATATGCTTCTAACTTTTTTATACAGATTCGATTGAAAATTTTAGTATCTACGAACACGCGCAGCGCAAAGATCTATATTTCGCTGAAAACCGCACGTAAATCGCACGTTTAGTAGGAGTTCAGTGACATCACACGTACAGAAGAATTAAATGTATTAAGATTTGTGCTTCGTTTTGAACTAAAATATGTAGTGAATGACTTAACGTCGCTTTAGTTCATTTTTGTCCAACAGACCATTTTCAACGAAATTGAATCAAGTGAACAGGAGTTCTGAGAAAGTCTGTATTTATAAAATGTTAGTGAAAAATTTATTTTTTTTGTCGTAAGTTGTGGTTATTATTTTTGCCTATTTCGTTAAAAGACTTTGAGCTCTATTTCTGCAGACTTGTGTTTCGGTCTGTTGGACAAAAACGAACTAAGCGACGATAATAATAAAATAACTGATCTGAAACGTCGTTTTTATTCTAGTCAATTACCGATATATGTTTACTTAACCGTGCATATTTATGACAACATAGAAAACGATAAAGCTGGAATTTAAACCACAATGTTAGTTCTGGTCTTATGTTTAAAGTAAAAATCGGAGAAGAAATATAAAATACTGTTTTATTTCTTCTTTTGAGCACACTAACTTTATCGTATATTGTAAAATATGCTTAGCGGAATACTAAAGAACTTGGATAGAATTTGCTTATGTGATAAACTAGACATTGAGGACGAATTTGTTTATTAAGGTTTAACTATTGATTGCTTTTTTAAGTGGAACATACATGTTATATAAACATGCAAACATAGTTAACCAAGTACACAAATTAAAGTTTATTATTTCCTCTCTCCACACTAAGATTAGTATATTTGTCTCTGGCCGAATCCGTAATAAGATACGGGATCACCACCTGGGGACATTATTGTGCAACAAACATTAAATATGTACAAAATGTTCAAAATGCACTTGTCAAATTGATTGCATCAACACAATCAGAGACAGAATACTCCATTCATATATAAAGACTTAAATGTATTTCCAATTAAGGGTATTTTATGGAGTAAAATTATTTTCCAGCAGATGTTCAGCTGAAAGCATAAAAATAAATTAGAACACAGTTATAATAAAATAAATAAAACAACCACTAACCACTAATTTTTATTTTTCACCGACCGGTTTCAAAGCAAACAAGCTTCTTTGTCAAGGTTTACGTAACTAATGAATTGATTCCTTTTTATTTTATTTCTATCATGTTCACTAAATACTACACGTGGACCCAATAAATCAAGTGTTTTTTTTCTTACACGGGTGGTAATTTGATATCATTATTTTCGAAGTAAGCCAGGAGAGGACTAAAAGAAATATTGTTTATTTGGTTAATAATTCTTGTTTTCTTATTATGAATCGCTTTTTTAATTTCTAAGACTTCTAAGTTGTCTAATTTTAATATTTTATTTTCAACATGAAGTACTTTTAATTCAGTGTCTTTATTGAAGTTATGATTATTTTCTATCAGATGATTTGCGAATTCAGAAAAATTATTATTATTTAAGCATATTAAGTGTTCTTTTACTCTAATATTAAAGTTTCTTTTAGTTTTTCCAATGTAGATTGAATCGCAATCATTACAATTTAATTGGTATATTCCAGATTTATTATATTTATGGACTTTGTCTTTGTCATTTTTTAACAATGTTCCTATATTATTAGTTGTGTAGAAAGCCGGTTTAATGTTTGATGGTAGGGAATTTGATAATTGTTTTGAAAAAATGTCATTAATAAAAAGAATCCGCCTCCATTGTTTACGTGGGTTAGCTTTATTTACTGTGGGAGTCGAATATAAATATCTGTTTATAAGTTTGCGTTTTTGTTTTTGATTTAATATTTTATCAATTAAGTTCTCATTATATCCATTATTATTAGCAATCTGTTTTATTGTATTAAGTTCTTTTTTTTAATTAATATCATCTAGTGGAACGTTAATTAACCTATGTATCATTGAATGGAATGCGGAATGTTTATGGGCAATTGGATGATTTGAAGAATTATGAATAATTATGACTGTATATGTTGCTTTGAAACCGGTCGGTGAAAAATAAAAATTAGTGGTTAAAAACAAAGTTGTTTTATTTATTTTATTATAATGAATAACCACAAAGTTAGTGCTTCAAATATAAACTTTACATATAAAACACAGTTATTTAACAAGATTTGCATATGGTAATACAAAAATTTAAAATTAAATATGGACAGCGTACGTTGGATCACATTATTCCTAAGCTATTTAATATGCTGCCACTTGACTTGAAAACATGTCTTAATCTAGAAACATTTTCCAGTAATTCTATTATGTTACGACTTATTTCAAATTAAAAGTAAAGTGATAGGCAATATGTACATATTTCAAAATTTAATCATTTAACTAAATTAAAATAAAATTATGTTTTTATGAAGAAAGTGGTTAGAAGACAGACTGTTTCTCTACTGATTTATTATTTATGTATTGTATAACTTTAATTTAAGAAACTCGATTGGTATGTTTATCTTTCGTCAAATACACATTTTTTATTTTTAACATTTCTTTCTTTTTTATTTTATTTACATATTTTATATCTTAATTTTAATAGGCACCTGCAATTTAATTAAATTTTTTGTAGATCTGAATTCAAACTTTTTTATTTATTTTTATTTTTTATGCGCTTTATAGCTGCAAGATGTTCAATAATGTTTTATATTATGTAAATTGAATTGATTATAAAATTGTTTCTAACTTAAACTTTATCTGTAAATAGGGTGTAAATTTGTCAGCCTCGTGGTGTGGTAGTCAGCACGTTTGCCTACCATGCAAGAGGTCTCGGGGTCGATTCCCGACATGGTTGAGATGAAATATTTATTTAACAAGTTGTTTTTAAATGGAGTATTATTTCATAGTCCCTGGACTGACACCTGAAGCGTATGACTGATCATCTTACCTTCGTGTAACAAAAATGATCAAGATATGCTGCGATTGGTGCAGTGCAGTGCTCCATGCACCATTAGGTGCAGAAAGGGGAATTATGACGATGTAAATAGGGTCTAGATAACTGTCCATGCGCTCGGTAGCTCCAAGATATGTTGGAATCTAGATTCTTTCTTCTTAGTAAATTTTCCTCTTGTAAAATGTAAATTGGGGGCTAGATAGTAACCGTATGTGCGCTCTGTAGCTGCAAGACATGTTTTTATCTAACTCTAATGTATTTTTAACATTTAAAATAAACTATTGGAAAAGGGGAATTAAAATCCCAACCGCCTATGCGCTCTGTAGCTGCAGGACGCGTTGGGGTGTATATTGTATAGCGCCCTTAAGGTGATTTCCACAATATTGGCGCTACAAAAAATATCCAGAATAAATAAATATGTGTATTTTATTGAATAAAGACCATAATAATAATAATAATACTTTAGATGTTCATACCTAGGTAGGTATTAAGAATGATATTGGAAAAAAAGATAGTGCCAAAAATTTCTTAGTGTTTTCTATAGCCATCAATCATTTCATTCTTCCTCTGTCAGAGTTTAAAAAAAAACATTTCAGTATATCTGCCAGAAACATGGCTTCCCAGGGCCTCGATTATGATGGGAAGATAAGGACGTCATACCTTCACCATGACGGTATAGTTGAATATAAATTCTCTCGAGCGATTACGAAGATACGCTACCGACCCTTTTACCTTCAAGTTTTGGGTAGGTACATCGATATGAAACAAGAGGAAGCATATGTCACGGTAAACGATATCTACGCACTAAAATAACAGATTTTGAGATCATTATTTTTAATTTTTTTCTAAATGACTTATTGGAAAATTTTAAAAGGATTATTTTTAAAGCTTACCACGAGGAATATTCCTTTGAAGTTTCGCGGTCTGGCCCTGAAACGCCGTGTATAATATGTCGCCGCCAAAAAGATAAATCAGCCACTGAACTGAGCGGCTAGTCTGTTCTGAAGTTTAACAAAAGGGTTGAAAGTCGCTTCGTTTGACCTCTTCAATTTTAATAAAACAAAAATTATAGTTTTTTTTATATTTATTTTTTATATGTAAAGTTATGTTAGGTTAGGATAGGTTAGGTTAAGTTCAATGATGAAAAAAAAAGTTTTTTTTTCTTCTTCTTCTTCTTCTTGCGGTGCCTTATCAGGTCCCCGACGTTGGCAATCACTACAGCGAAAGCATGTTGGTCCTGTGCTACTCCGAGGCCAGGACAATTGCTTGTTGGATGTACTCGCCATAATTATTCCTGGAAAAAGATGACCGGAGTGGTTTCCCGTCGCCTTTAAAATTTTTATTTTTTTTAATTTTAAGAAATTAAATTATTAGAACGCTAATATTTAAAATAGTTTATTTTAAATATTAGCGTTCTTATAATTTACCCAAATATTTCAACTTTAGTGACCATTTTCATCGAGTTGTAAATAACTCACTATTAGAAAATGAAAATCAAGTTGGAGTAGAGTGGGGTTCGAACCTCGGACCTCTGATCCGTGAGTCCTAGTAAAAAAAACTAGAAATATATGTAAATTATGTATTTGATTTAGATATGAAGGTCTTTTTAATGGTATTTTATATTTGATTGAAATTGATATCTTAATATCAATAGTCAAGTACAGTAAAACTTCAACTTTCCGGATTAATGAGTGCCAGACGTTACCTGGATAATTGACTTAACTATTAAATTATAGAAATGTTCCGAAAGAAAACGATAAATTTTCTCTACGACCATTTTTTTATTGCTTTTAAAATAATACAGCGAATTGGAATCACATTAAAAACTTACCTAAATATGTCCAGTAAAGTTAATTGCTTTGACGACGTTAATTATTTCTTGTTCAGCCTTATTTTCGGCCGATCGCCTAATTTATTTGCTATTGTAACATCTCCGTTATTTTTTATTTCCTGATAACGACCTAGATATTTGGCAATCCGGATGGCTGGAGTTCGAATAAATGGACTTCTAATGTGTTTATTAATTAGAAAAATTGTAGTGTAAAGTAAATTGCTTTGACGACGTTAATTATTTCTTGTTCAGCCTTATTTCGGCCGATCGCCTAATTTATTTGCTATTGTAACATCTCCGTTATTTTTTATTTCCTGATAACGACCTAGATATTTGGGAATCCGGATGGCTGGAGTTCGAATAAATGGACTTCTAATGTTAGTAATGTTGTAATTAATTAGAAAAATTGTAGTGTCGTAACTTAATTTTCCTTCTATAGTCGCAGAGTTTTTGATATTCGTTAGTTTAAGTGTTTTGATAGACTAACACTGATCAACAACCGAACTATTAAATCGGCGAAGATTATTCTGGATAAGCATTATCGAGAAATAGCAAGTATTTGAAATTTTTGGCACAAAAACTAATGAAAAAAAATATTATTCGATAAGAGTTTTACAGATACACATAAAATATACGTGTTTATAACTTGTAAGACATTTTTTCTTGGCAATGATCTTCTGCTAAAAGCTCGTTTGTAAAAAATTGTATCTTGAACTACACTACTGTATTGTGTGAAAGAGTTTAATATTTTAAATAAACGAATTTTATTTATTCGTCAGATATGTTTATGAAGATACTGTAAAGAGTACGTTGGCTATATTTTTTAAATGTGAATATTAAAATTCTTCAGAGTATATCAAGACAAATCATTCGGTAAAATCGTATCTTTACCTTTATAATTGTCTTATTATATTTATTTAATTATACAGAAGTGAATTAAAACTTTAGGGGTTTTAAACTGTCAGTAGGGTCGCAGTGAGTCACATCTTGCTGGAGGGTGTGATTCTATAAAATGTTGCGAACGCCCATTTCCATTCAACCGGCAAAACTACTGACTAGTCCTTCTCGTTAGCGTCCACGTCGCGAACACTAGGCAATGGGATCACACTCATAACGGTGTGTTCACAACAGATAACGAGAGGATGAAAGGTAAGTTTCTGGCGCCTCCAATCAGAACCAACCAGCTAAGGGAAGGTAGCCCCGACAGAAAAATCCACTAGAGAAGGCAACGGGAAACCACTCTGGTCATATTTTCCCAGGAATCACTATGGCGAGTACATCCAATGGGGAGTTGTCCTGGCTACGGAATACAAGAGTAGCGCGGGACTGGGATGCTTTCTCTATAGTGATCGCCAACGTCGGGGGGACCTGACAAGACACCGCAAGAAGAATTAGAACTGGATCGCGCTAAACTTTACAAATAATAGATTGACAAAGTAAAAACAAGACGTCACTTTCTGAGTTCGTGCACCCATCACCACCTGTATTCCTAGACAACAACAGTTTAATGGTAACTGCAAAAGTCAAATATCTAGGGCACATACTGACTGATAATTGTAAAGACAATCAGGACATAGAGAGACAGAGAAGAGCCATTAATGTCAGGGCCTCTATGCTAGCAAGACGCTTCTTTCAATGCAGCAACGAAGTGAAGAAAATCATATTTACTTTGTATTTGATGTCCATGTATACAGCGGAACTATGGAATAACTATACGAGCCTAGAGCCTATGAGAACGCCTGAAAAGCTCTTATAACGAAATTCTCCAAGCCACTGCAGGG
The DNA here is from genome assembly GCF_059751315.1 of Micrasema longulum. Lineage (NCBI taxonomy): Eukaryota > Metazoa > Arthropoda > Insecta > Trichoptera > Brachycentridae > Micrasema > Micrasema longulum. The sequence continues at coordinate 936,457 of NW_028277527.1, forward strand.
TGGATCCATTCACCGCTGTCCGAGCGATGGCGCGATATGCTAAGACCACCATAAATGCTGCAAATATAAAATTGTTTATTGTTATATTTACGTTTCTTGTTATATTTATGTTTATATTTATATTTATGTTTATGGTTATGTTTAAAATTATTTTCATGTTTATATGGTAGAATTGGCTCTGCACTATATAGCCATTTTACTGGAATAAAATAAAATAAATTAAAAAAAACAAACGAAAATAAAAGATTGCTGCGAATCTAAAAAATAGGAAATAATAATATCGTCATCTCACTTTTTTTAAAAGAAAAAAAATTGCGTTGTTAACAGCATTGTTTTTCGGTGCGCAACGTCTAATACATTTTCAAGAATGGTTTCAAATATGCATATTTTTAATGAACTAAAAACAATACGTTACCGCGCTATACTTGTTAGCAATATTTGTTCGCCAACTGCCAGCCCATCGGCATAGTTTTTCAGATAAAATATTTCTTTGCCTGATAAATATGTAGATACATACATTAGTTTGCCTAGTATTTTTTACCATTGTAGCGATTTGTGATGAGTATTTAAAAGGAAAATATCAAAGATGATATTTGGTGCTGTCAAGCAAAACGGAGTGTAGAGGAGACGGTTTAATCATGAATTAGAGGAACTGTGTGGCGAACCCAACATTGCACAATTCATCAAAATAAGAAGATTACAATGGTTGGGTTATGTGCGCAGAATGAATGATAATCTTACCCCAAAAAATATTCTTTATACCACTCCGGAAGTCAAGCAAGATGGCTGGATAATGTGGAAAGTGACATTGGAGCAATTGGCCTGACGAACTGGAGAAGAACGACAGGGTGCAGGGAGTTATGGAGACAGATTCTGGAGGAGGCCAGGGCCGTAGCGCCACTGATAATGAGCAAGTACAATACAATATTAAGATATTTTGATGTGGTTACATTTTTTAATCTCAAGTTGACAATACTGCCACGCAAGAATGTATTCATGAACAGTTTCTTAAAAGGAGAGGGCGCTTGTGTGACCCACCAATGCAGTGTGTGGCCTATTCATCATTGTGTGCTAGTAAGGAAATGATGACGATAAGGATTTTTTAGAAAATTTTCCAAGTTTAACCCATAACTATTTTTATAATTCACTATCGTATGTCATAATGGGCAACACGTCACAAAATATGCGATTATCGTTATTAATTATACCACTAAATTTTAAAAATAAAACTTAATTCACAACACGCATGCAAGTTAAAGACTGTATCAAAATTATTTGACACACATCGAAATAGTGTTGCGAAAAATCGGTTGTGAAAATTAAATTTATGTACTGGTTAGATAATAACTCATTAACAATAAATATAAATAAGACTAAATATATGATAATAAAACAAAAAAACAAACGCCCCATAAAACTTAACCTAATAATTAAAGATGAGCAAATTAAACAAACAGAAAATGTTAAGTACTTGGGTTTGGAAGTGGATGAAAAATTAGCGTACACAAAACACATCAAAGCAGTTATAAAAAAACTGGGTCCAATTATTAGAATAATGAGAAGAACAGAAGTCTTTGATAAAAGTACAAAATTGATGATATACAATGCTTTTATACTTCCAAACTTTGTATATGGATTATTAATATGGTCGCAATGTAGTCAACAAATGCTAGTTTCAATACAAAGAGCAATGAGTAAAGCACTTAAAGTAACATTTAATTTTAATAAATATACTAGAACCAGAGATTTTACAGAATAACAAAAATGCCCAATCTAGAGGAATTAATCTACACAGAAAAAAAAGATATTTAAGATGAAAAAGAATTAAATAAAGACAAATATTAAATTAAATTTTAACTACGTATACATAAAATAAATACAAGAGCATCAAATAATTTAACTTGCGAACAACCTAGGACCATCAGAATAAGAAACAGTTTTTTGTATCCAGCAACAATTTTTTACAATTCACTTTCTAAAAAAATACAAAACATATACGTACTTAAAAACACCCAAAGAAAACAGTTCTTACAGCCCGTGTGACGAGTGATATGTGATGTTATTTCATCGACTTTTTATTTGAACTATTGTGTTTTTATATATTTAATATCCCCTAATACCAGCACTTTTGCTGATTGGGAATATTTCGTACAAATAAAATATGTCATGTAATACGTACAGTTTACAAACCTAGTATTTTGTCATAAATAAATAAATAAAGAATAATAATATTTGTTTTATTTAATGAGCACTATTTTCAGCATGTGCGACCAAAAGTTTGTAGAAAATGCTGGATTCTGCTCCCTGGGGGGTATCAATATTGACATTTATTGCAACAAAGAAGGTGTTACAATAAATTTAAATCTTGATAACTCCCGAGATATTGAGATCCAGATTTGTCTGCAAACATTTGGACGGGCCCAAAATATTGTTGATTAAACTAACGGGTATGATAAGGATAAAATTTGTGGGAGAAATAATTCAGCCAGATCAATCTCAACAACTTTAATAGGTTTCAGCTCTTTTACTTCTCATGGGTCAACAGATGGAAGAGTTGAGGAAAAGTGTGTAAAGTTGGCACTAAAACTAGCCAATGACAGGTTTTAAGTCCAGTAAATGCCCGAAATTCCATATTTCCTTAAAAACGTTTTCCCTCTCTGTTTCAATAAATGTTTTCTTGTGCGCGGTAAAAATTAGAGGACTAAATTCTAAAGCAAAATTTCTTGAGAATGTACGAAAAAAGTATAACAAATATATTAATGAAAACGAACTACTTTGAACGACGTCATTGGTTCATATGAATCAACCAATGATAACAGACCTGTGAAAGATATCCGGTTTGCTTACCGTAGATGGACCAATCGACAGAATTGACAGAGAATAAACGGAAGAAAACCTCTGGCGTTACACGCGGATTTATTTCAGAAATTCAAAACTTTCAAAAATCATAGCATTGATAATACGATATAAAAAAATTAATAAACAATTGTTTGCTTAGTCTATTAACAAATAAAAAAATAAAAAAACAACTGAGTTTCCTCCTTCAACCTTAGTTTAAACGTGGAACACTGCGAAAATGCAATTTACACGATAACGCGCGCGGTAGTGGCTGCAAGATTGTCTTGCGGAAATCGCATGTCCGCCAATCTCTAAGACAATGTTTTGGTTCATTGTCCTGTTCTCCAAATTTCTGTTCGCACTACGACATTAATATTATTTGACTGGCATCGAAATAGTGTTGCGAAAAAGCTATTGGTATAAACTTAATATTTTATTAACCCGTTAACCGATTTAGAGTTGAGTTGAATTCGGTTTGCAAACTCTATTTAGAAATTTAAAAAAAAGTCATTGCGTTTTCTGAAACGACCGAGAAACATGGAAATTAAAGATTTAAAATAATAAAAAGCGATATTCTCACTGAACTCGCGTTCGTAACTTAATCGGCTTTATAATCTAGTTTGAGGCCTAGTGAACTGACAGGTAGGAAAATTTACTACTATTACGAGCATTTTGTAGCGCTGCGAACGCTAGGATCACGTGGTACTATTATCGTGCCGGCAGCTCCCCCAAGTGGCGACGAAGGGAGTCACGAGAAGGTCACGAGGTAAAACGCACTGACCGGGAGCATTCGCATTGTGAATATATGATTGTGCAACAAAAAATAATACAGTTGAAATTCTTCTCAATAATAATATTTCTATTATAGTAAAATTCTCAACTATGCCTCTAACACTCTGCTTATTGACATATATTTACGTTGTAAATTTAAGACTACCTACTTAATTTCTAGGATACATACCTGTATGCGAGAGGTAAACTACGGTAACTCTGAAAAGGACAGAATTATTGTTATCATATTATCAGCAGTTCAATTTGACATGACGATGCCACTTATCGAAAATGGTGAATGAAGTCGACTTATGACAGCACTTTAAACACGTATCCCGGAGCCGTGTAAACACGTGATTATATAACCACGCGTTGTGTCTCGGTCCCGTGTTTTCACGTGGTTTGCCAGCTGTCCAAAAAAGTGCATTTTATTGACATCTAGTGACTTTAATTAGTACTTTTTCGCTGTTGGTAAACTACCTTGAGCTGATTTTTACAAAAATGGCGCCATTCAAATTATCCTACCAAAACAATACGTGAAAAACGGGCCTGGGACACAATGCGTGGTTATTATAATCACGAGTTTACACGGCTCCGGGATACAAAGCACAAAAAAGGAGTGAGACCCTGTATATCTGCAAACATTGCAATGTGGCTCTCCAAAAGGCCAATGTTGGCAAAACTATCGTACTAAAATGACTTAATTGAATTGTTTTAAATAAATATGAGAAGTTTCAATTGATTTAACCCAGTATTTTCATAATTATGACCCTTTTAAGAAACCCTTCACAAAGCATAAGATTTCACAAAAATGGGCCGGCCACAGGGTAAATTATATGTATATTCGGCCGGTGCTTAAAGTGTTAATTGAGTTCTTCAATCAAATCTGTAGTTAAAGTCCTCGCTCAGAGATGGCAGGCTTTGTTTTCGCTCGGGCGGTATTACGGCGCCTGAAGAAAAACTGACACATGTGAATGGAAACGCGGAATCGTGATAATTTTGGTTACCTGCTCCGACGTGTTCTTCAAGATTTCCACCGCAGCATTTCTCTCACCTCATCGCAATGAGCCAACAACGTATCAAAGTGATACAAATTATAGCCCCCTTGGAGTGCTCGATAACAAACGGATCGAAGCGGACGCCACTGGATTTTCAAAGGTCAGTTTTCTTATTTTTTGACGGGTGATAATTTGTTGTATGTATTGAACTGCTGACAATAAATATTATATTTAATTTTTTATTGAATATAATAAATATACGAATCGCTTCGCTAAAAGCAGTAATGAACATTATATTACTCGTTTTTTTATCAAATATAATTTAAAATTAAAACGCACCGCCTCAATGTAGTATAAATCAAAATACTATACACGTACCGGCATTTATTATACACATGCATAGAATTAAGAATAGTCCAGAAACCGCATACACACATCAAACAGAAGGCGACTAAACTACTCATAAATGAGTAGGTTTACGTTTTGACCCATTAGTTGCTTTGTAGACGTCGCTCAGTACGCGACTCCTGATTTGAATTCAACTATGCCGTGTTGTGTCCTTTTAAAGTGTAGAAATACTGAATTTTTTAATGAATATGCGATTCTGCTAGTGGAGTAATAACGAGTCTTTCGATTTACGTCAGTGTATCTTATAACATGTTTTTGATCAATTTGCTGTTTGAACCGCAAGTTAATATATGCTGATAATAATTAATTAAAGTGTGTAGGTAATTATGCTGAAAATTTTCCTAGCACAATCAATAAGTTACAAAGCACAAACATTAGATAATATAATCCCACAGAGTAAATTAGTTTTACGATAACGCTCCACGAACAGCAATAAAACATGTTAATACCAGTTACGATACTCCACGTTCCCGGGCCCCGATTACAATGGCAGGTTAACAAAATTATCTTCAATAGGGATTATATCCCTTTTTTATTTTTTACAATAATAAATAATAGGGGTTTATGAAATTCTGTCAAGTAAAAAATATTTTTTTATACTTAGTAGCGTAAAAAATATTTTTAAACTAATCATTTTGAATTCCGGCGAAAACGGTTCATTGCATTGGCCACCCCCCGTTATATGCCACGATTCGGTTACATTTCGACCTTTGTGTGTAACTGTTTGTAAATTTAAACAGAACGTAGTCACGAATCTTGATGTCACAATTGTCAAGGACAAACATGTCGCGTTTTCGTTCAGACGTATTTTTTAACAATTATTTTTTTAAATTTATGTATAAAAACATTTTACCACAATATCCACATTGATTTTTAAAATACAAGTAATTTTACATATTTTTATCGGTATTTTGTATTACGTATGTGATATATCCCTATTGTCTAGAATTTCTTGTACGAAAATGCCTATATTTTTACGTATTTATACTAAAAACATATTCAATTACGGAATCCGCATGCTTCTCTTCATATTTCTTTAGTCCGCATCCGCTCGCTTTTATAATTGTCTGCCCGCATCCGCACACCTTACCATCTTCTGATCGCCGCCGCATTCATAGAGATTCATCCCCGCATTAATTAAACTAAAGTTCTGTGTACCGTGTTCACTGACAACCCGAATCACTACCCGGAAGAAAGGACTTGGAGATTTTCCGGAGACAGCATCCGGATTCCTGTCCCTGACCCTCTTTCTTGATCTCCCAAAGGTAGGATTTTCGTTTGCTGTAGTTTGTTAGGCCACATACTGTTTTTTCCACGTCTACTATCTTCGCGCACTGCATTTTTCTTACCCCGCAAAATTAACACGGATCAAGAATGTTATCAAATAATTCCACGCAAATTATAAATCGCCACCCTAACGATGATTAATAAAAAAGATATTGAAAAAATATTCTCATGTTTTTCCATAAAGTTAATGCCGATTTAATACATAATGTATAACATTTGGACACACTCATAATATTGAGTACGAAATATATTGTATTATATAATATGTTCTGTTTTGTTTAGTTGCTGTATAGTTAAAGCATTTTCTCGTCACACTTGACGATATTTTTCAATGTGGCGTCACGTTTACTATAAAAAATAATACAATATATTGCACTTCCAAAATAGTAAGAAGTATCTAACAGAAAAAAGTGAAAATTAAATTACAATTACTATGGCGACTGCTTTTCTTGACATTTGGCTTGCCAACCACCAGCTTAATGCAATGAATAGCATGATAAATAATAAATAAAAATAGCATTTTTGGAATTTTTCCCATATTTGCATCAGTGAAATTAAAATATTTGATTGCGCAACAGGATTGCGTCGCGAAACGTAAATATTTTGACATTTAATATAAATTGTTCGCGGATATTCCATTGTGATCGCGAATACGATAAACAACCATTGTGAGAAATTGTTATCACGTCGCTTATTAGCACGTCAATAGTTATTTTTGATTGAGCAACTGGTCAATAAAATTTGAAACTAAAGTCAGTTGCACGTGTTCTGTCAAAAGTGTAATTTAGCTAATGTAAAACCACAATTGTTTCCGCAGCTTTCATTATTAGATAAAAAGGTGGTCATAAAAACGGTTTTTTTATTCTGGTTATCGTTATATTCTTGTATTTTCGAACCTTTATGCCCGATGTAGCATATTATCTATTTACCTCAAATATGAAGGGTAAAAAAGCTGAAAGATTTTTTTTAAAGTCATTATTTTTCCCAGTCTACATAAAAAACATTCAGATATATTATTTTTTATTTAGAATAAAAAAAATTGGGCAGTGAAGAGTTAATGAAACGTTTTTCTACTCATATGCATGCTTCAAATTATGCGGTGTTTATATCTTTGTTTGTAACTCCCTGCAGGTAAATTGGCGAAACAAATTCATTTAATACCCTCAAACAAATCAATATCATGCAATGCGCTTCTCTACTGCGTGACCCAATTGAGAGCTTGTAAATTCACTAGAAATGCACTAGAGTATTGCAATATTGCATTACGTCAGATGAAAAGGCTTGAAATCATTGAACAACCTATTTTAGCAACCCCACCCTGAAATGTGTTGTAAAGCACATATTATACAGAAAATAAAACTGATCAAATTCGAAGTATTTTAAAAATAAGAAGAAAAAAAAATATTCATAAATAAGCCACTGATGTAATTGTAGACGAAAAACTATAACTTGGAAAAAATTGTAGTAAACATGGACACAACACTAAGCTATCGGAACACTTGTCATCTACAACATTTTAAAACGAGACAAAGACAGTGGAGAGTCGAGAATAATAAACCGGGGACTAAAATTATACAATAAATTACCAGACAAAACTAAACAAAAGACTCAAGACAATTTTTACTTAAGATGTTAAAAATATCATTAACAATGGAATATGAATTTTAAAAAGAAAAAATATTTTGTTAAATGGATGTAATTCGTAAGGTTTTACAAATAAATTTGAAATAAAAAATATTAATCGAAAATGTTTTATAAACAAATACATTTTTAAATATCTGTACCAATTTGTTTCAAATATCTGAACGAAATGTTCAGAAAATAAAATTTGTGATTGTGCGATTTGCAAAACATGAAAACTTTTGAACTAAATGAGATAATTTTAATCTATAAATAACTTTCAGTGTAAAAAACAGATTATTTTTGTAATAATAATACGTATTAAAAAAGCATAATGACGAGAGTGGACTTGAGTGTTTTATTCACGTATAAATAGCTCATTTTGATAACTTCTATATTTTTAACTTCAAAACGACAAAAACTGGATTCCCATATTTTATCTTCTAAGAGACAGATATAAATAATACATATAGGTAAGGTGAAAAGTACAAATGAAAAAAAAAAACAAAATACCACAGCAAAAAAGAGACAACTTCTTGTTCTTGGTGTGGGATTACATTTTAACTAAAGAACAATCAAAATGATTTCAAAAATATATATATTTATATATACATATATATATGCAATTTACATAGTAATAAGAATAAGTAAAGAAAAATATTTTGAGTCGCTTACCAGAATTCACATAAAATATTATAATAAAAAAGTGTGAAAAAACAAAACAAAATATTTAAATATTATTCTAAAAGATTACGATTTAAGGTGGTTGATAGATAAATAAATATTTTTAACGTCAGCTTGAATTTAATGTGGTTCTTCATAATTGTTAGTTCTTGAAGAAAGTTGTTAAATAAGTTGAACAGACCAAATCGAACGAACGTAAAAAAAAAGAAAAATATATTTTATGTGAATACTCAACTATTTGTACAGAAAATTTGCTTTTACTTAGTTATAGACAATAAAGACTCTAACTTCACATTGAAATACGGGCCCTGAAATGGGTTTATGGGCGCTTGCAACACTGGAGACATGAAACTCCAGGTGCCAGGCCTGCAACACAAAGGCGCAGCACGGCGCCAACAACTGAGATTCTTAATTCAGTTTCTTTTCGACCACCATAAATTCCGGTTACCTTCGAAACAACGTTGCTACTCATAATATTTAACGTAAAACTGTTCCAATTTCCACGGCTAGGTTCAAACTTCAAACAGTATTGTTTGGTATTCATTCGTTGTATTGTTATTTGATTATAGTCAATTAAATTGTAAATAAAACTCCAGACAAAATATGTAAGTTGAAATCTTTCATTTTATACATGCCACCTTTCAACAAAACGTTGGTCAAATAATAATTCTACACAATTATCATAACTACACGAAACAGATTCCACTACATAATTGGTGACCCCGACGTGATATATAATGGTATGAAGACTTACCACATCCCTAGTGTTAAATTTTAATGAACGCATCTAATATATTTCTGATAAAAAGGATATCAGATACTGAGTGTAATGTAAATTGATAAGGTGCCAAGAAAAAATACTTAATTTACTATATTTTTTACTCTCTTAATTAGGTATTTATGAAATATTTTAGCGGTTACAATTTAAAGTCATATTTAAAAAAAAAAATGTTTCCACCCTAAACCCACCCACCCACCTTATCAAAAATAGCAAGTTAAGTAATATTTTGTAATGTTACAAAACTCTACCCAGGCCTGTTTATGACGTTTGAGATAAAAGTAATCAAAAACGTTTACAAAATGGTAAAACTAATTATTAAAATAGGAAATCAAATAAATTTGACTCGAAATCAGAAAATTTAAAGGAGAAAGTTTAAGGAGTCAAATTAAAAATTACTACAGCATCAACCCTGATGGACGCTGCAGTGTGATCGGAAACATCGGCAAAATGCGGACGACACACGGTACGATAACCCTGAAAAACTCATTTTGCGAAACGAAACATTTACAAGAAGACCTTTGAAAAGGGAATATGAAAGTCTAACCATTACATTGAAATGTAAATATGTATGAACCTTAACCCTTTCAAATCAGAATTGATTCCTTTTGATGTAAAAATTATTTTGTATTCTGTATGTACTAAATATATACAGGGTGTTCATTAAACCCTGTCACATCCGAAACCATGACGATCAGTATGAGCAAGAATACATATTGGCACATTAAATTATTTTTTTAGAATGAATAAAATTTAAAAAAATAAAATATCAGAAAAAGCAAATGGTTGCTTACTTCTGCATGGGGCGAAACTAGGAGGGCGGAGGGGGAAGTCTGATACTGCGCCGCGCTCCCCTCACTTCTCCCTTGCAGAAGTAAGCAACCATTTGTTCTTTTTAATATTTTATTTTTACAAATTTTCTTCGTTTTAAATATTTTTTTTAATATGCCAATATGTCTTCTTACCCACACTGATCATCGTGGTTTCGGATGTGACAGGGTTTAAAGAACACCTGTATATATATTTTTTGACATTTATTTTTTTTTAAATCTTTCATTTCGAAAAAAAAAAATTATCATTTATTTTTTTATAAACATAGACTCTCAAACTGATAACAAATCAACAAATTACAAGAGAGATGGATAACGTTTAAAAGAATTTCAATGAACGAAAAAGCTCTAGAAACGTGTGTTATTATTTTAAAATATACAATTTTATTCAATCAAATTTGTTAAATTTCGTTAAAATATTTTTTTAACTTGCTTGAAATACCATATAGAAGGACGACAAAAATTTGCTTCGTAACAAACAAACCAGCTAGAAAAGATTTAACAAGACTAAGTTTAAAGAAGAAGTTTAGATATATTTAATACTCCATATAATAGGGAGGTACAGAAGAAAGCTAACAAGCTTGATTCGGAATAATAGAGAATAAACGTTTTATCTTTTTTGAAATAAAAACTAATGCGATTACACTCATACTTTCCTTCATTCATCCTCCACCACTCCTCATCACTTTTCTTCTTTTTCCTTACCACTATCTCCTTGTTTTGTTCCGATTTATTTTATTTTAATTTATATGAATAACATTGTCTAAAATACTTCATTTATTTTTAATACCGTTGCTTTATTTTACTGCAATTAAGTTAATACATGTTGTTGGATGGCAGGCCCTACTATTTATGTATATACATATATTATTAATCTATATCCGGAGCGTAGGGTGAGATTTTCGATAAGGGAAGCAGTTACTTACTAGGTACGAGGGTAAAATATGTACCTACTACCAACACAGTAATTCGAGTTTGGTGCTTTGAAAAAAACTAAAAAGAAATTTTGTGCCCTAACTTCATCATAAAAGAGTTATATTTCATAGTTTAATAATATAATACCTTCGTGTCCACCGATTAACTGTTAAATTGGTTGTAAAAAACTCACTATATATGAAAAACAAACATGAATTGGTTTGTTAGAATTGCTTCCACGAAGCTAGTGGGATCTCAATTTGCGCGTGCGTGAACTTGTTTATTCTGTACTGGGAGACCGCCTAAGAAGCAACAGACTTATGCAGTTCCATATTTTAAACGTTCCATAAGTTCCGTATTTAACATGATATAAAAATATCCGTTGTATGAACATAAAAACTGTTTTACATTCTAAGTCTAAAGTTCATTAATTCAACTACTCTTATTAAATGATCCTTTACTTATCTACTCTGTTGTGTCAATCAATGTTTCCGCGTGCACAATAAAATTTTAGAGAAATTAATAAATTGCTTTTTTTTACCTTATATTTGTGTAATGATTATATTTTTTCCCATCTGGCAACATTACGCGGCGACTTCACGAATGCGCGCGGTGATAGTGGGTCAAAGTGGGGGGATTTATGGACACAGTCCTATGTATTTAAATATGATTCTCCGCTTCTTCTGGACTATTCTTAATTCTTTGGCAGCAGGCTTATTTTGTCACAATTTCGTTTCGTAAGTTCGTTCATTTGTCATATATTCACCTCACTCTAACGCATTCAAAATCATATTTCGCTTTCATTCCCTCGCATACGATACGAATGAATTAACGAAACGAATAAGTTGCAGAATAAGGCCACTGATTGTTTAGAATTCGCATTTTTTGGGAGCATTTGTTCTATCTAATCTATGGACGGACCGCGCATGGTCTCTATAAACATTTAACTTGTATATCTGTTTATATTCTAAATTAAAATAACATAAAACAAAAAAAAACTTGAATTTTGCGCACCTTTATATAAATATACACCCGGGATGAAAGCGTTAAAAAAACAGCTTGATGAGATCACCAGTTACCACTAAGTTTGAACCTGAAATTTTAAATTGTTTTCTGATTATCGATCGCCTAATGTAAAGGACGTTGCGTAAATAATATGAACTCGTATGTCTAGGAAAAGCCTGACTCGTGTGTACGCTCATGGAGTTATTTCTGCACGAAACTTGGGGGTAGAAACCCCCGTCTCTCTGTTCGAGACATCTGGACAATTTTATTACTAAATGCTTCTACGAAAACATATTCTCCATCCTGAAAGGATGTTTTTCTCAATTTTATTAAGATAGATAACTGCTTGTAATCATTCTGAGAAAATCGATTCATTTGCTTTATTCCGTTATATAAACACGCATGTACATTTAGTGAAATATCCAGTTTCATGGACGTAAAATAAATATACACGTTATTTCTTTAGTATGTGCATCTAAGATTTAGCAAATAATGCGTTGCACTCAAAAATTTGGAAAAAAAACAAAGACATATTTCGACCTGATCGAAGAACAACGACAGACGTGCGGAAAATGGGACAGTGATTTTCTTTTATTTTTGATTTTGAAAAGATTACACACGGTTTTTCAGAGCCCGACCGTGAAGCTTCAGAGGAACATTTCTCATGGTAAGCTATAAAAAAAATCCAAAGAATTTTTTTCCAAAAAGTCATTTGAAAAAAAATTGTAATCTCAAAATAGAATAAATCCTTAATTTCTTGGACAAGCAGCCCTCCACAAACCCTTACCCCTCTCCTACCAAGCCGCTTCTCTTGTCCGCGTCTGGTGCGTCTCACTTCGTTGATCAAATACATACGTTTTTATCGCATTTTTTTATCGGAGAGGGGTAGGGGTTTGCAGAAGGATGCTTGTCCGAGAAATTAAAGATTTACTCCATTTTGAGATAACATATTTTTATCTTTTTTAAACGACTTTTTGGAAAAATTTCGTTAGTATTTTTTTCAAAGCTTACTATGAGAAATGTTCCTCAGAAGTTTCGCGGTCTGGCCCAGAAAAACCGTAAATAAAGGCTTTATATTTGTAATTTATTGGTAAAAATGTAATAAAAATATCCCAGCCCGGAAACGACAATGGTATACTTTTTTTTACAGAGTATCTAATTCATTCTCAATACATTAAAAAACATACACATCAGATTTATTAAATAGAAAAGAGAAAAAAAAATAGACATACATTTTACAATTTGGAAATTGCCTTCGTAAGAGAAATACCACTGTCATGAAATATATCGACATCCGAGGTAATACGATTGAATAACACGATTGCTCTACCTACCGGCATAACCATTGGCAGGTTGGTTCTGCATCGTGGTAGGTAGAACAACCTGTGTTGCCTTTGTCGAAGATAGTTATCGGGGACAAATAGACCGAATTCATTCAGAATATCGGAATTATGTATGCGACCACCAATGAGTTGAAAAAGTGAACATCCCTTCTCCTTGACAACGATTGGTAGCCCAGCATTTCTAGTAAGAAATCAGTCGGGAAAAGCCACGGGTAATATCCATACTCCTTGAGATACAAGGGATACTCTCTATCATTGAGGAATATGTGGTTTCATTTGGCGACCAAATGATGGAACTAAATTCCAAGCGACTTCTTACCAAGGAAATATACAAGTTTTCAGAACCGGAATATTTCTTAAAATCAAGACATTTCTAAGAACAAACTTAAGCATTTTAAAGAAGTTACTGTACAATGATATTATACGTAGATTAAATGATAACTTAGCGTCAAAGAGCACCCCGAGATTCCTGGACGTCGACGCTCGTTCGAGCTTTACTCCATCTATGATATAGCGGAAATAAACTGTTTTGGACGCTCTTGTGTACGACATGACAAAACATTTAGAGACATTGAAGAACAGTTTTGTTCGTTTACTCCATTGTATAATATTTTGAATATCGTACTAAGTGTCAAACGGTCTAAAGGAGTTTGTATTTCACAAAAAAAAAAAGTCGTCAGTAAATAATAAAAGTTTCCGCACTCAATGGTGCTTATGCCACAGCATTGATAAACTAATTGCAGCGTGTTTAAATAATCTGTTTCATAAATATAAGGTGATCAGTCCTACGCTGCAGGTCCCAGTCCAGGAACAAAACAAATTATTGTACTTTCAACCTTTGAAATCAATATTTTACGACTACCCTGATAGGAATTGAACCCAAAACCTCGAGAATGGTAGGCGAAGACACTTACCACTATACTATGAGACAGACTTGTGTCCACTCGATTTCTTTTTCGGGATTTTTACCTGACAGTAGCCATCGAGAAAACACTCGCAAGGGTTCGGATTCTATTTCACACACAGAACTGTATTCTTCATAATCATCTAAATAGTTGAGCAATAAATAATATCAAATACTGAAATGACAATTAACAATAAATAAAATAACAACATTAAAGTATCGTTTCGTGTTTTTTACTATGTGGAAAAATCCAATATCATGTAAAAAGTTATATCTCTAAGAAAAATATTTTTGCAATCATTTCCGTTTTGAGTTCAGGCTACACCTAAAATAATTATGTTAACTGAATAAGGGTGGATTTGCCTCTTACCCTTATAATAGCAATAATAAAGGAGTTATTCTCCGTAAAGAGCTCCATGGCTCATAAAGATACGCTTGAGAAAATATTTGCTCCATTCTGTTCTGGAACAATCCCAAATTCAAAACATACCTATTTATGATACAAACATTTTCAGATTAGAGGTTCCTTATTTGTGTAGGTACTATAAACTTGATTCATTTGCATTTTTATTAATGGTGATTGTTTATAGCCGATGATCAAAGTACTGAAATGTTGACAATCAGTAGTAATATTAACGATGTAAATATAATATTCTATTTATATAAAAAAAAATTAACTTTTAAAAAATTATTACTATTATGTTTCATACATTGACAAATTAATTAGTAGACGCGCCCTACAGAGTAAAATATTTTTAAAAGTAGAGATATAAAAACGTTTTATAATGAGTTTGTTTATTTATACCGGGGATGCATTCAACGATCATGTATATCCTACCAAAAATTAGAGGATTGGCATTTATAGTAGATAAAAAGTTTTTATTTTAACGTTAAAAATCAACATTTGTTATTGAAGTCCAAGAACGGACACAGCAGCCTCTTTTAACGAGCGTCTTGAGGATGCGGCGGTAGACCTGGCTTAAGCTAGGGTTTCCTAGGACAGCGGTGCCCGTATCTTAACAGCCGTAGTAAACGGTGATGCGGTGGATAGCCGTCGTAACGGTGCCGAAAGAGTGGTTTCCTATGAAAACGGTGTTATCAACACCGTTTAACACTGTTTTCCTAGGAAACCACCCTCTAGTCACCGTTAAAACGGCAGTCCACCGCATCACCGTTCACTACGGCCGTTAAGATACGGGCACCGCTGTCCTAGGAAACCCTAGCTTAAGACCCGTGCTGCGCATGCCTCATGAGAACCTAAACCCAAGTAGCCCATTTTTGAAACCTGCGGGCTCACGCCTTCCTGGAAGGCCGTCGATGGCGATCTTTCGACTTTATTCGGCGGAACTAACGGGGCGCTGGGTTGACGTGGGCGTATGCGAAAATGCTAGCTGGCGGTAGGGTCTCGTGGAGGCCTGGTTCACCAGTTACTGGCGATGTCCACATGCAAGGAGCGGATGCGGAGAAAATAAAAAGAAAAAAGTCTTCCTAATGGTTTCGTTTGTACGAAAAAGACATGTTTTTTTGCCAAAAAATGAGTTGCTCTTCAAAAACATTCTCTCAAAGACGATAATTTCACAAATATCTGTCACCATATATGAGGCAACCCGAGAATCTTTCATTTCTCAACCCAAGAGCTAACAGAGTAAATAATCTGAAATTCCGACTGTTTTTAACTAAATCAGGATTCCAGACTGGTCTGGTAACATCAATCAAACCGTCCAACATTTATTTTATGTAATTGATCTATTTCATAAACACAAACATGTACATACATTTACAAAATTGTTTGCTATCATGTTATAGTCGCTTCAGTTCATTTTTGTCCAACAGACCAAAACACAAATCTGCAGACATAGAGATTTTAAGTTTTGTTTTACGAAAAAGACATAAATAATGATCACAACTTATGACGAAATTTGTTAAAAAAATCCCGGAAACATTTTAAAAAAATATTTTTTTTGAATTTTATAAATTAAGGCTTTCTCAGAACTCCTGTACACTTAACTCAATTTCGTTGAAAATGTTTCATTTGTTTCTTTTTTGTGTGATACCGTGTATGTTAGATTTGTTCCGACGTTTTGGCTACCATTGCAGGAGCCATCTTCAGGGTAAATTGTGTTTTTGTAGAAAAAATATGTATCCTATTCTATTCGTTTTTATGGTAAGTATGTAGTGCTGAGAACCCCGCGATTTTAATTTAAGCGCGTCGTCTTTGTTTAAACTCAACACGGTTCCCAGCACTACATACTACAAAAACAAATGTCCCTACTGCCGACTACGACACGGTACAAATTACTAGTACATAATGCATATTTCAGTCTTACACAGTTCACGGATCTCGACATTTGTGCACCTATCATACATTGTTTTACCACACATTTGCCTGAGAGATTGCATTTCGACAGCATTTAACCTACTTTCATCATCATTTTTCCAATTCCATACTTCGCTCCCATACATTAGAGTTAGCACTAGAACTCCATTGTGAACAGCTAGTTTAGCCTCCTGCGATAAACATTTGTTTGCCAAAGTAGATTTCAGTGCACCGTTCACCCTGTTCCCGGCACTCATCCTCCTTTCAATATCTTTCTCAGTATTTCCATCCCTAGTAAACATACTTCCCAGATACACAAATTCTTCTACCAGGTTCAGAATATCCCCGTTTACACTGATCTCACATTTAGTTATATTTTCATCCCTTTAAAAAACCATCACTTTCGATTTATTCATAAGCAAATCGCTTTTCTTGCATACATCGTAGACTTTTGTTACCAAGAATTGCAGGTTTTCTTTGCTGTTAGCAAGAAGCACGGCATCATCAGCATACAGAAGATGGTTAACAGTTATAGGTACTACTCATTTTTGCTTCCATTCTTAAATCTTTCCGTTCTTTCATACAGTTATCGATGTGACTCTTAAAAAAAGAGACTAACTCTTGTGCTTGGAGAGTGACTTACACTGTTATTGTAAGAGTTTATATAATTTTAAATACGAGTACATGAGAAAAAATTAAAACATAGGATATATAAAGAAAAAACAATAATACATTCATACTAATTAAAATTTAATGTAGTTTTTACACGTGTTCAATAAATTTCTTTCGATTTACTTTAAATTTATTTATTGATGTATTATTTTTTATTGTTTTTAGTTCATTGGGAAGATTATTATAATTTTTTACACCTTTAAAGACAAAGCTATTTTGACCATGACTTATGTGAAATTTAGGAATTTTAATATTATGTTGGTATCTGAGTGACTTATTCATCTCAAATTCTTTTATTTTTTCTTCTTTATAAATGTGTCTACTGTATGAATTTTTGCTCCCATTCTTAAATCTTTCAGTTCTTTCGTACAGTTATCGATATCGATGTATTTGTTGATATGGTGACAGATATTCGTAAAATTCTCGTCTTTGTTTGAACGTTTTAAAATAGTAACTCGTTTATTGACAAAAGAAAATGCTTTTTTGTAGTAAAACGGATAGGAAGACGCACGGTCTAAAACGATTTCGAGTATGTGTAGGAATGTACTTTCACTTTCACCCTCATGTAAACGATGATTAAAATACGCAGGATTTGGCGTAGCCTATGCACCAATGGGTGGGGATTGGGATATGGTGAATGATGACTAACCATTAGTTTTTGTATTTCGCGTGCTTTTTTATGTTCTAGTGTTTACGAATATCTTACAATGGTCGTTATTTCGAGTAGATAAGCACACAATACACTGCCAAGAGGAAGGATTGTTATCATTAAAGAAATAATACGGCCCGGAAATTCCATTGTATCGATGCTTTTAACAATATACAATTTGAACACAATATCCCTAAGTGGATATTTTTCTTGAATAAACACGTTTCGTTTGGCGGGAGTTATTCCAAAATATTTTCACTCTACAGTTCAAATTTAGAAGCGTAGAATCAAAACAGAAGCATATACATGACATAGATAGACATAGGAATTTGAAAAAGTATTTTCAGGCGTTTTCAAGTAGGTGAAATAATTCGGATAAATATCGCCCACATCAATCAAAGTTTCATCTCTTTTACTTCTTTAAAATCAACAATTGGAAAAATGAGGAAGGTCAGTAGAATTTAAAAAAAAATTGTGAATAGACTAAATTAAACTAAGCATTTTTTTATTATTTTTACCATCGCTACGATTTCAATTTTGGATTTTTAAAAATTACTCTGCGCGTGACGTCACTACTTATCATCGGTGAGTTGCCCCGATTGATGAGTTGACTTCCCGAAAACTGGAAATCTATAACAACACTAGATAATTGATTGATTTAGAATAACTTGTGAAGTCATTTAAAGTAAATTATTATGAAAATAAAACTTTGTTATTAGTGTTACACAATTTTTATTATTTTACAAGAACACTACTACAGTTTCGGGAGAGCACTCCTCCCATCGACGGGTGATATTAAACTCATTTATTTCACCCGTCGATGGGAGGAGTGCTCTCCCAAAACTGTAGTAGTGTTCTTGTAAAATAATAAAAATGGTGTAACACTAATAACAAAGTTTTATTTTCATAATAATTTATAATGAAGTGTTACGAAGTGAATACCGATTCAATTAAAAATATCATTTAAAGTATTTCATTCTTAATATTATTATTTTTCATTCATTTTCGAAAAACTTTGCCGTACAATAAAATGCTCCAATTTTTACCGCGCGCAAGAAAATATTTTTTGTGTCCAATTTCCCGTAGGGCTGAAGTTCCTCATTCCCCGTATTTTGTATTCGAGTAACGGTTAAGGAACGGGTGAATATCTGTAATATTTATTAGCAAGGAATAAACAAAAAAGTAATTAAAACGTTCGTAAATGACAGAAAAAAATATTTGAAGATCATTCATTCCCCAGAAAAACGACAAATTCTTTCATTCTAGAATAAATGTATGAATGACATTGTGTAAACATACGATCCGCTATCGTAAATCAGTATGAGCAATCTACTAAAATTGACAATTCCTACAACATTTATTTATTGTATATTATATCAATTCTCATTTGCCAAATTTGTTTTATCTCGCTAATGTCGACTAACCGAGTAATATACAACGACTGATAGCTAAATACCACGATATAAGTATTTATGTTACAAATGTATCGAGACGTACCCGTCTCTCCGTCAGGACACTCACTACACCAACATGCAAATACTAAAATATTTTTATTTTTTATTTTATTTAGAAAACATACAGTCATACAAAATAAGTACTAAAAACAAAAATTTTTTAACATAAAAAGACCAATTAAGTTTTCATAAATTAAAAAGATATAAACATTAAATGTGACAAAAAATAAAAAAGAATTTTAAGTGAGAAAAGGATAATTGTTGACATTTGCGTTTTCCATGGAGGTAATAAATTAAAATAAATAAAAATACCGAATGTACACTCCGAGCCATCCACGCACACACATGAACGCACATATAAAACATACACAAACATATACATTACATGCGGCACATACCCGCACCTTCAGCATTACCGTAGTATATACAGGGTGTTCTTTAAACCCTGTCACAACCAAAACCACGATGATCAGTATAGGCAAGAAGACATATTATCATATTTAAAAAAATATTTAGAACGAAGAAATTTTTAGAAAATAAAATATTAAAAAAAACAAATGGTTGCTTACTTCTGCGGGGGAGAAGCGAGAGGGGCGTGGCCGTGCGGTTGGTGGTGTATCAGACCCCCCCCCCTTTCCCCTGCTCATTTCTCCACTGCAGAAGTAAGCAACCATTTGTGTTTTTTCAATATTTTATTTTTAAAGATTTTAGTCGTTCTAAAAATGTATTTTAATGTGCCAATATGTCTTCTTGCTCATACTGAATATCGTGGTTTCAGACGTGACAAAAATACATAAATCACATGCAGATTTATAAAGATGCGAACACCACCATGCCTAAACATGCACTGAGTTTAATTAAAACAATATTCAATAATATATTAAGAATTGGTAGGGAGTTGTGAGGGGGGGGGGGGGAAGGGGTAGAGTTAAAATTATTAACGTTAGTGAAAATGTTTAACCACAAAGTTAATGCTTTAAACGTAAATAATAAGTTATAATCAAATTTTTTCTACAAAGTAAAATTAAGTTTTCTGTATGAAAAGCAGAATTTGCATACAATTTTTTCTTATAAACATGTTAAATTATAGGTTTACGACGAAGGTTTTTTTGAATGTTTATGCAAATATAGTCATAATTTTAATTGAGGAACAAAAACTAAGAAAAACTTGTTTTTAACAACACTATTTGTTTAAATATACGAACCTTAAGACAAACTTTATATTATATTATAAAATCGCGTTTCAAATTAAAAGAACTTTGTCTTCAAAGGTGTAAAAAATTATAATAATCTTCCCAATGAACTAAAAACCATTAAAAATAATATATTAATAAATAAATTTAAAGTAAATCTAAAGAAATATTTTGAACACGTGTAAAAACTACATTAAATTTTAATTAGTATGAATGTATTATTGTTTTATGTTTTTTCTTTATACATCCTATGTTTTCAATTTTTTTCTCATGTACTCGTATTTCAAATTATATAAACTCTTATAAATAAACAACTACAACAGTGTAAGTCCCTCTCCAAGCACAAGAGTTAGTCTCTTTTTTTGGAGAGTTACAGTGATAACATTTACTAGATGTGTAAAAGTAGATATGTATAGAATTTTTAAAAAACGTACCTTTTATGAAATTTATTAATAAAAATAAAAAATAAAATAAATATGAATAGTGATTATTTCTCATAGATTTAGATATGAAATATAAAATTTGATATAAACCAATATTTTTCAAATTTGGACAAATCACTTATTGAATGATTGCTCGTAAATTATATGTACCTAAGTAAATTTCATACCGATACCTACGTCACGCCGCGCCAGTTAGATAAACTTATTGAATAAACTGCTTTAATTTATCACTGTAAATTTGTGTAGTGTTACTTAATTCATCTCGAAATGCAAGAGTTTAGAATGTTTTTTTTTATAGCCTCAATTCTATTTGGGTGAATTTTATCGAGAGACCAAATGGTAAAGGTATGTAAATTCTAAAATTCCTCGGCAAAGAGGTTTATATGATGTGATAGATTTTGGTAAATCTCTAAATCAGTATCAAGTAATTAGTAAGTACACTAGTACATACTGTATTTAGTTAGTTGGTCAGTGCGTTTGCCTACCATGCAAGAGGTCTCGGTTTCGATTCCCGACATGGTTGATTTGAAATAATTATTTAAAATGGTGTTTTCACACTAGAATATTTCATAGTCCCTGGACTGGTACCTGAAGCGTAAGACTGATCATCTTACCTTCATGTTACAAAATTGATCAAAATACGCTGCGATTGGTGTACCTATGCAGTGCCCTATGCACCATTCAGTGCGGAAAGGGGATGATGTATTTAGTTAGTTGGTTGTAGAAATAACGTAACCCACGGCATATACAAACTGTGCTGGACAGTATTTAAATCCCTCCATGAAATGGCTCCAAAATACCTATCGGACCTTTGTTTTAGGGAAAAAAAATGTCGAAGAAAATCTACTCTTAGGTCAGCATTTGATTCAGGAAGAGGAAAACTTGTCGAAATCCGGCGCTCCCCAAACACTAGATTTGAAGATCGTGCTTTTGCCGCCGCCGGCCCCTCTGCCTGGAACCAATTGCCTTCAAACTTACGAATCATCGACAGTCCCAGTCAGTTCAGATCCCAACTAAAATCCCATTTCTTTAAACTATCATACCCTCAATTTTAAATCTGGAAATATAGTATATCACTTAAGTTTAGTTAGAATGTAAGTTTAGATATACAATGGTAAAGCGTCCTTGAGGTGATTTTTTACAAAAATGGCGCTAAATAATTCAGCCAAATATTATTATTATTATAATGTACCTAGCACTCAGATGCATTTGACGCTTAGTCACCGTAAACAAAAATCCACAAAAATCATGTTGTTTTTTGTTTTAAAAGGGTCACCAATTATTATTCACTTAAAAACCATATGCTTTATGCGTAAGAATGAATCTCGTATGAAGAAAATCACAGGATGCCGTAGGAATAAAAGGGACTATTTTTTGTATTAATTTACTATCCACAAGTCTAAAAATTGCTCATTAAGTATGACTCTATACCAGTTGCGAGCAATCATTTATTTTATAAGTAATCTACAAAAAATATTCATTCCCTTGTACCTTCATATAATAACGTAATATTTAAGTAATCTAATTATAAATGGCCCTTTTTCTGCGTTCCTGTGGAAATTAACTGATACAACAATTATGTAGTTTTATTCTTCACAATTTTAATGCGACACCCGTACAAAAGTTTATTAAAAAATACCACAGTGATATTCAGCATTATATATGATTAAAATGTCAACACTGAGCAATGGCCGATTCTTTTTAAAATGAATAATGCCAAAAACGGCCACTTCGAACGCCACATGTCGTTTGTGATACATAATATGTCAATGGTATTCTATCAAAGAAAAACGGTCCTTCAGAAAAAATGTTCGAAATACTAGTTTCCAAATAGAGAATTTTCAAATAATATTTGTAATCTGCAAGCTTGTTTTAGTATTAAAAAAACGGGACTAGGTTAAAGATTTAAAAAATCGTGTACTTTTTGTATGGAACAAAAAGCTGAGGTAATCGGCTAGTTTCATCGTTCACTGAGAACGGGATGGGCGCTAGGCGCACTTTATAGATTTTTGTATAAAATTTTGTATAAAAAGGTATAAACTTCGGTGGAGATTTATAATAAATAATAACTATTTTTTTTTTAAACATTTTTTGGTTCGTGTACCTGCACACAAATCTGGATTTTCTCCCAAGACGGGAGTAGGTATATATTTTTATTTATATCCCTACAGAGATGAGGTAGAATTTCTTTTTTTTTTCAAATTCAAGATTCAGGATTATGGATATTCGAGCGTTTACGAGCGATATTCGAGCGTTAAATATAAGTAAAAATAAATTGCAGAGTCATCTGCAGGCGTTTACTAGTACTTAATTTAACTCGGCTGATGAGTCTTAACTACATAAAAATAAAGTAATCTGCTAATTAAATACTTAACTTCAATATCAATGCATAGATGGCGCTTCCAACTCGCTTGTGGATGGGTTCTTGATTCGTAGCATATATACAAAAACCAAAAATGTTACCTGGTGTGGATATTCGCTAAATAAGCGTAATGGGGAATGTTGTAGTACCTACATAAAGTGGCCACTTAACCCAGCCAATGACAGGTCATAAGCCCTGTAAACGCTCGAATATCCATAATCCTGAATCTTGAATTTGAAAAAAAAAAAAAAATCTACCTCATCTCTGTAGGGATATAAATAAAAAAAAAAACTTCTTTATTTATTTTCCCATAAACATAGTTACTATAAAACATTATTATAGAAAGTCAAACATAATGGTAAGCTGTGCATAGTCGCTTATTTGGACGATTCGCCCTTGCTCTTTACGCAGTCCTTTGGGAGGCAAATAGAAAAGTAACGTGACCAAATACTTAGTAGCTTCCAAGTGCAGTAGAATTGCTTTTTGTAATTTCTTAAAAATAATAAATCAATATTCAAATCTTCGTATCTTGTCAATTGATCGAGTGGACGTCGATTATTATGCCCTGTGTGCAACCAGATCAGCACATAACAGCAGTTTGACAATATAATAAATAATGTTACGCCCGTTACTAGCAAATTTCTATGTTATTCTTACATGCATCAGAACCCGATTATCTGTAAAGCGATTTTACGGAAGATCGATTTTCCGGATGTCTTCTCGGATTACTGATTTCCTTTCGCGTGGCACAAATGATTAATTTGATGAAGATATAACAGAAATAAAATATCTTTGATACTAAAGCTTATCGGCAGAGAAATGCGGAAGCGTTCATTTATAAAATAAGCAACGTTTAATAATGGTTTATTATTTTTTTATTCGCTTCGTATTTTTCCAGGTAAAAACTAATAGTATATTTATTTAATGCACAAAATACACAATTTTACATGGCCACAATTATATGTTTTTTTATTTCCCGACTTGTTAGAAAATTCCGTGTTAAGTCGGGACTCTTCGATATATAAATCAAAAATCAAAAATATTTATTTACATATTAAAACAATATACAGGTAATCAAAAAAATATGCAAAATAATCAAAACAATATACAAAATATACAAAATAATAATAGAAAAATAAAAATAATAAAAATTTAGAATACATGTCGAAAATGGAATCAAAAGTTATATAATAATACGTATGACAGTGATGACATACACATATTTTTTTTTTTATTTGAAAATTTATTTATAAACCCTTACGGATTATTACATTCATATTACATAAAATATAATAATAATAATATTTTTTACATCTTTTGAAAAGTTTGTCTGAGTATTTTGTTTAGTTTTGTCTGGTAGTTTATTGTATAATTTCAGTCCCTGGTTCATTAGTCTTGATTGTCCTTGTCTTGTTTTAGAAAGTTGTATATGGTATTTGTCTGATATTCTCGTATTATGTCCATGTTGACTACAATTTTTTACTAGTTTTAGTTCTTCGTCTACAATTACATTAGTGGCTAATTTATGGATAAATTTTAATGATTCTAGTTGAAAGAGTTCAGTTATATTTAATTGCTTAGTTTGTTTAAAAAGTTCTTTAGTTGCAGTTAAATAGGGAAGGTCATACACTAACTTTAATATTTTATTTTGTTGTCTTTGTAGTCTGTTTATGTCATTTTGATATCCTGCTCCCCATAGTAGTTGGGTACCTATAACATATTTTAGTTTTTACATAGGCTTCATACATTAGAACTTTTTCCGTTTTTGGAATAAAATTTACGATATACGTATATGGATAATAATGAAAACAGCAGCGATGTTATGCATTTATTCCCGAAGCAATCTCATGCAGTGGTCTCTACCCCTCGATACAATCCAGTTATGGATCTTCATCTTAAATATAGACGTTGTTTTGGAGAACTTAATATGTTCATCCAAGACGTTGAACACTCTTGGAGCTATATATGAAAAGTGTCTCCGAGCAAACATCGTACGCGTTCTCGGTATTAAGTAGTTTAGGTTACGCGAAAACCTCGTACGGGCATTCTGTTGGGACCTCCTTCCGTAGTCCCTCCTCTATATATATTTAAGCTATGGGGAGTGACATAATAAAACTGACTAAACAGATTGTAAAAATTGGTATATATATGAGAAGATAACTGTAATAATTATTGTCGTTTTTGATATTGAAAATGTTAACATGAACAATGTTTTGAGACACCATCAATAAAAAAGTTTCTTACACATACCATTTTTTTTTTAAAGAACTTTTGGGTTCTTAGGATTTACCCGAATATTTCAATTTTGTTGGCCATTTAAAATTAAATGCTCTCAAAATGCGATCTCTCAGGCGAATGTGTGGTAAAACGATGTACATATATGATAGGTGCACAAATGTCGAGATCCGTGAACTATGTAAGGCTGAGACATCCATTATCGACAGAAATTGTAAAGGGTGCTGCGTTGGTTGGTTTGGACATGTAGAGCGCATGGACAGCGAAATAACGGCCAAAAGGATCTACGATGCGAATGTTGATGGATGCAGAAAACAAAGAAGACCGAGAAAGACATGGCACGAGCAAGTCCATCAAATATTTGAAGATAGACATGTCAAGAGTAGAAATAATCGGCGTGCGTGCATGATAAGATGTATGAATGTAGAGAAAAGCGAGGTCTGTATTTAAAGACAAGAGTGATATGGCGTTCTATCCTCTCTGCCTACCCAATACGGACAAACGATGGTTTGTTTGTTTGTTTTGTAAATAACTCACAATTAGAAAATGGGAATCAAGTTGTGGTAGAGAGGGGTGCGAACTTCGGATCTATGATCCGTGAGACTACGACACTAGCCGCGGGACCTCAAGACGATTCAATACTTTATTTTTGTATTTGTTTTAATGCAACAACAGTATTTCAATCACAAATAACTATCGACGTGCTAATAAACGACGTGATAACAACTTCTCAGCGTGGTTTTTTATCGTATTCGCGATCACAATGCAACATCCGTGAACACCTAATATTACATGTCGAAATATTTACGTTTCGCGACGTATAATCCTGCTGCGCAATCACATATTTGAATTTCACCGCTGTAAATATGGAAAATATTCCAAAACTCCTACTTTTATTTATTTATTTTATTATTTATCATGCTATTTATTACATTTAGCCGGCGCCGGCGGTTGGCAAGCCAAATGTTAAGAAAAGCAGTCGCCATAGTAATTATAACTTAATTTTCACTTTTTTGTATTAGATACTACTTATTATTTTGCAAATACAATATATTGTATTATTTTTTACAGTAAACGCCGATTTTTCGCCAATGAACTGTATTATTTAAGAGGAAAACAAAAAACAAACCGACACGAGCTTTGACTTAGAGATTACACACGCGTTGATTTATGACTGCAATAACTTAAGCATGTTTATTATTGTTCATTGTGATCGCTCATATGCTTAGCATGTTTTTAAACACGTCGATAGTTATGAATGATTGAGCTACAGGGCAAGTGGTCCAGATATAGCTTTGAATTACCGCACAAACACCCAGGCAAAATATTTGTAGGGTTTCTACTTCCTTGGGGTTACCCAAGGTTATTAGTGTTTAGACGCTATATTTCTCATAATTGTATAGTAAAAAAAAAATAGTAGTCGTCTAGTGTAATCTTTTTATTTCTGGTTTTTTATAAAAATATATTGAATAAATATAATTTTCTCAAACGTTACGATGTACACAATTTAAATACTTATATTTAATTGAAGTCGTGCCTTCGGATTTATAGCATTTTTTGTTAGTTTTTCTTAAGTTTGCTTTCACAAAAACCCCCGTATTTAAATGTTGAAGAATTTTTCGTGAAATATGGTATCTAATAAAGTTATACGGTAACACATTTCCCCGCTTCAAAATCTTTATTGAAAAATTATTTTATTTTTTTCACCCGAGTCACGTTCGATTCTGTTTCCTATCCATGTTCGCTCCCAATATTCCGAAGACTAAATTTAATCACAGTTCCAGTACTCTTTGGGAATTTGTAATAACATATAACTAATTTATTTGTATAAAATATTTTTGTATCCGATACACGTATACTCCTTTTTCATCGATAAAAATATATACTATTTTTAAAAGATGGAGAACATCGGTTATAGTATCTATCAATTTTGATAGGGAGTCAAATCCAGTACTTGTTTACAAACATTTGGGCAACCACAAACGATTATTGATTGCAAACTGGTATAAAAGTTTAAAAGTGTTTTAGTCGTTTCCTAGTAGGTGCAAGATTTCGGCTTAATCTCATCCACAATAATAAAGGTTTACTAACGCGTATCAATAAATATCAGTGCACAACGGAGTTTTAGTCCCAACACTTATGTATGGAAGTGAAACATGGAACTGGCAGAGGAAGGATGAAAGCCGAGTGAACGCGGTTGAAATGCGATCTCTTAGACGAATGTGCGGGAAATCAATGTATGACAGGGTTACGAATGATGAAATCAGGCGAGAGTGTAAATCTGAGACAAGTATAATTGATAAGATTAAGAAAGGGTCTCTGAGATGGTTTGGTCACGTAGAACGAATGGACGACGAGAGAATGGTAAAACAAGTATATATGGCAAAAATGAACGGCAACGTTAGACGAGGACGACCAAGGAAGACGTGGCATGATCAGATAAACCAAAATCTTAAGTCTGGTCATGTCAAAAGCAGACAGAACCGAAGGGCATGTATGACAAGATGTATGAATGTGGAAGAGGCTAGGATTGTATGCCAGGATAGACATGTGTGGCGGTCCATTCTCTCTGCCTACCCCTACGGGGAAATGGCGTGATGGTAGTAGTAGTAGTAGTAGTAGTAGTGGATATTCAAAAAAAGAGAAAGGGGAATATCACACAGTAAGAGAAGTTGTCACAGTCAATGACTTGACAAAGACTTCAGCCCTGTCAAAGAAGAAGCATTTGCTTCTCAAAAATATTTATTGTTCATCGACTAACGGGAAAGTTGAAACAAATAAATTTTAGTATATTTCAAAACAAACGAGCGGCGGCTTGGCCACCAGAATAATAAATATAGTATGTTCCTTGAAGTATGATAGCTTGGCTCACAGTAGAATCCCATGGCTGCTTTAAGAGGATACGCGGTGAAGAGCGATTTAATGAATGGGTATTTAAATATAATAACATGCAAAAAGGACAATTGCACGTTGGACTGGTTATGCTTAGCTAAAATCGATAAAATCTAGGTCTCGTAGTCACGTTTTCCGCACCCCAAAACTGAACCGATTCTAGTTGCTATATCAAGAAAAAGTATCAGAAATAAATTTTCAATGCCGGCAAGTTTATCTTTTAACAAAAATAGTTACCACTGACTGTTACATGCAATTACGAATTATAATATTTACATATAAAGAATTCAAAATATTATCTTTTTAATGAATTTAGAGTTAACACTTTATGGTAATAATAATACTTTATCGTGACTCACTTTTTAATTTTGTCACATAAATAAAAATGAGATATAATTATTTTTATTACACTAAACGTCGCGTTGAATGCAGGTCGCACACGTGTAATAAAATGAATAATAAGTAAAAATGATTTATACATCTATAGACGTTTCCAATTCAAGGATCAAACTTTTCGATTTGTACGTTTATTTGACTATCCATTTTTACAGTTTAGTACCGAGGGTAAAATAACTGCGAAAGCAAAAGGGCCCGGATCACCAAATGAAAAACAATACTTGAAGATACTGGAAGAAATCATACAAACAATTGACCTTTTGCACTATTCGTGCACAATACGGCAGATGGGCCGAATAGGCTTCTGACTAAAAAAATAATGATATAAATATATTTTTTTATACCGTACATCCGAAGACGGCTGATAACACGGGGTGCTTTTGAGGGCTTTTAAATGGTTTTAGCTCCTGCAAAAGACAATTTCACACGAAAAAAAGAGAAAAAATCATCGTTCTAATGTTATAATCCAAGGAGAAAATAAGGGAACACGTTTGAATGAAGAAAATTCAGACCGCGCTTCCTCTGCAAAAGGCAAATTCTGCGCCACTAGGGTCGCTGTCAGTTCCCAGGTCTTTGTAGAGCTGTCAACCAAGATGTCAATGAAATATATTTTATTTATTTGAATAACCAACAGCCATAATTATCTTTTATATATATTACAAAACAAATAACAAATAAGCCAATTACAGGTTTTCACAAGTAGCATCACAGTGAGTTAAAAAAGATTCTCGAACATAAAATGAATAGTAATTAAATGTAAATTCAAAAGAAAACAAAAAATACTACGAATTATTTCGAAAGCAAACGCCGTACGTCATTAAGATTATTTACAAATAAATACATGTTAAATGATTTATTTATTACATTAAAATTATTAAAAGTTCGCCATAAATATGAATTTTGCCTATAATTATATGAAACAAGAGGTATGTGGAGAAGAGGGTTATTTCTTAAAACTTTGGAAGGAACATTGATTGAAAGTTTGCATAGTAGTTCAGGACAGTCAATTGAACCAGATGCAATTTTAAGTAAATAAATTATCTCCGCTGTTTCCCGACGTTTTTGCAGAGGCAATAGGTGATGTTTTTTTCATATATAAATATACTGGTCGGATTTAAACTCAAGTTTCAACCGGAAACACATGAACTTTACGATTTTTTTTTAATATTTTCAATGCGTGATATCTGCACATTGTACATAGGATTCCATATTTGTGATGCATATTCTAAGTTGCTTCGCACTAATGTACAGTAAAGGATTTTAAGTGTCTTTGCCACAGTAAACGACGTAGAGCTACGCATAACAAAGCCAAGCGCACGCGATGACTTTTTTATGATGCTGTCAACACGGGCGTCGAAAAGTAATTTACTATCATGGAAGACACCTAGATCCTTTACACTTAAAGAGCGTTAGTACGTAAAAATTTTACTTTGCGACTAAATGTAATAACTAAACACTTAGAAGGATTAAGGTCCAAGCAGTTGGAGTTGCAGTAATTCTCCTCCGTAATATGCCGCCATCTTGATCAAGTCCCTGCCCGGTTGAATCCAGTAGATTTTTTCCACAAATATTTAGACGTACTTGTAAAATGTTTAAACATTTTTATTCATATTCACACAACGTTGAGGTTTCACACAAACAGTATCATTTTTTGTAGAAAAAATCATGCTCGCTATGGCGACAACCATCGATTTTTCCTCTCCGTCCCTTTGTAAACTTTGACCTCGTATGGCTAGGTATCTTTATGACATACATAATCTTGTAATATCTTCTGCATTTTTATTAAGGCCCAATAGTGGCTCGATGCCCTAGATTCCACTTCTAATTGCACCTACAAATGTCTGTATTACTCGGGAAAGCACCCTAAATAAAATTTGCTGGATCGTATTATGTTTTATTGCACTGGTTGGGGGGTATAAAGCTGCCAAAATATGTTTACTTCTCTCCAGCCTGGTTTGTGGTACCTACTTTGAAGCGGAGAAATAGTTTCAAATAGTAATGCGAAAAGCACTCATATTTAAAACCAAAAGTCAATTTTTATACCAATTTCAGGACTGTAACAAGTATTAAGCACGAAGGTATAATTAAATAGAGATGACGCTTCATAAAACGCGAATTCGAAATCGTATTCGAAAAATTATCGAACAATATTGCAATGCAAAACGCGTAGTAGAGTAAAAAAGACTAATTGTTCATGCCGCCTACTCTGAATTCAAAGCTGTATGTTGCGCCCTTTCGCATTGCTTCACATTTGCTTAGCGTATACAAGGAAACACAATTTCCCGCCAAATACGAGATAAGCTCCGGAACCTATGTTGAATGGAACACAAGTCGGGTGCTTAGTGCCGCATCTAGAGTACTCTTAGTAGTGGGGATCAGTGCGTGCTATGCAAGCTCCTGACGTCACTGCGATCTGTGAAGATCTATTGTGACGAGTAAATCTATCATCTAGTGTTTAGATATATATATGTTTTTGAAATCAATATATATTTCCTCATTCTAAACAACTCTAAAGAAAATGCTAGAACATTAATTGCAAATAATTATTATATTTTAATCTAACTGTACCTATTTAACGAAATTCGCATATTTTATCTTTCTGTATACTTTCGTATCATATTTATTTTCTCTTGTTTGAAAGAAGAAAGGAGGGAAGGCTGATTTGGGGTTACTCCGTATGGATGTATTTAGTGATATATAGAAAACTGTAATTGGCCTATAATTTCGGTTAATTTGTAAATATATGTTTTTTTTATAATGTCTGTTGTTTTCTTTAATAAATATAATTAAAATTGAAAAATATCATTGAAATCAAGTGAGAAGTGGAGACGATTTCGGGGTAAGAACAAGAGTTGTTATCAATTCAAACAAAACAGCCAATAGCAATTCCAATTCAGATCATGGGGTCCGTTTTGCCGATGATTCAATGAACTTGATTTAACAAGAAACTTGCCCAATGTTGTCTGTATGTGTCATCCAATGTGCCAGTGCCGTGGGAGGGAGTGACGACGAATACGGAAAATACCCACTACGAACAAGGGGGAATAATTGACATAAAAATATGATAATTATTGAATACTACGAATATGGGGGTTGTCGACAATTGAAGTTCCACTGTATTCCATAAACTACTAACGTACTCGTCAGACGTTGTCCTGCCCGAACGTTGGCTTGCCTTGAAAAAATACTTTTTATTGATAAGTAGGTACCTAGGTACTTGTTTGTGATTGAATTCCAAAACTAAAAAAATGTTAATATTTAATTTAGGTAGGTACTCGTTTATGGTTGATAACAAAACATAAAATAAATATTTTTTTAAATATGGCATTCTTTTTGCAAACGTCGAACGCCGGTCTTCTCACCAACAGAGGGGTGTACTTACCTAAGAATACGATTTTTTTAAATGTATTGAATTTTATATTTTTTTGGTATAACCAAAAATCCAGTAAAAACAAATAAATGGGTAGAAATTATGAGGAATTTAATGAAACAATCTTAGATTAAGATCCACAAAAAAAATGTTGTTTGTAAACATTTAAAACAATTTTTTTTTATACACAAAAAAAAACATCTTTCCATTTTTTGTAAATGCATTCTCCTCGAATGCAACCCTGGTAGATCAATGAATAAAACATTTATGCTCCCAACTTCATTTTTAAATATTCGATTGAAGATTTTATTATCTACGAACACGCACAGCGCAAAGATCTATATTTCTCTGAAAACCGCACGTAAATCGGTTCAGCCGTTTAGGAGTACGGTGATATCACACGTACAGAGGAATTACATATAAAGATAACCCTGAAAGTGGAAATGCTAAGACTTTTTTTGAAATTTCAGGGGCATCAAGAAAACAGCTATGTAGATGCAGATGAAATCAGATTATAATTAAATTATTTCCATTTTTGACCGATTGTAGTAATCGATTATTTTCAACGCGCATCGCTAGTTAGGAATAAGGGAAGGGGCCGAAATGATCAATAATTGGAATGAAAAGCGGATGAAAACAGAAATGATAGATATTGGAATAACAAATAACAGCTATTATCCACGTAGACAGTTCTTCAGTAGCCCGTAGCCACTACCTGGCAACTCTTTCGAATCAAATAGAAAATTTTCATGTTTTCTTTACAAACAGTGACTTGTATTTTTCGAGCCTTTAGAAATATTAATGATGATTTCTTTGTCCAGATGAATAAGAATACAGTTTTGTTTGTGAAATAGAACCAGAATCCCTAACGCGTGTTTTTGTGATGTAAAAAAACCTGAAAAGGGAAATCGATTAGAGATTGGGCCCCGGTTACAATGGAAAGTTAACAGAGTTATCGTCGACTATACGTCTATAAAGAAAAACCGATATTTGTGTACGAAAATGAGTATATTTGCATGAACATTTAAAGTATCTTCGTTTGAACATGTTTAGAAGAAAAAATGTATACATATTCTGCTTTTCACACTGAAAACTTAATTTTACTTTGTAGATAAAATTGAAAATAAATGTTAACTTCCAGTTTTAATCGGGGCCCTGAGCCTTGATTATGAACGCTACCTTCATCGGTACATATCGAGACGGTATAAACTCACATCGATATTTATGCACGAAAATGTGCATATTTGTATCAAAATTCAAAGTATCCTCGTCGCTAACTTATAATTGAACATGTTTAGAAAAAAAATTGTTAATATATTATATTTTTCATACAGAAAATTTAATTTTATTTTGCAGATAAAATTAAAGATAAATGTTAACTTCCATTGGAATGCGAGACCTGGTAATGTTAATTTAAATCAATGACACACGCGCCAAATTATTTTACCAGAAATCTAGAGCATCGGCCGAAGAAAGCAACCTAGCGTTTTCTGTTTACCCCAATGCATTATATTGTGCACACTGGGCGTTAATTTTTAATAACGGAATCGGATAACAAATCCCATCTGGAGTACATCAATTTCATTTCTGCCATAGAAACGTCAAGAACATAGGAGCAGGACCTAGAGCTACTCGTTCATGCTCGCCTTCCGGGGAACCGGTAATAATGCAAAAATAACAAAGATACAAATACAACAAAATAATTACACTAATATACAACGTACCCTACCTGCCCCCTACGACTGAACTGTACGAAAAAAGTGACCAGCTTGACGTAAAATTTTTGCCGAAAATTGAGACGATAACCATTGTACACAAAATTCCATTGGGAAACATACAAGAGGATGACATAACATTTATCAAAAATGCTGACAGACACCAATATAATATCATGCAAAAACCACAAAGACACAAAGAAAAAGCAAAGACAAATGCAGGACAGTCAAAAATACTATACAATGGACATAAACAGTACAACGACTGACCGTACTACTTGAAAAATCACATTGGAGACAAATTTAAATTAACCTGGAAAAGCACACTACACTAACCAGACGAGATATAACATGACAAGACCTTATCATTTTAACATGATTCAGTTCGATTCAGTGTTCAACTTGTCACATCATCCAGTTCGAGTCCATTCACACTGTCCTGTATTATATTTACCATATAATAAAAACACATCAACACCGTTTCTCGTGTCATCTCCAACCGGAGTAGGAGCGCCCCTAACAACTATAAAAATCCTTCTATAATTTTGATTCTGCCACTACGGTTGCATCGTCACATGATGTTTACGACCTTATCTCTCTTAGTCCTATATTAACCACTTTCACCATTCCTGAAAGCGTTTTTAAACATTTATTTTGTCTTAACACATTACAACAGAGATGAAGAACATTTAAGAGAAGGTAATATAGAAGTCTAGGCATCTACAGGGCTTATGACCTGTCAATGTCTGGTTTATGTGGCCACTTTACACACTGTGTAACATTCACCATTCTGCCCATATTTGAACATCCATATTCCTTAATTTTTTTCATCTGTTGATGTTCTTCATCTCTGTTGTAATATGTTAATATAAACAGCTCCCCGGGGAGTTGAATCCAGTCCTTGTCTACAAAAATTTGGACAAACTCAAAATATTGCTGATTTATTTTGTCTGTGTGAGATTTTGTTTTTGTTTTTATATTGTTGTGATATATTTAGTTTAAAGGTGTTAAATTTGCTTCGTTTCTTGAAAATGTGCTTTTCAAATAAATGGTTAATAGAGTTGTTGTTATTCTTGGTAATGTAATTCATTCGTTCACAAAGCTTGATCGCTGGAAAAAGCACAGCTCATTTCGTTTGAAAGGCGCTAGCTTGAATGAATTATTTTGTCATTACGTATTGAAGGGTGTAGATGTAGACGAATATAAGGTTGTTTACGTCGAGCACGAAGCTGTTGGAGGTTTGTCGATAGTTAATGAAGCCTGATTGTGAGAGCCTGTTATCAGAAGGGTAATGTAATAAATAAATACACTAACACGGTAATGTCCCAATATTGATCCATTCTTATCGCGGCAAAACGCGAGTTATTTGTGTTGAACTTACGTGTATTGTACATAATATGTTTTACATATTTCTTTTTGAACGGCCATGAAAATTTTCCAGAAACTAAGAAGCCAAAATCCACAACCCGGTTCTGAAATCAAGCCTTTACAATGGAATGTCAAGTAGACGAGGGAATAAAGCGGCCTAAGCTGCTCGCGATATTTGCGCAGTGTACGGTGAAGATGCGGTAAATAAAATATTTTTTTTTTGTAAAATAATAAAAGAGAAGACTAATTTGTTTTTTTTTCTTTTTTGTTGTGTCTTCTTGTTCTTGTCATTTGGAAAAAAAGAACACAACTTAACAAGTTGTTGACTGAGGTGTTAACATAATATGCTAACACGCAATTGAATTTTCGAGGATCCTCACTATTTCTCACACTGTTTTTTTACTTTACATATATCCTTTTTTTATCGCATGTTTTACAATGTTTTTTCAATGTTTTTTTACTATGTTTTTTTAAATGGGTTTTTTGCTATCCTTATTTATTTTTTACTATGTTTCTTGCTGTGTATTTTGTTTTTTACTACGTATTTACTGGGTTTTTAATTATTTTTTTACTATTTTTTTTTACTATGTTTCTTACAATGTATTTGGTTTTTACAATGTATTTTACTGGGTTTTTAAAAACGTTTTTTACTTTATTTTAACTGAATTTTTTACTATGTTTTTTTACTACATGTTTTAATGTTTTTTTTTTACTGTGTTCTTTACTATATTTTCACTATGTCTACTACCTTTATTTATGTATTCTATGTATTGATTACTGTTTTTTAATTTAAAAAAATTGACTGGCTTGGAACGGGGTAAATAACTCTAGTAAGAGAGAATTTTAGTCGAAATATAATAAGATTTTTAAAAGATATATTTTTTTTTTATATTTAAACACTTTATATACATAAACACTATATACAGTTAACATAAATATGCATGAGGGGGGGCATATTGCCTTAAGGCAATTTCTTCCTACCCACCCAAAAAATACTATTGAGAGTCGTATCAAAATAACCGTGTTTAACTTTCCAGTGAACTAAACCATAATTTCGGATTTGCAAATCAAATTTACATGGATGATTCAATTTTACAAGTTTTATTTCAATCAAATTATCTTTCCAATTTGCTAATGGTGTCGAGTAAACATCGCCGAGGTATAAATTATCACAGTGTACGCTTTAAGAGGAGAATAAAAAAACACTATTTAAGTCTGTCCAAATGCTCGCAGACAAAAGATTGGATTTACCCCTAGGGAGCCATTCAGATCAACATATTGAACAGAGGTGGAAAACATTTTAGAAAAGGAATATGGAAGTCTATGCATTTACAGGGCCTATGACCAGTCATTGGAAGTAGTTATATTTACACTCTGTGTAACATTTACCATTTTGCCTCCATATTTTTTCAATTCTTCTATCGGTTGATTTTTGTGAAGTTGAAGATCTTAAATCTTTATTGATACAGGTGAGATTGATCTGATTGAATCACTTCGCCCACCAGGCAACGCCCGAAAATGTTTGTGAACAATTTTTTTCATGCACGTATATAGAACCACAAGGAAACAAAGCAAGTTTAACATTCTAAACTTTAATTTCTTCTTGAACCAGTTATTATTTTCAGTCTGAGCGAAGAATTGAAGAAATGTGGATGTTTAAACGTAGGGAAAATGGTAAATGTTACTCAGTGTGTCAACTGGCCACTTAACCAGTCAATGACAGGTAATAATATATTTATTTTACTTGATAAACAAACAGTATGTACAAGCACTTTTTTGTAATATTGGTGTTGGACATCTACGCACACACCAATTGTTCACACTAAAGGCATTTTACAAAGAAATTAAATCAATTTTTCCTTCGCAGTCTCAACCCTGGGGATTGGTTTGCAGCAAAGTCCTGCGTCTCGTCCTCCATTGGTCTCAATTTTCTGCAGCCCTCTTCAACTCGACATATGAGGCGCAGTTTAAATCTTCGCACACTTGCTCCAAATATTCCCGTCAGGGGCGCTTTCTATAATTTACCCCCTCAGCCATTCCCTCTATGATGTCGTGCAGGAGACCCCCATGGCGCATAATGTGGCCGATCCATCGGGCTCGCCTCTCTGAGATGGTTTTTATTAGGTGCCTACCTTCGTCGATTCTGTTAAGAACCTCGTCATTAGTGATGTGGTCTTTCCAGCAAATTCCTAATATTTTTCTGTAGCACCACATCTCGAAGGCTTCTAGTCTTTTTTTATATCTTTCGGTAAGGCACCATGTCTCAAAACCGTACATCAATATGCTCCATACATATGTCTTGGCACGTTGCTTGCGGAGTTTTAGATTGATATTATTCGACTCAAAAATCTCTGATTTTTTGTTAAAAGCAAGCCTTGCTTGGTGTATGCGGCAGTCGACTTCTCTTTTTGTTCTCCCATCCCAGGTGATTCTGCTTCCAAGGTACACAAACTCTTTCGCGTTTTTCAGAGTTGCTCCTGACATTACTATATTCATTCGTTGCTCATTACGGGCCACAGGCATTACTTTAATTTTGCTCCTATTTTTTCATATTATATTTCAATCAATTTGCCTGTATGATAATAATAATAAATGAAATATGTGCTTTTCTGAATATTTCTATGACTTTTTCCCTAGTAACACTTATTATCGCCATTTAAATGCTACTGGGTTGTCGAGAAAAATATCCAGCTCGGTCAATCTATTGGTCGCATATCATACATCGGTATTGTAGATTGTTTTAAATAGTTAAGCACTGTAAACGCTAAGACTTCCATATTCCTTCTTTTAAACGTTCTTTATCTCTGTTGTAATATGTTGAGAATAAAGAATGTCTCGTTATTATAATACATAAATGAGACGGAATTCGGTAGACATTCTAAATTATAATAATACATTATCAAACATATGTTCTGGGTTCTGCGCCGTACCTATATATACTCGGATAGTACAAGAGCGGCGCTAATATTGAACTGTATGAATTGTGTTGACCTTTTCTTTTATCTCGCACGGTTATGTCGAATAAATCGTTTGATATAATTTTTAGATCTGTAAAGTTTTAAAATGTTTAACGAGTTGCCAGAAAGTCTCAAGGAAGCTGGAAGCATCTCCACTTTTCGAGCGAAATGCTATTTGTATATTAGGGATAGAAATAATTAATTTGTGTGTTATGTAAATTTTTAGAAATATATAATTTAGGTATATTTTGTTTAATTAATAATTCTTCCGTCTGTTGATTTTAGTGAAGTTAAAGAGCTGAAACCTTTATTGTTGTAAAGAGAGACGTCTAATCGAATTATTTTTCAATTCAATTCAATTAATTTATTTAAATATAACATATGCATTACAAACATACATTCAATACGTACATATTATAAAAAAGAAAAAAATACATTTCACATACTAGGAAACGCCTGAAAACAATTTTCCAATTTTTAAACTTTTTCTCGGACCAGATGGTTTTTTATAATATTTTGAGTTTGTCCAAATGTTTGTAGACAAAATACTGGATTTCACCCCCTAGGGAGTTATTAAGACAATTAACTATAGTGTTATACTAGTAACTAAATTTAAGTAAATCCGTAAATTTATCATCTAAACAAATAAATTAATTAATTAATTAACTTGTTTAAAATTTAATTTGGCCACGAGTTTTACGAAAAACGGCGAATTAAATTTTTGTTCAATATGCACACATACAAACTTTTGAATCATAGTCAATTCAATTTAACCGGGTATTAAAAAAAGTCTCACTCGACTTTTGGGAGAGTGGTTCCAACATAGGCCATCGGATCTATGTATATTTTTTATCTTACATAAGCTCTACGGCGTGGCGCGGCGCTTCAAAAAAATATATTGATAGATTTTACAGCGGGAGCTTTTACTAAATACTATTAAAACATGTGTGTCAAAAAGAACGGGGACATGTTAGAAATAAATAGAATGTGTAATTCATATAGACCCATTTTAAATATCATTGGATTTGTAAATATATTCATTCGTCAGGGATGAATAAACTTTTTAAGTTGAGATTTTTTATTTTTTTATAAATTGAAATTTTTGTAAATAATGCGAATGTGACACATTACATTGCTGGGCTTATTGCCAAATGGAATTTTTTCCGATTGACCAATAAACTAATAGTTTCATTTATGTAATTTTAGTCGCAAAATATATTCAATAGAAAATAAAAAAGCTAAAGATATACAAATATAGAAATAATTGTGTTTGTATATAAATTACCTTAAATCAATGCTATTACTCAATGGGGAAAAGGAATAAAGAGGAAAGAAGGAGAAATTAAGTAAGATAATGGAGACGTTTCTTCAGAGGTGATTTAAACAGAGATCCAGCAGTAACATCTCTGATAGTGGATGGGAGATGATTCCACAGTCGAGCCGCATGGACACTATATAAGTTAGAGAAGAAAGAGGAATCGTGGATGGGTATTGAGAGGGTGCTTTGAGAATTAGGACGAAGAGGTAAACCATGAACTAATAAGCGTTGAAATTTTTCACGGAGGTATAAGGAGCGTTAGGACTATGAAGTATAGTAAACAGAGTGAGAGGGAGTGATTAATTCTCCGCTGCGCTGTCTAATCTTGAGCCATTTCAGTTGCCTACGATAGTCATAAATGTGGTCATATTTCTCAAGACCAAAAATATACCTTATGCATGTATTTTGAAGTCATTCATGTTTATCGAGTTGCTCACAGATTAAATCAGTCATGGAAACATCAGCGTAATCTAGAATGGGTAGTGGTAATGCTTGTACAAGTGAGCATTTTGTATTAATGTGTAAGAATTTTTGCAACCTAGTAGGTGAGTGTAGACTGAAAAATATTTTGGGGCTTAATTCATTAGTATGAGCTCGCTAGCATAGATGTTCATCTATTAGTATTCCTAGATTTTTCATAGATTTCCTGTTTTGTATATTAGTACCATTGACATTAGGAGGATTAAGAAAAGATACGTCTAACTTACTTAGCAAATCTTTGACTACCCGCAAACATAACTTGTTTACGGAATGAAATAATGGTGGCTGCTTTGTAAATGTTTGTGCAATAAATATTATTAATTTTAAGATAATAAACTTGACTTTTCATTAATACGAAATTACAGAAAACATAGACCTTAATTCTGGTAGTATATGTGGGTAGGAACCGCTTTGTTCTAGGTCTATGAAGGATTTTGAGTCGGATATTTCCATTCTTCCTCGTGACAGTATTGCAATAAGGAACTTCAGCCCTACGGGAAATTGGGTACAATAATGTTTTCTTACGCACGGTAAAAATGAAAGCATTCAATTATACGGCAGTTTCTTGAAAATGTACGAAAAAAATTTTGAACACATTTTAATGAAAACGAACTACTTTGAACGACGTCACTAGTTCATACGAATCAACCAAAGATAAGAGAGTTGTGGAAGATTTCTTGTTTACTTACCGTCATCGGACCAATCAGCAGAATGAGAAGAAACGGAAGAGAACTTGAGACGTCACACGCGGAGTAATTTCAGAAAAATATAATTTAAAAAAATCGATATGTAAATACGATACATAATTTTTTTTTTAAAAATAGCTAAGTTTAATAATTATTTCCATATAAATATTGTATCATAAAATGCGCGCTTAGCATAATTAGTCTTGTGAGAGCCAGTTGCATCTTAAAAAGTTTAAAATTAAATCATTATTCCTCTATCTTCAAAATGGTCACAATAGTTTGTTTCATTTTGCTTTTTTCATAGAACCCATTTCGTCCTTTTGACGAAAACTCAACAATTATTATTGAACTTTTCACATTATTTATCTTGATTTTTGTTGGTGCTACCGGCCCTTAGTCGTCTGTTTAAGTTATTATTGTTATTTGATTAGCACGTTTTACGGTTTAAAAATAGCATGTTTATGCTATAGAGACAATGACAAATCATATGTGTTGACATTTTCTTGATTTTAGATTTATTTTAACAGTAAAAACACAGAACGCGGTGAATGACATGTCTGAAAATTTTTGGAAAACTGAAAATGGCTGTACCTACTATTACGCTAAAAACTAACAAAGCCAATACACGAAACACGTTACATGAAACAATATCAGTGTGTTGTAATTAAAACCATAATATTTTTCATTCAAAACTAATAGAGCGTCATAATATTAACTACTACATATGATTTAAAATCGTTATTAAATAAGTCAAATAAACTAGGCTTGGGAAATGTTAAAAATTGAATTGGCTTTTGTTACAAAGTGAATATGAATACGAATGCATGCTTTACAAATATTAATATGTATACGAATATTGAGAACGATACATCTAAACTCGATAGATCTCTTTGATGACAATACATAGTTCAAGATAATTATTTAGACATGTAAAAATACAGCACACATTCGATGATAGG
Source organism: Micrasema longulum (assembly GCF_059751315.1). Taxonomy (NCBI): domain Eukaryota; kingdom Metazoa; phylum Arthropoda; class Insecta; order Trichoptera; family Brachycentridae; genus Micrasema; species Micrasema longulum. Next base: position 978,304 of record NW_028277527.1, read on the forward strand.
ATAGATTCTATGTAGGCCGGATAAATCATATCGAATCGGTGCAACATCGTTTGCTAAGAAAAGTAGCATGGATGATTGCCCCCGAGAGGAGAGACTACACTTACGGAGATGGAGTCAATGTTAAAATTCTCAAGTCTACAAAAACGTAGAAATAACATTGACTCCATATTTATGTTTAATTTGCTGAATGGCTTAATTGATGTACCATCGTTACTGGAACAAGTGGCATTCAAAGTTCCGATCCGCCAGTTGCGAAATAATAATGTGCTGTTCGTGGATCAACACCGCACAAACTATGGCTTGCGTGCACCAATGTCCCGATTGTGTCGTATTGTAAACTCGAGACAAGATCTGGACTTTTTTGGTGAAAGTCTTTATAGATTTAAAAATTCACTAAGATAGACCGGATCTTATCTTGTCCTAGCTTTAATTTTATTTAATTGTATTTTATTTTATTAGTGCTTATATTTATCATAAGAAATTGTATTTACTATTGTTAGAAAGGACTGCATAAGTCCGTCAAATAAATAAAATAAATAACGTTTAACAATTTTCCGTTCAATGTTAATATTTCTGTTTTATAATTTACTCTGTTAAACTAACAATTGACTAGAGTTAACGTGGAGATCGTATGTTTGAATTCCCTGAGATTTTAGATATATTTATCTTCAAAATACTTAGAATAAAGTTTGTTGACACGAAATATTCGCGGTACATGCGTCTTGATGGCTACACTTAAGTGAGTTGATTGATAATAACTGAGTCACCCCTCACGGAATTCTTTGTAAAGTTGTGAATGAACCGACCCGCCGGGAGGTCCTCGAAACTTTCTTGTAACAAAGAGTGCCATCGATTTTTCACCCCGCGTCATCCACTTCGGAAGTTGTGGAGGCAATCTCACTTACATACTCCAGGACGGCCGATTTATTTAAAGGGCGTAGCGCTCTACACACGGCCCTTGCAAAATTATACATTGCGAAGGCTTAGGTGTCTCGTGTAAAAAAATGGGTGCACAGCGGCGCGCGGATATAAAAACATGCCTACCTCAATAAAAGGTTACACACACTCCTTGTCAAAAATTTCTTGTCAGCTTTTGAAGTTCCTTCTCTATCTGGATCAAATGCACTCACTCATTACACGGTAATTTCACACGAATTGGCGGTTGACATTTGAGTATTATTGTAAAGTGGTACAAAGTATTTTTAGAGTAAGCGGGACGAGTGACGGCCCGGCTGCGAGGCGAACTCTCCGCACTAAACTGTCGGCGGTGTCGACTGTCGTCCGACGCGCGTTCGATGCGCGACGCCGTCAGGGGCGCATGCGCCGGCCGCTTTTCTTGTTTTCCCGACACCGTAATTTTTGGACTTCGTGTGACTGTACAATGGAGGGAAAAATCACCGGGAAAATTGTAAATAGTAAAAAATTATCCAACTTCGTGATATTTGGGACCCGAAGTTTTAAATTACTTTTAATGAAATTGTTTAAAATCACTGCAATATCTAAGTGTCCGAAATCCTAAATATGAAATATTTTTATACATTTCAATGTATAAGTTTTATCATACCTTATTTTATAAATTATGAGGCGTGTGTTTTAACTGTTTTACTATTTTTATTAATGCTCTTGACTTAACAGGAAATTCCAGACTATTTGGGATTAAAAACGTAAAAATATGCATAACGCAACAAAAAATTCGTAAAGTTCATGTGTTTCCGGTTGAAACTTGAGTTTAAATCAGATCAGTATATTAATATACGTAAAAAACATCACCTATTGCCTCTGCAAAAACGTCGTGAAATAGCGGATATAATTTATATACTAAAAATTGCCTCTGGTTCAATCGACTGTCCTGAACTACTATGCAAACTTTCTATCAATGTTCCTTCCAAAGTTTTAAGAAATAACCCTCTTCCTCACATACCTCTTGTTTCATCTAATTACAACTTTTAATAATTTTTAATAATTTTAATGTAATAAATAAATCATTTAACATAGATTTATTTGCAAATAATATTAATGACGTACGGCGTTTGCTTTCGAAATAATTCGTAGTATTTTTTCTTTTCTTTTAAATTTACATTTAATTGCTATTCATTTTATGTTCGAAAATCTTTTTTAACTTACTGTGATGCTACTTGTGAAAACCTGTAATTGGCTTATTTGTTATTTGTTTTGTTATATATATATATAAGATAATTATGGCTGTTGGTTATCCAAATAAATAAAATAAAAATATTATGAATCTAAAGAAGAGAAATTCTGATAAATCGTGCGGAGCATCGAACTTTTCAAATCTACGATTGTTCACGTATAATTTTACAATATTCTGTCGATTAAATACAGTTCATTTAAATTAAAGTAAGAAACCTATTATTTTGCGTAAGCACATAATAAATTTATCATTTGAAAGTTCCAAACCAAAAGTCACCACATGATGCCTCGCAAAGGTAATCGCTCTGAACGATCCCTCTGCGCTGTTAGGGTTGTCTTTATTCTTCAACTCTTCCTCTGATTGTAATGCTACAGAAACCTGAATTTTTACAGAAACCAGAGATTTCAAAATCGATTAACAAAACATAATATAATTTGAGTATTTTATTTGGTACACAAGTTATAAGGTCTTGCGAGGACTCTTACAATCATTAATTATCATATAAATAAAGCTGGTAAGTACCGAGGTTTAAAAAATATGTGGTCTAGGAATCATAAATTATATTATTCCCAATTCTTTTAATTAAGTTATGTCAAAGATGTACTACATTATCTCTGTTTAAATCACGTCTGAAGAAACATCTCCTTTCTCTTCCTTAATCTCTCCTCCTTTCCTTTTTCCTCTTTCCTCTTTTTTCCTTTTTTTGAGTAATAGTTTTGATTTAAGGTAATTTATAAACAAATACGTTTATTTCTATTTTTATATATTTTTAACTTTTTAATCTTTTTTTTTTCTATTGAATATGTTCTGTGACTTGAATTATAAAAATAAAACTTTTATTTCATTAGTTGGTTGGAAGAAATTGCCATTTAGCAATAAGCCCGCCAATGTACAAATAACATTATTTACAAAAAGTTAAATAAATAAATAAATAAGTTATGAAATAAAGTATTCCCCGTGAATACGACGTGTAAACTTTTTACTAATACAATATGTATTATGATATTAACAGTGGATTTTTTTACTGACGAAGTTCGCATTTTTCTATTCAATATTTGTTAATAGACTATTGAACTAAGCCAATTAAAAGTATATGAATATATGTATCGATTTTTTTTATTTATTTATTAATTCATTTAAAATTACACTTCTTTAAATATTAATGAACTTATTTAGGCTTTTTAGGCTATGCCCATCTCAAACCACAATAATTAACAATAAAAAATACATAGTAAAATTATAATGACATGTGATGCAATAGAATATCAATCCAGAAAAACAAGGTATAAGTAATAAATAATAAAATTCCAAAGAATACAATGTAAAAAAGATAGTCTGATATAAATATTAAAATGTAAATTATACAAATTTAGATTCATACAAAATCAAATATACAAAATAATAGTATCATTGAAATCAATAGAAAAAGAATATATATATTTAAAAACATAATTGAAATGATAATTGAGATATGGTTTCTAGAAACTCACTCTATACTATAGTTAGAAATAGAAGTAATAAATAATATGCCAAATAAGAGTGAGTTATTTTTTTTTTAGTTATAATTTGAATTTTAACAAACAGCATTCTATTAGCGAGAAAATGCTGTATAAGATAAAAATCAATATCAAAAAATAAAATTTAAAGAAAGAATATATGGAAATATAACTTATGTGGCTGGTTATTACATGATGTTATTTCTCTGTTAAAAAATAAAAACCTGGGGACAAGCTGGTCGTGTGGTTAAGCGGGTTGTTCTTTTTATTTTTGTACTATTTTTGAACTTGTTTTTTTTAAATAAACTAGCGGAACTGACAGACGGTGTCCTGCCCGAACGTCGACTTGCCTGTTATTAGCTTGGAAAAAGACTTTTCATTAATAGTATGTATCTAGGTTCTTGTTTATGATTGAATCCCAAAACTTAAAATTATTAATATTCAAATATTGAATTTAAATAGGTACCTAGGTACTTTTCTTATGGTTGAGTTCCAAAATATAAAATAAACATTTTTTTAAATACAGAATTGTTTTTGCAAATGTCAAACTCTGTTGTTCTAACAACAAGGGCGCACTTTATTTAGGGTCGCGATTTTCGAAAATGTATTTAATGTCAGTTAATATTATTTTAGTGTTACCTAAAATCCAGTAAAAATAAGTAAATGGGTAGAAATTATAACGAATTTAAGGAAAGAATCTGATTGAGATCCACAAAAAACGAATACTGTTTGTTAAAATTCAAATTATAACTAAAAAAAAAAGAACATTTTCCAAATGTTTTATTATACGCATTCTCGTCGAATGCAACCCTGAATGAATAAAACATTTATGCTCCTAACTTTTTTTACAGATTAGATAGAAGATTTTAATTTCTAAGAACACGCGCAGCGCAAAGATCTACATTTCGCTGAAAACCGCATTTTTTTCTTAAATTCCTTATAATTTCTACCCATTTATTTCTTTATACTGGATTTTTGGAAATACTAAAATAATATCAAATGCAATACATTTCTAAAAATCGTATTCCTACATAAGTACACTCCTCTGTTGGTGAAAAGACCGGAGTTTGATGTTTGCATTTTTATTTGAAAAAATATTTATTTTATGTTTTGGAATTCAACCATAAACAAGTACCCCAATGTACCTACTTGAATTCAATATTTGAATATGAACAATTTTTAGTTTTGGAATTCAATCACAAACAAGTATCTAGGTACCTACTTATAAATGAAAAGTCTTTTGCCAACGTTCGGGCAGGACAACGTCTATCGGGTCCGCTAGTATAAATATATAAATATTTACAATAATATCGGTTGATGTATAAAGCACCATTTTTCTAATAAAATACCCCAAGGTCGCTAGACTTAATGCAACGATCGCTTTTATTATTTAAATGACCTTACGAGGTGGACATTAGACAGACAATAAAATTAGTAATTATTAATATACCCTCGCCAGTTGACCATTTTGATAACACGCAGTGTGCACGCTCCACGTGCAGGCCTTCGTGTTTTCCGCTCGGAAAATATCAACTCGGGTCAAGTAAAGCGCCCTCGAAGCATTGCCCGTGACAAATTTCCATTTCCACAATAATGAACAAGTATAATAAATTCAGCCAGCCTGAATGTCATGAGGATCGGGTTCAGTTGAACTTTATGTTTGAACAATGCTCAAAAGGGCGGCAAACTCAACATCGCTACCCGATCATCCATTAAAGATCAACGATTTCAAGCTTACATAAAGGAGACATTTCATATCTCATTATTACACGAACAAAGTTCAATATTATTTATTCTACTTTTTGTACATAATGTTATTTGTACATTGGCGGGCTTATTAACAAATGACAATTTTTATACTTCAAGTTACAGAACATATTCAATAGAAAATAAATATTAAAAAAATAAAAATATATTAAAATAGAAATAAACTTATTTATTTATAAATTACCTTAAATCAAAACTATTTTCCCTTCTCAAAACTGTTTTCCCTTCTCAAAACTGTTTTCCCTATCTGTTGCACCAAATTTAGATGAGTTTTAAATTGTTTAATTTGACCAACGAGCGCTTTTGCCTAGGTAGGCATTTTAACCAGTCCTGAAGATGCCTACTTGAGCAAAAGTGTTCGTTGATAAAATATACTTAGTAAAACTGAAACCCAGAAATTTTATTTATACTTTTATCAAAATCATTAACTTCAGAGTTTTATCAAGAAACATCAGCAATTATAATATTCTAGTGAAATCATTCATTTTACTAATTCTTACGAAAGCGCAACCAAACTTTTTTAAACCCAACTTTTTGTGGTGCAACTATTCCATACGGAATTGAATCTGGTTCGAACCAACTCTACCCCAACTTGATTCCCATTTCTTAATAGTAAGTTATTTACAACTCGTTAAAAATGGCCCCCGAAAAAGAAATATTGGGGTAAACTATACTCGTATATATATTTTTTTAATGCAATATGTTTATAAGGCGATGAAAAGACTGGTAAACAAAACAAGTTTTGCACATTCACAACGAAATTAAATGAAATATTTAAATAAGCTAAAAAATAACATTTATTAACGTGGTTCATAGATAAATATTTTTAATTCAAATACGCATGCATTTAATTTTTTGAATGATTTTTTAATTTAGATTTACAAGTTAAATGAATAAATAAACATGTAAAACGGATGGATGACGAAATAATGGTAAAACAGATATATACAGGGTGTTTTTTAAACCCTTTCACATCCGAAACCACGATGATCAGTATGGGCAAGAAGACATATTGTCATATTTAAAAAAATATTTAGAACACAGATTTTTTTTAAATAAAATATTTTTAAAAACAAATGGTTGCTTACTGCTGCGGGGGAGAAGTGAGGGGAGCGTCGCGCAGTATCAGACTCCCCTCTTCTCACTCTTTGTTTTACCCCTGCAGAAGTAAACAACCATTTGCTTTTTTTGATATTTATTTTTTTAAAATTTTATTCGTTCTAAAAAAATATTTTAATGTGCCAATATGTCTTCTTGCTCATACTGATCATCGTGGTTTCGGATGTGACAGGGTAATATGAACACCCTGTATATATAACTTAAACTAATAAACTAACTTAGGACGAGGCCGGCTAAGAAATATGTGGTATGATCAGATAACTCAAAATTTTAGGTCTGATCATGTCAAAAGGAGTCACAACCGAAGGGCATGCATGACAAAATATATGTAGATGGAAGAAACTAGAAATGTATATTAGGACAAACGGTTTTGGCGGTTTATTCTCTCTGCCTACCCCTACAGAAAAATGGCTTGATAGTAGTAGTAGGAGAAATAAAATATAATAAGTACAATAACAATCAATTCACCTTAGGTAATTTTACTGTGTTGTGGGGATTTAAAATAGCCTCTCAAATTTTCATAAACAGCCTGCTAATCTGTAGGTATACTGAAGGCGGAACACGAGCTGGGTTTAAATTTTAATATCCCTGAAAAAAAATAATGATAAATTTACATGATTTTTTATGCGTCGTTGGTAATCATGTATTTCAAAACCATTTTAAAACGTTTAAAAATACATTCTAACCCTTTCAACGTAATTTTTTACTTTTTGTTCTGCATAATGGCGTTAATTAATTGTATCTAAAGCGTGTTATAATTTAACACTCAGTCTAGAGACTTTTCGGTGAGAATTTTTTAAAAACACGTTTGTTTTACACACAAACATTATATAATTAAACATTTAACACTCCCTATAAGGTACTAAGTAGGTTTTTTTCGGGTGGTTTTTTTTAATCTGAAGATCTGAAACAGCTTATCATATTAATAAACAATCCTGGAATAACGCTATTTCTGATTTAAAATATACAGTTAAAATGTATATACGGTTTCTCTGGGCCATACCGCAAAACTTCAGAAGAACTTTTATGACGTAGGTACTTTTTGAAATACCTTAATGTTTTTTTTTTTGGAAAATCGCATTTTTTTATTAAAAAAAATCGTATTTGACCAACAAAACAATACGCGCCGGACGCGAACTAGGGAAGCGGTAGGATAGGGGAGGGGTAGGGGTTTGTGGAAGGGATGCTAATCTGAGACATAAAGAATTTTCTCCGTTTTCAAATAACATTTTTTTTTCCAATTATTAGGATTTTTAAAATGTTTACCACGAGGAATATAATTTTATTTATTTACTAATACAAAGATACATATTCCAAAAAAATAACGGATCTCTTACTCTATTCTGAAACACCGTGTAAACTAAATTATCATTTCTTTTCGATCGGCTGACAACACTTCTTATAAGAAGTTATTAAGTTATTATTAGTAAATTAGTCTAAATTATAATTTAGACAAAACTTAAGAACTTACTCATGAAAAGACAAAGTTTTTTAAAAAAATATTCTAATGATTTGAAGAAAATAAATTTAATAGGAAGACTTTTAAGAAGAAGTTTAATTAAAGAAAAAACAAGTGTGGTTATTTAATAAAATACAAGCATTTTAAATCACGCAGATTTTGTTTTAAATTGTGAGCCCTTAATAATCGTTTTAAAAAATGTAAAAAGCCAAAATATTTTAGTTCGGACCATCGACCTATTAGGTCGATGTGCAATGATTCAAAACCTTTAAGATGGAGTTTTGTTTTCTTTTGTTTATTTTAGAATAATATTTTGGTTGTAAATATTTCATTTCTACAGTATGTTTTCAGCAAAATTTCAAGCCAATATGAAGATTCAAGTTTTTAAACTTGCAAATAAATTAAGTGTGTATACATAATGTGTATAATAATTAAATGTTATGTTCCTCTTTAAAATATATAATACAATATTTTTTGGAAATCAATAATTTATTCAATTATAGACATGATACAGATCGACGTATATTTTTTCAAATAAAAAAAACACGAGTAGAAAGAATCATAATCATCATTCCCTTTCCGCACCTTATGGTGCATAGGGCACTGCATCGGTACACTAATCGCAGCTTATCTTGATCATTTTTTGTTACATGAATATGCTAGTGTAAAAACAGCCTTTAAAATCAATATTTCATATCTACCGTGTCGGGAATCGAACCCGAGATCTTTTGCATAGTGGACAAACGCACTGACCATTACACCATGAAACCGAGTAGAAAAAATACATAAGATAATTTAAAAAAAAATCAAAATGTAACTTAAGAATAACTCATGACTCTAACTCACTTTTAAAACGTGTTTTAAAAAACATTTAACTTTGCAATGATGTAATAACTTATAATTACATATAAGTTATTAATTTAAAAACACTTGGTACACTTTGACTTATTTATTTGACTAATTAGCGCGTTCACCCTTTAATGAACATCTTAAGACTGGAAAAAATTTAACTTTGCTTTCATATAAAACATATTTGTTTTTATCCATAAAATAAAAATCAAAACATTTTAAACAATTTGAGCCTAAACAAATTTAAACATTATTTTATATTCGCCTCTGTTTGTATTTTTAACTAATATAGAAAAAATCCTTTAAAAAAATTTGCCTTGGAAAGGGTTAACCGGTGAGAAATAAATTTAATGGGGATACTTGCGGTTATTGGTGTAAATAGGGAGAGGAAAAATCAGTGGCAAGTGAGTATTCTAATACAAACAAAATTGATGATAAATTGTTATTGGAATTTCAAACATTAAAATATCTCTGTACCAAAGCAAGTTTGATTTATGCATTGTTTATATTTTACTAATGTAAAGAAAAAATATACAAATAAATAATGTGTAATGATGAAGTTCTGTGCTTCGGGAAATTTGATATAAAAAATGTTTTCTTAGACACGTAAAAATTAGACCATTTAATTGTACAGCAAATTAATGAAACATATTTTGTATTTGTTATTTTTAAAAAACCCGTTAGGGTTACATAGGAAATATTATAAGATCTAGTCATGTTATGTCTCGTCTGTTTAGTGTTTTCTTCATATTATGCTATTTCAGGTTGATTATTTATATATTTGTCTCCAGTGTAATTTGTCAAGTGGTAAGGTAAGTCATTAATAACATATTACAACAGAGATGAAGAACATTTAAGATAAGGTAATATAGAAGTCTAGGCATCTACAGGGCTTATGACCTGTCAATGGCTGGTTAAGGTGGCCACATTACACACTGTGTAACATTCACCATTCTTCCCATATTTGAACATCTATATTCCTTCAATTCTTTCATCTGTTGATGTTTGTGAAGTTAAAGACTTGTATAGACTTCTATATTTCCTTCTCTTAAATGTTCTTCATCTCTGTTGTAATATGTTAATATGAACAGCTCCCCAAGGAGTTGAATCCAGTCCTTGTCTACGAAAATTTGGACAAACTCAAAATATTGTTGATAAATCCACCTGGTCCATGAAGAAGTATAGAAATTGAAAAAATACCATTTTCAGTTGCCTAGTATGTAAGTGAAATAATTCAATCACACCTCACCCGCATAAATAAAGGTTTCAGCTCTTTAACTTCACAAACATCAATAGAAGAAAGAATTGAAGGGATATATCACAAACTATGGCTTGCATGCACCAATGTCCCGATTGTGTCGTATTGTAAACTCGAGACAAGATCTGGACTTTTTGGGGAAAGCCTTTATAGGTTTAAAAAATCACTAAGATAGATCGGATCTTGTCTTGAGGTAGTAATTATTATTTAATTTTTGTCTTAGCTTTAATTTTCTTTAGATGTATTTTATATTAATAGTACCTGTATATATTATAAAGAAATGTATCAACCTTTGTTATATGGACTGAATAAGTCCTTAAATTAAATTAAATAATTATATGCATATTGACATTAAATGCAAATTTTGAACACGTTAATAAAAAAATATAAAAAAAAATATTTTTCCTTAGTAGATTGAGAAATAAATTAAATAAAGATACTGCAGAACTAATTTACAAAACAATCATTCTTCCACATATAGATTACTGCTCAACAATATTATTTTTAGCAAACGAAGGAAATTTAAATAAACTAGAAATTTTACAAAATAAAGCGATGAGAATAGTTCTTAAGAAAAATAAATATAGCAATGTAAAAAAATGAGAGATGAACTAAAATGGTTATCTGTAAGAAGGAGACTTAAATTTAATATGTTGATATTTATACATAAATTTTTTCACGATAAATTACCAAAATATTTTAAGGATAAAGTTGTCTTAAACAAAAATTGTCATGAATATGCTACTAGACAAAAGGATAAAAAAAGACTACCATTATTGAAAAGAGCTGAGTCGCAAAATTGTTTGATGTATAAGGGTTTAAAAATGTATGATGAGATGCCTGAATGTATGAAGAATGAAAAGTGTCTGAAAGAATTTAAAAATAAATGTATAAGTTACTGTAAGGAAATGTAAATATATATAGATGATGTAAATGTACATAATAGTTTATATTAGTTTTAATATAAGCTAACTTAAGAAATAAATAATAAAAAAAATATATATATATGTATAAAATGTTATTTTAGAAATACCAAACTTCAAAAAATCATAGCGCTAATGATCGACACATAAAAAAAGGCTTAGTTATTAAACTAATAATATTAAATAAATAAACACTGAACTTCTTCATAAAAAAATATTTTATATGGTTCATAAGCATCTGTCTAAAAAAACATTTTTTTGAGGAAAATTTTTCAAGACAGTGTTACGGATATTTCTTCCGTGGAAAGGGGGCTTAAGTAAAAAAAATAGATTTTTCAGGGGAGCCTATCAAAGTTTTGAGTGTCTTAATATCGAGAAAACAGCTGCCAAATCATAAGGATTGAACTGTATTGAGTAATTTTTTTTACTCGCTTTGAAAATTATTCTTGACATTTTGTATTTTTTAAATTTGGCATTTAAATTTATTTTTTATATGACTTGAGTCTTTTGGATCCCAAAATCGAAAAATTTCTGAAAAATGTATTACTAAATACTTTTTGACCTGGAATGCAACGATTGTTTGGTATCAATAACTAATAGCAAACTGGTAAGGGAGGAATTTTTGGGAGAGTGAAGAACCTGAAAATTTCCGATAAAAGCTAATTTACGAAAATTTCAATTTATTTTTTATGATTTTTGGATTTATACTATCTAAACTAAATACACCAAAAATGCGTAAAAAATAGCTACTTAAGGCTGTAGTCTGGTAAAACGCACGCAAAATTGCGAAATCATACGATTTTGCCATTTTAAAACGAATGTTTTTTTTAATCGCGCAATAATAAAAAAATAATAACAAATAAATGAGATAAAAACAATATTTTTAAAAGGTATTTCCGTTAAAAAATATTCTTAAAATTTTTATGTAACTAAAATATAATTACTTTTAGACCGGCAGATTACGCCATTTCAAATTTAGACTAAACTAAGATATTTGAGATAAAGGCTAAGTATCAAACCAAAATTTGTTGTAATAATTTAAAGATAATAAATTAAACATGAAAGTGGTCGAAGCAAAGTTTTTTTTTTGTTTTTGAAAAGAAATACAAGCATTTTAAATAAAATACATTTTTGTAACATTTAAAAATATATACAGTTATTTAAATATACAGTTATTTATATTTGCACTACAACAGGCCAGTAAGCCTATTACAGTGTTGAATTACATCACAGAACACCCAGGCTTGAAAAAAAATTCATTTAAATTTTTGTGTTCTCACCGGGAATCGAACCCGGAACCTTCCGTGCGTGAGTCAAGCGTCTTAACTACTACACCATATATTCGGAGTCCGTATATTTTCGGTAATGCTTAAAAGAAATAATTTATTAAAGTATTTTAGTTGAAACCTTTTTTTATAGAATTGTATTTTTTTTTTAAAAAGAAGATAATTCTGATCGTAATATTTAATTTATAACAACATCTTATTTACGTTTTTATGACCTTCATACCTGCCCTTACACAAAACGACAACAAATTTTAGTTTAATACTTAGTCTTTATTGAGATCCCAGATACCTAAGTTTAGTCTGAATTTGAAATGGCGTAATCTGCCGGTCTAAAAGTAATTATATTTTAGATACATAAAACTTTTAAGTATATAACAGAAATACCTTTAAAAAATATTGTTTTTATCCAGTTTATGTTTTATTATTGCATGATTTAAAAAAACTTTCGCTTTAAAATGGCAAAATCGTATGATTTCCTAATTTTGCGTTCGTTTTACCATTTTATGACTTAAGCACTTTTTCCCACGCGCGAAATATTTTTTGTGTTCTTTTTCAACCCGAATATTAAGATTTTAAATATATTATTATATTTTCTTGGAAGATACAAGATCTTATTCGGAAACAACCAATTATTGACTCGACTAAGCTTGCCACGATGATTGTTGCCGCGCTTCATGTTACTAATGTCGTGTTAGTTGTTTTTACGAGCATGTCTGACAAAGTTTACGAGATACGATTTCTTTCTAGAGACGCCACTAATGATTTTGATTTTAGAGGTGTATTCATTTCGAAATTAGCGTTAATGGGTAAATCGACAACTGTAAGTAGACAGTACACCCGTCGTTTATATTATATTGTTTTATTTATTTAGTTGTCAAAAATACATTATTACAAGTTAGAGTACGACACTTGAAAATAAATCGCATTATACAAAAAATCTTTTTAAGAGGATAAAAAGGATAGGCGGTGTCAGATAAATTTGATGAATAGGTATTGAAACATTTCTGCCACTTTCTCCCAGCTACCTCTCAATACTTCTCGGTTTTATCAATAGAGTGACGGCGGACTTCAAAAATATTAATACCATCAAAACTCTTTATTGCTCACTAGTTCGACCCCATCTAGAATACGCTTCTCCTATTTGGTCTCCATTCTACAGGACTCATATTGACATATCGAGTCTGTCCAACACCGTTTTTTAAGATAAGTGGCATGGTTGCTCGGATTACAAAGGGGTAATTATTCTTATTTTGAAATGGAGCAATCTCTTAATCTGTCTTCATTGGAGAGACGTAGAACTGAGATGGACCTTATATGCATTTTCAAAATACTTAATGCTTTAAGTGATGTCCCGTCTCCGTTACAATCAATTTCTTTTCATGTTCCCAACCGTGTCACTAGAAGTCAAAAATTGCTATTTATAAAATCTTCCAAGAGCAACTTTGGTTTTTATGCCCCAATGTCCAGAATGTGTACATTAGTCAATTCATCACACGACTTGGAATTTTTTGGGATAGATCTTCCGGCTTTTCGTAGATCTCTTCGCGACTAAACAGTGTGGGATGAAGTTGGATTGGCATGGTTTAGCTCAAAGTTTTTGATCTTTCGTTTTTTTAAATATATTGTATACTATTATTGTTTTGCCCTTGTTTGTCTTTGCTAAATAGTTTTATGTTCTTTTTGTTCAGTTTCTTGTATTTATGTTTCTTCATGTAACTGTTGTAATTGGCTTAGGCCGTATATATATAATAAATAAATACAACAATGTTCGTGTGTGGAAAGTGTGAGGTTTTGCGAAAATGAATGAGTAATTATTGTATTATAATAATATGTATGTGCAAGTGAAAGTAATAAAAATAACGTTACACATTTATCAAGAGAAATAACATCAAACCCGATGATGGACGCTGTAAATCAATCCGAAACAATGTTAAAGAGTACGAACGACAACAGCATATTTATTTATTTAACATTTTATATACACATACAATTAATATACATATAAAGGCGGGCATATTGCCTTAAGGCGATTTCTTCCTACCTACCCAAACCATTCAGTTTGAGAAAATTACAAGTAGGTACATGGACAAATTGAATCTTATGATTTTAAACAAAATTGAAAACAAAGATTAATTAAAAATATAAAAATTACTACTATACTATGAAGAGAGGAGAGGGGATGGGTAGGAAAGAAGAAGGATAAAGGAACAACTTAAATATTTTGATAGTGATAATTCAATCTTGACTTGAATGTAAATAAAGAAGGGGCGTCTCAAACATTAGTGGGTAGATTATTCCAAAATCGAGCAGCTACTACTGTGAAATAATAACCCAGAAAACTTATGCATCTGAACGGCCGTGAAAATCTAAGAAGTTTAATTAGAAAATGACAGGTCATGCGCCCTGTAAATCCCTAGACTTCCATATATCATAATAAAATAAGTCTTCTATATCTGTTGGTCGACCTCGTGGTGTAATGGTCAGCTCGTCTGCTTACCACACAAGAGGTCTTGGGTTCGATTTCCGATATGGTTGATACAAAACATTTATTCAAAAGTGTGTTTTCACACCAGAATATTTCACAGTCCCTAACCTGGTAAATGAAGCGTAAGACTAATCATCTTACCTTCATGTAACAAAATGATCAAGATACGCTCCGATTTATGTACCGATGAAGTGCCCTATGCACAATTAGATGCGGAAAGGGAATAATGAAGATCTCTTTTCAAATATCCATCAGACGATATTATTTATTCATTTATCCGAGGTCCGGAGTGGGCAAAGTTACCATGGGCACGCACTTACGCTGCATTTTAACCGCTAGCAACACCGCGTAAGGCACACCAGAATCTCCGTGTCCCTCGTTGACTTCAGTTCGTTAGCGTTTTGCTCTCTCTAAGACTTTCGAATACCCACATAATATAAATTCGTGTCACGGTTAATTCATTCAGTGTTGTACTTAATTTAATCGCTTTCTGTATAATCTTGTATTTATATTTTATCTATTAAACCTCAGAACAATGTAAGTGAATCTTTCATTTGATTTCACGCAACCTTACCACAAAACTGCGGTAAGTCAAACCAACCATTCCATTCCAACAAACGAGTTCACTACATTACCTTACCTTAAAATACGGTCAATCTAATGCGGGATAATTTGTGTCCGTCGAGCATAAGTAATTGATTTAGTGCACGCTACTATGCGTGGGAGTTTCATGTTATAATGCAGAATGTCGAATGGTATTTGTCTCATTGTCCCGGTGTAGTGGAAAATGAAGGCGGGATCTCGTTAGCGGACACTCGAGCACAGAAATATCTTATTGCTCATGCTCTCTGGATAGACGGATCCTCGGTACCGAGTAGACAGAGGGTTAGCTCGAGAGTCGAGAGTGCGGGTGGCATACTTATTTTACTGAAATAAACGGTACTTAATGCCTTTTACATATTAATTACAAATACAATAATATGCATACATGTAAGTTGAATAATAAGTAAAATAAAGCATTTAAAACAAATGAATACAAAACAGTTATTTATAAATTAAGAAGTATAAAAGATAAAAATGTATTAAAAGTAATGAAAATATTGATTTAAAAAATTTGGTTATAAAAATACTTTTGCCTGCCTGTTTGCGAGCCTGTAAAAAAATATAGAGAAAAGAAAAAATACATTTTATTTTGTATAATTTTCTATTAATCCATACAATTACATAAATTATGCATGTTTTTTTATTATTCACTATCTGACCCGACAGACGTTGTCCTGCCCGAACGTTGGCTTGCCTTGGAAAAATATTTTTTATGAATAATTAGGTAACTAGGCACTTGCTTGTGATTAAATTTCAAAACTAAAAATTGTTTATATTCAAATACTCAATTTAAGTAGGTACTTGTTTATGGTTGAATTCCAAAACATAAAATAAATATTTTTTTAAATATGGCATTCTTTTTGCAAACGTCAAACTCCGGTCTTTTCACCAACAGAGGGGTGTACTTATTTATGTAGGAATACGATTTTTTTAAATTTACTAAATTTAATATTATTTTAGTATTACCAAAAATCCAGTAAAAAGAAATAAATGGGTGGAAATTATAAATAATTTAAGAAAATAATCTGATTGAGATCCACAAAAAACAAATGCTGTTTGTAAAAATTCAAAAACAAACTTTTTTATACACAAAAAAACAATATCTTTCCATTTTTTTGCAAATGCATTCTCCTCGAATGCAACCCTGGTAGATCGAGGAATAAAACATTTATGCTATTTACTTCTTTTTGCACATTAGATTGAAGATTTTAATATCTACGAACACCCACAGCGCAAAAATCTATATTTCTCTGAAAACCGCACGTAAATCGGTTAAGCCGTTTAGAAGTTCTGGGACATCACACGTACAGAGGAATTATATATATATAAAGATAAACAAATCTACTTTTATACATTAACATGAACAATAGATTTTAGTTCAGTGGGGAGATTATTAAAATTTTTGACACCTTTGAAGACAAAGGTATTTTGACCATGACTTGCGTGGAGTTTAAGGATTTTAATATTGTTTTGGTATCTGAGTGACTAATAATAATAATAATAATCAAAGTTTATTAACAAAAATAACAATTACTTTATCTACTACATACACACTTAGGTAATAGATTTCTCTGGATCATGTCTAGTCTGCCTAACTAGGTACAACCTGTTTTTAGGCAGACATTTTTATGCAAAAATAATTGTCCTCCACTGCTACTCTGCTATTTGATAACATCTCCTCTAAATAATTATCTTTTACCCAAGCTATAATTAATAACATCACTACCTACTTGTTAATTTACTATACAGTTATACAATATTAATTTATTATTTAGGAATGTATTTTGAGTAAATTTTCCTATTTTTCTCGACCTAAACCCAGTAAACAATTTTTTACTAATTTATTAAATTGAATCCGGGTCATGGTTTTGCAATCTTTGGGTAACATATTGAATATTTTGGGCTCAGAAACCTGAATTTTTTTTGCCCGAATTCAGAGTTTGTGATAGACCCCGTGACCCATCCTCTAGTTTGACTTCTGGTAGTATGGGAGTGTTCCTTTTGGGATTTGATAGAATGATTTACTTTCACAAATATTATTATTGTAAAAATATATAATTGCCTTTATATAAGATCTCAAATTCCTCAAATTTGACGCTGGGGTACCTAAAGAGCCTTATTGAAATTATTTTAATGATTGATTTTTGACCACATTCGAGAAGTTTTAATATTGATTTATTAGTGCCTCCCCATCATATTATGCCATAAGTTATAATTTAGTTACATATATTAAAATATAGTTGTTACATAAAATAAAATATATTAATCTCAGATTCTTTTATTTGTCCTTCTTTGTAAATTTGTATAATGGAATATACATTATAAATTGTGTCTACCGTATGAGCTTTAAATAATTTATGCAGAATATCCATATTTAATCTTGTTACATATTAATAAAGAGATTAAAACAATTTTGAAAAACAGCAAACGATAAAAAAATGTTTATTTTAAACTACCACTACTTACTCAGGAAAATGGAATGCCTCTAAGAAGAGGCTTAGCAGGTTATTCCTTTTTTTATTAATGTATTAGGTAAGTACTTACATTTCACTCTACTCGAAATTCTTAATCTGGGTATTCCAAACGCTCTCGTGGCCGTATTATCTCGAGTATTTACATAAAAAACACACGAAAAAAACTGTGTTCTCGTCCCACGAGAGTGGTTCAGAATAGCACCCTAAATAAGGTCACTTGGATAGTAGAATAAAAGTTACTAATAAAGTAAAGTTATTAACTTACGTGTTGTAAAGTTTTTCTTCTTCTTTATTTTAAAATAAAAAATACAAAATTGTTACATGTTTAGTTACAAAACTATTGCTTGTAAAAAAGTGGACTTAGGAATTAGGAAGTATTTAAAGGACCAAGGGATTTTTTCTCAGAGAATAGACTCTTGGATTAAAAGATTTTTAGGACTTAAGAATTTTTTGAAATTTAAATTATATTTTTTAAATCATTTTTTAAATACGAAATTCGATATGAGTAATATTTATTGAAAAATTAATTAGGTTAATGTACAGTTCACAAAATGTTCTACACGGCAGTGTTGCCAACTCGAAACCGATAAAATTGGACTTAGGCATTATTTAAAATATATGAATAATTTTGTATTATACCTAGGGCATTTAATATACATTGCAACAGTACCAACAAATTAAGAATTTACGCTTTTTGCCATTACTTATTTACTGCGTTATTTTTTTTCAAACCTAATATACAGTACAATGTATAAAACAACTGTGTAATATGTATAACTATGTATATTATATTGAAGTTTTTTTAGATATTTCTTTCTGAAAACGGCAATCTGTTAGGGCTTTCATAAGTCAGTTGATTGGCTTAAAAAATATATATATGAATTTTGTTTTTGTATTATTTCATAATTTTGTAATCATCTTCATCATCATTCCCTTCCCACACCTAATGGTGCATAGGGCACTGGATTGGTACACCAATTGCTATATGCCTCGATAAATTTTGTTACATGAAGGTAAGGTGATTCAGGTACCAGTCTAGGGTTTAATCCAGGGTTTTACCAGTCTAAAAGTCCTGCTGAGTTGCATACATACAACTCGTCAGCAGGTTCTTATAAATTGCATCGATTATTCACACTTAACCTACATTAACAATAATTTTACTTGAAAAACATTACATATTACATTAGCAAATATTAAAAACTATCACTAATACAAAAAACTTTTTTCTATTAACCATAATTTGAGCAAACGTCTCACTCCTGTATTTAACTCAGTATTTTTAATATTGTTTGGTAACAGGAAATATTATAGTGTGAAAACACCCTTTTAAATAAAAATTTCATTTCAACCATGTCGGGAATCGAACCCGAGACCTCTTGCATGGTAGGCAAACGCGCTGACCATTACACCACGAGGCCGGGATATTTTGCCGAATTTTGTAATAGAACACTGTTATATTTAAATGTATTTATGCATATGTTTATGAGAAGCATTTGTGCCGAGTAGGTACAATAATAAAAACAAAATAAATAATAAAGAATCGAAACTGGGCTAAAATTCGATTTTCACATAAAATTCGTGTCATTTTTTAGAACTAATAAAGGTCGACAATATTTTGTGTAGGAAAGGAAAAAAATCATAAATCGTATGCAGGCAGCTTACTCGTTAAAAGCGCATTAGGGACAAGTGGAAGGAAATGTCTTGAATAATTCTCAACTGATTTACGTTTACGAGTAGTCGGAGTATCCCGTGTGCATATATGATTACTTTGCGCAGCAATTTTTACTTAAAAAGCAAATAAACATGTCTTTCGAGTCATAAATGTTTCGTTTATATTTTAGATTCCTGCACGTTTATCATAAAAAACAGCAAAAACCCAGATAAAAATGTTTTTCAAATCTACAAATACACTCGAACATTATACGGTTTTTAAATAACACGGTACAAAAATGGAATAAAATGAAAAAAGTAGCATACATATTTTTTTTATTAATGTTGTAATAAATAAGTTATTAAATTATAAGATTTACATATAATTAAATGATTAAAAATACTTTGTACACTTCCACTCATTTGTTTGACCAATTAGCACCATCTAATGGGCATCTTTAGACTGGTGA
The DNA here is from genome assembly GCF_059751315.1 of Micrasema longulum. Taxonomy (NCBI): domain Eukaryota; kingdom Metazoa; phylum Arthropoda; class Insecta; order Trichoptera; family Brachycentridae; genus Micrasema; species Micrasema longulum. The sequence goes on from NW_028277527.1 coordinate 998,295, forward strand.
ATTACAGCGTGAAAGCGCTAATTGGTCAAACAAATAAATGGAAGTGTACTAAGTATTTTTCATTAATAACTTATATGTAAATATAAGTTATTACATTGGAATTCCATCAAGAAATACCAATAATTCGTTTCAATTATTTTTTTTCACCTTATAAACAATAATAAATAATAAAACTAATTTGGCCTCACTGGGTTTACCCGTGCTGAGAACACTTAAAAATATACTTTTTTTTTATTATATGTGACAATATACAAAGACTTAATATACAGAGAGAAATAACTAAATGCATAGACGGTTTTAAACGTTACACATTGTTTATATTTTGTTTCTGTATACCTAGATTATTTATATTATAAAACGAACAAAAAAAGAACAAAAACATAACATAAACGATACGTTGGTTTGGGCAAATGAGACAAATCATTCTACTTCTTCCCATCTCCACTATCCATTTTTTTATAGCCTTTTAAAACATTTTTTCATTACTAATTGTTTTAATGGACAGTGGAAGTAGGTTATAGATTTTGATTGCATAATACTCAATTTTTTTTAATCCGAAAAGGGTATTAGTTTGTATATGTTAATATTGTATTTGTGTTGAAGATCTAGTTAGTATATTTTAGTATAGTCTTTTGTTTGAGTAAGAATAGTTTTTCTATCCGTAAGAGAGTATTGTTTTAGCGTATAATTGCTTTGGTATCATGAGTTGTGATTTGTAGAATATTTCTTCAGTAGATGTCTGTTGGATTTGTTTGCAACAAATACACTATTTAAAAGTGTATCACTCTCACCACCCCGTCCGATTATAACATGCTCCAAAATCGAATGGCACCTTTCCGAAACTTCTAAATGTAGGTTCTGCAGAACCAGTGCAGATGAGGAAACAAAAGAAAAAATCTATTGGAATGCGACTTTAATGTATTGTCTTTCCTATTTGCTTTCCTTCCTTATACTTCATTAACCTTATTTCGGCTTTATATATTTTAATGTTTCGTTCTATTTTTTACAGCGTTTAAACCGGTATTATTTTGCTTTATTGATTACTTTAATTTATTATTTATATACCACCTGTAAATTATTATTATATTTTTGTCTATATTTATTTATTTTATTTATTTTATTTATTTTATTTATTTTATTTATTTTATTTATTTTATTTATTTTATTTATTTTATTTATTTTATTTATTTTATTTATTTTATTTATTTTATTTATTTTATTTATTTTATTTATTTTATTTATTGTATTTATTTTATTTATTTTATTTATTTTATTTATTTTATTTATTTTATTTATTTTATTTATTTTATTTATTTTATTTATTTTATTTATTTTATTTATTTTATTTATTTTATTTATTTTATTTATTTTATTTATTTATTTAAATTAAATTTATTAAAATTAAATTTATTAAAATAAAATTTTATCTAAATTTATTTCAACAGAGAGGGGAAAAAATTTGAGAAGGGAATATGTAAGTCTAGGCATTTACAGGGCTTATGAGCTGTCATTGGCTGGTTTAAGTGGCCACTTTACACACTGTGTAACATGTGTAACATTTTACACCCTGTGCGATTTTGTTCAGCCGGATGAATCTCACCCACGTGATAAAGGTTTTAGCTCTTTTACTTTGCAAAAGTCAACAGATGGAAAAGTTGAGGAAATGTCGATGTTCAAACATGGGCAGAATGGTGAATGTTACACAGTGTGTATAGTGGCCACTTAAGCCAGCCAATGACAGGTCATAAGCCATATAAATGCCTAGATTTCCATATTCCTTTCTCAAAAATGTTTTCCCTCTCTGTTGAAATAAATTTTAATATGAATAACTCCCTAGGGAGGAAATCCAGCCAGTCTGCAAGCATTTGGACATACTCAAACATTGTTAAATTTTATTTATTTATTCATATGTATGTATATATTATTTTCCTTTCATGATATTATTTTGTATAAAGGTTTATGTTTGTTACTTCACAGGCATAGAATTAAGAATAGCCCAGAAGGAGCATAGAATAATATTTGAATATATCGGACCGTGTCCAAAAAAACCCCCACTTTCGCCGCCAAAAATATAATCATAACACAAAAAATGTAAGATAATTTTATTTAAAAAATAAACTATTCGATAATTTCTCTAAAATTTTATTGTACACGCGGAAACATTGATTGACACAACATAGTAGATAAGTAAAGGGTCATTTAATAAGAGTAATTGAATTAATGAACTTTAAACTTTAAAAATAAAACAAATTTTATTTTGCATAAAACGGATATTTTTATGTCATGTTAAATAATATTTGATGTTTTAAAAATAATGGCGGTCAAATGTCCACTACGACGTTGTTTAATCCGAGAGGTCCAATTTTCGTTAGTTCTCTAATTAGATGAGCAAAGTAGCGTAAAAAACCTGACTACATATACTGTTTCTTGAAGACCCCAGCAGTATTTCTACACTTTAAAACGACACAACACGGAATAGTTGAATTCAAATCGGGAGTGGCGTACTGAGCGATGTCTACAAAGAAACTAATGGGTCAAAACGTAAAACTACTCCTTTAAGAGTAGTTGAGTCGCCTTCTGTTTGATGTGCATATGCTGATCCTGGACTATTCTTAATTCTATGTTCACAGGTATAATTTAGATTCTATTTCGTTTATGTGATTGTTATTTTTGAATTTTCATTGTTATTTTTAATATTTTACCATGTTTAACATTATCGTCAAAGTGAAATGATTATATAAAATGACATTATTATCAAAGTATTAAATGTTATTTCTTATGACAGGTCATAAGCCCTGTAAATGCCTAGACATCCATATTCCCTTCTCAATTTTTTTCCCTTTTGTTGAAATAAATCTAGTTATTTCTTGTATTTGGATTGTTTTTTTAAAATAATATATTGTATCATATGTAATTATTAAATATTATTTTAATTGACTTTTTATTTTGTTGTTAATTATTACGGCTTAACACGGGCACAGCCTACAAAGTCATAAAACTTTTGTGAATATGTATGTACAAATGTAATAAATAAATAAACAAATGTACAAAAAAACATACATTTGACTTAATTTGAAATATTTTAAAACCTAGTATTTTGAGTATAAATAAATGATAAATAATAACTATAAAGCATGCGTTCGAAATTCGTCATTCCCATGCGACTTTTTTAAAGTATATTTTATCGATAGCATTTTCACAAGTCGATATAATATTACGGTATGAGATACCGCGCTACAGTACATCCGAGCGGTATCGCGCACTCGCGTGCGATAAATTACATATTATAATATATCTTCTGTAGATTGGGTCAGCTATTATTGGGCTACCGGTGATTGTGGTAGGTCGTGATTAAAATAAAACATTTGGCCATTTGCCCTTGTCACTTTCCCGTATAGAAAAATTGTGACTTGGATTCGGGAGCGCTATAATTAGATTCAACATATCACCACAGAACTAGCTGACGGCAACCGGCAACTCGAAGTAACTATTTGGGTTATATGTATTAATATGTATGCATCAAGGGCGTGCGGTGAGGTTTTCGATTAGGGAAGCAATCACCTAGTACTAGGTACATAGATAGGTAAAATTTGTGCCTACTAAAAACACGGAAATTCGAATAAAGTGTAAATACATGTAAAAGCAATTTCATGCCATAATTTCAGTTTGAAATAGTTGTTTTTCATAGTTTACTGTTATAATACCATCGTGCCAACAGATTTGAATGCTAAATTTGTAATAAAACCGTCACAATAAATGAAAAAAACACCTGGATTAGATACCGTCAAACGTGACAATTTTGCCCTGTTTTAACAAACTTTTACAATATCATTTTTTTTTTGTACAGGACTACTCCTATCCATTTTGTTGAATAGTGATACTAATTATTCTGAGCATTTTTACAAGTACAAAACGTTTGCTTTTCTTTTATTTATGCAATTTTAGAAGACAAAACATGCTGGGCAAAATTATCTCCACTTGTTGACAATTTTGCCCACTTGGTAATTAACTGTTATTTTTGGTTTTATCGTCCTTATCATACGGTTTATTACTACGTTTTGGGCGAAAAAAACTGTTTATGTTTAAACAATAGCATCATTGAGGCATCACCATTATAAAATCAATGAAAAAAACCGGTGGGCTAAATTATCAACTATTTCCTTAATTTATCTATACAATGTGGATTTGTGGGCCAGGGTTGGCACATAGTTGGATTTTTAACAAAACCAAAGGAGTTTATCTCTAATCCTTTTAATTTGTTCGTGTTTGACTATGCATAAGCCAATTTTTTTTTTACGAACCATTTCAGTTCTGATGCGATTTTCGTAATTAAGGGAGCTTGCCCCCAAAACGATTTTTTCTTTAAATGTGTATGTAGAAAAAAAACTATCTTTTTTTTTGTACAGCAGTGCAATTATTTGCTAGATTACCTATACTTTGAAATTGTATTTTATGTACAGAATTCATAATATTTTGTATGTTTTATTTTCTTTTTTAGACTGTTAAAAATATTTATACAAAAAACATTTAAAATAAAAAATAAGTCTTCATAGTTTCACAAAAAGCTGGCAAATTAAATAAATAAAACTTTCTAAAATGTGGTCGGATATTCTTAAATTTTTTAAAATGGTTTAAATTATTTTTGAATAGTAAAAATTAAAATTGGTTTTTGTATAATAATTTTTAATTTACTCACAGAAAATGACTCAATCTTGCAGTTTTTAAGATATACATTGAATTTATGAAAACCTTGACGCAAGATTACAGGTTCAGGTAAAGATTTCACTATGTTCCAATTAAATACATCAGAAATATCCTCAACTTGAGATCACACAAAGCTCCATTACATTTGCGTTTTACAAATGACATAACAATATTAAAATTGTGGTAGTTGATGCGCTGATAACTTAACCGACATAATATTTGTCATTTTGCGTATCAACAGTGTTAAACTTTACCAAAACGAAAGTGACTTCTTCACCGTTATCAATTTCAAGCGGATCAGACACTGTTTTTTCGTTTTCCTCGGCCGAAGATTCGGAGGCACGTTGTTCATATTCGACGTAATGACTTATGATGAATGTCTTGAAATCTGTTGATTTATCAACTGAGTAGGCATAAAAGTCTGTTGTTTCCATGTCGTTATGACATTTTTTTCAATGTTCTCCTCTATAAGGTGTAGGATCTTTTGATATTGATGGCAGAGAAAAATCGGATGGATTGTTTACCAATTGCTGTGTGGTATAAAAAGTTTAAATAAACAGAATAACTGGCTTGTCATTTTCAGCGTGTATTTGAGTTGAAACCCCCATCAGATTTTTAAATCTTATTTTTTAAATCTTTGGCAAAAAATCTGATTTATGAGCCAGTTTGAACAAAACATCCCGTTACCTCGTTTAAAATCATGTTTTTGCCATTTACTTCATTTTCTTTTATATTTTCTACTTTGTTTTTTCTACTTTCTTGGATAATGTTTTTTCAATGTAGTATGTAGCGACAACCCTAGACGTGGGCAAAATTGTCAAAACACTAGCTAAGAAATCTAAGACAATTTTGCCCACTTAAATATCTATTGTGTTTTTTCAAATAGATATACAGAAATACGTTCTATGGCGTCTTTATTATATATGCAATGAAGTATATAAAACTTACTTGCCTCCTTTCAACACAAACTCCGCAACAACAAAAGTTTTGACAATATTTGGAGATATACACAAACAGACCTTCAAGTTTAACTTCAAATTTCAAGTGATCAACTGAAGCTGGCGGGAAACTAAATATTTAGTTTTGCCATGGAACTATCAAAATATACTTACCAAATGTAATTTTTATGATACCAGTAACTTTTCTTACTTTAAAACTTGATTTTGTTAAGGATTTCGGCAGCGGGCAAAATTGTCATGGCTGGGCAAAATTGTCATGTTTGACGGTAGTTAGAATGGCTTCCTCGGAAATACTAAAGATCTCAATTTGCGCATGCGCGGACTTGTGAATTTAGCACTCGGAAACCGCCTTAAAGGAACCAAAAGACTTCATTCAGACTTCAGAGGCAGTTCTATATTCCAAAATTAGACGGAGAGCAGTGCATTTTACTTCAGTCCGCGCATAACTGCGCATTTGAAAGGTCGTGTGTGGGTTTGCCGCATTTTTTTAGAAGTAATTAATGAATGAACATCGGACTCATCTCAGATCGCTACGATTAACAACAAACTAATTGAAAAATATTTGTTTTAGTTACTAAAAAGTTCACTTATCTGATTTTATTAAATAAAAAATCTGAAGTTCATCCAATCTATGGACGGACCGGACCGCGCATGGTATGCATACTCGTATCTAACTGTCATCACAGATTAATAGTACAAGACTGTCATATGGGATCAGCGTTACCAACTGCACCGATTTTTCAGTAGATCTACTGATCTACCGAATTCTAAGTGAATTCTCCCGACTTTTTTTTTTTGAAAAAAATAAAAATATGCGTTTTTATGATTTACCCAAATATTGAATTTTACGGGCCATTTTCAACGAGTTGTAAATAACTCTATTTTAGAAAATGGAAATTTTATCTGCCGTTTATCTGCCGCGGTATACAAATATGATAAAGATTTTGGAAAATGCAAGCTCAGGAAGTTTCATTATAATACTCTTTTTGAAAAAATATTTAAAAAATCGGTTCAGTTTTGGGGTGCCGAAATCGTAAATACCACCTCGATTTCGACGATTTTAGTTAGGCATATCAGTCCGGCGCACAGTGGGGCCAAATTCACATAACACGAAAAAAAATATTTTTTGATATTTTATGACTAAAAATATGTATGTTCAAACTATTAGTTCAATCGTTTTACAGGTTTTGCCATAAAAATGGACAACAAATGTCAGCATAAATAAAATATGTGTAGTTTTTTTTATATAACTCAATTGATATTGTTTAAAATATTTCCTAGTATATATATTTAATCATTATCAGTCGAATCAGAGTCAACACTAGTCTCCATTTCATAATTTACATTATTTTTATCGTACCGATATCGTAAATTTTCCGTCTTTTCCAAAACTCTCTGTTGTATCTCGAAAATTTTTAAGTGTGACCCTAGCGCTTCCGATGATAAATTCTTCTTTTTTTCTTTGTTAAATCTTGGAATGGATATACATAGATATCCGATGATATAAGAAGTATACCTATTCAATTTATTTTTTATTATTTAAAAAATATATATTTGCGTTCTTATGATTTACCCATATATTTTATTTTGACGGCCATTTTCAACGAGTCGTAAATAACTCACTATTAGAAAATGAGAATCAAGTTGGAGTAGAGTAGTGTTCGAACCACGGAGCTTTAATCCGTGAGTCGGAGATACTAGCCACATGACCACAACCCGATTCTTCGTTAGTATTGATTCTTGAGGTTGGTAAAACTTCTACGAAACGTTTCACGTCTTTATAACTTGCCCCTTCCATGCTTCTTCCGAAAGTTCTTCGATTGTTTACAAATCTAATTCTCTAACTTCATGTCCATGAGATAATTTAATATAGCGGTGAAAAAGCTCTCAAAACGTAGAAAAAAAGATCTATAATAACCAAGGATTATAAATTTAAAACATTTTGACTGTTTCATAGGCATGTATTCTAAACGTGCTAACCTCAATTTTATATCCACATAATATTTTCGATTTTCATAAAATTTTCGATGTACTTTGTTTCATTTTTTATCTGGTTTTTATTAAATTTATGAGCACACACTATTTTCATATTTAAATATGTGTTTATATTTTTCTTATGTTTAAAATATATTCACGTAAATGGTTTTTTTTTATATTTAAATTGTGTTATTTTTCTGTATTTTCCTACTTTAAAAAAAAAAAAAAAATTTAAACCATTTTATCTGGTTTTGTTGAATTTTTTACTTTCTATTTTCTTAATAATATTTTTAATTTTTCAAAGCATTAAATATATAATATATGTTCATTATTTTATATGTATACAGTATTATGTGTGTTCTCTTTTATTTGATTGTTAATTAAAATTAATGTCTGAGCACCCATGACAAACTATTATTTAATAGTTTATCGGGACAAAATATGTTTTAATATTTCGTTTTCTTTTTATAATGTATTAATATTGTAATAATGTGTGTGTTTTTTATTGAATAAAGACTATTAAAAAAATGCGTACCTCGTATCAAAATGGGTTAACAATACGCGAGTTGCCACTCATTATTCTATTTTAATACGTAATATTAAGAATTTGTCAATTTTCGATTCACCCATTACGCAGGTGTTAGTTTATGTAAATGCGTAATTACTTATCAAAAATAAAAACATGCAGCTTTAAAACTGCTCGAATAACTAATAAAAATAACTAAAATAAATATCAGCTTTTAAATTTCTAGTTGATTTTTATAAACATTATTAGTGACAAAATGGAAAAAAAATCTTATACTAAACACACCTTTTAAAATGTGCCATTTGCTCGTTGCTTCCTAGGCGTAAGTTGATCAAACTGATTTTTTTTGTTTCAAACCCACAAAAAGAAATACATGTTGAGTTGTAAAAATATTTTAATTTTAACTGCTATTTATAATACCCATTCTAAACAGTTACAGATTTTTTTTTAATGCATGAACTTTCCGTAAATCATGCAGATTATTGTCACGAGTGTGTATGTGCTAGAGTAGAAGAATAGGCAATGCCATAGTAAAAAAAACCTTCTGGTTTATTTAGGGTAAGCCTTGCTGATCTTAAAATAGGCATTGCCCCATCAATCACACTTTGCGCTGATTTTTATTACAAATTGATGGCGGTTTACAAATTATAGGCATGTTTTGTAATACGAAATATCACAATAATTGTACAGCAAAACACGCGCAAAATGCGATGATGACGCAAAATATTTTCATAAAATAGTTTGGACAATTTGGAGATTTAGCTAATAAAAATGCCAATATATTTTAAACTGATATTTTTTATAAAAATAATAGTTTTTAGTCATCAAATGATATACTGAAATAGTGATAGAAAACAATATTTTTTAGACAAACATTATATTATCAGTAGAGGAAAAACGTATATTTGTAAGGTAAACATATTTGTGATTTAGCTACCTACATTTCTATAAATGTTTCGTGATGAGTGACATCTATGAAGAGAAGTAGTTAACCTTTCACAGGTCTTTGCCATATAATATCCATACTGCTTTTTCAGAATGTAGATTTTTCAGTCCTAAAGTGGTTGTTACAATAGCTTATCAGTTATAATTTTTTTTTTTTTAAATAAATATTTGCGTTCTTATGATTTACACAAATATTTCAACTTTAGGGCCATTTTTTGTTAGCAATATATAACCGTGATCAACAATGGGAAACACGTTGCGATAGAGCGGGGATCGAATCTCGGACCTACGCATCCGTAGTTTGCATCACTACACTACCACGGGATCACTACCCGTATTTGTACATTACATTGTAGGTATTGATTCGGATTTTAGTGGCCCGCGTAAGTCAATATCAATTAATATAATACTTACAGTACTAAACCATTTTATCTGTGCTGTTATCAGTCAGGAGTCAGGAGTCAGGATTCAGAAGCCGAGATGAGGGGAAAATCAGCAAAACAATAAAGCCGGTTACAGTTAGCCAATATTTGATTGTTTAAATTTATTTCAACAGAGAGGGAAAACATTTTTGAGAAGGGAATATGGAAGTCTAGGCATTTACAGGGCTTATGACCTGTCATTGGCTGGTTTAAGTGGCCACTTTACACACTGTGCAACATTCACTATTCTGCCCATGTTTGAACATCCACATTTCCTCAACTCTTCCATTGGAAAATTGTTTTCAAGCATTGCCTAGTAGGTGATTTGGTTCAGCCGGATGAATCTCACCCACGTGATAAAGGTTTCAGCTCTTTTACTTCACAAAAGTCAACAGATGGAAGAGTTGAGGAAATGTGGATGTTAAAACATGGGCTGAATGGTGAATGTTACACAGTGTGTAAAGTGGCCACTTAAACCAGCCAATTACAGGTCATAAGCCCTGTAAATGCCTAGACTTCCATATTCCCTTCTCAAAAATGTTTTCCCTCTCTGTTAAAATAAATTGAAATATGAATAACTCCCTAGGGAGGAAATCCAGCCAGTCTGCAAGCATTTGGACATACGCAAACATTGTTGAATATTTGATTGATTCAATTCTCGATGAGAACATAGAAATGAAATATGACTTTCTCAAGCGTGGTTGGATAAATTTGACACAAAAATGTTCTCTTAAATGCAGTAAAAATTAGAGCATTAAATTGTACTGCAAAATTTATTGAAAATGTATGAAAAAAATAATAATACATATTTTAATAAAATACCTACTTTGAACGACGTCACAAGTTTATATAAATCAACCAATGATAAGAGGGTTGTGAAATATTTCTGGTTTACGGCAATTCAATGGACCAATAGGCAGAACTGACCAGAAGAAGCGGAAGAGAACACAGGTTCAGTCGTCACACGGGGAGTAATTTTAGAAATACCAAACTTTGAAAAATCATAGCGCTAATAATACGATACATAAAAATAAAATAAAAATATTTTTGGCTTAGTTTAATAATCTATTAAACTTTTTTTTTGACCGCTGGACTTCCTCAATCAACGCTGTAAATGGGCCTCCTGGCCTGTTGTAGGGCATAAAAAAAAAAAACTTAAAATTATTAAGTAGGTAGTAGGTATAGGTGTAAATATAAATTAGCAGCTTTATAATATGTACAGTAACAACACTACCATGATAATGATCGTCCTATCACATACTTCATATTGAATAAATTATTTTTATTGATAATGGTTTGGGAGGGATTTTGTATTATTGACCGGGGATACATTCTTGAGTTTTAAGCATCAAGTACTATGTTGATAATTAAACAATTAATATTTTGTACAAAAAATTATATTTTTTATAGTGTCACCATTAATCGTGCATAACAGCGCCTCCGTTTAATACCATGACGAATGTCGAATGTTTTTTTACACGCAGTAAAAATTAGAGCATTTAATTGTACTACGTTTCTCTAAAATGTCTGAAAAAAATAATAAAAATGGACTACTTTAAATTACGTCACAAGTTCTTCTAAATCAATCAATGACAGAGTGTTGTGATTTTTCCGGTTTCCGGGAAGTTAACCCACCAATCAGGACAACTCACCAAAGAGAACTAGTGACGTAATGAAAAAATTACAAAACTTAAAAAGTCGTAGCAACCAGAATACAATACATAAAAACATTTTTTGTTTGTTTGATAGTCTATCAACAAATAGTTTGATAGTCTATCAGCACTTCTTCATTATTAGAATATAGAATACATATTTTTGGGACATTTGGTAGTAGTAAAAAATTAAAAAAACTACAGATAACTAAATAAAATCTTTATTTCGATCATAAACATGTACATATATATTTTGAACACACAAAAATATAATTTAGAAACAAACTTTTTAATGGCTAAAATTAATACAATGGTATGCTTTAACTAACTACAAAAAAGCTGTAACACTCGCACATAAAAAGTGCTAAAAAAAAATTGCATAAAAACAGCGCAAAATTGGTCATTATTAAGAATGACGTAAAATAAAACTATTAAGAAAAACTAGACAATTCCTTAAACAATTATGACACATCACACATCAGTCGATAGCTAGCTGCCTGCCCTTTTATTTATTAAAATTATAATAGGGAAATATCACATACTACGAATACCGATAAAAATATATGAAATGCATTTAGAAAAATTAATTTTATTTTCAAAATCAATATGGATATTGTGGAAAAAATTTTTCATACATAACTTTGAAAAATAAATTATTAAACAATATGTCCCTACAAAAACGCGACATGTTAGGTCTTGATAGTTGTAACGTCAACATTTATTTTTATTTTATTTTATTTGTGAAATCAACAGTTCTACATACATATTTTTAGTAAACAAACAGATATAGTGTATAAACTCAGAACTAATAACAGATTTCCACATAGTATGCAAAGTTAGTAAAGAAAATATATTACATTTCAAATAAATACATACAATTTATACATATAAAAATGTTATTTTCATGTACTCAATAATGAAAGATTTTTTTAATATTTATTTTAAGAACATTGAGTTACTGTAAATTGGGCGGGATAAGGACAAGAATGCTGAACATTTGTGACGATGTTCTATTTCAATTTAAAAAAGTTCAAAATTTACACAAATCGTGACGTATTAGGGGCGTGTCCAATGCAATGGACCGCTTTCGTGGGAATTTAAAATTGTAGGTTTTTTTTTATTAATAAATTTCAAAAAAGGTATGTTTTTTTTTTAAATCTATACATATCTACTTTTACACATCTAGTAAATGTTATCACTGTAACTCTCCGAAAAAAGAGACTATCTCTTGTGCTTGGAGAGTGACTTGGAAATGCTTTTTATGCTACTAGTAAGTAGGTATTAAAAAAAAGTGTTTTTTTTACTCGACAATATTTTATAGACCCTGATTATTTTTAAATTGTAAAAAAAAGTGACATTTCCCAACTTTTTCTTTGCCCTTAAATCTAAATGACGGCTCTGCAATTTTCTAACTTATATGTAAAATTGAATAAATTAATTTGACTTTTATCATTATTTCTCTATCCACACCTAGTAGTTACTACATAAGACACTGCATTGGTACTCCAAAAGCACCGTATCTTGATCTTTTTATTACCTCGAAGGTAAGGTGATCAGATCAGTCTTACGCTACAGAATTATCCTTAACTAATAATGAAACTTTGGTCAGCCGCTTTCTGTCGGATTTGATAGCATCGACGTATTTCGTAGATGCCACCATAACCTGCGTACAAGGTGAAACTATTACTTGTATTTGTGAACATGAAATGAGCCAGAACTTGCCACTTCTGTTTCTTTTGTCATTGGTCATATGCTTTAATATTTTTCAAGATAAAAACATGTTTGAAAAAAACGGGCGATAGAGATTAATAAACAAAATTGGTAGTATATGCGATTGGTAGGCAGCAAATATGATATTACTTGAAAAAATATTTTTAATAAATTCTTAAAAAATACTTAACAATTTATAATAAAGCCAATCTGAATTTGGAATGCGGCACATTAACTTTGACCATACCTATTTAATAAGTTAGGTTTTAATTCAAACATATTAAAATACCAACAAATTATGGATAAAATTTTACAGAAGTAAATATGGAAGTCTAGGCATTTACAGGGATATGACCTGTCATTAAAAGTACTATATTAGAAAATTTCTAACGCTGAAAACATTTTTTAATTTTAGTCAATTGTTTTTGTCAATTCACCCTTTTCTTGGCAATGTATCATATCGAGGCTTCACTGACAGAATGCATTAAGTCATTAAAACACCTTCCGAGATAATCGCATTTAAAGCTTAATATTCTTTCAACGCATTATTTCTCCCACAATTTTTTATTAAAGCTTTTAATGACTAATCTTTATTATATGCATAGCATAAAATTTGATCTTGCACATATATTAAAAAATATTTTTAATATACAAAGTGTTCTTTAAACCCTGTCACATCCGAATCCACGATGATCAGTATGGGCAAGAAGACACAATAGCATATTTTTTTTAATATTTAGAACAAAGATTTTTTTTTAAATAAAATATTTAAAAAAACAAATGGTTGCTTACATCTGCAGGGGAGAAGTGAGGGGAGCGCGGCACAGAGTCAGACTCCCCCCTTCCCCCTCCTCGTTTCACCCCTGCAGAAGTAAGCAACCATTTGCTTTTTTTGATGTTTTATTTTTTTTAATTTTATGCGTTCTAAAAAAATATTTTAATGTGCCAATATGTCTTCTTGCTCATACTGATCATCGTGGTTTCGGATGTGACAGGGTTTAAAGAACACCCTGTATAAAGAATTTTGACTTAATACATTCTGTCAGTATAGTCTCAATAGAGTATACACATTTTTCCCCATAGACCAGAACATGAGTAAAACAGATTTTAGCTAAAACTGCTTTGCCTCATTCACTGCATTATCACAATTCAAAATAAACTATGATTAAAAGAAAAGAAAAGAAAAAGTTAGGGATTCTGAAGCCTTTTCAACCATTAAAATGAGGCAATGTACATTTATTAATATTTTTCTAAATTAAAAATTACAAATACTGAGTTATGGTGTTTGTCTAATAAAACTAAATCACGGTATTATTAAGCATTAAGAGAAAAATATGTTTTGCATAAAATTATTTATTAAAGGTATTATTTTTATTGACAATGAAAATTGTACCCAAAATTGCGAGAGAAAACTACATTCAAGACACACAATAACCAAAAATCCCGACATATACAATTATTATATTATTGTTAAACACATTTAAAAAGCAAGGACAAATGTCGGATATTAAATATATATATATATACCTACAATGATTTACCTGACTACTTGAAAAATTATATTGGAGACAAATTTAAAATCAACATTGAAAATTGCATGACTATACCGACCAGTAGCTCAATCACAAATAACTATCGACGTGCTTAAAAACATGCTAAGCATTTGAGCGATCACAATGAACAATAAAGGACATGCTTAAGTTATCGCAGTCATAAGTCAACGCGTGAGTAATCTTTAAGTCAACGCTCGTGTCGATTTTGTTTTTTGTTTTCCTCGTAAATAAATACAGTTCATTGGTGAAAATTCGGCATTTACTATAAAAAATTATACAAAAAAGTGAAAATTAAATTACAATTACTATGGCGACGGCTTTTCTTGATATTTGGTTTGCCAACCGCCGGCTCAATGCAGTAAATAGCATGATAAATAATAAATAAAAATAGCAGTTTTGGTATATTTTCCATATTTACACCGGTGAAATTCAAATATATGATTGCGCAGCAGGATTACACGTCGCAAAATGTAAAAACGTGATCGCGAATACGATAAACAATCATAGTTATTTGTGATTGAGCTACAAACGAGACGTAGCACGACTTTGTTATAATCCTAACAGGTATTTAAAATTATAATTATTTTTTTGTTTCAAATTATCATAATAAACAATTGTGATAAAATATGTAAATAATTTGTAGCTGCACATTAAGTATGAAGTAAGTATCACAGTCATGATTTATAGATATCACCACCAAATATCTACCATAATAGTACCAAATTAAAAAAGAAATAAAATGGCACGGTTTTTCAGATTCTTTCAAAATGGCCACAAAATGGAAACATTTGGGTAAGTCATACAAACCCAAACACCATTTCCAAATAATTAAGCTGTATGAGACCTTTATTTCAAATGTAAAAAAAAACTGATGTCAACATTTTGGTAAAAAAATATTATGACAAATTAACTGACAAAAGACAAAATATATTTCATTTTGAAAACAATAAAAATAATGGCAACTTTGTGTGCTCTAGTAAAT
Source organism: Micrasema longulum (assembly GCF_059751315.1). Lineage (NCBI taxonomy): Eukaryota > Metazoa > Arthropoda > Insecta > Trichoptera > Brachycentridae > Micrasema > Micrasema longulum. Next base: position 1,013,725 of record NW_028277527.1, read on the forward strand.
TAAGTTTTTAAAAAGTCATATATATTTATACACTAGTGTATAACTTATGATCAAAAATAAACGCAAAATTTTAATTTTCAATAAACTCGCCATTTGTCGTTTCAATCGTCGTTTCAAAGCTAGTTCCTCTTAATGGCAATTTTAGTCTTGGAAAAAGAAAAATGTCAGACGGGGCCTGGTCTGGAGAATACGGTGCTTGGCTGATGATATTAGTGGAATTTTTGGCCAAAAACTCCGAAACAATCAACGCTGTATGAGATGGCGTATTATCGTGGTAAAAAATCCACGAATCGTCCTTCCAAATATCAGGCATTTTCTTACGAATTGCTTCACGCAGACGGCGCATAACGCCTAAATAGCATGCTTTATTGACCGTTTGACGGAATTCGTAGTAAACTACACCACGAATATCGAAGAATACAGTCAACAAAAGATTTTTTTTTTCGGTTTTGGCTTATTTTCGAAGCACCATTCGAAAGATTGTTATCTACAGTCGTCTGCATACCCACACAGCTTGGCAAGTCATTCTAGATTTGTCTCTCCTAGCAAACAGTCGCTCTCTTACCACAATATAATAAGCATTCAAAATAAACCACAGTCAACTACAATAAGTCTTATTACTGATCTTCACATACCACCATAGGGTATGACAGGTGGGCACATCGTGGGAAAAATGTTTAAAAAATGTTTGCCCACCCTACTGCACAGCCCTCGGGTTGTTGTGTGGCTGCTATGTCTGCTAAAGACATAATCGGTCCTTATTTTCATGAAGATCAACGAGGTCGACCGCTTAATGTAAATAGTGACCATTATTGCGATATGCTGCGAAACTTTTTGGGCCCAGAGTTGCAGGAGTTTCAAGGTTTCAACTCAAAAATGTGGTTCCAACAAGACGGGGGCCACTTGCCATACATCAAATCAATCAATTGAAGCTGTTAACGAATTATTCCCTAATAAGGTCATTTCACGTAGACGTAACATCATCTGGCCTCCCAGAAGCCCCGATCTTAGCCCGCTTGACTATTTCATATGGGGATACCTTAAAAATGTCAAGTGACCTGTGTTTATCGTTTAATAATATGTTTTAATATGTGAGAGTGGAAGACAATTTGTAAAAAATTGAGATGCGATTGAGATGTGAATAATGCACAAAATTGTGTGTCCATTTTGGCGGGAACGTAAAGCAACAGCGCGGGAAGAGTCACAATACCGGGCCGGGCGCCTGTGCACCCACACATGTCGGAGGCCGTAGTTCTCGGAAGCCGGTCACGCCGCACCATGTGCAGGCGGGCGAGGGCCGCACCGGACAAGAGTCTACAGTGGACCATCTGGAAATTGTGCCAGCGAAGACCGGCCACCGCAGACGGAAGCACGGAAGGTGACAGGGGAAAAAATAGGGACGCAATGAGTGTTTGATTTATGACTATTGTAGTACTAAGTGACTTTTGTGAATTTAAGCGTTAGATATTTGTGTGTATTTTAGTGTTAAGTAATATATTTATATTTCCTTTGTATTTTAAGAGCGTAAGGTAATAGTTTAATCATAAGTGTAGGTAGTATGTAAGTAGTTATGCAAAGTATTACAATTAAGTAGGAGGACAGGAAGACGAGAGAATGCCTGTAGGCCACGATAAGGCTCACCACCCATCATGCCGCGTCTCTCGGGGGGGTGCAAAGAGGAGAATGGAGTGCCGTATTGGCGTATGGAATATAAGAGGAGGAATGGATAAGAAGATGAATGAACTGTGTGATAGTATGAAGGATAAGGGTTTAGATGTTCTTTGTATAAGTGAGAGCATGAAAAAGGAGAGGGGATCGCTGGAGCACAATGATACGCTCGCGCTGTGGTCTGGTGTTCCAGAATCAGAAAGGGCAAGTCGGGGGGTTACGGCGATGCTCTCTCTTAGAATGGTAGAGCGCTTGAGTGAGTATGAATTTGTTAGCGCCAGACTCATGTGGATCACCTTTGAGATTGGAATAACGAGCATTATGTTCATTATCGGATATTTGTTATTTATTTTTCAAATATTGTTCGTCTCAAATAATTTTGTTGATGGCAGTATTTTACTCTAGTTCACAGTTTCAACTTTCATATTTTCGACTTTTTAATCTTCAAACATATATAACAAATAATAGCTGTTAACAACGAACCTGGTAACCATGGAGGCGGCTTGTGACAAGCCGCCTCCTACTTCTCCACCTGACGTAGATGCGCAAGCAAGGAAAAGAAGAGATGGTGACAGCCTGGGTGATACATTTGTATCAAAGAAACCCGGAGAATCCACCACAGTTAACAATTATAAATTGACCGACACAGGACCATTTACGGTACATGTACAGAAAATTAGCGGAGATTGTAATTCAACTTCCATTCACCCGATTCATTTTGGCAACTTTTTATTCCGAAATAATATTACTTCTGGCGGTGTTAAATCTCTCGGAAAATTTAAAATTTCCGTTGAATTCAAAGATTATAGATCGGCAAACATATTTTGTACATCTCCTTCCATGTGCAATCTGTATTCTGCTACTATCCCTTCCTACCAGGTAACACGAATGGGAATTATCAAGGGTATTCCGACTAACATGTCAGATTCGGAAATCATTGATGAAATTTTTGTTCCAGGGTATTTTGGTATAATTTTTAAAATCCGTCGTCTTAATTATAAAGACACCAAATCGGGAACAATTCAGTGGTTTCCTTCACAATCCGTCCAAATGTGGTTACTTTTGAAGGACAAAACTTACCAAAAAATTGATTTTTACATTACAACTCGCTTCCAGTTGAACAATACATATTTCCGACCATCTTGTGTTTTATGTGCTGTCTTTTCGGACACACCAAAACTGCATGCAGATCTAGTCCTCGCTGTTTTAAATGCAGCGAAGATCGCTTGGGAGAGGATTGTCCCAAAAATGCTCTTCCTGTCTGAGTAAATTGTTCAGGCTGCCATAACGCAACTAGCTACAACTGCCCTGAATATACTAGACAAAAAAATATTAAACACATAATGGTGTCCCAAAATATGTCCGATTTTGAGGTTTCCAAAAAGATTGTACCTTCAAAATCAACTTTTGCCGAAATAACTTCAATGCCATCTTCGTTAAATGTTCCGCAATTTACCCAGACACTTGCAAAACAACCTATCCATGTCTCAGATAAATTTTCGTTTAAAAAAACCTCTTTTACATTCCGCACTCCGGAAACAAGTCAACCTTCTTATTTATCTCGTGATCAGCCATTATTAAATTAAATGTTATTATGTCCTAACGGAAACTCGTCAAATGAGTCTCCCGATGGAATCGCCATTAGCAACAGTACTTGTTGTTCTGAAAATACATCCGTTAATTCAGACATTTTTCAAACATTACTGACTCTCCTTCTTAATATTATATCTAATAATAAAATACCGTCCAACGCTGCCGAATTAATTGCCAACATCTCCATTTCCTTAAATTATAATGGCGGTTCTCCTTCAATAGAACTGCAGATGCGCCATTTCCAATAAATCTAATCTTTTCTTTCTTCTTCAAAAATATTCTATTTCTGCAGCGGCCATATCTGAGACATGGTTTAAACCCTATTTTCATTTTCGAGTGAGCGGCTACTCCTGTGTGAGGTGTGATCGACCCGATGGGAGCGCAGGTGGAGGTTCTGCCATCCTCATAAAAAATGGTAATCTCAGTGCTATTCGGTTTTATAACATTATATTGATATATATTTATTACAGTCCAGCACCTGTGTTTGATGTAAATTGGTGGAATAACCATATTTCTAATATGTCTTGTCCAGTTATATTGCTAGGAGATTTTGCGCATTCTCCTATTTGGGAATGTTCTAGTGAAGACAAATCAGGTAAAAATATTATGTAGTGCCAGAACATATTTTATATATGTGAGAGACGACATTTCGATTCTTGTCCAAGTGGTCGAATTTGGCTTCCATTTTCCTTATATTGTCAACCCTAGGATGACATCATCTATATCTGATCGGTGATTGGTTGCTTGTTTTGTCACCGGCAGTTAGCGTAATGCACGATTTGCTGTCAATTGACATAGAAATTCTTTCTAAATGGTTGATTTATCTCGCGCTTTAAGTTTTTGACGATTTATAAGTGCTTGAGATAACTCAAATAATAGTGCTTCCGTTTTTTTTAAAAGAACTATGAAAGAATAGTATTGACTGGAATGTTACGTGTAATATTTTGATATTTAAAATCGTAATAGTGACGCGCTTTGTTTTGTGCGACGCCATTTTAACCGTCGGTAGATAAAACGCGTGTGTCTTGGGCATTGTTATTATTTTCTTTTTGAACTCTTTCCGTAACTTGTGTGCCATAATATCATCCGCAGAATCGTTCAGTCAGAATTTGTGGGTATATAACTGAAAAACTGGAAAATCACAGTTTTATTCGTACCATGAAGGTTTAGTGAAAAAAGGACCTAGTGAGGTGTGCTAATTTTTAAACGATTATATAAAAAAATACGTACCTAATGCAGTAAAAACACTACAGCAGGACAAATTTACAGTGGTACGATATTTAATGACTCTTTCTGCAAACAAAAAGTTTGACAAGTAACTATCGACCTGCTAATAAGCGACGTGATAACAATTTGTCACCATGGTTGTGTATCATATTCGCAATCACAATGGAACATCCAAGAACGTAAAGTCCTGCTGCACAATCACATATTTGAATTTCACCGGTGCAAATACGGAAAATATTCCAAAACTGCTATTTTTATTTATTTATTTTTAATTTATCATGCTATTTATTGCATTTAGCCGGCGGTTGGCAATTCAAATGTCAAGAAAAGCAGTCGCCATAGTAATTTTCAAATGCAATATATTGTATTATTTTTCATAGTAAATGCCGATTTTTCGCCAGTGAACTGTATTTATTTCGAGGTAAACAAAAAACAAACCGACACGAATGTTGAATTAGAGATTACACACGCAATGACTTATGCCTGCGATAACTTAAGAATGTTCATTATTGTTCATTGTGATCGTTCAAATGCTTAGCATGTTTTTAAGCTTGTCGATAGTTATTTGGGACTGAGCTACTGTTCCCCATTCGAGGTCATTCTTTTTTACCGTGTGATTGTAATTTTGGCAAGGTCAAACGTCATATTAAAAAGCATGACAGGATATATTGCCCCTAACAATATGAAAATATGATTTTGGAGTCATCGAATACCAAGAGGTTTCATGTTTTGAGTGTGGAGACCAATCACATTTACGATTTGAAAAACTGGTGGCCGAGATATTAAAAAAAAACATGTCTGTCTGTGAATTCTCTGGGAAAAAATGTTCCAGATAAAAAAGGATATTTTTTGATCTCACAATACAGTGAGTTTTTTTATGATTCGGAGAAACGTGGATACGTTGAGGTTTCCAATTTTATTGGTGGATTAGTGAAACATAGTTTGTCCGAGAGTGGGCATGACCAGTCAAGGAAGTCAATTTCACGCCGATCGCAGGCGTTGAACATCACTGTAACCAGTTTGTGGCGAATTTTGCGGAAGGATTTGGCTCTCTGCCTGTATAAGATTGCGTTGACTCAAGAACTGAAGCCAATTGACCATTTTAAGTGTCGTACATTCGCTACTTGGGCTCTGGACCAGACGCAAGCTGATGACTACTTTCACAAGAAAATCATCTTTTCGGATGAAGCTTACTTTTGGCTCGATGGTTTTGTCAACAAGCAAAATTTTCGCATTTGGACAAGTGAGCAGCCTGAAGTGATGCACGAGACACAACTTTATCTGAAAAAAATTACAGTTTGGTGTGGTGCCGGCGGCGTCATCGCCCCATTTATCTTTTTTGATGAAAACGGTGCGCCATCAACTAACTGTCAACGCCGATTATTATATTATATTGGAGTATTTTTGTATTATGAGCATTTAAATAAATAAATGACAAAATATTATCATACATCAAAATTAACAAATTGTAGTCAGGTACATCATAATGGTGAGTAAAATATTTACCAAATAAAAAACATGTAAATATTTGTGTCCAATATGCAGATGGATCACATAAATCTAAATCTCAACATTAATAATTTTACAATTTTTCAAAAATAAAAATAAACAGAAAAAATATTTTTAATGTATTTTCCCATACATCAATTTTATGCTGGGGAGATTGGGGGTTTTGAAAAAGCACGTTATAAACAAATACCTTTAGATATGTAGGTGCGAAGGTTTTCACGGTCACTGTTATCAATATATTTCTTTTTTGGGTGATACCGTGTGTTGGATTTGTTCCGACATTTCGGCTACCATTGCAGGAGCCATCTTCAGGGTAAACTGAGTGGTCACTCGGTACACACACGGTATCACCCAAAAAAAAAACATATCGACCTTTAGATATGCTTTGAAAACAGTTGACAATTTGTGAATTTCTCTCTTCATTAACATCACATTCTTGGGAGAGATTTCAATGACAATGGAGTTGGGACCAATAGCATTCGTGAACTTCGGGTGCGTCCACATATCCAATACCAAATGTCTAAAACCAAAAACATATTTAATAAAACAGTGCCAGGTGGATTTCATCTCGCTTAGCACAAAATATTTTAATGGAAGTAGATTTAAATTATACCTTTATTATTTGGCTTCTTTGACTCCATTTTCGGTACGAAGACTACATAGATCGATACAATATAGTAGGACTCTGTTTTGAGAGATAGAATTAAACATTTAGTTTATTTTAGTCGGTACTGTGAACGCATGTCTGAATGGATGATTTGCACAAGGGAAGCTTTGCATATATTTTGTAAGTTTGAAAGGCATCGAGTAGGGAGAAATGGAAATATTTTGACTTTTTATGCTTGCATCATGAGATTTCCCCTTCACATTCAGAAAGTTTGTCTTTGAAACATTCTAGAATATGTTTTTGTAACAATATTATTGCATGGATTACAGATATTGCTTTGGTTATCCCTTTAGGTGCCACTAGCGAGATATCTAACGCATGATCCAGTGAAACATAAATATTTGCATGAAAATATCTAGGATATGTTTTACCGCCAATTTAACACATTGTATTAAATTAATAAAGACTATTTCACTTTTGATTCCGCATGATATCCTCGAACAAAGCTTATCCCTATTGACGGCATTTTTCTTTCCTACAAACATTCCAATATCTTTAGGCATTATATTTTTATCGCAAATGAAATGGGTATTCGGGTAAAATTGATACATTTCTTGCAGGGGGTAATTGTAGTGACCATTTAGAATCTTTAATGTCTATCAAGTTTCCTGTCTTCTTTTGTTCTTCCAATAAAGTTAGTCCTCGTGCTTTCAATGTACCATGGTGGGGCATTACACATCTTTGGACTTTTTCAAGCAGCTCAATATGTTTGCTAAAGTATGGACTTTTCATACTAATACCCGTATGCAGAGACATACCTTAAGGTGAGGAGAGTACATTCTATTGTCTTCACCTTCGGGTTATTCTCTGCATTTGAAATTAGAATGTACTTTCCTCACCTTAAGTTTTGTCTCTGCATACGGGTAAGTATCCAAACTTCAATAGGTATACTTTTAGAGTGAATATGTTTTTGTCACAATATCATCTGTACGCGATGATCAAGAGTTTCAAGTTTATATTTTATATTGTTAATTCCAGATCTTTATTTTATTTATAAGGTTTTTTTATAATGGAATTTATACATCGCATAATATAATAATAACAGTAATAATTGATAATTACATACTGCATTGGATTTTTCTTCAGATATTGTACTGTTGGTACATATGTGAGACTGAAGAGTTATATCAGTTTATAAATAAAATCACATTAATCTACACGTGATATATACATGTATAATCCCTAAATCATTTCATTTTTGACAGTTCTAACATATTTTGAGTAGCAATTTGATTCGGAAACACTTGAAGATTCAGTCTTATTTGCAATCACATCCAATGGTTTTGGTTTCCACGAAGGCAAAATATTCCAGACTACTTGTTCATTAATGTGTTCCATTCGGTTGACTAAAAAATACACATTACATTACATTAAAAATATTTTAAAAGTCCACAATGTCATCAGAATGATCTTGCATAGAAAAACTTACCTTATGTTGAATTATCTCAAATAATCCAAGAAAATTTTAGAATTTTGGTTTTCGTCGAGGTAGTCGGGAATATTTTTCGGAATAGGACGAGACATATTTCTATTTTCTGCATCAGTTAAGAGTGTAGCCCAAAGTCCCTGATTCTGAAAATAATAAATAACACAACTTTTTTTTTACAAATTATAATTATAGAGTGGAACTCCGTTTCTCCGAACTCCAGTCATCCGGATTGCCAAATATCCGCATCGTTATCAGGAAATAAAAAATTAAGATGTTACAATAACAAATAAAAAAGGGCGCTGGCAACCTGGTTTAAGTAAGTTTTTAATGTAATTCCAATTCGTTGTATTATTTCAAATGCAATAAAAGGGTAATCTTAGAATAAATTTTGCATTTTCTTTCAAAACATTCCCTCGATTTAATGGTTAATCCAATTATCCAGACATTATATAATTATTAGCCAGACATTATCCGGATAATGTCTGGCACTCAACTATCCGGCTAATTGGAGTTTTACTGTAATAAATAAAATACTTAATATTTGAGTTGTGACTAACTTAGGTTATTTGTTAGATAGTAAAATTAAGTGTTTTCTTGTGTGCGGTAAAAATTGGAGCGTTAAATTGTACAGCAAAGTTTCCTGAAAATGGACGAAAAAAAAAAAATGATAAAAACGAACTGCTTTGAACGACGTCACTGGTTCATATGAATCAACTAATGATGAGAGAATTACGGAAGATTTCTGGTTTGCTTGCCGTGAATGGACCAATGGGCAGAACTGATCGACAAAAAGCAGAAGAGAACGTCTGACGTCACACGCGAAGTTATTTCAGAAATACAAAACTTTACAAGGCTTAGTTTAATAGTTTATTGACAAATAAAAAAAATATAAAAAAACACTGAACTTCCTCATTGTACACGATACAAAAAAAAACTTTTAAAAAATATTTTTTACTTAACAGTGGGTTACCAAATAGCCAAATGAATGCCCATTCTAGAAGCACTTTGATATGGCAGTATTCTATGCACTTGATATTCATATTCACAGTCGTTTTTGGCAACATACAAATTCTTTTTAAAGATGAACTCGTATGCTGCACCGGCTGCAATGTTTAACCTCATGATGAGTAAGTATAAATGAAAACGTCGTGTTCTGCAAAGTGAGTTATTTTCAAAAGGAAAAATATATACAGTAAAACCTCGTTTTTACGTTCCTCAATTTTACATTTTCCCACTTTTTACACTTAAATGTTTAGGTCCCGCTTTTTTCCATACATTCTTATTCAAATATTCCCCCAATTAACGTTTTTCATAACCCCGGTTTTATGTTGAAAAATTTTCAGAACTCCTTTGATCTGTTAAAGATGCGAGCCGTGGGCCGCCGCGTTTGCCCAAAATGGTCAATAAAATCAAGGTAAATAAAAAAATGTGTAAAATTGTTGTCTCAAACTAAATTCAAAGTAGGTTCAGTGTAATTCTCCATTTTGTTAAAGTGTCTAATTTTGTCATTTTACTCAATTGTGACATGCGGTTGACACATGTTTTTTTTCTTCTTTTTTTCTTCTAAAGTAATAACCCGCTGAGCCTCTATTTTGAGGCTTGTCAGCAGGTGGGATAGAGGAGATATGGAAGGAGGTAATGAAAAATACACCACAACACCCAGACCAATTGAGAAAAAAATATTTCTTGGATTTTTTTCTTGCAACTGGCGGGAATCGAACCCGACGACCGTTTAGGAAGAATAAAGTCTTTACATCAATAAATCACGATGCAGAAAGTTTAAAAATTTGGCAATAGAAGTATTATTTGAAGTTATAAACATAATTTGGAAAGAAGATTGTTTAAACAGTTATCATAAAAGTGTGAAACAGTTTTGCCGGGATGTAAATGACAGTTGAAATTCTGTAGTGCCATACTAAAAAAAGTGATACCATATAAAGAAAATTTCCCAATAAAATAATTGTATGCATTTTATGCAAATTTAAAAATCAGCAGATGCTCGGTGTGAGTCTTCGAGATAGGATAGGAAACTAAGAGATTAGACAGAGAACTAAAGCTGCTGATGTCGGAAACTGTGCAGCAAAACTAAATTAGGAATGGGCGGGACATATGGCTAGACAGGATACCAGATGGGCGCCGCGAATATTGAAGTGGAGGCTGTGGGCAAATAAAAGGTGTCGGAAGGCCACCAAAGAGATGGACTGACTAAATTTTTCAGATAGTTGACGGTGCCTGGATGCGTAAGGATCAAGTCAGAGACGGGTGGAAGAGGCAGTGGAGAGAGGAAGGCTAAAGAAGAAGAAGAAAGAAGAAGAACTACGGAGCCACAAGCTATTTGATCTAAATTTTATGGCCCAATAAAGGTGGTACACACGAAGCGGTTAAGATCCGAAATGTACTATATTTACCTCAAAGACAGCGGAGTTACAGCATACAATACAACTTTGTTTGGCTCTCGTGAGTGCCACGGACATCCTTCCTGGATCCTGCAGGAAGCCGAGCCCCTGGCTCCTAGCACATGACAAGATCACTACGTCCCGTTCCTGACCTTGGAAACTGTCCACAGTGGAAACCTCCAATGTGTTTCTGTGGAAAACAAAATGGTGAAGCACTCACTAATGTCTCGAGACAGGTTTTGGTCTGCATCAAGACGTTCGGGGTTTAAACCCCACTCTACCACAACACTTTTCCCATTTTCAAACACAGTTATTTATGACTAACAGGAAATGGTGGCAAACATATAAATATTTGGTTAATCCGACGAAGCCGAATATTTCTCCAATATTGGTCATTTTTTCAAGTTTCAATGCTGCAAAAAAGCATTAATTTTCTTTTTATTTTAATAAACTCCTATTTAATTGTGATGTAATTCACCACTGTAATTGGGCCTCCTGGCCTGTTGTGGTGCAAAAAATAAAATAAAATATGAAAAATGTATAAAGTTACACTAGTAAAAAACACAAAACAGATACAAATTAAAACATACTTAAAATAATTTACAGCTGGAAGTTTTTTATGCAAAAAAAAATATATATTTGTGTCATGATTTATCCAATTATTTTTTTGGGGGAACCATTTTTGTTAAATAAATAATCATGTTAGAAATTGGGAAATGAGTTGTGGTAAGTAAATCGGGTTTTGGATCTCGGACCTTTGATTCGTAGTCCTCGACCACGGGACCACAACCAGTCCAAAAGTTTGAAAAATTCAAATATACAATATTATGCTACAAAATTATGTATCATGAATATATTCAAAATTGTAGACAAGGCACATATTGCATTTTATAAGTCACGGATTATTGGAAAAGTCTTCTCAAAGAAGTGGTCAGTTCATTGCGTTCAAAAATATATTAGATGACCATAGAAAGAACAAAATCATTTTTTTTTTCTGAAATAATTTGCATTAAATTTACAAGCATCAACTTCAAGCTGCTAGTGTACTATTCAACGAGAATCATAAAAAAAGGGATGAAATTTACAAATAATTGGGAGTAGAAAAAAATTGTTTTTCTAACCTAGTAAAATTCAGCAATTGATTTTGGATGGCATCTTTCTGAGCGGAGTAAGGTGTGAGAACACAGAGATTTATGTTCAACGAGTTTTTTCTTATCAACGTGTCGACGGCTAGAGCCAGTCTGGCAACTATCTGCGCTTCGTCTTTATTAGCACCAGTACCATCCTGGTCCATGGAGTTTCCCTTCAGCAGGACTACTCGGTAGGCAGGAATGTCTCGCGAAAGGGGCGGTGATACATTCCCATCCTTGAGGGCAGATTTATAGAAGGCGGAGTTGGGAAATAAGGAAATGTCCGGGTGCATCCTATACTGGACATTCAGCGCTACCACACACGAGTTATCCCATAACTCGCTGCATTGGATAAGTCTAGAGAACATGCTCTCCCCGAGACCTTGACGTTTTGCCATCTGTTGAAATAGAAAAACAATCAGTTAAGTGGCGGGCATTTTTTTGCAATTTTAAGAGGAAAAAGGGAAGCAAATGTTTTTGTTGCGTTTGAAAGAATGAAAATACACATAAATTGTTTGAAGATGTAGGAGTTAGTTTGCGTATTATATCAGTCCAATGACCACATTTTCCAACAAATCCGGTTTTATTTCCGAAACAGTTTGTGTTATATTGCCTTCCAAAGCTTCCAAGAGTTGCTGGTTTGTTTCCATAGATCATGGACAGTAGGAATGTAGCCCCATAGAAAATAATACAACGGGTTCAAATCACAGGATCGTGAAGACCAATTAACAGGACCATTTCTGGAAATAATATTGTCGCTAAACTCGTCACGCAGTAATTCATGGTTTCACAAAGACCACTATTCGAATTCAAATTTATTTATTTTACCAAAATAACATAACATTGGGACAACATATCAAACCGGAATCCTCGAGCAATGGTTCGACATTATTAAGGTATAATACTCTCCAATAGCAAGAGTATATGCATCTTAAACATTGTTTCACTGGAGTGAAAGATGTCGATCTCCAAAGTGATAATGTTCAGCTACCTGATTGCTAATCTGCTCTATGCGTTTGGCGAACTGAACACTGATTTTAGGGTCAATTAATAAAAAAACTGTCACCTTTAGTGTGACAAAAGACAGTAAATATCACTTCGAACTGCGTAAGTCTATTGTGACAGGTCTTCTTTGGTTTCCCCTCCAAGCCTAGATCTTTAAAAGAACCAGGCTAGTAAATGATAAGCAAGTGCTTACTTATTTCATTATATTATGTCATAGATCTTAGATGTATTTTTAAAGAAATAATTTGCTTCCAAAAATATGAATTTTCCCGCATTCAATAGAGTACATTCCTTGATAAATGATTAAAAGAAGATAAACCGTAAAATGTTGTCGCGTGCCTATTACCTGTGATGAGACGTATGCTGGAAGTTGCTGGTGATCTCCAACTAGGTGGAGACTCTTCACACCGAGACATAGAGGAATCAGAGATTCAGGCTCAGAGGCTTTAGCCGCTTCATCCATAATGCAAAATGCTATCTTGTCTTTCAGGCTGAAAAAAAATCAATTTTAAATATGTTTATCTAAATTACAGTTTAAACTAATTAATTTTATAGTTGTTTTTTGACTCTGTGGCTATCGGGTAAAAATGCTGAAAGTGGAGATTAGTCCGCCTCATGATGAAGTGATTGACGATTTCATAGTCCCTGAATAGCCTGAAGCATACGAATGATTAGGTATATTACAAATGATTGCTGGTACACCGCAATTAGAATATCATATGTGGAGATAACGTAAAGATGATGACATAATAATTAGTTAAGCTTAATGTGTAGGAAGAGAACGTAAATTAATTACCATTGCATTTTGAAGAGCGCACAGCCTTGGAGAGTGGTAGCAATAACATCGGCATCTTGGATAATTTCCATCTCCTCGTAGTTGAGGTTCTGGTTATTCTGAAACATCTCCAACTTGCGAGTGTACACCTGCATTTGACCACTGGAGTAAACGGCCTGTGGACCATTACCAGTGCTACTCTTAGAACATTTTTCTATCATCGTTTGTAAAATTTTTATCTGGAAGAAAATATGTACATTACCAAGAGTTTTTTTTTCAACCAGAAAAAAAATTGTTTACAACTGGTTTGCAAAATTTCATAGCCGTGCTTCTGTTGGTGATGAATTTCGTGAAGTTCAACCAAAATCGGTTATTGTTCCAAAAAACACTGATGCTGGTGCAACAGCTTTTTTATTTTTTATTTAATAGCATAATTATACATTTTTACAATTTAAAAAAAATTTCACTTTTTATATTTTTACTAAAACTAAAATCCCACCAAGCCACTTTTTGTAGCTTGTTGGTGAAGATTATATTTATACTGACTTAATAATATTATTTCCATTTATAAAAACAATGAATAACAGATAAAAATTAACAGCCAGAAAGATCAGAATAAACATGTTTATACAAATAATAATGTATAAATTTATTTTTTAAATACAAGAAAATATATGAAAAATTTAAATATTTACACCTAAGCTACTATTCATATATAAACTCTTGATCGAGTAGCCACTCTCTTATTTTGCTCTTGTTACAATGTGAGTTAAATTTAAGTTCTTTTGGTAATAAATTAAAAATTCTAGGTACCTTATTCTTGTTTTTCTAGGCTTCTTCGTCAAAACTAATTAATTCTTTCCTATTTATTTTTATCATGTTAACTAAATACTACACGTAAAATAGGAAAGAATTCATTAGTTACGTAAACTTTGACGAAGAAGCTTGTTTGCTTTGAAGCCGGTCGGTGAAAAAAAAATTAAAAAAATTAGTGGTTAAAAACAAAGTTGTTTTATTTATTTTACCAACTAAAGTTGCTCGTTCCCAAAGTATGAGTGTTTGCTTCTTGAGTCGTACAGGACATGTTGCAACCATTCCATTAGAAGATCGAAGAACAGTTTATGCTAAATGGTATTCAACAATCATTTGCCAAAAGTCGTAGATGAAATCAGAAAAAAACAACCAAAAATGTTGCATTGACAATACCAGCTCTCACTTAGTACGTCTAAAAATTGATTATTTGAACAAGAAAACATGGAATTAATGTGTGTGATTTGAATTTTAATTAATGTGATGTGATTTCTTTGTTACCGAACGTCAAACAAAAAACTCATGGACGGCGATAATAAATTAGATGAACGCCTAATATACCTGCTGAGCATATTCAGGATTGTTGTTTTTATTATGCCTCGCCAGGACGGTAGAGCTGATTTCTAAGGCCTGCGGCTGCATGGCCTCAGCTCTACCAACCCTCACTAATTTGAAATCTGGAATAAAATATATTATTAGAACAATTATTTATTTATTTAACCTTTCGTACACTGAACTACCGGGTTTATTGCAGCATAGCAATTTCTTCCAACCGACAAAAATTATTAAATATTTTTAAAAGATTTGCGGTCAATAAAATAAAACAAATATTTTTTATTTTTTTAAAAAAAATAAATATTTGCGTTCTTATGATTTACCCAAATATTTAATTTTGAGGGCCATTTTCAACGAGTTGTAAATAACTCACTATTAGAAAATGGAATCAAGTTGGGGTAGAGTGGGATTGGAATGACGGACCTTTGGTCCGTGAGTTCGAGACACTAGCCACGGGACCACAACCCGATTAAATAAATGTAATACAAATCATAATCGTATTAATGCGCATGTCCATAAAAGTAAAAATTAGCAAAATGCTACTGCCATCACGCCATTTCTCCGTACGGGTAGGCTGAGAGGATAGAACGCCACACAAATCTATCCTGACATACATTCCCTGCATCTTCCATGTTCATATAATCTTGCCTTACACGTCCTTCGGTTGTGTGTGCTTTTGACATGACCAGACTTAAGATTTTGGTTTTCTCTGATCATGCCACATCTTACTTGGTCCCCTTGTCCTACGTTACCACTCATGGTTGCCATATAAATCTGTTTTACCATTATTTTGTCATTCATTCGTTCTACATAGCTAAACCATCTCAAAAACTCTTTCTTAATCTTATTAATTACACTTATGTCATACATTGATTTCCCACACATTCGCATTTCAACGGCATTTATTTTGCTTTCATCTTTCCTCTGCCAGTTCCATGTTTCACTTCCATGGATGAGTATTGGGACTAAAACTCCGTTGTGCACTGCCAGTCTAGCATTGATTGGAAAACTAAAGTTAAAAATAAGAAATACCTTTTACTTTTTAATAAATAATTACAATATCGAAATGTTATCAAATATTTCTATGTAACCACTTACTGACTTTTCTATGTCTACCGGTTTTGTTTCTTTTCTTAACTATTTCTCCCGCAGCAAAAAATATTCTCATAACCTATCAGTGCATGTAAGGGTTACTTATTAAAATGCACGGCATGTTGGTTTTATATTTTTGTGCAACAACTATGGTGAAGGTGTATAGTGGGTTTTGCATGTTGGTTTAATTAGTGTCCTGACGAAGAGACGGGTACGTCTCGAAACCAGTAGACATAGAAAAGTCGGTAAGTGGTTGTATACAAATATTTAATAATGTAAATAACTTACTGTTTTTATCAGTGCGAGCTTGTAGAAGGCGTTTCACCAGCTCATCCACTGCTATGTTGGTCGGTGCGCATATTAACACTTTACCCCTCTGTGACCGCATTGTTCTCTGCAGATATTCCAAAACAATTGACACGATCACTCTGGACTTTCCTGGAATAAATATGAGCAAGATTGAAAAATACATAACACTTTAAATACGGCACATATGAAGTTGCCGAGATTAAGATGGGCCGGACATGTACAGCAAACGCCCGATTCTCGGGTCCCTGAAAGATTAATGAGCGGACACCCGAGTGGAAGGAGATCAGTGGGAAGACCCGGGCTGAGATGGGAGGATGAAGTGAGAAAGGATGCGGCGCAGTTTGCAGTTTCTCCTGGTGGCCAATTGGAAGACGGCGGCTGAGGACAGACAGAGTTAGATGCGAAAGCTGCAGGGGCCAAAGCTCAATATGAGCTGTAGCGCCATCGGAGAGAGGGAATAATTTATAATGTATCATCTTCGACATAGATGTTGCGAAAGCGATGAAACTGGTCACTGGTTATTCTAAATTTGTGGATTTAGGTACCACTCGTATTTTATTAATATATTTAATAACAATGAACTTCCACCAAGAATTTTCACCGACAAACTTAAATGTTTTTAAATTTTATTTTTAGATTTGGTACAACATTGTTTTCATCACTTGAGATATCCGGAGCTTTCCGCATACCTCTTTAAACCTACCGAGTAATGAGTACATCGATATAGGAAAGTCTAAAAACAAACACCTAGTACTATTCTTCTTCTTCGTTTCTTATGACCTTTTCACCTCTCAACTCGGGTGTTCTGGCCAGTGTCGAGTTTTGTTAATTTTTTTTTTACATATTTACACATGTGTTAGTAATATAATATATACAAGTTAGTAAGTTGGTATTTAATTTAATATATACATGTAATAATATAACATATGAACAGCTTAACACCATTTATAACTAGATATTTAAATAGAATAAATACATTTTTATTGGGTGGGGACAGGATAGTTAGAATATGAATAGGGAATGGGATATTAATATCAGAGAGGTCGGATAGGAAATCAGGATAACAATCATTTATGGGGCATCCAAAAAAAACATAGTTTAAATCTTCCTCATCGAGCTGACATTCGCAAATGGCAGAGTCCCGGACATGGATTCTGAACAGGCGAGAACCATTGCAGCAGTGCCCAATGTGCATTCTGCAAATGGAGGATGGAAAACCAAGGCTTTTCTGTTACATTTGGCTTCAGTTGGAAAAGATGTCTACCCTTGCCTTGTGAGGAGGCTACCCAATATTTTTGCTATGTGCGAAATTGCTTCTCCTTCGTCATAACCTAGTATTATTGCTACGCATTATTTTATTTTTATTATTTTTAAATGTGTGTGTTATTTAGAAATCGTGCAAAACCGGAGTCTGCTATACTTGAAATAATTTATTATAGCTCATGAAATACGTGTTTAAATACTTGCTCACATTTAATAAGGAAAACTTGATTAAAGTTTACAAAAAACAGGCAAAATTTACTAAGTGACATGTGCCAACTTTACAGAAGAGCCAATTAAATCATGTCAATACACAAATATAAAATGTATACATGAGATTTTTATATTAATTTTTTTCACACTATAAACAATTTTAAAAAATCATGTGACCTCACTGGGATTACTCGTGCCGAGGACACAGCAATATATTTTTTTTTTACAAGTGAGAATTTACAAAGAGGACTTAATATACAGAGTGAAATTACAAAATGTTAAGACAGTTTTAAACACTACGTAGTTATATTTATGCTTACTTTCTGTGTTCCTATATTATTTATACTATAAAATGCACAATAGAAGAACAAAAACGTAACACAAACTATACGTTTGTGGAGCAGGTGATTCAATATTGGTTTGGGCGAATGAGACAATCCATTTTACTTCTACCCACCTCCACTATACATTTTTTTATAGCCTTTTTGAACATTTTCTCGTTACTAATTGTTTTGATGGACAGTGGAAGTAGGTTATAGATTTTGATTGGCTCTTCAGTAAAGTTGCTACATGTGGCTTAATAATTTTTGCGTTTCCTCGCATACACAAAGTAGTACTTAAAATAGTATAGAACATAGTTACCTGTTCCCGGAGGTCCATGAATCATCTGTATATTGGGATTGTTGGTAACGATTGCACAAATACACTGGGCAACTGCTTTCGCTTGGAATGCATTCAGCTCATGTTTGAACTAAAGCAAATTTAACAATATTTTGAGTTTGTCTAAACTTTTGTAGACAAGGACTGGATTTGAGAGAACATATTACAACATTAAAAATATCATTTCATAAAAATTGAAAAATATATGCAGGCATAGCCTATTAGGTGATATAATGAGGAACTTAAGTCCTACGGGAAATTGGATACAATAAAAGATTTTTTGCCAGCGGTGAAAATTGAATCATTAAATTGTACTACAAAATTTCCTGAAAATACACAAAAAAAATAATGAGAAATATTTTAATAAAAACAAACTACTTTGAACGATATCACTAGTTCATATGAATCAACCAGTGATAAGAGGGTTATGGAAGATTTACGGTTTGCTTGCCACCAATGGGCAGAACTGATCGAGAATAAGCGGAAGAGAACCTCTAACGTCACACGTGGAGTTATTTCAGGAATACAAAACTATAAAAAATCATAGCGCTGATAATACGATATTTAAAAATTGAAAAAAAAATTTTTTGGCTTAGTTTAATAATTTATTAACATTTTTTTTTTTTTTTAAAAACCACTGAGCTTCCTCATTTAGTCAGATGAATCTCGCCCTCATCAATATAGGTTTCAGCTCTTTAACTTTAACAAAAATCAACAGTTGGAAGAATTGAAGGAATATGGATGTTCAAACATAGGCAGAATGGTGAACATTACACGATGTGTAAAATTGTCACGTTAGCTGATGACCTAAGCCCTGTAAATGTCTAGACTTCCATATTCCGTTTTCCATCTCTGTTGTAATATGTTGAACTAAAAAAAAAGCACTTCAATAATTTAAATTCTTATAATAATATAAATATTAAAAGATTAAATTATGTTCCTAATGACTACCCTAGACATAAGCAGCTTAAGCTGTTTTATCTTCCTGCTTGCAGAACCAACCTGCCGATGGTAATGCCAGTAGGAAGAGCAATGTCTTTACTCAACCGTATCTCTTCAGATATCAACATCTTTCATATTAGTGAAAAATAGTTCAGAGAGGATAGCATCCGTTTTCTATAATTGCTGGGTATTTAAATTTTATATAATATTTTTTTTTTTTTTCGTTTTATGTATGCCTTGAAATATTTTTGCAATGCACAAAAACGTATATAAAGTAAATAAATTGAAAATAGGTATTTAGTTTGGGTAATATCAGAAAAACAAACTTAATCAGGTTACGGTCACGCGGCTAGTGTTGCCGACTCACGGATCAGAGGTCCGAGGTTCAAACCTTACTGTACCCCAAAAGAAAACATTTTTTGTATCCAATTTTCCATAGGGCTGAAGTTCTTCGTTATAAATCGTTATTCATACTCCAGAAAAATTTGTCATTTTGCAATTCCACAATGGTGATATTTGGTATAATTAGTTTTATATTTGATTTTATTACTTTATATCTATTGGTAATTGTAAAATAAATATTTACCTTCAAGGGGGCACTGCTACTGTATTTGTGGAAAATATTCTGACTCGGTGAGACGATGAAATTTTTAAGTTCTGAATATTGCAGATTGTGTATCGCCTTTATCATAGACAGCACATTCTTGATAGCGGTCAGAGATTTTACAGTTACCGCAGAGTCCATCTTGATAGAATTAAGGCAATTTGGATCTATCCATATATAGAACACCAAATAGACATCTAAAATTATGATTCATACATTATTTACAATATTTTAAATATACATGTCCAAACCAAGTAATCGGGCAATATGCCACCAAAAAAATACATTCTGTAAAACTTGTTAAGAATTAAATAGCGAATTGGTTGGGTCATTTCAAAATCATTACTAATAAAGCGGACATTTTACCGAATCAATAAATATCTGAAGATAAAATACATCAAATTAAGGCACAAATCGATGAATTTGTATTTTAGTTGGCCATTGAAATAATAATTATTTTTAAATGTTTAATTTGAGGATATCTGGCATCTTGAAATTAAAACAAAGGCAGAATGATAAGAATGAAGTAATTTATAAAATAAAAGATAAATAAAAATTTAAATGGCAAACATTTAATTGAAAACTACTTTTCTTAAAAAATGTAATAAGATAATAAAAGAGAAAAATCCAAAACATGGAAATTTATTCCCTTTTTACCTTTTATTTCAAGAGGAAAAAAAAACAATATCATTGAAACTACATACATTTTTCAAATAAACAAGCATCATGATGTTTCACTGTAGGAGTAGGCAGAGGATAGAATGCCACACCACCGTCTTTGTATACATTCTTATTCTTATTCTTAGAGGTGGGGGTCAGTGCTATGCAAGCTCCTGACGTCACTGCGACCTGTGAAGATCTATTGTGACGGGTCCCCGTGAATAGTTCTCGCCCTCCAAGCCCAGACTAACAAACCTGACTGACAAACCTAAGCTCATTACGAGGAGCACATTTATTATTATTATGGATAACTTAGATAGCGCCATTTTCATAATAAAATACCTCAAGGGCGCTTTACATAGTGATTCTTTTAAATTTGTAATTTAATTTAAATAATTTATTTTATTGACACATGCTACGGATTTATTCAAATGATTTAGAGAACAAGTGGGTTTTAAGTTTTTTCCGAAGCATCACTTCACTTTCACAGCCTCGCACCTCTGCTGGGAGAGCATTCCATGCCATAGGGCCTGCGACCGCAAATGCGCGATCACTAAATGTAGTGCGCTGTTTGCGTAGAGGTATAATAACTTTTCCTCTCGCCGTAGACGTAGCTGATCTAAGGGTGAGACGCCCTGTCAGCTAGTTCATATGGAATGCATAGTTCCCTTAGATATTCCGGAGCAGAGTTGTGCAGTGACTTATACATAAGCCAACAGAGTTTGTATTCGACCCTCTGTGGAAAACGTAGCTAGGTAGTTCCCGAAGTAGTGGAGTGATATGACTGAACTTAGAGATTCCGAAAATAAGTCTCGCTGCGGCATTCAATACAGATTGTAGGCGAGTCATTTTGTTCATTGGTAGACCTGCATAGATACCATTACAAAATTCGACTCTAGACACTACAAACGCATTTATTAATTGATGGGCGGCATCAACCGGCAAATTTTTGCATATGCATTTAATTTGTCTCAGCTGGTAGAAGCACGAACTTATCATTCTACTAATTTGAGCGTCAAGAGAAAGGTCAGAATCGAGTAAAACTCCCAGTAGTTTAACGGTGGGTAAAGCGGTACTCCCTACATTGGGTAGGGCCGTATCCTGGATCAAATTCTGTCGTCTGGCTGAAGCCACCCATAGTTGTTCAGTTTTTGATGGGTTTAATGTTAGTCTGTTTTCAGCCATCCAGTTTCCTATTTTCTCGATGCATCCATCAATTAAATTGACACCACTTCTCTCGCCTGGTTTGCAGTAAAAATAAATCTGAGTATCATCTGCGTAGCAGTGAGACCACAACAATTTAGTCAACCCACAGTAAGGTTCAGGGCCTATTGGGGCTGTCTCAGTTCCAGCCTTGCCAGTTCATCAGTTACCTCGTTACCGTCGATGTTTGAGTGTCCAGGTGCCCAAATTAATGTCACACTGTTACACTCACCGACACAATTCAGCGCCCGTAGGCAATCCAAGGTTAATTTAGAATTGATCTCGACAGAGTTCAGAGCTTTTAGAGCAGTCTGACGGTCTGAGAAAATATAAATTATTTTGTTTTTGTATTATCTGCGCAAATTTTCATGTGCGCAGGCATAGAGTTCCGTGAGGAAGACAGTGGGATAGAGCCCTAGGCCAATGGAGAACATGTTGGCGGGTCTAACTCCGAGTATCCGAGCACCTGCTTGTCCATCTTTCTTGGACACATCGGTGTACCACACAATGTCAGCTTCCCTGTAGGGTAGGGGGCTATCGGGCAGCCATTGTTCCCTATCAGGTATAAGCACCATAAAATCTCTTTGCATACATACTTCGCTTCCTGTTTATAATTCATATAGAAAACATTGTGACATTCATTTTTTAACCATTTTGCAGTATTTTCATACTTACAGATTACAGCAGGGTGTCTAAGCTTAACAAAGTTGGGCAGTTTAAAAAAGAGCTGTGCCAGCAAATGTCTGGCAAGATATTAGAACTTCTCACACATTTTGCAGTATTTTCATACTTACAGATTACAGACAGGGTGTCTAAGCTTAACAAAGTTGGGCAGTTTAAAAACGCGCTGTGCCAGCAAATGTCTGGCAAGATATTAGAACTTCTCACACATTTTGCAGTATTTTCATACTTACAGATTACAGACAGGGTGTCTAAGCTTAACAAAGTTGCGCAGTTTAAAAACGCGCTGTGCCAGCAAATGTCTGGCAAGACATTAGAACTTCTCACACATTTTGCAGTATTTTCATACTTACAGATTACAGACAGGGTGTCTAAGCTTAACAAAGTTGCGCAGTTTAAAAACGCGCTGTGCCAGCAAATGTCTGGCAAGACATTAGAACTTCTCACACATTTTGCAGTATTTTCATACTTACAGATTACAGACAGGGTGTCTAAGCTTAACAAAGTTGCGCAGTTTAAAAACGCGCTGTGCCAGCAAATGTCTGGCAAGATATTAGAACTTCTCACACATTTTGCAGTATTTTCATACTTACAGATTACAGACAGGGTGTCTAAGCTTAACAAAGTTGCGCAGTTTAAAAACGCGCTGTGCCAGCAAATGTCTGGCAAGACATTTGAACTTCTCACACATTTTGCAGTATTTTCATACTTACAGATTACAGACAGGGTGTCTAAGCTTAACAAAGTTGCGCAGTTTAAAAACGCGCTGTGCCAGCAAATGTCTGGCAAGACATTAGAACTTCTCACACATTTTGCAGTATTTTCATACTTACAGATTACAGACAGGGTGTCTAAGCTTAACAAAGTTGCGCAGTTTAAAAACGCGCTGTGCCAGCAAATGTCTGGCAAGACATTAGAACTTCTCACACATTTTGCAGTATTTTCATACTTACAGATTACAGACAGGGTGTCTAAGCTTAACAAAGTTGCGCAGTTTAAAAACGCGCTGTGCCAGCAAATGTCTGGCAAGACATTAGAACTTCTCACACATTTTGCAGTATTTTCATACTTACAGATTACAGACAGGGTGTCTAAGCTTAACAAAGTTGCGCAGTTTAAAAACGCGCTGTGCCAGCAAATGTCTGGCAAGACATTAGAACTTCTCACACATTTTGCAGTATTTTCATACTTACAGATTACAGACAGGGTGTCTAAGCTTAACAAAGTTGCGCAGTTTAAAAACGCGCTGTGCCAGCAAATGTCTGGCAAGACATTAGAACTTCTCACACATGCGTGCCGATTGTTCCAAC
Organism: Micrasema longulum; assembly: GCF_059751315.1. NCBI lineage: Eukaryota > Metazoa > Arthropoda > Insecta > Trichoptera > Brachycentridae > Micrasema > Micrasema longulum. The sequence continues at coordinate 1,037,423 of NW_028277527.1, forward strand.
TTTTGACATGTCCACCTTCAAATATTGGTTGGATTTGGTCATGCCATTTCTTTCTCAGTCTTCTTCGTTTTCTGCATTCATCAACATTTGCACCGTAAAACTTCTCATGGGTTATTTTGTTGTCCATTCACTATACACATATTTTAAGTAATCGCTAATGCAGATATCAAAGAGATATTATTTATTTAAAAGCAGTTTCAATAAATGTCATACCTCACAAGGAAGATGTAGAATTATCTAAAAAGTACATACCTTTGCCACCCGAAACATTTTTAAATTCCAGTTCTTCAATGAGTCCAAAGAACCACCTCTTTCTTATATCCGGATGGTTCGTAAACTTGGCAAGAATAAGGGAGCCATTAGATAAATTCCGGGCAAGGGATGAACTGGACTCGCGGGCTACAAGAAAGGCGCTTGAAATTAGGCTTTCAATTACAATGAAACTATCACAACACAGATGATAAATATTTATTTATTTGAGGAGAGACCATACATACAGCTTTACAATAATATGAATCACATAAAAAACAAAATAAGTAGCCGATAACTTTTTTTTAAAATTGATAGAACCGGAAAGAAAAAAAACAATAATAATACTGAAAGAACGGCTTTAGCATCATCGAAATAGTCCATCGCAACAAACATACAACTAAATTATCCAGCAATGTATCACCAAACTTGCTTACAGCAATATACTGTATAAATTCCTAACTCTTTTATAATATAGGATAAAAAGGCGTCAAAAATGTTTAAAGATTAAGCAGTCATAATTACAACAAAATATGTATATCAATGTCACTAAAACATTTAAGTTTGTCAGTGAAAATTTTTGGAGGAAGTTCATTGTAATTTATTATAGAAATAAAAGACTAGTGATACTCAAATTTATGGATTTAAGTATCACATGTCTGTTATTTACCTAAATAAATGCCACTAAAACCGCCCAATGACCGATGCATTGTGAGCACTCAGAATTCTTCTAAAAACGCAATTTTTCGTGTAGTTCTTAGTAGACATTTGATTACGTAATATCATTTGAGTAAAACCTCATTTAGTGGAAACTAAATACTAACATTTTTCAGTGAAGTTATTTAGATTTTACATTACTGCAATAAATTTTAACTGACCAACATTTTATTGACAAGAGAATAATAAATATACTACCTTTAATAGAAATTTTTGTCAGTTTGGTTCCTTGTAAGGGCCCCGGGGGCCTTGAGCACACAGAAAAGTTGAACTCTTCAAGCTTATCTTTGTTCTCTTTATAGGCACCGTGAGCCAACTCCCATACCTCAAGTAGCATCAGATTGGTCATCGTACTAAAAACCATCGAGGCAAATGAACATTTTAAATTTTTTTTTGGCAATTCATCCTATGAAGGATGATTTCTGCCATCCGCGTAAATGATTTGATGTAGACTGGGATTTTTGATGCACAATTAGCATTTTGTAAAAAAGGATAAATAAAAAAATTCAATAGAAGCCTCCTAAAGGTTCACACCATTCTCACTCAGAAATCTTCCTATGTGATGAATCACTTCGGGGGTAAGTGAGGATAAGAGAGAAGCGACATTTATGGGCAAATTTATGTTTGTAAATTAAAAATAATTGTTATATCCTTCAGTTATTGGGCAGCCAAAAAGTATGTGGTCAGGAGTTTCCAAGTCTTGGCCACACTCGCACCATGGACTCTGAACAACGTTAATTTTAAATAAGTGACTGTTAGCGCAACAGTGTCCAATTCTTAACCTGCTGCTTAACATTCGCCGAGAGTGCATATAGAAAAAAAATGGAAGGATGTTATTTTTTTGTCTATAAAAAAGTTTATTTTTGAATGTTCACAAACAACATTTGTTTTTTTATGAATCCCAATCAGATTATTTCCTTAAATTCCTTATTATTTCTACCCAAACTACTACAAAACATTAGGCTTTATAATAAGAGTATGTAAACCATTTAACTATCCACAAACACTAAAAATATTATATTTTGCACATGTCCGCAGTATTCTTGAATATTGCTCTACAGTCTGGTCTCCTCAATACTCCAAATACATTTTAAGAATTGAAAGGATTCAAAAAATTTTTATGAAGCATCTAAACTATCGACAAAATGAACATTTTAATAACTATGAAGAAGCTGTACTATATCACAATATTGAAACCTTACAATCCAGAAGAACTATATCTGATACCGTCTTCCTTTACAAAATAGTAAATAACAAATTAGATTGTCCCCAACTTCTTGAGAAAATTAAAATTCGTATCCCTCAGCGCACAACTCGGCTGCAGCAATTGTTTCATGTTGGAAGATCAAGCACAAATAACAACAAGAATGCACCTTTTCCCAGAATCTTAAATAGTTATAACAAACATTTTTTTGAAATTGATATATATTTTCTAACTTTAATTAACTATAAGAAAAATGCCAAGGCTATAATTGCAGATAATAATCATTTAACTTAATCAGTACTATCTATTTAACATTTGTAATTTGTTATATACTTGTACATTTGTATTTATGTCTAAGAGGAAAAGCTGATCTGAAGCTACTCCGTGGGGATCCGTAAAATGATTTTTTTTTTAAAATTATTTAAAAATTATAATAATAAATTAAATTTTGTACTTTTAGTTATTATTATTTTTTTTATTTTTTGCAAGTGATATGATACGGAGTGGCTTAATACAGGTACGCTTTTTTTTAAAAAAAAATTTACATTCTATTTAGTTTTTATATAGAAAACTATAATTGGCCTAAAATTTTGGTTTATTTGTATATACTGTATTTTTTGTTGAAATGGCTGTTGTTTTCTTTAAATAAATAAATAAAAATAAAAAATTTAAAAAAAATATTAACAGACATTTAATGCATTTTTGAAAATCGCATACCTACATAAAGTGCACCCCTGTTGCATTTGCAAATAGAATTCTTTATTTGAAAGTTGATTATTCAAAGTTTTGAAATTCAACAATAAACAAGTACCTAGGTACCTACTTACCAGTAAAAAGTTACACCATCTTTTTTATCCAAACGGTTTTTACACCCTTTCACAACACCACCAAGCACTTCAGTATAGAATTAAATGTCAAGCTATCGTCAAAACCCGGCTGGTGGTTAAATAATTACTAAATACGCGTAGGACAGGACTGAGTGTTTGGGCATGAGTTGAGTGTTATAATTTTAGTGGGTACCGGGTGCGTCTATGTGTATTAATAGGACAATGGTTTTATTTAAGAACACCGAACCTGTTTCTATGGTTACATGAAAGCATTATGAAGTAAAATTTTAGAAGTATACTTAATAATATTTAATCTTAAGAGGAAACGCGGTCTGACTTTTCTTCATACAAACGTTTTCCCGTATTTTCTCTCGGGATTATGGTACTGGAGCAGTGTTTTTTTTTACACTATAGATATTTACCATTGGCGTCTCCCTATTCTATTGTTTTTTGAAAAATTAATTACTATGGGAACTGGAACCATCCAAAAACCTGTAAAACACAGTTTTATCTGCTGTCTTTGGGCGCACGGTATACAAATATAATTATTTTAGAAAAACGCAAAACGTACAGATACAATAAAAAAATTCTGATACTCTGTCTAAAAAAATAACAAAATGGGTTCAGTTTTGAGGTGCAAAAAACGGGACAACGAAACGTTGATTTTGTCTATTCTAACAAAAGGTCTAACATGTAGTTGTATTTTTCGCACAATATGGAGGACAGTGCCAGGAAAACAATGTTCGTATACTTATTTATGAAAATTCTCTGTCCTCACAATTTATGTAAAACGAAACACAAAAATAATAAAATAAGAGAGGTGCGGCGAATGGAAGCTCCATTGTGAACGGCTACCATGCCGAGACTAAACGTCGCATAAAGTGCAGCGTGGTGGGGATGGGGAGTGGGGGAACCGGCTTTGCGCCAATATTGCCAAATTGCACGAAAAATTGTTCCTCGCGACCGCGGCACCTTGGAGACCTTATTTTACGGACAGCCCTCGAAACTAAAAATGTCTGTTAGATGTGTTCAGTGTTTCATGTCCAAACTACAGTTTCTCGGAAAAGGAATAAGGAAATAACATTCTAATCAATAAAACATATTTAACAAGAGACTGTAATTTAACAAGGAAAATCACAAAGTCACTGCTTCAAACATTAATTTTATAAATGTAACTATTCGATACATACCTACAGTAGGAATCGAAATTTTGATAAGTGTAAAGCACCACAGGTAGACTCTTGTCCCATTTGGGAGTGTGAAAAATGGGGGGCAATTCTTTATCTAACAGAGTACACTCATCCAACCATGCTGGATTCCATCTGACCACGGATGCCAAAAATTCCCTGTTATGTTTTGGCAGAAATATGGAAGACATTTGCGGGATTCGACAACGAGGGTAAGGGGACGGATTTATACTGTTGCCATACAAATTTCCAAGAATAGACTTGCTTCGGGGAATTTTCGTGCTGGAGGAACCGTCAATATAACCAACTACCGATTGAGAACGTTCGATCGGTTTTGTAGCAACAGTAACTGATTGTTTAGATACCTCTTCGGGTAGCGTATTCACTGTAAACCTTTGAGTCAGAGATGATATGTTCGTATCTATAGTGGAATACGAACGACACCGTAGTTTTGGTCGTGCGGAGACTGCGAGTGTATTACTTTCTATTTCTGAAGTCAATTTGGCAGTAGACGATCTCAATCTCGGATCTGAGGTTTTACATGTATTGGGCTTAAACACATCTATGCTAAGATTATTTTTAAAGGCAGCATTATCCTTAGTGCATAGCAGTTTATTATTTAAATTCAACTCTTTTTGCGAAACTTTTGTTCCTTCACCCTCATTTCGCATTGAGGGAATGCTAAAAAAACCAACTATGGATCGAGAACGTTCGATCGCTTTTGCAGCAACAGTAATCGATTGTTTGGATACCTCTTTGGGTAACTTATTATCCACTGCCAATCTTTTGGTCAGAGAGGATATAGTCGTATCTATGGTGGAATATGAACGACACCTTAGTTTTGGTCGTGCGGAGACTGCGTGTGTATTATTTTCTATTTTGGAAGTCAATTTGGAAGTAGACGATCTCAATCTGGGATCTGAGGTTTTACTTGTACCAGGCTTAGACACATTTGTGCTAAGATTCCCTTTTAAAGCAGCGTTATCATTAGTGCATAGCAGTTTATTATTCGAATTTGTTTTGTTTTCTATTTTTTTTTGGGGAACATTTGTTCCTTCGCATTCACTTCGCATTGAGGAAACACCAAAAAAACCGACTATGGATCGAGAACGTTCGATCGGTTTTGTAGCAACCGCAATCGGTTTAGATATCTCTTCAGGTAACTTTTTATCCACTGACAATCTTTTAGTCAGAGATGATATTGTCGTATCTATAGTGGAATATGAACGACACCTTAGTTTTGGTCGTGCGGAGACAGCGGGTGTATTAATTTCTATTTCGGAAGTCAATTTGGAAGTAGACGATCTCAATCTCGGATCTGAGGTTTTAGATTTTTTTGAATTTTTTATTTGAGTCCCAGACGTACTTGTACCAGACTGAGACACATCTGTGGTAAGATTCCTTTTTAATGCAGTATTATCATTAGTGCATAACAGTTTATTATTTGAATTCAACTCTTTCTCTGTATTTTTTTCTTTACCTTTTTGGGAAACTTTTGTTCCTTCACATTCCAAAAATTTGGCTCTAGTCCTTTTAGGATATGTTTTCTCCACAATATCACATGCGTTACAGACATTGTTCTGTTTAGCGATTCCTCTATTTCTCGTCATCATTCCCTTTGACTTCATTTCAGATTGTATTTCTTCATTTTCCTCAAAATATTTCTGTTTTTTATTGCGTCCTATTCCAGTCAACTCGTGTCCTTCAACTGCAAAAGTTTAATATGATTTGAACATAGTAGAATACATATAGATATTGCAAAAATCTCGAGGTATTATTGTCAAATAAGGGGCTCTTTAAAGACCTGTGGATGGTTATTTGTTTTTTTCTTTTCTTAAAAGATGTCATTTTACTGTTCAAATTTATTACATCTATAAAAAAAAATTATTTTTAACTACATATTATAATATTAATCACATAAAAGCTCATTATTTAATCAGATATTTACAGCAATAAAAACATTTTTAGTATTCATCAAAATTTGCATCATATAAATTAATACCGTAGTTAATACGTATAGGCTTATTAGAATTTTCAAAAGAGAAATTAATTTTGACGGAAAATCTTAATAGATGTGATTATTTATGTATCTAAAAAGAGGTAATAAATTATTTGCTAGCCAAAGCAAATAAGATCTACAAATTTGCATTGAAATAAAAAAATTACGATTAATGTTAGAATTACTTTGAATCGATAAATATGGTCTAGACTTCAACATCAACGTAGAAGATTAATATTTTTATTAGGAATACATAGTATTATCTGTACGTACCGAGTGTAGATGAAATTGACATAGAGCGCGTTCTTTTGCCAATCTTTGGAACATCGGAAACATCTTTGCTGGTCAGAGCTAAAATTATATCTTTCCAATGGAGTTAAATATGTTTCAGTATTTAATTGTGAAAATAACAGTTTCATATTATCTGTACCCTAAAGCTGAAATGCTGGAAGTCGCCATTTGGTAAATTGTTCAGGAGAGCGGTTTGAAGTTGCAAAACTGTTTCAAATGTATCTCTCGAAGTAAAAACACAATTTATTGCTGTTTTTTTGGATGTATAAGCTTTTGATAAGAATATTTAAGAAAAAAACATTTCAAGTATGGACTATCAACTAACTATGGGACTTCAATGTATTTTGTTCTAACCGCCCGGCCCGTGCCCCGATTCCTCCTCGGACTTTAGTATTAAAAGTAATGTAGAATATCGAATAAAAAACAATGTATTTATTAAACTTTATTTACGCAAAAACATTAAATTAAATGCCATTAATTAAAACATTAATTATTTATAAAAATAACAGGTAAATATAAATTTAATGACATGATATTAATAGCAATAAAACAGTAATTGAAAGAAAACATTACGTGAAAAAAAGCAAAATAAGTAAAATAATGAAATTAACAGCAAAAGAAATGACATAATGGTTAATTATGACAAACTTGTGCAAAATCCCTCGCTGCGTCAGAGGTAGTTTGTTATAAAAATTGTGGAATTTATTCGGTATCCACTGCTTTAACACCAGCAAACTGTTGAATTTTGATGAAAGCATGAATATTATTACTGCACTACTGGTGTTTTAGAACAAGCTATTTTAGTAGTGATATAGCGGAGGACTCCAATGTTTTTAGCATTAATAGAATCTGAATATATGAACAAATGAAATTCGTAACTCGATTTTGCAAAAAATGTGACTTCCAGCCTTTCAGCTTTAAGATAAAGTTATTTAAAAATGACCATTGATATAATTTTTTCCAGTTTAGCTTAATGCCGCATAGTGGCGTTTATTAATTTAGAAAATGTGTTTAGATTCAGAATTTTCTCCAGCCTGGGTTGTAGGTGGTTTTTTTCATATTTTTTTTGTTTGTGAAAAGACTATCAAACTAAACCAAAATTTAAAAATACACCGCAAGACAAAAAAAATTACGAGTTTACCTGCTACCGCGCCCCTTGACTTTACTGAACCCTTTTTCCAAGAAATCCTTTATCGATACCTCTTTCTTTTGTTTAATAAATTAAGGACACTATGTGTCACCTTTTTACAATATTTACATTTTAAAATGTCTCAACAGTCTTGTTTTACCCGCGTTTGAGTGAACATAACACAACAATCATGGAAAGTGCAAAGCAAATGTCGATTGCGATAAAATCCAAAATAATCACATTGTCGCAAGAAAACATATCTAATTGTGAAATATCTCGTCGAGTTGGGTATTCAGAAGGTGCAGTGAGGTTTTTATTTAAAAAAATCCAAGAAACTGGATCCATAGAACGGAAAAAAGGAAGCGGACGGGGGCGCGTGACATCTGCCCGAGATGATCGCTTAATAAAAAAAATTGTTATGCGCGATCGATTTTTAACGGCACCTGAAATACACGCAGAGGTGCAGTCTACCAGCACATCAACATTTTCAGTAAAAACAGTGTCCAGGCGGCTGTTGGAGCATGGTTTCCAAGCACGGAGTCCCGCAAAGAAACCATTACTCACGGACAAAATGAAGAAGGCTAGACTGGATTGGGCGAAAGAGCACCAGAATTGGACCTTGGAGGATTGGCAAAATGTTGTTTTCTCTGATGAATCAAAATTCAACCTTTTTGGTCCAGACGGCAGAAAGATAGTTCGACGAAAACGTGGGGAAAGATATCATCCGTCGTGCGTCACTCGAACCGTTAAACATTCACCCTACGTGATGATTTGGGGGTGCATGACAGCATACGGTTTAGGACCTTTAAATTTTGTACAGGGTACGATGAATGCCATTCAGTACAAAAAAGTGTTAAAAAAACATATTATTCCAACAATCGAGGACATTACGCAGTATACCGCGGACCCAATTTTTCAGGACGATTCTGCGCCGTGCCATAGAGCCCGCACTGTGAGTACAAATATATATATTTTTAAATGCATTTTGTGACCACATGATAAATAATTTATTGTTTTTTTATAGATCAATGAATTCAAGGAGAAAATTGGCTTAAAATCGTTGACGTGGCCCGGGAATAGCCCTGATTTGAACCCGATAGAAAATTTATGGGCGATTATGAAAAAAAAAGTCGGGAAAAAAAAATCAAAAAACATTGAGGAATTTAAAAAAAACTTAATTCAAGTTTGGGAAGAAGAAATAACATCAGAAATTTTAGATTCGCTTTACGCTTCTCTAAATAATAGAATTTTACATGTTATAAAAAATAAAGGTGAATTCACTAAGTACTAAATATTTTTAAATGTTATAAATATGTTTAAATGTAAAATACTTTAATTTAAAATAAAGCGATAAGAACCTACTTCTTAAATATGAATTAAAAAATAACATGTCTTTTATTATTCCATCACAAACACTCGACCATAAATGAACCGTTATGGGTCTCTAAGGTTCGGGTAATCTGATACCTGATATATAATGGCAATTTCTAAGTACAATTCATGAGTAAGATTTTTTATTTTAACCTTGAAATAACGAGTAGTCATCACATATGTCAAACAATATAAAAAAAACTAATTAAATATCAAGAATAATTCATTATATGTCAATTTTAGTTTTTTTTGAGAACTCGTAAATTTATTTGTCTTGCGGTGTATATATTTTGATGAATCTTATTATCATCACTATGATTATTTAAAGTTTTGTAATTCGAAATCACTCTACCCGTGACGTCACAAGTTGCCGTCACAAACATTATGAATGTATATAAGTTTTAGATATAACATAGAGGGGGTGTTATAGTAATAAGAAATGCTAAAGTAATTTGACGTTCTAAATCTAAAGGTCAAAAATAACTTAAGGTAATGCGTTCATTTTAGGAAAAAATATTAAAAAGTGTCTATTTTATGGTGGAGATAAATACTTACATTTATTTATTTTTGACCATTAGATTTAGTGTCTACCCACCGAAATATTTTTTTGCATTAATTTGTAAAAACTAAATACACATTCGTATCAATAAATATAATACACAAAACTCAAAATGAACAGGGACTTACGTACAAAGGAAACACGTTTTTCTTTTCCAGAACTGCAATCAGTATATTTAATATATTTTTTTAGTAAAGATGGTTGACTAGTAGAACTATTACTTATCCCAATTTGCGGAGGACTTTCGCTGGCAGATATACCTGGCCGGCGAGCGATACTCTGTGGAGGTGGAATAACACTATCTTGAGGACACACTCTTTTTACGGGGAGAGATACCTTTTCTTGAGGAAGATGCACCCTCTTTTTTGAAGTAGATACTTTTTCCTGAGAAGAAGGTACTTTTTTTGTAGGGGGGGGTACCTTCTCTTGTTTGGAAAGTACACTCTCGTGAGAGGTGGGTACTCTCTCTTTGGATAAAGTTACCCCCTCTTTAGGTGGAGGTGGTATCTTCTTTTTTTTAGTGGGAGGTACCGTCTCTTGAGGGGAAGGTACCATCTTATGAGGTGGAAGTGTCTTTTTTTGTGTGGAAGATACCTTCTTTTTAGGAGGCACTGACACTTGAGGGGAAGGTACCCCCTCTTGAGGTGGGGGTGCCTTCTTGTGTGTGGAGGGTACCTTCTTTTTAGGAGGCACTGGCACTTGAGGGGAAGGTACCCTCTCTGGAGATGGAGGTACCCTCTCTTGATGGGGAGGTGCCCTCTCTTGCGGGGAAGGTACCTTCTTTTTAGGAGGCACTGACACTTGAGGGGAAGGTACCCCCTCTTGAGGTGGGGGTGCCTTCTTTTGTGTGGAGGGTACCTTCTTTTTAGGAGGCACTGGCACTTGAGGGGAAGGTACCCTCTCTGGAGATGGAGGTGCCCTCTCTTGATGGGGAGGTGCCCTCTCTTGCGGGGAAGGTACCTTCTTTTTAGGAGGCACTGACACTTGAGGGGAAGGTACCCCCTCTTGAGGTGGGGATGCCTTCTTTTGTGTGGAAGGTAACTTTTTTTTTGGAGGTACTGACACTTGAGGGGAGGGTTCCCCCTCCTTAGGTGGAGGTACCTTCTTTTGTGTGGAAGGTATATTTTTTTTAGGAGGCACTGACACTTGAGGGGAGGGTTCCCCTTCTTGAGGTGGGGGTGCCTTCTTTTGTGTGGAAAGTATCTTTTTTTTAAGAGGCATTGGTACTTGAGGAGAAGGTACCCTCTCTTGAGGGAATAGTATCATCTCTTGAGGTAGAGGTGCCCTCTCTTGATGGGGAGGTTCCCTCTCTTGATGGGAAGGTTCCCTCTCTTGATGGGGAGGTACCCTCTCTTGATGGGGATATGCCCTCACCTGAGGGGAAAGTACCTTCTCTTGATGGGTAGATATCCTCACTTGAGGCGAAAGTACCCTATCTTGATCAGGAGGTATACTCTTTTGAAGAGTAGGTACCCTTTCTTGGGGGAGAGGTATACTCTTTTGAGGGGGATAAACCTTCTCTTGAGGGAAAACTCTCACTATTGGTAAGGCATATTCAGAGTTCAAGTTACCGGATACTGGACATGTGCCTCGATGAAGACTCTGTCCTTGCAATCCTGGGGTATGAACACGAATGCAATCTATTTCATCCAATTGCCGTTCAATAAATTGTCCTAAAATATCCCTCTTTTTCGCAAGCTCTTCAAGATTATTAGAATTGATTTCTAAGAAGCTATCTTTTCTAAGTGGCTTCTCCAGTAGTAATTGGAAGCAAAATTCAGAATCAAGATCCTCCATCAGTTGTGGTGGCTTTCCAAAGGAGACTACATCATTCTCCAATAGGAGGCAAAATCTCCCAGGTTCTGCTCGGTCCCCATTTATATAAGTACCATTAGTGGTCTGAAAGATGAATTTAGTTTTAATTTTTTTTTTCATTACTTTTTTATTTTTAAAGTTGATATATTCAAGTTAATATATACCTATTAGTTTAAAACATAAATAACAAGTCCTCAGGCATACACATTTTTATCAACAAACAAACAAGAGCACTTTTTGAGTTGCCAAGATGACTCTCATAGCCCTTTCCTCTGTATAATATCTACGCAAAATCACAAAACATGAAGGTAGGCTGAAAAGTAATGCACACATGCTTGTAGAACACGAACAAAAACAAAAAGAGCTTGCAGATGCATATGATGTGAAGAAGAGCCTCACCTTGCAAGACTTGCCGCAGGATAGATTTAATCAGGGAGTGGGAGACTATTTCTCACTTCCACATCCAGCGGAGTGCTACCCGATAGATCATGGCTACGATGATCAGGTTTTGCCAGAGATGGCGCGGGAAGAGTTGAGGATCTTCACAGATTTATAACACATAAAGATATCGTAGTATGCTACTGAAACTGCCATTACTCATTTTTAGCATTTTGAGGGTTGGACGCTTTCTGCATAACTACGTCCAATTATACATTTCTATATTTTATGTTTGGATGGAAATATTACACAGGTTCGAATTGTCATGCAACATTTTTTAATAAAATTGAGGTACAATAAAGAGTGCACCATTTCATTATTTGGAAATCCCGAATTGGGGCGGATACCTAGTTTTGATTGAACTGCGAAAATGTCATGAATCCAACACCACTAAATTGATTTATTGATATGGACCGTGTTTGAAAAAAGGAAGTAACCTTCATAATTTGAAAAACTGACATTTCGTCATAAAGACGATCGTTAGTGTTCAGTTTAGGCGTTCAAACTGTCAGTCCTAGTTTACTAGCGTCCACGTCGCCAACTCGTCGGCCATTGGGATCACACTCATAACGATGTGATCATAGCAGATAATAAGAGAATGATAGGCGAGTTTCTGGCGCCTCCAAACAAGAACCAACCAGCTAAGGGAAGGTAACTCCGACAGAAAAATCCACCAGAGAAGGCAACGGGAAACCATTCTGGTTATCTTTTACCAGGAATCAGTATGGCGAGTACATCCAACAAGCAGTTGTCTTGGCTGCGGAATATAAGAGTAGCGCAGGACTGAGATGTTTTTGCTGTAGTGATCGCCAACGTCGGGGGGACCTGACAAGGCACCGCAAGACTAGACTCCCGGACGAAATAAAGAATAGTGATATAAACAAAAATAAAGTAAAATTGGTTATAAAAATCTTTTTCTGCCCGAAGGAGCTCTCTGTAATTAGCATCTATGTGCTGAAAGAAGGTAATCCAGAAGTACATAATATGCGCTTCATTGGATTGAGAAAAGAGGGAAGTGAATTCTTCACTGACTGGGATTAAATTGGTCATGATCAATTCGCCGAAATGATTACAAAACTTTTTAAAAGCCTCGAAATCTTTTTGGAAGCCATAAGATCTGTATATCCGACAGGACCTATAACAGGGCCACGGATAGTAGCGAGAAGCTCCATTTGGTAATCATAGAGAAAGGGAAGGGGACAAGACCACAGGATGTGCTCAGAAGATTGATTAAGATATGCGCAGCAGTACGAAGGGGAATCAACAATATTAAAAACAAATTTGTCAAAGAAATTACCATGACCTGATAAAAACTGCATAGTCCAGTGATCGGGGATAACCCAAGAAGATTTTAAGCGCTGACGGATTGAAGGTAAAAAAAGAAAGGTACCCCCCCTTAAAGGGGAAGATTCCCATCGCGATTACCAAGCATCAAGAAGAGCGTTTGAAGACATTTTTCAAAGACATTCATCCGAATGAGAATTCCTTCAGTTGGGAGTAGATGGACGCCACCAATAACAGAAGAATGCCTTATTTTTAAGTGAAAATTTGCGGATCGTCGCTGCGCCTCCAGATCCAAAGGGGACAAGCCCGTTAGAACTGGCACTGTTAACATAAATTAAACAAAAAATGTTTAATTATTTTTTTATTATTTAAAATATACCTGCGTGAAAAAAATTAAGCGCAAGGGATGAAACCACCCTTATCCACTATAATTATTTCATTCATAAACCTTTAAACCATATTGATATGCAACTCATTGATCGATAAGTGATCATTAAAAATATCACGAAATAATTTTAAGCGCTTTTTATTTTACGGACATGGAAATATTTGTTTTTAACTATGAGAGAAATTCGAGGATGTTTTTATTGTTTTATTAGACAACGAAGCAGATATCCGGCTATCCGGCTTTAGAGGTTTGCCGGGTATCGGGTATCCGGCCAAAACACTATCTGCTTCATCACTACTATCCATCATTGTTCTTTGTTTAGTTTCTTTTTTACATGGTATTGCGTGGAACGTATCCACCATGTAAAAAGAGGTTCTGGGGCATGTATTTATTGATTAATAAAAAATAAAGAAATATACTAATAAGCAGTAATAGGATAACAGCATAAACATAATACGCTAATAAAAGCATACTCACATCACAATCTTTAATAAACACGGGAGAATTTTCACCGGTAACCAAAACGGCGTGATTTTTGGAAACTATCAAACTTCTGCATACAATAAATGCATCCTTGTCGCGTCCAATGGAAGACTTGCCAAATCGGATTGAATGTTGGGTGGGAACCGAACCCTTTCGGAGTAAATACCAGCCGGAAGGTTTACTCATGATGACTGAAATAAAAAAATCACTTATATAATTTTCCCCCCTCACACAATTCATCAAATTGTTGATTAAATTCTTAACAGTTTACAGCCAACGCAGACACATATTTATTGGACTTCAATTGTTTGACTCTCTGCCGTAGAAAAATATAGAAAAAAAAATGCATTAAAGAAATGGATTGTAAGCCTCAGGAGAAGCCATAATTTCTCAACTGATATACATATTTTTTTACTTTCTTGATACTTTTATAATTTACCCTTTCAAGTATTACAATTATTGGGGTTTTTCAAATATTACACTTACAAATCATTGAACATAACAATAATTAAAGATCATGGCCATTTTCACAAAATTGGTTTTCAGTAATCATTAAGGAGATTAATTGTCAGGACAAAAGAATTTAAGAAAAACATTGTGTAAATGTATACTTTTCATGACGTTATATTTTTTATTTATTATTATTAAAATTTATGAAAAAATAGTCATTAAAAAAATATATTTAAAATTACCAGTTACAAATTTGTTGCAGATGTGATTAAATCGGCCCCCGAGAGCTTTATCTAAATAATTTTTACTTAAATGTTTATTATTTTAAGGGTTATGATAGGTTATGCTTCTGAAAAAGTTACTTCATTTTCGGATTCTGTGCAAGAATAATATTTTACCCGAAACATTTGTGAAAATAATACAAAGCGTTGCTATGAATTATTTACGAATATAAGTAAGAAACAATAATTCGTGTTGTGAAGCTAGCACAAGGTAAATATTAGACATTATGTTTAGTTACATCACATGTTTTAAATCACTCAATTCCAGGTTGAGTACCGATCGCTTTTAACTACTCTTGAATGTTTTATCGTTTTTAGAAAGCCGATCATATTACTTTGTGATTCGTATTTTACACTTTTTCTATACTTGCAGTTTTAAAAAATGATTTTTGATATTGAACATTTGTATACATTAATAAAAAGTAAAAGTCGCACAATATTTTATATTATATACACAAGTGTGCACAAATCATAAAGTCTGCAACAAAATAAGGTCCGCACATTCTATTTATAATTTAAAATCTGTGTACAAGTACAAGTCAAATTAACGAAAAGCAGAACAGCCAAAGTTTTGATCGCAGACTATAATCTAAAATGTTATGTTTTGATTTTTGGTTGTTTTGATAAATATTTTTTTACATACATCACACACATTTAACTTTTTTACCATAGATATAAAACTTGTAAAGGTGCATAAACAAAATCATTATAAATTGATGATGATATTGATAAATAATATTTAAAGGCTGTTTACACGTAGACAATACAATATTGTTTTTTCCCAGGACCATTGTCCACCTGTAAACAGCAATTTGTAGAAAAAAACGTTGTTCCGAGACATTGTCACGAAGATAGATGGGCACGCTATCTCTGCGGAACAATGAATACCCCATCTCCAATCTCCATGCGCGGCCGCACTGTCCTCGTGTGAACGCGCATGGACAGGAACTTATAAGAATAGAGATTTGCTCGACGCGTGCGCATCAAAAATGGAGGCAGTTTTTTTTTTTTTTTTTATTTAGTTCGTTTTTCAACAATTCCAAAAAAATTTAGTATGAAATAAATACATTGTATTTTTCGTGTACTCACTCGTAATAAAAGCCACCGTGTTATCATTATCGCAGCGCTCACATGTTGTATCGTCTTAATGGTACTGGAACATGGCAATCTCGTTAATCAAAGAGTAGAAAAACACTTTTGATTAGAATTCCCTTTATTTTACACTTATTTAGAAGTATAAAATTATCAAAACAGGGCGTAGATGTCAACTTGCGAAGAAAGGATGTATAAAAATAGAAAAAGCGAGGTCCGTATACAAAGACAAAGTAATACGGCGTTCTATCCTCTCCATATACCCCCGCGGGGGAACTGTGTTAGTACACACTCCACTGATCAAACTTAACTGTTCCACTGTTTCTTAAATCTGACTACAATCTGCCTCAATCTGCCCGCGTTCCCCTCTTATAAAGGAGAAAAATTAGTTTTTATCATAAACAAATGGCCGGCGTCAAGACGCCATAGTTAATAATAAATTCGTCTAAAACAAAAGTGCGTAATCCCAAACATGACAAAATTCTATTTCCTTTATAAGAAATATTACTACGCAGCTAATCTAAAATTTTTAAAGGTTTACATACGAATTGTATCGTTCAAAGAAATAAAGTCATACCCAAATATATTTTTCTTAAAGTGTCCTGTTTTACTCACTCTTTTAATGTTACAAACAAAATACGCATTGATTCTTATTCATGACACAATAGTCTAAAAAAAATTATAAAGCAAAAGTACATCTTTAAAGCTTCACAACTTAAATAAAATGTTAGTATTAATTACGTCATACCAAATATATCCATGTGCTTACGCGATAAGACATAATCAGAATACTCTAGTAGGTCAAATAGAAAAATTAAATATCATCAAAAATCTGCTCATAAATGTTCTAAACACCTGTGAACTGTGGCTGATTTTTTAAAACTATCCCATCGTTCTGTTCTGCGCAATCAAGGCCGTTCACTAAGGGGGGCCGAATTATTTTATTTTGGATTTTAATAGCAAAAATATAGTGCCAAATACAGTCAAAACTATGTGTTAGAAATATACTATTCAAATGAATAGTCATTTTCTGTCTCCGGATTGGCTTTGAAGTTTAAAAAAAAACGTTTTTAACCACCGGAGATGGGATTCTCGGACCCTATGAATACGAAAATTATCGATTACGCGATAAATACATTTAATACATAATTTTCGTTCAGCCTCATCTTTAAAAAAAAAATAGCTTCAATTCGAGACATAAATGAAAATTTTCAGAGCAGAGCATCGGAGAGAAAACACGAAAAAATAGGAAAAAAATATTATTTGTTCTATTAACCTCGCAAATTTTATAACGCGCGTCCGCCGTATTTTTTATATTTGTCGCATCCACCGTCGCCCCCGCGGACAAAGATAAAACACGATAAGAATTAGTAAATATTGTCAACCTTTGGCACGTGCTTTTTTTAACTGCTGAGTTTAAAGGACAATATAACAATAATTATTCACAATATATAACTATACAAAGAATAAACGTCAATATGACAATAATAATGATGGACAGTATAGTAAAATGATTCCAGTAAAATGGCTTAATAGTGCAGAGTAAATTCTACCATACCTAAGAAAAAAACATATTTCTTTTTCATGGAACAGTGTAGAAATAACTTACATTTATATGAACAAAACTGCATAAATAAAAACCTTAAGCCACTGCTTACTAGTCAGATTTTTGTGGGTATTTAAAACTTCCACACAAGCGAAACACGTAATAGAACATCCCTTTGATGGCTTTCGTGACGAAATGGCAAAGATTTTTGCGTCATGTATACATAAAGATTCTGGTTTTGAATCTCGCTTAGTAAGAAAATATTAGTGTTGGAATTATTAAGTGCAAATTTTGACGCGAAGTTTTTGTGATATTTATATTAGTTTATAAAATCATTAAATAATTAAAATTAAGAAGAAAATATTCACAGACGATACTTAAGAGAACACAGTATGCTAAAGGATTAAGTAATAATCCGTTTATAGAAATACTATTATCAACGAAAACATGAACTCTAAATAAAGACCATTCTTTTCGAATGTATCGGTTTCATGTAACTCATCCGAAGATTAAATGCTAATACCGATCCACGATCTATATAGATAACGTTAAAACAATAAGAATACAAATTATTCACAGCATTCAATAAAAAATGTTTATAATTACTGAAGTTTCATGACCGGACAAGAGATAACGCGATATCTAATACGTACTTACTGTCCAACGAGCGGGGTGATGTGGGACGGGGGCGGGGCGAGCGGTATACGCCGTACGCGTTACGAGTAGTCCGACATGAAAAACTCTGCACATAGCACGTATTTAAAGGATATTTGCGTCGTTTCGATATTTTTAATTATAATTCGAAAAAACGTGAGAAATCCCACAAAAAAGCTTATGACATGTCATCTCAATGCCTTAATGTACATTTCTATATTTTTTTTATCAAAAAAAACACCACGAAACAGGCCCAAAAAGCGACTTTTTAAACTGGGTCTGAAAAGACCTACTCAGCCACTCGAGTTTTTTTCGAGCATCGGGCTTTACGTGTTAATCATAGAACTAAATAAAATAAAATAATAATAATAATAATAAACGAGTCTATGATTTTTTTTATTTAATACGTTTTTTATTATCGAAACTATTTGGGTTATGAACAGCTTCCGTATTTGTTTTTCAAAAACTGAGGACTTATGCATTGCAGTCACTCATTTTGCCATGCAATCAGGATTTTGGCTTAACTAAAAAACAAAAAAAGGTTTTTTCAAGATAAGTTTACTCCAAAATATTGGATAAGATTAAGGTAATTAAAGTAACTAGAAAAAAGGACCGTTCAACATAATTGCATATGGAATTATTTTTTTCATCTTTTAAATTGGAAAAAAATACTGTTCATAGAAAAGCTTCATCAGAAAAATAATCATTTAAATGGTTAAAAATTCATATTCAAAAACTGAGCCGTAGTTTTTTTCCAAACACTAATGCTACAGAGGTAAAGTTTTGAATGTTTCCAAAAGTCATACGATTATAATGACAAATCTAAATTTCTCGTATCCTCAAGGAAATACAATAACAGCACTGAAAAAAGGGACCTGATTTCTGTACTAGATTTCGTATCCCCAATATGCCATGAATTTTACATTTTTTTGAAAATTAATCATGTTCAATTTGATATAATTCACATTTCCGATATTATTGATTAGTCTTGTGGTGACTATTTTTTATAAATGTGTTTACTTTTAAAATAAATTAATTGTTTATTGTACATCCATAGATGTTTCTTTTATCCTAGTGCGAAAAAGAGACAATACTTATTTGAATGTAATATATCTTCCATGCGAAATGGCCACAAAGACAAAAAAGTAAAAATATTAACTTTTTAACGAAAAAAAGATCAAGTATTTAAAAAAATGCCCTTTTAACCAATAATTAATACAAACAGTTTGCTGATACGGAAAAATAAATATTATATAGGGATAACCAAGTTTATCATTTTTAAAAGGCGCCATTACTCAAAAAATATTATCCTTGTTACAACCTTTCTTCTTCCAAGAGGTGTAATAACTGAATATAATAAAAATCTATTAGAAACAGTATTTATTTGCTGAGTGAACTTGATTTTTAAAAGTGGTAAGGTGGTAGAGAGGTGGAGGGAAGTAAAAACAGGTATATAGTTATAAATTTAAGTATATTAGTTAAAAATGGTTGGAAGCATACTTCTTCTTCTTCTTCTTTTTTCATGGCCTTTTCACATCTCAACTTGGGTGTTCTGGCCAGTGTCGAGTAGTTTTGTTTTTTTTTTACATATATACACATGTGTTAGTAATATAATATGTACAAGTTAGTATGTTAGTATTTAATATAATATATACATATAATAATAAAACATATTTACAGCTTTACACCATTTATAACTAGATATTTACATAGGATTTTAAATACACGTTTATTGGGTGGGGACAGGAGAGTTAGAATATGAATAGGGAATGGGATATTAATATCAGAGAGGTCGGATAGGAAATCAGGATAACAATCATTTATGGGGCATCCAAAAAAAATATGGTTTAAATCTTCCTCATCTAGCTGACATTCGCAAATGGCAGAGTCCCGGACATGGATTCTGAACAGGTGAGAACCATTGCAGCAGTGCCCAATGCGCATTCTGCATATGGAGGATGTCTCAAACTTGTTCAGAATCACTTTGGAAAACCAAGGCTTTTCTGTAACATTTGGTTTCAGTTGGAAAAGATGTTTACCCTTGGCTTGGGAAGAGGCTACCCAATATTCTTGCCATGTGCGAAGTTGCTTCTCCTTCGTCATAACAAGGAGATCACCTAGTGGTAGTAAATTACTATAGGCAGGATCCCCGGAGTGGACCGCCTCCTTTGCTAACGCGTCCACTTTTTCGTTACCGGGAATACCACAATGGCTAGGGATCCAGGACATAACAATACTCTTATTGGATGCCTCTGATATAGAAAGAAGAAATCGAGTTTCCACGCAGAGCTCATCCTCGGGATAAAAGGATGGAGGGGATTTGATTTTTTGTAAGGCACTCAAGGAATCCGACAGGATTAGGAACTTGCTATATTGTGAGCTTAAGGCGTATTTGACAGCTTCTCGGATTGCGATACATTCTGCGGTAAATACAGATGCATTCTTGTGCAATTTGTACAATCTTTGAAAGTTGTTGTCTTCACAATATATAGCCGCACCCGTATGGGTTGCCGAATCTGACCGAGATCCATCAGTGTAGATAATTTTCCAACCTATCCATCTTGACGACCGAATACGGTTGAATGTACACCGGGGCTGTAGGTGGCTTTCGACTCCGAATGTGAGTTCAATACTTGGGGCATAAATAGAAGTTTTAAATGGGAAACGATAAAGGGGAAGAAGGTCTTTAGGATAAATGTTAGATTCGAAAGATTTGTAAAAATGAAAACTGTTGACTAGTAAAGGGGGTGGTTTATGAAACCAAAAAGATGAGGATGTCACGCAGTCAGAGAGAAATTGTACCTTTTTGAGGAGCAGGTTGTTTTTTTGGATAGAGCATTTTAGAAGAAATCTATCCGCCAAGTATTGTCTTCTCATACCAAGTGGGGGATCACAAGCTTCTACTTGTAAAGCGTTAATTGGAGATGACTTCATGGCTCCAACGACTAGTCTCAGACTTTGGGATTGGATCCGGTCAAGTCTTTGGAGATTCTTTTTTGAACAAGGTTCTAAAAGGAACGAGGCATAATCTAGATGGCTCCGGATATACGCAGTATAAAAAAGTCTCTGTATAAAAGGGTGGCTTCCCCACCATACTCGCGAGACTGCTCTTAACGTATTCAATCCGGCTTGACACTTGTTTACTATATGATTTATGTATGAGTTCCATGTAAGATGAGTGTCCAGAATTACTCCCAGGAACTTAATCTGGGACGTAAAAGGTACTATCTCATCTCCGTGTTGAATTTTTATGGTTGGGATTTTTCGCTGTCTACAAAAGGTTATGGCATTACTTTTACCAGTCGATAGATCCAAGCCATGTTCCACTAACCAATTCCTGATGTTTCTCATACCTAAATTTAGAGTATTTTCTAGATTATTTGGGTCCTTCCCATATGTATACATGAAGAAGTCGTCCGCGTATTGAAGCAAACTTGTCTCTGAGGGAACAATTCCGCTTATGTCATGCGTATAGATATTGAAGAGAATCGGGCTCAGGACAGAACCCTGAGGTAGTCCCTTGCTCAACTCTCTCTCCACCACAGCATGACCGCGAACACTGATTTCTACCTTTCTGGAGAGAATCAAATTTGCTATAAAGGAAGTGAGTTTTCGCGGGATTCCAATTCGTAGCATTTTAGCTTCTAGAATATGGATAATAACATTGTCATATGCACCACTTATGTCCAGACAGACACCTATAAGAAATTCTTTCTTAGTAAGAGCGGCTCTGATATCAGATGTCAGAACCGACACGCTTTCAATAGTGCTCTTTCTTTTCCTGAATCCAAATTGAGACTCGGGGAGAGTTTTCGAGCTCTCCACAAACCAGTCCAAGCGTTGTCTCACCATATGTTCCGCCACTTTCAACAGTGTGGAGGAGAGGGCTATGGGGCGGTAGGAAGACCCAAAGTTTGGGTCTTTGTTGGGTTTAAGGATAGGGATAATGGATTGGGTTTTCCATGAAGGGGGGATGTTTCCTGATTCAAAGATCATGTTGATCAATGATAGGATGTAGGAGAGGGTAGGATCACTGTTATGTTGGATAAAACTATACAGTATACCGTCAATCCCTGGAGCTGAGTCTGTGA
Organism: Micrasema longulum; assembly: GCF_059751315.1. Lineage (NCBI taxonomy): Eukaryota > Metazoa > Arthropoda > Insecta > Trichoptera > Brachycentridae > Micrasema > Micrasema longulum. The sequence goes on from NW_028277527.1 coordinate 1,059,478, forward strand.
GCCGGGTCAGAATAGTCTTCAGTTCATCTAAACTGAAGCTATGATCTAACCAGCTTCTATTTGTAAACTGGTACCAATAGGGAGACTCATTCCAGTTATTTGCGGTCTGCGGGGCTAATTTGTTGGCGAACTCCTCAACCCACCCTAGGGTCTCAGGACGTCTCACTGGTGGAGTGAAAGAACCTCTAAATCGACGTATCATGCTCCAAACAGTTGATATAGGCACGTCTCGTGATAAAGAGCAACAGAAGTTTTTCCATCCTTGTCGTTTCTTGTCTCTTAAGAGGCGTTTTGTTTTAGCTTCAACCTGTTTAAAACTCAACAGGTTTTCTAGGCTCATGTTTAAGGAGTAAACTTTAGCTTGCTTTTTCCTTTTCAAAACTGCCTCCGCACATTCGCTATCCCACCATGGGGCAGGGGGGGGTTTACTTCTATTGCCTTTCTCCTTTACAGGGACATGTTTGTCTGCTGCTTCGACGATGCATGATGACAATGCTTCATAGCACTTCACTACATTCTCTTTCGTCGGGGTGGGCAGCTCGTTCACTTTAAGTTCAATGTCGTCAGAGAAGTATCTCCATTTAACTCTTTCTGTAATGTATCTCGGTCTTCGTCTTCCCCCAGGGGATAGGCCACTTTGGCAATATCTATGGCTGGATATGAGGCTGACTACTATAGGGTAATGATCACTACCAATAGTGTCATCCTTAATTGACCATTGCACAGATGGTGCCATTGCAGCGCTGGAGATGGTGAGATCCACTGCACTGGGTCGCTGATTTGGAAGCTGAAGGCGCGTCGCGGAGCCATCATTAAGGACACACATATTCAGATCATCCAAGAGATCAACAATATCTCTTCCCAACCTGTCGCATGTCGGAGCACCCCACAGGGCATGGTGAGCATTAAAGTCACCAAGGATAAGGAACGGAGGGGTCAATTTTTGGAACAAAGATAAAAGTATCGATTTTGAGGGTTTGTTGGTTGGGGAGATATACATGGAAAGGATGGTCAAGTCATTAACCTTTGCAGCTGTCACTTGGAAAGGACAGCCATCAGTCTTGACATTAATAGGGATAAAGGGAAGGGAGTTTTTGATGAGGAGGGCAGAGCCACCCTTCCCATCCTCACGATCATCTCGCAGACAGTGGAATCCCCGGAATCTAATAGTAGATCCCGGGACCATCCACGTCTCCGAAATGGCCGCAATTGAAATAGATTCTTCTTGCAATGTATGCAAGAGATCTTCTTTTTTATTTAAAATGCTATGGCTGTTCCACTGCAGAATCCTCATCTGAGGAGCCATGGTGGTGGTTAAGTAGGGAGGTTATATTTAGAAGTTGATGGGCGACGTTGGACGGTATTTGTGGATTGTTTTGAAGGATCGATACTAGAATACTCAATATGGTAGATATAATTGTATTGTTCGATGTTGGGACTGTGCTAGGAAAAGCATTCCCATTAGAACCAGATGGAAGTTGTCCATTCGGGAAATACAGAAGTGAAGGGTCATGATGAGGAACATTAGGTTTGGAAGGTAGTTTTTTTGACCTCGACTTCCTCTCTACTGATTTTTTGTAGGATATTGGCGCGGAGGGCGCGGGCATAACAACATTGACATTCGGTTTTGTCGTTTTAGAGACGATTTCTGCATAGGAAATCGTCGCTTTTCCGAACATTTTAGAAGCTTCAATATATGAAATGTTTCTGTCAGCCATCGTGTGTTTTATGTTTTGTTGCCTTTTAAGCTCAGGGCACAGCTTGCTGGTGGCAGAATGGTTACCAGAACAATTGAGGCATTTTATATCTTCAGCCGCCACCGTGCAGGATTCCCCATTGTGTGAGGAGCCACACTTGTAACAGCGCACAAGGGATCTACAGACAGTCTTTGTATGTCCGTACTTACAGCATTTAAAACACTGAATTGTCGGAAATACGTAGAGTTCTACGGAGAGGGACACATTGAAGATGGAAATGTGGGAAGGTAGAGATTTTGAGTCGAAGGTCAAAACCACCGTGCGGGAGGGTTTCCATTCGACTACGTCACCATTACTCGATCTGTAATTCAGTCGTCGAGCCTTGATTACTTTTCCGAATCCATGAGGTACCTCGGCATTCTCCACAATGTCCTGTTCAGACCAGTGCGAAGGGATGCCTTTGGTAACACCTTGTTTAGTTACTAGGAAAGTCGGAATGAAAACGTTATAATTATCTTTTTTAGCTATTTCTGATTTTACAAACGTATTGGCTTCGTTTGCCGTCTTAAACTCCACAGAAATACGGTTACGGCCGACGGACTTGATTCCGTTCCAGGCAGTCCGAATATTGTTTCTATGAAGAAATCGACCGAAGTCAATATCGTACAAGTTGGTTTGGGTGACGCCGTCTACTTGTACTTTTGTTACATGTACGATAAATGGAGCACGATCCATTCCATTGTACATGCGGGATTGGACTTTGGTAGGTGTGGTAATAGGCGGTAAAGTGTTTGTGACCTCTGGAGTACCTGGGTTTGTAGAAGCAGAGGGTCGGGGGCTAGGTGTTTTGTGTGGGAGGGGGCGGTCTGACTCAGAACTCGATTTCCTCTCCGAATTTATAAGTTTGAGTTTTTTCGATTTAGGCCTTATTGTAACAAATTCGGCGGGATCTGGAACAGTGTCCATTGTACCGCACGACGAATCTAATTGAGATCCATCCGGTGGATCCGGAGGTTTCTCTTTATCGTTCATTTATAACAAAAAATAAAAAGAAAGAAAAATACAAAATAAGTTGTAAAAACCAAAAAAAAATTTGGCTACACGTGTATGGAAAAAATAATTGTTACCTGGTTATTAGGTTTCGGGACAGGGAACGAAAACAAACACAAACTACTGAAAACACTTAATAATAGATAAAAATTTTATGTACACCACTCTTTTTTTAACCAAATTAGTGAATTATTTCGACTTTTTAAGGAAAAAACACAATAATTATTATCTAAGACAAACAAAAACGACCGCCACCACTGTTAGTCATAGACAATCCTCGTTGGAAGCATACAACATAGCAGGTTATAAGACAAGAAACAACAAATAAAGTGTATTAAAATAAAAATAATGCTAACTTAATTTTAATTTAAACTATGACTCTACTAAAGAAAGGGAGGAAATAATTCTGTTACTTAAGTGGGTGTTATGGATGCTGATGATGGAGTCGTTTGATCTTGATCCCTTGGTGATGTGGTGTTGGTTCCTGGGTGATGTTGACCCTGGAGGTGGCAGGCTGGCTGGTGGAATCGGGTGCTTGAAGGCTGCGTCAGTTGTAGATATCTGGCAGCAAGTTCCTCAGGGGGAGGAAAATACCCTCCCCGTCTCTGTGAGTGACAAGGTCCAGAGTTCCCACGTCTCAGTGAGATAGCTTCCACGTCTCAGTGGGGACAGCGTAATTGCAAGGGATGCAAGAGAGCAAATAACTCCCTTATACAGCTTATATACTATTTTGATGGGTGCCTTGTGGTGGAGGATTGTATCTCTCTCCCTTTTGGTCGTAAGCTCCAGGCTACCCTTTTCCTTTGCCAGATTAAAATATCGAATTTACATAATTGAATTTAGGGATGAAATACCCAGATAATATTAATTATTCTTCGCATTATCTTCTCCTTACTTTTTCTTTTATTTTTGAAAACTATTTTTATTATATTTATTATACCGAACTTACAAGAATTACAATACTACTATTCAAACAAGGACAACAGGTTTTATTTACATTAGAATATCTTTACATACATTTTTATTGATAATATTTAGACATTGGGAATGTTAACCATGATAATGACTAACCTAAATACTTAATTAAGAGTTTTTATAATTACAAATAATGAATTGGGAAAAATAAGGTCAGGTCAACTTACTATATATTATAATTTATGATACAAAGGGTGTATATGGACGGATGAAGTAAATTATGAGCATGGACAATTATTATATATTTATGAAGATGAATGTCGTAGTAAAGTCAATTAAAACATAATTAAAAGAAAGATAATTAACTAATTTGGAAAATTTATTTATACTTTAACATTTTTTTAAATTAGCGCTCTCTGTGAGATGGCCGGCGAAGCTCTATCTGCTTTTTCTAAATTTATCTAGAAGTCCCACCTATCTCCCACAAAAAATGATAATTATTTACAACAGTCATCGTTAGATGTGCTAATGGTACTAAATATAATTTATCACCGGCCCTTGGACTTGTGACGTACGTCGGTTTCTATTATCGAGATTGACGAGATTATCCCTTCGCTTTTGTCAACACGGATGGTTAGGGTCAGCGGTCAGCTTTCAGGTAGCGAGATTAGCTCCGTTGGCCGAGTACCGAGTTAACTTCTTTTATTATTTATTTACCGTTACACATTAAGCTGCGATTAGGTATGCAGAGTTTGTGAGCGAATTTCTTAAGAAAATTGACCCGTGACCCTTGTGCGTCACAGGTAGCTGTCACGATTGAACTTTTAATGTGTCGATATACAATTCCTCCGTTTAAAATATTCGAAGTTTTAAAGCTGATGGTAATTTTTCATCACCCGTAAAATAGCAGAGTATCATCCTGTCCTCGTGTGAACCTATTTTGGATATTACATAGATTTATAGTATTTTGTTGTCTCTGGTTACAGATTTCACTTCAACAGGTTGGCTACTTGCATCACTGTCAACTTTTGCTGTTTGTGGTGTGGTAAAATCTCTGCTTACAACTGTCACATTCTGTGACTGTCACCAACTGTCACTTCAGTGTGACACATTCTGTTTGGTGCATGTGTGTAATCTCTGTGTGACACTTGCACGGACTACAGATATACACTTGTTGACATGTTGCTTTCGGCACAGATTATATAGTACAAGTGCTTGCGGCATGTCGTGTGTGTTCACAATTTCAACTAGTATATGTAATCTGTGGTTCACAACAGCCCAAAACAGCAACACGGTCTTGGATTTGAAAGCGCGTCGTTTGAATTTTGAGCCGTAGTATAATTTATAACACAGTATATTTTGTGATTTAAAGCTATTGATCTGGATACGATTTATTTTTTCTCTAGAATTGAGCGTAGCACCTGTGCTCAAAAGCATAATCGTGTATATATCGCGTCGAAGTTGTTCTTTGACTTCAAACAAGATGGGTACTCATTTCGCACATAGCCTCGAAGGAACTGAAAGAACAGAGGATATATTAACAAATGATGATATTACTTTCGATGAATTATTACTCTCAGAGGATACCCTTTTAGGACTTAAAGCTTGTGGTTTTAGAAAACCTTCACCCATACAACTTAAGGCTCTTCCGCTAGGAAAATGTGGCTTTGGTTAGTATGTCGTAGTCTAAGAAGCGTAAAACCATGTTCTCTCTTTGATTTAAAAAAAAAATTACAAGCATTTTTCATTATAGATCTGATCGTTGAAGCGAAGTCTGGAACCGGAAAAACAGCCGTGTTTGGTGTAATAGCCCTTGAAATGTTAGTCATGTCTGTTGATTGCCAGGTTGTTATTATTGCCCCCACGAGAGAGATTGCCACTCAAATTGGACATGTCATCAAGTCCATTGGAGTTGCTTATAAAGGTTTGTAAATCTTATAATAATAATAAGTGTCTTGTTAAAATAACGTAGATATTTTTATGTTCGGATGTAACATATTATTACTATATTTTACCGTTTTTAAAATGCTTTATAGGACTGGAAGTTGAAGTGGTAATCGGAGGGACAAATTTAGACACGGATATTAAACGCTTACAAAATAAAAAGTATCAAATACTCATCGGTAGTCCTGGCCGCATGAAACATCTCATTAAGTGTAAAGTGATTTCTCTCGATACAGTCAGGCTCTTTGTACTCGATGAAGCCGACAAGTTGATGGAGGAGTGTTTTCAATACGACATCAATTACATATTTTCTCTCTTGCCCGAGAGAAAACAAGTCATAGTAGCCAGTGCCACTTACACGCAAGAACTTCGGGACTTTTTATCGCTGTATATGAGATCTCCCTCACACATTTGTCCTTATTCCAGCTCTATACTTATAGGAGTAAATCAGTTCAAGAGCGTAGTTTCTTCTCACCTTAACACTGTCCGACAGAGTGCAATCAACTTGGAGGAGCTGAAGAGGATACTCTCTGAAGTTCCATTTAAACAATGTTTGGTTTTCTGTAATTACCAATCCAGAACCCGCAGTACTTTCTCCGAACTATGCAAGAGTGGTTGGCCATCCGAGTATTTAGCCAGTTCACAAACTCAGCAAGAGAGACTAGCCAGCTTACAAAAGTTGCAAGAATTTGCATGTCGAGTTTTAGTAGCTACGGATTTGGCTGCACGCGGTATAGACGCCGCTAATGTTGACCTCATCATCAATCTAGATATTCCATACGACCTTTCTACGTATCTACATCGTATCGGTAGAGCTGGAAGATACGGATCCAAAGGAACTGCTATTACCATTGTGCCTGCTGGAGATGAATCGAAGTTTTTGACATTATTTGAGAAATTCGGCGATGGTCTAAAGATCAAACCTTTGAGAGTTCTTTCTAGTCATATTCCAGTAGCCGTCGAAACAAACCTAAAAGTGACTACTCTCCGAGGAAGTGAGGATAACAATAATAGTAATAATCTTAAAGAACTGTTGCTTAGCGTTGAAAATAATAATACAAAAATAGAATCATTTGATAACTTAATAGATTCATTAAACATTTTCCAATCAAAGAATGAATGTCTTTCTACTTTCGATTCGCTACTAGAATCATTCGATAATTTTAATAATTCTTCTGATGGAATAAATGATATGGAAATATCATCTATATGCTATAGTAAATCTCAACCAGTGACCAACGTTTTGAAATACATTCATACTAATGTAAAAAATGTTAATTTCACTGAAAAATTACCATTACAGACAAAATGTACAGACTCTACCAAATGTGATAAAAGCTCAATATTTAAAAATGATGATCTCATCTTAGATCACATTGATTGCCGCAAAGACAGTGGAAACTTTACGAATACTTTTATTCCTTATCAGGGTGATGATACTTCAGAATCTGATCATTCAAGTCAAGCAATGGATGTTTCTGAATTCACTTCTATAAATTATATAAAGCAAAATAATAAAAGTGCGTCTATGCCCTTTGATGGTAATATTGGTAAAGAGGATTCAACAAGTCATGAAAATGTTCAACTTGATATACCATACATGCCTTGTGTAAGTGTTGATGATTATTTGCAATGGAAATCTCAGTTGGCATTCACAACACAATTCATCCAGCAGTGTGTATATATGCATACCCTTTATGAACTAAACAAAATCTAGCATTATTTTACTTAAAAAAATATATGTGAATAAGTGAACTTTGTGTTTAATTTTTTGTTCCTAGTTAAACAATACATAATATAATATTGATTTTGCATAACACACATCTCTAATTTTTTTGTATACTTAAGACACAGGTAAGTAGCGGATAATGTGAGAGGTAGATAAAAAATGTAGACTGTTTCTTTTTATTAAAAAAACCTTTATTTCAACAAAAGAAAACATACATAAACAAAAATATGAACAATTTAGGTTGGACTTGCCAACAAAAAGTTAGGCTCTTGCGTTTAACTGTATGCGTATATTAAATTTTTCTGCCATGCCAAACTCAAAGTCCTAAAATTTACATATTGCTGATTGATTGCTCCGTGGTAATGCGTAGCGGTCAAGTCAATGGTTTTTTACAATGGCATTCTGGGTTCCATTCCTTGTTTTACCAAATTAATTTTAATGACGTCTATCATACCAAATTCTTACTTTCAAACACGGAAGATAAAAAAATAATATATTTTTTAATATGAGCAAAACCAAAAGAAAGACCCACGGTCGCCAAGATATTTTCTCTTGTAAAGATACCAAGTCAATACACAACTCAAATATTTAATTTTGCAAAATATGAATAAGGAGCTTTTATATAAATCTACAGATGTATATTATATGCATTAAAAAATATTCATGGTATTTTTATACTGTTAAAGTTTGTCTCATCTAATTATAGGCAAAATTCATATTTATGGCAAACTTTAAAAAATTATACTGAATAACAAAATCATTACACATAGATTTATTTAAGAACAATCATAATGACGTGCGGCGTTTGCTTTCCAAATACATTTTTTGTGTTTTTATCAATTTTTTCTTTTGGATTGACTAATTTTATGTTTGATAATATATTTTAACTTACTGTGGTGCTACGTGTGAAAACCTGTAATTGGCTTATTTGTATGTAGCTGTTGGGTTATCCATATAAATAAAAATATATATTTGACCCACTAACTTGGTGGTTATATTATTATCAAAAAGGATAAAAAATATTTAATGGAAAGTACAAATAATTAGTACATATTTTCTAAATGTGTTATTGAAATGCAAATCATATTGTAAAATCATGCAATATAGAGTATGGATCAAATAGAAATAAGAAAAGTGAAAACAAAATTCATAATAATCCCTCAGGGGTCGGAACATAAATGATAATATGTGACCAGATTCTCATTGTTTTTTTTTTAACAAAAATATTTGTTAAAAATTATTTGTATTTAACACAAAGACATATTTTGCATGAAAGTGTAGGAAATACAATGGTCATGGGGCTTGATTTTTTAAAAAAGGAAAAATTAAAACCATGATGCGACGTTAGTAATCTGTCAATACATATTGAGTTACACAAAGTATATTTACAAATGTAAAATTACCAAAAGGTCAGGTGAAATACAGGTCAACTAACAAGAAAGAGTCGGCCTATGCTAGGAAATTTTCATCTAACAACACCGGTAATTTTTACTGAGTCAAGATAAAAATGTTATGAAATGTTTTTGAGAAAAATCAAAATCTACTATTTAATTCTAGATTTTGATTTTGTTTTTGTAAAATCTATTATATTATATTCTCACATATAAAAAAAGAAAAGAAGTATGTATATTGATAAGTGTCCTTGGCACGGGTAACCCCAGTGAGGTGAAAAATGAATAAATAAATCAATTTCCCTATGTGTATGAATCGCAGATTTACTCTAAACATTCATAAAATACATTATTGAACATTCATAAAAAAATTGTTTAACTACTTATTGAATCAAGGATATTCTCATGATTACAATTAATCTTTGATTACACCTAATGAGGAAGTTCAGTGCTAAGGAAAATCAGATATAAAAAATATTTTCTTACACATAATAAAAATTAGAGCATTGTACAATGAAGTTTCTCAAAAACCCCTGCTTTGGCCAGGTAGTTGGTGACGAGGAAGGGGCTGTGGGCCGGCGATGTCCGGCTGGACGCGTTGAATTCTGTGTTTCATCGGATATTACTCAGTGCAGCTTTTCAGCTATTTGGATAAAATCTCTTTAAAGTTCAATCATGTATATTGAAAAGTATTATAAAAAATATCAGTAAAAATTTTATAGTAAATTTGATTTTATCAGACTCTTCTTTATTTAATTTTTAAAATTTACAGGAATAGAATTATAATATAAAAACTGTTTTTAAGTGCCATTTTTTCAAAATGGCGGCATGAACAGTGGACGTGGTCAGTGGTTACAAATTTAAGGCCTTACTAAGAGCCCTACATCCATCGATGTTGTTAAGTTTCAAAACATCATAGCCTTTTTTATAAAAAAATATACAATGACTGGCTTCGTATACTTACAAATAAATCTTGGCAACTATTTGATGGATTTATTTAATAAATAAAATAATAAAAAATTTAAACCTGTTTTTCACTGTCTTGTGACTAAAACAAAGGTATGAATAATATCCTGAAAAAATCATATTCGTTTTTTATCCAAAACAACCGTATTTTACCATAAATTACCAGGGTAATTTCACCGCTTTAAATCTCTAGACATAAGATATAACAACAGCTTCTAAGTTTGACAAACTTATTAAATGAAATATTTGAACATTCGCAATAAATAATAAAATCATATGTATTTGTAAACATTTCATTTTGTTTAGACACAAACAATTATTTCAGTGATGGTTTAAACCATTTAGGAAGCTTCCCATCCTTTATTCCAGATGGTCCAGGGACACTGAAGGGTTGTGATCTAGATGGTTTTTTGTTTCCAACATCTGCACTTACTAATGGGGATATTTTCAGATCAGGATGGTGGCTTTCCCTCACACTTGCTGAGATTCCTCTGAAAGTTTCAGTTAGGTTTCAGATACCACAGTAAAGTGTATCAATAAAATACACATTGTATACAGTATGTCTGTTAAACCCCGCCACATCCGAAAACACAATGACCGGTATGACCAAGAAGACATATTTATTTAATATGGATTATTTTGCGCTTGCCATATCTCTGCTCGTTGTCAAATATCAAATTCCAAAATTTTGGTCCATTATACAGTACTGTTTGGGGATACCAAAGATATTCAGTCCCGAAAATTGCAAATTTAGAAAATTTCTAAATATTGAGAATTTTTCATTTTAAAAGGGGTAAGTCTCAGACTTGAAATTTTGTCTGTGAACACAACTAGTTCCAAACTGTTGGTGAAAGAAGTTTTAAGTTGTAAAATCATTCCCTTCCTCTAAAATCTTTCCCGTGAAAATGTGACTTTTTACAAACGATAGCTAAGAATTTAGGCTGAAATTTCACCATTTAGAATTACATTATGTTGAAAACGTACAATTTTATAGATTCTTTTTTTCTGAACAAACTGTTTCTGGCAGTCGTGTTGATGGAAAAAATAGGGCCTGAGATATTCAAGTTTTCACAAACACTTAAAACTGCGAAAACTTTGCACGCAGTAAAACCAATATGGCCACACGTAAACGAAAAATAATGATCATTTTGAACTACTAACATGTAAGGTTGCACACAAAAAAAAAGATTTTGAAAATATAGTAAAGCAACCACCGACCAACCAACCCGACATATGAGTAAGAATTTCACGGCCGTTCAGACAACAATTCAGTTTCTCTGGGTTTTTGTGCCATGTGTTGATAGGATTATTTCCTACGTTTTGGATCACATTTCAGCATTTATCATCGCAATGCGATTCGAAACGTCGGTAAAGAGTACAATTCGAAATGTCGGCAGTGACACACGGCACAATAACCCAGAGTAACTCAATTTGTAGATAGAAAAACTCTTCTTTGTTAATTGAAATATTTCACTGTTTCAAGCACTTGTTAACACCTTATTTTGATGTATTTTAACAGTAAAATTAGTACTACTACAACAATCACGCCATTTCTTCGTAGGGGTAGGCAGAGATGATGAACCACCACACTCGTCTATCCTAACATACATTCCTAGCTTCTTTTACATTTACATACATCTTTTCATACATGCCCATTGGTCGTGATTGCTCATGACGTGATAGACTTCAGATTTTGGTTTTTCTGATCATGCCACGAGTTATAATATGTATACCCAAAACTGTGTTATGCATTAATTAAGTTAAATGAGTACCTGAAACTGTGCTGTGCATTAGTTGATTTATATGTAAAAAAAAAAAAAAGGGGTGAATTACAGCACACAACATCCCGACTTGAAAATAATTACGGATAATTATTGCAATCCGGAAAAAAATTCAGAACTACCAGTGTGTTGTAGGCATTCTGGCTATTATGTCACAAGGTTCGCCACACAACATGTAATACATCCGGTAAAATATAATTTTTAACATGAATTTCGAATAAATCTCAGTTCACAGAAGTTAGAATGGCTTCTCACCTCGACTTTGATGCAGAAAATGATGCGGCCTCGGGGGACGTTAATTTGGAAAGAATTTCATCTTTAAGATATTGCGTACTGGATAATTCTGATTCAGCTACGTGGGGCCCAAAATATATTAGGGCTGATGGTACTAGGTTCCTGTCTACTAAGGTCACGTTGGGTTTTAAAATTGTTTTTGGTGGAGTCACATCTAAAAAAAAAAGGAGTACCATATAGAATTTTCAAATAAATCGTACAAAATAACTAACATTTTATATATTATAACAGACCCAAACAAATATATTCTAATAGGTACTGAATTAAATATAATAGTTCCTTTTTAATTAAAAATATTTTTTTTAAATGTCTAAATTTCTATTTAAAACATAATGTTAAATGCATAAGATAATCATAGTTAAATTAATTTTAAAAATAAACAGGAATGTTGAATGTATGCAGTTTTTATGAAGCACTTACACATTTACATTTTAAATAAACACAATGACATTTTATACTTTGTTAATGCCTAGTGTCGATTTCTGTGAATAAACAGATCTTTTTATTTATCCTAAAAATGGACATTGCCAAAAACACACATGGGAAGTATATATGTAGTTATTTGTACACACATTTATACTATATTATTGAATAAAAATATATATATATTTACACATCAATGTCAGTTTAAAAGACTAAGAAAAAATTCTAAAATAAAAAAATCTTTCGACATGCACTGTAAGCTTAATTGATCAAAAGAGAAGATTCATATGTTTTTTTATTATTTCATTGGTTTTTAATAGATCTCTGAGGCAATCTGTTTAGCTTTTAAATAATTGAAATAAAGATGTATTAAATTTCAATCTATAAAAATAAATACATAGTTTAAAAAATAGCGGATTAAAATGTCTGTTGTTCTGTCTGTTGATAATTTATGAAGCGCCATTTTTGTGAAAATCATCTCAAGGGCGCTGTGAGTTTTATGTTTGAATAAGTTAGAAGATTCTTTCTTACATAAATCAAAAGTCTCATTGGGGTTCTGTAAGTAATCCTTGACAAAATTCATAACAGTAAGAATAGTGTCTATTGGTCCGAATGTACCCTGTAACACAATTCTATCCGGGAATAGAATTCTTAATATCACTTTTCTATAGTCGTGGAGTTGAGTTATAACCTGAAAAAAATGCAATTTTAGTATGACTGTAAAGCATTAGCCGACATTTTCAAGTTTTTCTGTGGGCTTGGGTAAAAATCGAATTCTCATTTTTTTGACAAATATTTAAAATTTGTAAAAGCAGATGAAAAATCAGAATTTATTTATTTAAAATTTTTCGCAAACTAAATATTTGAAGAAGGGTAAATAATTTTGAAAAATGCACTTTATTTGATGTGTTTTCAGTTTAAAACTCTTCTCTTCCTTTCCTTTTACTTCCTCTTGTTGAAAAATAGTATTGAATAATCTATATGGATACACATTTGCTCGTTTATCTATATCCATTTTATTTTGTTGATTCACATAATAAAAAACATGGAATGCGTTAAAATATTAAAAATAAATTGGAAAAAAATATGCTCTCAATAAATTTTTATATTAAATGTTATTTTATTACAAGTTTATATGAAAGTTCTTAATATATTTTGAAATAACTTAATGAAGCATTAATAAATACTGAAACCTAAATTAAATTTGGTACTCGGAAAAATCAGCATTAGGAAGCCGGACAACATACATATAAAATATAAAGTTTTGTTTTCTTAAATAAACAAAAATGTATATTTGTCCCAAAGACAAATGTGTTCTTTTTCTAAAAATAGTTTGGAAAATATCACATAATGTGTTGTTTTTTTCAATTATGTTTTTTTTTAGTTACATTTAACTATTTTTTTATTATTGACGTCAAAGCTTATTTTTTTTCTTTTAGGAAAATACATGGAATCAAAATATGTACATATATAAAACGAAATATAATAAAAACTTAATACTTCTTGTTCTTTCTGGCAAGGAGGTGATGATTCACAATTCTTATCAAATAGATGAAAAATCAATAATGGTTATACACAAGTTATCTTACCCTTCTATTAACAGCTAGATTTTTTAATGCCTCTGTCTGTAGTGGCACATTTTCAATTTCTTCTCTCCTTTTCCCCAAATCTGTAAACAGTTTTCGAACCTCGTTAACTGTGAGATCGTAGAAGTCATCCGGCATATCTTCGCAAGGTAATCGTGAAGCCATGTTTTGGGAGAACACGAGAGCATTCCTTTCACCGAGCTGAGAACAAACATTTAGTTAAGACATAAAGAAGACCAAAACCATATTCTCACATCTCACATTGTCAAAATTTGCACCGGTTAAAAAGCCCAGAGAGAATATATACAAGCTTTGCTGGACAGTATTCTAATCCTTTCATGAAATGGCTCCAAGATACCTATCGGACCTTTGTATTCGGGAAAATACATGTCAAAGAAGATCTACTCTTAGATCAGCATTTGATTCAGGCAGAGGAAAACTTGTCAAAATCCAGCGCTCCCCAAACACTAGATTTGGAGATCATGCTTTTGCCGTTGCCGGCTCCTTTGCCTGGAACCAATTGCCTTCAAACTCATGAATCATCGACAGTCCCAGTCAGTTCAAATCCCAACTAAAATCTCAATTTTAACTCAGAAAATATAATATGCCACTTTAGCTTAGTTAGAATGTAAGTTTACGTATTCAATTTTAGCGTCATTGAGGTGATTTTTCACAAAAATGGCACTATATAAATCAGCCAAATTTATTATTATACATAATACAATAAAAAAAAATTGACAGCCTCGTGGTGTAGTGGTCAGCGCATTTGCCTATCATGCAAGAGGTCTCGGGTTTGATTACCGAGATGGTGGACATGAAATATTTATTTAGAAAATGTGTTTTTATACTAGAATATTTCATGGTCCCTGAAGCGTAAGACTGATCATCTAATTCTCATGTAACAAAAATGATCAAGATACGCTGCGATTGGTTTACCAATGCAGTGTTCTATGCACCATTAGGTGTGGAAAGGGAAAGGTGATGATGATATAAAAATATGCTTTTACAATACAATATTTCATAGCCCCTGGACAGGCACCTGAAGCATAAGACTGATTATTTTGTAATCGTTCGATTGGATTCAAAATTACGTAGATTGCACGATTTAAAAAGTTAACAAAATACACTTATTCATAACTCACCACAATGATTTCTTCATCAAGATGTGAATCATCTCGCTGATTTTCTACAGTATGATTTGAAGGCACAGAAGAACCAGTATCCATTTTTGTAATATCTTCTTTTGACTGATTACTAGATTCAGCAGTATCCATATTCTCAACATCATTACTGCTTAGTAAAGAATTAGAAGTGGTGGTGATGGTTTCATTAAGAACACTGTTTTCATTTTGCGAAATGGAATTCGTATCAGTTTCTAAAACATCAGCCTTTTGTTTGTCAATATTTACAGTCTCCTCAGTTTCACTGATTTTAGTTGATGACAAAACAGATGATGTGTTGAAAGATATATCCGTAACATTCTTTGGTTTAGAAATCAAAGGAGCAGATACATTCGCCTGCCTATAACAAATAAATATATTTTATAAACAATCCAGCATAATAAACATTACAATATTACAAACAAGTTTAAAACTATTATGACACTAGGTTGATTGTAATCAACAGAATCACTTTATTTTGGAAATGGAAAACTCTTCAACATTAGTATTGCCGTAAATGCAGATGATTTATATATACATATATATATATAATTTTGAAAGTACCTACCTATCAGAAACAAGTGTTTTAAAAAGGCATTAAAAAATTAAAAAAAACTTTGTACTCCTTAAAATTAAATACTCATAGATGATTGCATAAATTTACTAACATAAACTTTATTCACACGAATCAAGCATCTTAAGCAAACAAGTGAAAATAAGGTATGAATTCCATTTTGAAAATAATAACTAATAGATTAATTTACACTTCATAAGATAAAGGCATTTGAAAATAAAACAAAACTTTAAAAATATACAAAATAATGACCAATTGAGTACCTACATAATGACTAAAAATATTAGAAATTTAAAAGCATACTTTAAACTTCTTAATATATCTTAAATCCAATTTTTTAGTGACTGTTCGACGTATATTATATGTTAGAAAATAATAAAATATCGGCCTTGCGGCGTAGTGGTCAGCGCATTTGCCTGCTAAGCAAGAGGTCTCGGGTTCGATTCCGGATATGGTTGATGTGGAAATATTTATTTAAAACGGTGTTTTAATACTAGAATATTTCATAGACTCTGGACTGGCACCTGAAACGTAAGACTGATCATCTTTCCTTCAGGTAACAAAAATGATCAAGATACTATTTTATTTTTTAAAAGTTAATCAACAGGCTTAAGTTAGCCCTAGTAGATTGGCATTAATGAGTAATACTCAATCTAAACAGTCTTAAAATCTAATTAAATTTACAAAATGTATAATTAACAAAAGGTATAAATATGGCATAATCTAGGCGAAAATGGCAAGTGTGACATCACGAGTCAGGAGAGACAACACCACTTGCTTCTTAAATGCCTGCCCTTGTACGCTGATTAAAGATACGCTGCGATTGGTGTACCAATGCAGTGCCCTATGCACTATTAGGTGTGGAAAGTGAATTAAGAAGAATAAAATAAGAAAGTATGTGTAAAGAAACAGTAAAGAGGAAACATTATTAAAAATGAATCAGCCCACACATTTCCAAATTTAATTTGATATGATTTAAAAAACATACACTTTCAGCTGTTCCGGTGTTCGGTGAATGAGTCTCAATACGGCTCGTCCACTTGTCAACCCCAAACTTTTAAGGGTTGTCTCCTTCAGTAGATCTTCCCCATAAACTTCTCTCCTCATGTATATTATTACGGGATTAAGTTCAAGGGCACTCTGTTCAGTCGCTAGAGATGTTAGTATGGTCAAGAGGCTCGTAGATGGACTGAAATTTCCCATAACACGTTCCCCTGCAAAAGGAAAAATAAATATTACTTAAAAAAAAAATTCTTACCCACCAGAGAGGGAGTATGTGTGTTCTAAGTCAATGAGATTCTCTGGAACAGCTATTTGTTGCGCCTGTTTGAATTTGGTGTTATCTCTGTGGGTAGTTTCCAGATGTGTATTATTTTGTTTACATGTGGAGCTAGCCACAACAAGTAATCAAAATAGGTATTTCGCTCTCTCGCTTACCAAGCTTTGGAAAATAATAGTTGCATTATTTTTTATGTTTGAAGCACTTACTTTGTGGAACTTTATTATTTAATATGTTAAAATAAAATCACTTTGTTTTTATGTACGACTTATCTTTTTATAATTTGACAACCAACTAGTTTCGGCAATACTATACCTTCTTCAGTGTTATTACAAAGTATAAGTTGTTAATTACAAGGTATAGTATTGCCGAAACTAGTTGGTTGTCAAATTATAAAAATATAAGTGATACATAAAAACAAAGTAATTTTATTTTAATGTATTAAATAATAGTCGTGTTCAGCAGTCTACATCTGCAGATCCCTGCAGTATCAGAGCCCTCTTGATTTTAACTTCTAAGAATAAATCTCTAGAGAGAGTGAACACTTTTCGTTATATAACAGGCCACTGCTACAATATAAAGAGGAATCTTTACAAAGCCTATATGAAACTACACTACTCTGAATAATTATAAAAAATGATAATATGAATTTAAAAAATCAATTTAATTGTCTTTTTAACTGAACTTTAGAATATTTCAAATAGGCAGACTTCGAAGAAATACAATTATTTTAACAAAGACGGTGACTTCTGCCTCGTGGTATAGTGATGAGCACGTTTACCAACCGTGTTTGAGCACGTGAGTTTGATTTGAGTTTGATTTTGGCAGACTTTTCAATTAAAAGGGAATCTGGCAGCTTATCCAACTTTTTAACCAACCGATTTAAAATCGTTGGATGTGCGGACTCACGTATGTCTTCATGCTAATTGAGAAACTGTTGGCCGATCACAAGTCTGTAGTTTGAGGGGAGTCTTAGCGACACTGCAGTGTTAAATACGTAAGTATTGTAGGTATTTTTTTTTATTCATTGGTAGACCTGCATAAGCATGCATAAGTACAAACATCAAGGATTTTAGACAATGTCTTACCTGTTTCTAGTTGCAGTCCAATAACTACTTCAGATTCTTTCCTGGCTTTTTTAGTTTCCGCCATTTCAAGATAAGCATTATTCGGTAGTCCAGAAAACCGCAACGTAGTTGAAACATCCAAAACATGATTATGATGGGTTAAATCATATTCCTCGGCCCTAAAATTGTGTTTTGTACAAGTTTGCTCCAAAATCTAAAGGAAAAAAATCCAGATGTCAACAAAAAGGAAACATATTGCAATATCGCGAACAACCGGCAAAAGCATCGATATAAATGCAGAATCACATAAAACATTAACCATATTATTAACATACAGTGCAAAGGTAGCGAAAGGCGAATAATTGAATCATGAATTATAATGACTCGACATATTTAGTAATAAAAACATTCGACTAACCTGAAGAACTGTTGTGTTAGGATTGCATTTGACAGTATTCCTTCTGCCATTTGGAGTTAAAACGACAACTGATAAGTTATTTGCCATTTTTATGGTAAATTTGACATAAATATTAAAAGAAAATTAGAGCACTTCAAATAACAAATCTGATAACGAAAACTAACTCAAAACTCAGAACTCTAGATTTAACACTGTCAAAATTTTCCTAACCTGTTAGGTGTTTGCCAAAGAAAAGGATTCGAATAATACAAGTGAAGTTAGCAGATATAGTGTTTCAGTATTTTCAAAAATATTTGTCGCAT
The DNA here is from genome assembly GCF_059751315.1 of Micrasema longulum. Taxonomy (NCBI): domain Eukaryota; kingdom Metazoa; phylum Arthropoda; class Insecta; order Trichoptera; family Brachycentridae; genus Micrasema; species Micrasema longulum. The sequence goes on from NW_028277527.1 coordinate 1,078,054, forward strand.
GGCAATATGAACGTTTTTAACTCTTTCCACAGATAAAGATAAATTTAAGTCATTGTTTTGACGTTTACTGCCAACTTTTAATTTTGACTTTCGGTTGACAGATTGAAATTTTGCCGACAAGTACATATTTTTCACGAAATTATCCATATCCTTTAGAAATGTTTGTTTTAGCTGAGATGAAACATATAACTCGAATACCCCCAGATTTGTTTCATTTAAAATTGACTGATGCAATTACTAGTGAACTAAATAGAAAACTAGCGAATAAAGTAATGTCCAATTTAACCTCTTTGTTTTCGTTTACTATTAAAAAAATAAGATTTATTATGTGTTTGTTGTATTTTCTAGGTGGTTTTGAATGTAGGATTATGCATTGCATTATTTGATATCACTAAACTAGGTTATTCTTATATATTTCCCGGAGACGGCGCATCACACACAGAAGTCAATTTCAGATATATTGTGTTTAGACCAGTTTTAGATGAAGTACTAATTGGTAAAATAAGAAGCTGTAGCAGAGAAGGAGTTCATGGTAAATATTGTAAATATATTTAATAAAATCATATCTATTCATATTCACCTTTAAAAAAAAATCCTTTTGCCCAGTGTTCTGTCTACTGAGCTAAGCGAGTGTTACTTAATTATCCATCTTAAAAACATCCTTAACTCTATTTTTGTACCTTAGTAAAACTTTGAGCCATAGTTATTAATTTGAATATATAAATTTAATTAGATAAGGCAGATTGGGAAGGGAATATGGAAGTATTCAGAGGTTTAAATTTATAATTAATAAAATATTAAAACCGGGTTGTGGTCCCGTGGCTAGTGTTGCAGACACACGGATCGAAGGTCCAATTTTCTAATAGTGAGTTATTTACAACTCCTTGAAAATGGTCCCCAAAATTGAAATACCTGGGCAAATCATAAGACCGCAAATATTTATTTTTAACTTCTTCTTTTTTTATGGCCTTTTCACTTCCCGACCGGGTGTTTTAGCCAGTGTCGGGGTTTTGGTTTTTTTTATTTAGATATTTACACATTTGTTAAGTTAGTGAGTTAGTATTTCATATATTAAAAACTGTACATACTTACAACTTAAAACCATTTAATTCTAGATATTTACATACAATTTTAAATATATGTTTATTGGGTGGGGACAGGAGAGTTGGAATATGAATAGGGAATGGGATGTTAATATCAGAGAGGTCGGATAGGAAATCAGGTTAACAATCATTTATGGGGCATCCAAAAATCATGGTTTAAATCTTCCTCCTTAAGCTGACATTCGCACATGGCAGAGTCATCAAATCATAAGAACGCAAATATTTATTTTAAAATAATGTATTTTTTTTTTTTATTTACATATAATATATATATATATGTATGTGTTTTAAATTTATTATTAATACTGGACTCACTAAGCCAATTTATATGGCTTGTCAGTGAAGATCCTATACATTAAAACATGATTACACCATTTGTATAATATTAATTACTACTAACTTAACTATAAGGAGTGAGAAAATATTTATTTTTTAAAGAATAATATAGTAAAACATAAAAAAATAATGTGTCCTTACTGAGATTTCTCGTGCCGACGACACTCACATTATTATTATATTTTTACTGAGAGAGCACAGAAAATGATTTGATGAAAACTGTGAATAAAAACATGAATATACAAAAAACAAACTAAACAAATAAACCATCGCGCCGTTTCTCAGAAAGGATAGAACTTCACACCTTCTGTCTCTCCATATAGACCTCGCTTCTTCTACATTCAAACACCTTCTTATGGATTTTATTTGGTCATGCCATGTTTTTCTCGTTTTCGGCATCCACAAACAGTAACATTGCAAATATTTTTATCTCTTCTTTTATTGTCTATTTGCTCTACACATCAAAACCAACGCATCACTCCTTGATTTTGTTGATAATGCTTGTCTTAGTCTTGCATATTGCAATCTCAACATCTATGCATTTGTGCCTCATCATAGATAGTTTTATCATGCATTATTAAAAAATGCATGAATTAAATTATGTGCATATATTTTAAACCATAACAACCTAGGAGACCCAATTAAGTACTTAACTAAATTATGGTACAGATCACTAATACTTGAGAAAAATCACATTTAATTTTTGTGTTCTTAATACATGCAAAAATATCAATTTCAAACATACATGTTAACAAAATGGAATAGATAAATCAGAATAATTACTGGTCTCTAATGACAATGATTTTGATTGGCGAATTTACTTAATGCGGTTTTTACATTTTTGATCAAGACTTCAAAAATATGTATACATCAACCAATCATTTATTTGATAGACATTTCAACAGGGATTTAGAAAAAAAAGCTTTCGAGAAGGGAATATGAGATTATAATTTGTGTACTTATATATTTTTTTAATGCACATTATAATAAATTCTATTTTGTTTATAGTTACCCTGGGCTTTTTTGATGATATTTTAATACCGGTTAGTGGTCTCCAGCATCCTTCCCAGTTTGATGAGACGGAACAGGCATGGGTGTGGAAATATCCTGTCGGTGACGGGGATACGCATGACCTCTTCATGGATGCAGGTATTTAAGAAATAAGTGTTTTGGTATAAGTACGGGTCTTAGATTTCAAATGCAGTCATCATTTTACGAGTATGTTATAATCTTGAGCATTGCTCAAGTATTGAGTAATAAAATAGCCTTCTTGAAAATTTTGTATCAAGACTGAGTTTTTTTAACTCGACGATTTCACTCGATTCAAAATACTAACAATGGAAATCGAATGGAGATAAGTGCGCCTATCGGTGTACAGGTCCCAGGTTTGATTGGTGGCACGGTTGACGTGAAATATTTATTTACAAGGTGGTTTTAAACTGCACTGCGGTAAACTAAATGCTGTGGATCTTGATCATCTATTGCATAAAGGTAAGGCGATCAGTCTTACACTCTAGATCCAGGATCACTTTCAGATTCAGACCAGTCCAGGAATAAACATTTTTTTAATATATATTTTATTTTGACCTCGCCAAACAGAATCGAACCCGGAATATCAGGCTTGGTAGGTTTTGCACCAACTATGACACTATGAGGCGGGCTTATATCCACTCTATTTCTATAACAGATAGTCAAATTCGCGACTTAGGTGTTATTATTGATACTAAACTAATGTTTAATATTCATATTGAATCTGTCCTGAAAAAAACATATAATATGGTCAGACTTATCATGCGGGTATCGAAACCATTTAAACATGCAGAGACATATGAAAAACTTTATAAAACATTTGTTCGTCCCCAGCTAGAATACTGTACTCCTATTTGATCACCTAACTATAATGTTAGTATTTATAGACTAGAAAAAGTCAATGAATGTCATATATAAAACAAATTGAATAAGAAACTAAGTACTTTGACATATCGTTAACATAAACTCCGACTGTTTTTCTTTAAAAAGATGAATTAAAATTCATGAGACAAATTTTAATAAAAAAAAAAAAAATATCGCCTTCTGTATCAATAATATTTTTACTGAATTTTTCATCTTTAGGTGAGACTATTCGCTTCCGGGTTACTTCAGAGAGCTTCCAGGAGACATCCCCTGCAGGTCCCCCAGGATCTGATCGGCCGCAAGTAGCCGAGGAAGAAGGAAGCGCCCGAGTCCCGTACAGACTCATGGCAGGGATCAACGAGCCTGGCCTTGGACTGCTTACGTGGTGGGAAAATTCCGCTCCCGATGGACAGGAAGGAGAGGAAGATGCTGAAGAAGACTGATAAAACCCTAATAATCAACCATTACGGAGAGTTTATTTGAGAAGGGAATATAAAATACAAAGTTTACCAACTTGTAGGAACAGGAGAAATAATCATTAATTTACTGCGTGTGTATCACGCATACTGTTGTCTATGCTTTAATGTCTAATTTTTTTGATGTTTCAATCTTCTTTGTCTTCACACGTGGTTTTCTTAAAACTTCTACCGCCACTTAATTCTCAAAAAATTTCTTTGTCCCTAATGAGACATTTATTTAAACAACTAATTTTGATTTCTGTTTGATGGATAATATAAAATGAGTGCTCTGTAACCTTAGCTCTCCAAGTATAAAAGATGGACATACTGAAAGAATGATGGCGATGTTGGTGATGCCCTACCTAGGTGAAAGTGCTTGTTTGTCAATAAACAAAACAATGAAACTGAACCAATACATTTTATTGATATTTATATCAAAATCATCAACTATGAAGTCTTATCTATAAAAAACATCTATATTACTAAACAAAAGTTGTTATCATACACAAGGGATAAGTAACTATTTTGGCTCGGCATGTCAACATTCTGAAAAAACATACACCAGGGATAAGTAATTTTTGTGGCTCAGCATGTCAACATTCTGAAAAAACCTGTCTTGATTCAGGTGCCTTAAATCTTGGAATATTAATAATTATCGCAGACTTATAAAAGAAATGAAAGAGAAACGAAGTAAGCCCAGTAAACGGAAAAAGCGCATCACTCGTTGCGCTTTTTTAAAATTGATTGTTTTGTTAATCAGATGTTTGTTTAAATATTTTATATGCATTCTTACAAAATATGTTTTATTGCAAAAAGCCTCTTCAATTTACAGTGCTGAGTGTAAATATAAAATATCTTCTCGTTTCTATTCAACAAATAGCTTTTAAATGATAATTTTCTTTCTTAATTTTTTCAAAAATATTTATATGAAATTAAATTGATATGTCTAATGAGAAAATTCAGTGCCACGGGAAATGGATATAAAAAATGTTGTCTTATAAGTCATAAAAAATGAAGCATTTAATTGGCGAAGTTTTTGGAAAATGTATGAAAAAAAATAATAAAGATGAACTACTTTGAACGACATCACAAATTTACTCGGACAAACCAATGATAGAGTGTTGTGAGTCCAGTTTCCGAGAAGCCACTCACTAATCAACAGAACTCTCCGACAAGAACTTGTGACGTCACTTGAGGGGTAATTTGGAAATTACAAAACTTATTACTTTAAAAAATCATAGCGCTATGATATTACTATTTATTATTACGATACATAAAAATATTATTTTTTGGCTTAGTTTGTTAGTCTATTAACAAACTTTTTAAAAAATCCCTTAACTTCTTCATTTATACACAATTTTTTCATAATTAATGTAAAAAAGCAAAATTAATGCTAGGTTATTTTTCAACAGCAGTGCCAGCATCAACATTTACGAACTGTGTTGTTGTTTTCCTTGGATTTGTTTAGCCTCTGTTTTACTCTCTCATTAGTTTTTTAGAAATGACTAACCTTATAAAGTTTTGGAAAAAAAAAAGTAACCGTAAATTAGTTATTCTTTTTTATTATGTTATTAAAAAACATAACCATATCAAAAGAACAGTTTTTTTAAATTCACTGTATAACGAATTGCAATTTCATAATTCCAAATAAATTTATTTTCGAGACACTTAATAAAAAAATCATCATCGTCATCATTCCCTTTCCGCACCTAATGGTGTATAGGGTACTGTATTGGTACACCAATAGCAGCGTATCTTGATTATTTTTGTTACATGAAGGTAAGATGATCAGTCTTACGCTTCAGGTACCAGTCCAGGGATTATGCAATATTCTACACCGTTTTAAATAAATGTTTCTTATCAACCATGTCGGGGATTCGAACCCGAGAGAAATCTTGCATGGCAGGCTAACACGCTGACCATTAAACCACGAGGCTGAATAAAAAAAACAAAATTTTGAATTCCGCAAAGTTTGTGTACACTTAAATAACATATTTTTAATATAAGGAACTGTAGATACTTTTCAATTCATTTCTTATTGTAGATGTGTAGAAATAATGTTTATGTATGTATTTAAAAGATTGTGATAAATACTAACCATTAAAGTAAAATATATTTTGTAATAAAATATTTTTTAATTTGGGTATAATAAGAATACAAAAACACCATTTGTTCCATGAATTTATTAGCATATAAGTTTTTTATAGATCTAAAGGAAAATTATTTATAGGTAAGTGGTTCTAAAACTATCATTGCACTTAGACTTAAAACGGAAATAACAAACACATAAATACTCCAAGAATCTATTTTCTGTAGCTATTTTCAAAATAAACAAAAACACTTTATTACAATCTGTAACAAAAAGCTTAGATGTAAAACAATGCTAAAAGAAGACAAATTTACCATGTTGACAGTTGTAAAATAGACAAGCTTATTTAGATTTGCGTCGCTTTAAAATATTTAAATTGACACTGACTTGACAACCTAACAAGATACTTTTTTTGAAACAAAAAAATATCTCTTCTTTGGAATTGATTTTTAGGGTTATAGTTTCAATATTGCTTTACTGTTGTTATGTACACTGGAAGTTAATACACTTAATTTCCACAGATCAAATATATATCTACATTTACACCACATCACCAATCACAGTTATCTAACATTTAGAATTATTAATTTATGTGCATCATGTTATGTATATTTGCATGGAAGGATCCCCTTCGTCTTAAGTTAGAGTACAGGAAAGGCAAGATGGACATATTTTTTTTTAAATGGGAAAGTTTAATGTTTTTAAAAAAAAAAAAAAACACAGATAAAAAAAATAATGAGCTAATTGTATTTTTAAATAAAAAGTATCATTTTAATGCCAAAATGATTTTTTTGATGTTTTCATTTTTAAAATCTCAATTTTTGTAGAATAATCAAAACCGATAAGTAAATTTTAGAACTGACAAAACTTGAAGGGAAAGATAATACACTCATCATCATCATTCCCTATCCGCACTTAATGGTGCATAGGGCACTGCATTGGTACACCAATCAAAGCGTATCTGGATAATTTTTTGTTACATGAAGGTAAGATGATTAGTCTTACGCTTCAGGTACCAGTCCATAAACTATGAAATATTTTATTGTGAAAACACCATATTAAATTAATATTTCATGTTAATTAGGTAAAATGCGTTGACCACGAGGCCGACTCTCAACTTGACATATATATGGTGAATTGTCACGCTTTGCTAATTCAATTATCAAATTTAATGGGTAAATTTAATGTTATAGATTTCAAATATTAACCAAAAATGTTGGATTACAGGCAATTATGGTTGGAAAACAAATAAGTGTAAAAGGATAGTAAATTGCCAGTTGAAGACACATTTAAAATACCTAAAAGATTTAGAGATTTGTAAAACTGTACAATCAAATACTGGTATTGTTATTGTATCCAAAACACAATTTAAAAATTCTATTACGCACTAAACTTCCCCATTACAAGAAATAAATAATATCTACAAAATATTTATCTTTCACAAACATAGCCTTAGTATAAATGGAATACGTGGCACTATTATACAAATATAATATTATATTCTATACTATTTATTATTCACTTCTATTTGTCAAAGAGCCAGGCATTGATAATTAAAATGATATTTTTTCAATTAAATCATTATTCGCATCTTAGATATTAAAAATAGTTTTACTCAAAGACCCATAAAAATTCAATATAACTTACCAATATAATAATGTTAAAAAATATATTACTATTTGCACTTGTAGAAGTCTGTCAAAAATAGTAGAAAACAGTGAAAATCAGAACCGATTTTTTTTTCTAACAACACCAAATGAGTTGATAAATATCAAACGCCAGTATGTCCACCCGATTAAAAAAAATATTTGTTCTACTGCTAACTCTAAATATTAGAAATATGATAATTTCAGTACTATTAAAATTAAAACATGTCCTCATTATTACAATAAAACACTGTCAAAAAACTCTGTTTCAATTCAGAGGCTAGTAGGTCCGGTCCACGTGGACACTGTGGATATGGACACACATCTCGCCTTCCACACAGTAGCCAGGATCTTTAAAGACCTGGGCTTGGAGGGCGAGAACTATTCACGGGGACCCGTCACAATAGATCTTCCTGTGACCTGTGTCACAGTGACGTCAGGAGCTTGAATAGCACTGACCCTTCGAGTATACTTTCTATACGAGTATACGAGTATACTTACGAGTATACTTTTCTATCATCACAAAATATACGACTCAAAACCATAGAAAAAATCAAATTTATCAGAACGTCATGTTGTTTTTTTGCCAACAAAAATATTTCTCACCACAGATAAGTTCACGCTAAAAATGTCGATGTTGATTTAAGCAGTAATGACGTAAATTTAAATGTAAAATAATAATCCATTCATCTTTCATGCAATCACACCATAATATACAATTTAACAATAAAGAAATATAACTTTACATAGTAATTAGTATTTTATATAGTGATATAAGAATTTCGCCAATGCCTTCATTGGAATATTACATTGAATAGAAATTGTATTCATTAGTAGAATCCTTTTAATAGCAACTTATAATACTCGGATAATTCAAAATGTCACAAAAAAACTTAACATATTACGACAGGGATGGAGAACATTTCAAAGAAAATATGGAAGTCAAGAAGTCACCTCTAAGAATAAAAATAAGGACACTGTGGTGGATCATTGTGGACATACTTGCGTTTCATATTTATCAACTCAAATGAAAATGTTTTATTTTGTAATTGGCCATGACAATGTCACAACACTGTATTTCAGTATGCTTATTTTTTGTGTTAACACACCCATAAGAGTGAAGCCAGAACACCAGCGCTCTTAATTTTATATTTTTAATTGATTATTTTCTACTTTTTTTTGACAAACTACATATAATGTACATGAAAGTTTTAAATAAAGATTACATACTTTATTTAAGACATGTGTATAATAGAGTATTTCGAGAAGGTACTGGGGAACACATTATACATATTTTTTTACTTGTTATAAAATAGCTTAATGTATAATATGACGATCTTTCCAATATTTTTTACAAAATATTATGGATTAATGAAATAGATTGATTGCACGTAATCTCATATTATAATATACTTGTGATTTGTCTTCCAACTCCTCGGGTTAAAACAAATATACACAAAAAAAACAAATCAAATAAAGTTGTTGTTTTTATTTACAATAGGATATAAAATTAAATATAATAAAATGAATTAAATGATGAAATATTGAATATAATAAAAAAAATACTGTAAAATTAATAAGAATTAATAAAAGATATTATATCAAAGAATCTCTCACCCCCTTTGCAATATATTGTATCTCCATTTACGTAAATTATCTCCTAACTACATAATACTAATATATATATTTAAAATCTGTGTTATATCTCTGAATGACTAGACAATATATTATTACAAATGTATGTACAAAATGGATTTCATTATTGACAAGTTTCATTGTTGCTCAGTGTAGAATCGTGTATTAAGTAGGTTTGAAGTAGTGAAGCTTAATTTCCGTTAATATCATAAAGTAGACAAAATATTTATATCATAAGTTATAAATTTCATTTTCAGTCTTGGACTAGTTGTTAAAAAGAATCAGATTTTAAGATATTAAATTAGTTGTTATCACAATTCAATAGCATTTTTAAACTCATTTTTATGTAAAAACTTCTGCATTTATAGCTGCTTGGAATAGGAATATGTATTGTTAAATGTATTATGAACTTGTATACCTAAAGATGCATTAATCGAGTTAGTTTTAGTCACGTATCAAAAGCTTGAAAACTATTGCAGTATAATCTTTATTGGTTCTACTGAGTGCTGGCTTATAGGTACACATTTATGAAATAATTCGCTTAGCGTAAATGACCGATTTCAACTAATTACAAACTGATTTAAGCATCTATATGAATTAGCCAATATTTTCTTAACAAGCCTTAATTTGATTTTGTATATTAATCATTATATAAAACCTGTATAGAGCTGTAAATTGTTGGCAAGATGCGAAAATCTTACAAAGAGAAGAAGATACATATATATTTATCTATTCTAGTTGTCTGATGTATTTATTTAGGATTACTTGTAATGAGATTCCGTATGATGTCGATAATGAGCAGATCAATGCGATTGGCATCATAATACTGGTGTCAGTACAATTATATCAAAAGTTACAATAGTATTGTGAGTTCATACAAAATTATCTTGTAATAACCGCCTATAATACTTTCATATAATAATTTTTCGCTTGTATTAAAAATACACACAATATCAGGTGGACAGATTGTTTCTCTACATTGTATTGGTTTACTCTATAATTAGACACCTTGGGAGGTGTTCCCGAAGATAATCGAAGAGTTCTCTCGAAGCACCGGGACAATTGGTCAGTTCTAACTCTTGCATGTGTCGGAGTTGGATTAGGCTGGACAGTCCACTGGATGTCAGTAATGGGCAACCTGCAATTATAAACATAGTTTTAAATATTTATTTTCATTTATTACGAAACATGTAATCTAAACTTTGTTCATATATTTTCAAAATGGAAACCAATTCTTTCAAAAATAATTTGTGCCATATTGGCTTTGAATGAAATAAAGTAGGCATGTGATTTTTCAGCACCCGGACTACAGATTTGTGAAAAATACCAATTTTACCAACGAAATTCTGATATGTAAACATTTTTGGTTTAGTAATGACATTTTAAATTGGAAAAATTATGTTGTATTCATTTCTCGCTGAATATCATCATTCCATGTCAGTTCCCTAATTAGAGTATATGGTTTCTACAAACAGCTTCCAGGTATATCTGCTGTCTGTCAGCTCTTGTTCATCCTCCCAAGTCAAGTTCGCGTTCCGAGTGACATGAACTACCGACGAACAGTCTGCAGTGGGCGTTTGGGATGTTGGGATCCTGATACCTTGTAAAGCGGGCAAGCATGGTTAAGGCTCTCAGGAGGCATCCGTAATATATTGCCCAGCCAATGGTATCGCCTCTATTTTATGTCAGCAGTTGTCACCAGAAGCAATTGCGTCCATTCTTTATTGCTCCGTTCCTCACAAAGTTCACTCACACTCAATTCTTCTTAGACAAATATGTATACAAATCTCGCTGAAAATAGTGGCGTATTTATGCATCTTAAATGGAAATCCATTTGTCACCGAATAATTAATTATCTATAGCAAAACTATGTTAGTGTTTGGCTTACCAGCGAGGGAAAGAATTTGAAGATTTCTCATGCCACACAAGTGCTGAAGGCCGATGTCTCTCACTTGGGAGCACCAGCGTAGGAACAGGGCAGATAGCGACAACATGGTGCTTATGTAGCCCACTCCGATGTCCGTTATATGGACACACCTGTGAAATAAGAAAACACAAATTAAGTACTAGAATGGGGTTGAAACAAACGAAGCGTAGTCTCACCACAAAATGGGCAGATATGCCACACTCTCCATCAGTAATAAATTACCATTTGAAAGATATTCCCAAGGTACATATTGTTGGGTTTCTGGCACAAGTTACTAACTACATATCTACGAAAAATGAGATGGCATCAAATAATCTTTATTTATTTCCTTAAAAATATTTCGTATTTATTTATAATATAAGAATAGGTACCGCGAAACCGTCCAATTTTGCACTGGATGGATATTTTGCCCAAACAGTCTAATCTATGATCAACCTTTAAAAAACATATTTCCATTTGATTTCGGTAAATTTGGTACCAAATTTACCGAAATCAAATGGAAATATGTTTTTTTAAAGGTTGATTAGACTGTTTGGGCAAAATATCCATCCAGGGCAAAATTGGACGGTTTCGCGGTACTAGTGACACTAAACAAATTTACATTATTTGCGGAAGATTATTTTAAATCAGTTCTGCGCTTGATAAACCAATAACTAGTAATAGTTCTACATTATTTCTGAAACCAATTGCTTTTCTGTTTGCTTGTCTGTTCTGTAAGCAAGAATTCTTGGCTGTAAATTTTGTTGTACCATATTTATGTATATTTTTAAAAAAACAAGTCACGCTACATAATTCGCTATCGTAGAACAACGACGGATGTGCAAAAATGTGTCCTTTACTTTATTTAATCTTGGAAATGTTATTCATATCATATTTAAATCCGTCAAAAAAAAACACACAATTCAGCTTTTTTATAAATTTTCAAATGAACGAAAACAAAAGTTTATTTTTCTACAAGCTAAAACAACTTACGCAAACGTCTGTAACAACAGTCATTATTTTACAAGTTTTAAGACTTGTAATTGTTCTGCTTTGTTGAAAAATTCAAAGAAGTGGGTGTTTTCCGCGTGATGTATTTTTTAGTTGACAACGGTGCTGTAAAAATGGAAACTTAGAAAATGTATAGATAAGAACTTGCCGTGAGCTGTTTTCTAATGGAGGGTAGCGGGAGTAGGACGACAAGGCGCGAAAATGGGAAAACAAATAGATAACAGATATTTATTTATTTTATGTACCGGAAGGTAATGTGTACGATACGAGATACGATGACCATATGATGTGGAAATAATAGTATTTATATTTCGAGTAAAAATTAATGCAAAAAAATTATCATAAATATCTACCTTCCTCTCGAAACATCAAAAAAGAATAATACTTTTAAAAAAATGACAGACATCGCGGTGTAACCGGGGGTGTTCAGGTTCCGGCTTTAATGTATGTGTTATTACAATAATGAAAGTGATGAAAATCAAAGAAAAAAAAAACATTTTTACTAATAAAGGAATCGAACCGATCGCACATATCACTAAACTGTTGTAGACCGCGCTAATTAATCAATAAACTGGGAAAGCCGCAACGGCAAGACACGTCTTTATTATTACAATATCAAAACATTATAAAGGAAACAAAGTATTAAAATATATTTTGTCCCGATAAACTATTCAATAATAGTTTGTCATCGGGTGCTCAGACATTAGTTTTAATTAATAATCAAATAAAAAGAGTACAGACGTATACGTATAAAATAATAAACATAAAATAAAATAATGAACAGATAAAAATAGTTTAACGAAATAAAAAAAAATTAAAGCAAGAAAATAGAGTAAAATAATACAACTAAAATAAAAAAAATAGCAATTTACTTCAATATATTTTAAATATAAGAAAAAAATTAAACACATATATAAATAGTGTGTGGTCATAAATGTAATCAAAACACGATAAAAAATAAAACAAAGTAAATCGAAAATTTCAATTTATATCTACAGAAAAAATAAAAATAATTAGAAAATTAAAAGTACATATTAAGATTTAAAAAATGTAAATAAAATAAGAAAGAAATAAAAGAAAAGGTTAACCTAAGAAAATAACAAAAATGTATTCAATGAGAGATAAAAAAATGTTTTACATAAATAATAAATCAATAAAGGAACGTTCTGTCTACTAACCACTTACATAATAAAAACATAATTTTATTTTTACTATGACATGTTTTCATGTCAAGTGGCAACATATTAAATATTTTTGGAACAATATAATCCAACGTACATTGTCCATATTTATTTTTAAATTTTGTTCAACAGTTAAAAATGAAATGTTTAAAGTGGTAATTTTATTTATTTATTAATATACACGGCACGCAGTGCCTTTTACCTTACAAAGATACAAATTATATTTAAAAAAAATAAACTTGTTATTAAATTTGTTTATAAGAAAATACATTTGAGGGTATCTACAGCGAAATCTATGTGTGTAACAAGACAAACATATTTCATGATTATTTCCTATCTTTTGTGAACATTCTTTTAGGAATAAAAAAGCGGCCTCCGTGGTGTAATAGCTAAGACACAAGACTCAAGCGCGGAAGGTTCCGGGTTAGTTCCCGGTGAGAACACAAAAAATATTGTGATTTTACTCGAGCCTGGGTGTTCTGTTCTGTAATTCACCAATGTAATTGGGCCTCCTGGCCTGTTGTAGTGAATTTTTTTATTGATTTAATTAAAAATATGCTATAGGTACGCATGTACAACTTATTTTGCGCAAGAAATATTTGTCCAACACACTTATGTAAATGTCGAATGCCAAATGTATTTTTATCTATTCTGTTTAATTCTGTAATAATTGAAGATAATCTTTTAAATAACTTTTTTTACTTTAATTTTAATTTTTAAACAACTTCCATTTATGTTTTTTTTCCTTCTCTTTTTTGCACTTTTTTCGATGATGAGTTGAAGAGACTGCGCTTGAACTTCATGTTGGAACTGAGTGACTGCGATGAGCTGATTTTTTAGATTGGCTGAGCTGACTGATGCTGAATTGAACTGGGCGTTGACTGCGGCCTGTGGTCTCTTTATAGGCCACGTTCCTTTGTCGTTCATTTCTCCATGGTAGGGACGATGTTAATGTACTGCAGGACGATGCTCTCGTCTTTCAGTGAATACTGTTAGAGTAGCATAAATTGTTGTATTGGATTCTACAGAAAACGATGACTTGCTTCATCGGTCGTTGCATTATAATTTTAGGCAAAATATTTAGCACGCTTGTGTCATCGATCATGGACTATGAACCCCAAATATTTATGCAACACACAAAAAATCTGAATAATGGAAACGTCAAAATCCCAGAGACTGAAATGAAAGTGCCAGAATATGACAGTTGATGAAATGAAGTTTTGTCAGGACAGCCATATTTGAAGCTTTCCTTATTTTCAGTCCTTTTCCAGAAGTTTTTACTATTACGTCACGTTTCATAAGATGTAATATATTTTAATAAAATAGTTCTGATACTCGTATATTATTATATTTTATAATTTTGATATTTTTATTTATTTTTTAAACTTGGCCCGGCTTACAAGGTCTAACCCAAGCAACTAAATAATATTATTTTTACAAAATGTTGTAGTTCAATTTACAATTCACTATTTTATTTAATCTTTTTAAATTTTATTTTCACCAGTTATTATAAAATTCCAATACACGGCATGCATCCGTCATGAAAGAACGAGGTCTACACTTTCTTAAGCTTAACTACACTACCACTTTTCTACAATTCCTGCAAAAGGTTCTAAACCCACTGTTTTTTCACCCTATGTTTTCCCTCTCTGTTGCAACGAATTAAAATCTAAATAACTCTTGGGAGGAAATTCTACTGAATTAGACATACTTGTCTACAAATATTTGAATACACTCAAAACACTGTTGTTTAAATTAACTGGTATAAGAAGTATAAAAATTGAAAAATTATTTTTAAGCGTTGCCTAGTTGGTGAAATGGTTCGGCCGAATAAACCTCACTCACATAATAAAGGTTTCGGTTCTTTTACTTCACAAAAGTCAACAGATGAAACCGTTAGGGAAATGTGGATGTCCAAACATAGGCAGAATGCTGAATGCTACACAGTCTGTAAAGTGTCCACTTAAACCGTTAATAAATAGTGATAAAATAAATAGCGGGTTGTGGTCCCGTGGTAGTATTGTGGACTCACGGGCCAAAGGTCCTAGGTTCGAATCCCACTCTACCACAACTCGATATCCATTTTTCCAGCACAAGTTATTTATGACTTTTAGGAAATGGTCTGAAAAATTAAATATTTGATTAAATAATAAGAACTCAAGTATTTATCTTTTTATAAATTAAAAAAAAAAAAAAAACAGCCAATTACAGGTCATACGGGGTGTAAATGCCTGAACTTCCATATTCCCTTCTCAAAATAGTTTTCATCAACAAATATTTCAATTTAAAGTTAACAGGGGTGAATTTTTAAATTTTGTGTGTTGATTGAATTAAATTCTGTTCCTACTATTTTTTACTCAATGTATCTAGTTGTGGACCTTTATTTTCCACATACAAAATGTTTGTAACTTTAGATTCGTCGAAATCGTTTTTAAAACCTACGTGTATGGGAAAAGTTCAAATGAACCTGAGACAAAAAGTACACATTTTGAGAAAAAATATAAAAACAATTTACATTTGTGTTTTTGTCAAGAAGTTTAGTATAAATCACCAAAACAGTAAACAAAAAGTTAGGGCTGATCATAAATTCGAGGAAGGAAACTCTGAGGTGAGATTCCCTTTAAATAAAACAACTTTCAAACTGATTTTAAACAAACATTTATTGTAGAACTTGGAACTTCTATACCCGAGGGGGATTATACGATTGGAACGATAGAAGGTGAACATACAACGGCAACACAATAACTTGTACTAACAACGTACAATTTTATTATAGATATTAGCCGTATCGAATATATTTTCGTGAAATCCAAATAAACGTACTTTCATATTAAGTAGGTTCTTTATAAAGAACCTACTTAGATATAAAAAAAAATACACAATGTGTAAATAAACAATTATAAAAAGAAAAGAGTTTTTGTATTTTTTTTTCTCTTTTTTTGCACAATATGTTAGCGTCTTCATTGTATAAAACCACTGTGTACATATAAACTTTTTATGCATTTTTTTTTGTTTATCAGAAGAAACAGTAGTAAATTATTTGAATTGTTTATTTCTACACGATACTACGAGTATCAAATCATTTCATCCACTTAAAAAATGTTTGAAAATACTATAATTTTTAAAACTTTTTTTTTTAACTACTTACTTTAAAACTTTAAAAAATAAATGTTTGTATCAACAATATTTTGAGTATATTTTTTTTATTTTTTGAAAGGAATAACCTGCTAAACCCCTGTTTTAAGGCTTGTCAGTAGGTGGGATAGAAGGGATATGGATGGAGGTAATAAAATACACCACAACACCTGGACCAATTGAGAAAAAAATCGTTATTGGATTTTTCTCTTGCAACTGGCGGGAATCAAACCCGCGACGCAAGTTTCACAGTTGGCCATCTAACCAACTGCGCCACGGCGCCTGTCGAAAGTAAATTGATATCTTAAACTAGCCAACAAACCCCGTAAATACTTACTTCATATTCCTTTCTATTGTTAAAGTTTTTCTTTACAATTATTTTTGAAACCATCAGTCGTTCATAATCAAATAACACACACAAAACAACTACAGACAACAATACCAATCATTATGTATGAACTCGTAAAACTCACATGAGCATGATGTAAAATAAAATATAGATATATATAATGGCAGCCCTTGTGGTGTAATGTCTAAGAAGCTTATCTCACGTACAGAAAGGTTCCGAGCTCGATTGCTGGTGGGATCACAAAAATTAAAAAAAAAAATTTTGTTATGCCTGAGTGTTTTGTGCTGTTATTCACCACTGTACGTAGGCCTTCTGGCATGTTGTGGAGCAAAAAATACATCATTCAGCTCACCGTGAGGATTTGTTTAGATAAGATGAGAAAAAACGGAAAGGATTTCTCCTTTCCACTTTTTCAAGTGGAAAAAATAAGTAAAATGGAATTCAGAGATAGTTAAAATTATCTATTCAATCGTTAAAATTATAAAAAAGTGAAAACGTATCGTCACAAATTGACATGTTGGTATTCGTATCAGAGCCTCGATTACAATTGGAGTTTAACAATTGTCGCTTAGAAAATAACACCAAGATCTTTGATTTGGTAATTGCGTGTTAAAAGTACATTACTAGTATTTATGTTGTAAGGAAATAGATATGTTTCTTTGGAGCGAGTTTACGAGATAACGTAGCATTTTGAAATGCTAAAAGGTATTTTTTTTAAATACAGAACAATTATCTATGTAGCATAGTTAAAAAAAACATTTATTTTATATAAAATCTACTAGGTCACTATAAAAAAAAACAAATTTATTAAAAATAGAATAACAGTATTTTTTTAGCTTGTTTGGCAAATTCTCCTATCAGATACAATCGTATTTCGCTCTGATAACTTTCAAAAGACCGAATGTAACTTGTAATACAGAGAAAGCTCGTTCAATTTCAAATTCGGCAACATTTGTTATTTATTTTTAGAAACGCTGCGCAACAACGGTGAGTTACTTATAGGCCATCGGATAAGGGTTGAAAGAGGAGTCGCCAGCGAAATCTACTATCTGCCCTAAATGCAAAAAGGAAGCCTCTAGAAATATCTGTATTAAAGTATTTTCGAATGGAAATCCACGAGTCAAAATTTATATGTTCGTTTGTTTCAATAAATAAAAGTGGGTTTTTACTATTTTACTCAATTAAGTTTAAAATTAATGCATTTGTGGTATATCTTACTGAAAAAAACAAAAACAAAAAAACTGTGGTTAATCAGCCAAATTCAGACTTACGACAGTTTACTTCTGTTCACAGTTTACACTGTGTAACATGTGTTCATTACACACTGTGTAACATTCATAATTCTTCCTATGTTTGAAGAGCCATATGTGATTATTGTGAAATTAAATAACCCAAACCTTTATTTAACAAATTACAACAGGGATGGAGAACATTTGAGAAAAGGGAATATAGAAGTCTAGGCATTTACAGGGCTTACGACCTATCATCGGCTAGTTTAAGTGGCCACTTTACACACTGTGTAACATTCACCATTTTGCCTATGCTCGAACATCCATATTTCTTCAATTCTTCCACCTGTTGGTTTTAGTGAAGTTTTAATATTCCCTTATTTAAGGTATTCTCCATCCCTGTTGTAATTTGTCAATTTTAATGACTCCCGAGTGGGTGAAATCCAGTCTTTTGTCTACAAACATTTGGACAAACTCAAAATATTGTAACAAACCTTTATTGATGCGAGTGAGATTTATCTGACTGAATTAATGCACCTATATACAAGGGTTTATCTCTGGCGGCCTACGTGGTGTAGTGGTCAAGACGCTAGACTCACGCACGGAAGGTTCCGGGTTCGATTCCCGGTGAGAACACAAAAAATTAAAAATGTGATTTTTCTCAAGCCTGGGTGCTCTGTGATGTAATTCACCACTGTAATTAGGCCTCCTGGCCTGTTGTGGTGCAAAAAAAAAAAAATGTAAATATAGTGTAAAGTTTCCGCAAAGTTTCCGCAAAGTTATAAATATCTAAAATATTATCAGTAGACAGCAATCCCGTCAGGAAAAAAATTGACAACAAAGATTGTGTCATACTTAAAATATTGTTAACAAATACATTCAATCATAATTCCCTTTTCCGCATCTATACACCAATCACAGCTTGCCTTGATAATTTTTTGTTACATAAAGGTAAAATGACGAGGCTTACGCTTCAGAGACTATTTATTTATTCATTCATTCAAAATTACACTAGTTTAAATATAAATTAACTTATTTAGGTTTTTTAGGCTATGCCCGTGTCAAGCCATAATAATTAACAATAAAAATACATAGTAAAATTAATTGAATTAATTATAATGATATGTGATGCAATAGAATAACAATCTAGAAAAAAAAGGTATAAGTAATAAATAATAAAATTCCAAAGAATACAATGCAAAAAAGATAATCAGAAATAATTTATAAATTATACAAATTTATATTCACACATCAAATATACAAAATAATGGTATCATTAAAATCAACAAAATAATAGTTAAATATATGAGCATTTAAAAAAAACAAAATAATAGTATCATTGTATACTACAGAAAAAGAATATATATATAAAAACATAATTGAAATGATAATGTTTTCTAGAAACTCACTCTATTCCATAGTAAGAAATACATAGAAGTAATAAATAATATGCCAAATAATAGTAAGTACTAAATTAAATAATAAAAAATACACAATTAAAAAACATAAAAAATATGTAACATTATAGTTTAAAAACATCCTTTTCAATAAATGGTTCATTTCAACCATGCCAGGAATTGAACCCGAAACCTTTTGCATGGTAGTATTCAATAGTTAGATTATAATTGTGGACTTTAGTAGAATTAGTAACTACATAAAATTAAAAACAATTTTGTTTGTGATGTATGTAAAATGATACTATCTGAATATTTAAGTTTTTCAATTCTCTTATTTCTTTTCTTCTCACTTTTACCCCCTCCTCTCACAGTAGTAAACATTTAGTTAATTTCTGTTTCTAAAAAGTAATAAATATGTTTTATTTTATAACTAGTATTTTATCATTGAAATATTTTAATGTACCTTCAATATGTTCATATGCCACCGATTTTCACAAATTGAACGGTTTGGGTAGGGAGGAGAAATTGCCGTAAGGTAGCAGTCGGCAAACTCATTAGTCAGATGAGCCAAAGATCAGCAGTACAACAATTAAGAACTCTTTTGAGAGCCATATTTATTTTCGTTTTGAAACATTTCCTCTTGAAAGCCAACAAACCTTATTATGTAGCAGAAGATTTGCGTATTCACTCTCCATTTTAAGAAAAAAATTGAATTAGCGATGATAAAGAGCTTAAGCTATTGTACAATTATGTTGAAAATCTTGATTACTAATTGCAAATCATTCCATTTATTTCTAGAAACGTCTACACACAAAGTGCTTCTTGGTAAACGATGCAATGGTAAACAAAACCCTTTCTCATTCCAGTAATACTTTTTGGCCCATCTGTTGAAATTGAAACAATTTTATCGAGTTTACGATGATGTTTCTCTGTGTATTTAATGACAGCATTTGCAATATCTTCGCCACGTGTTTGACCTTTCAGTGACAATAATCTTAAAAGTTCTTCAATAGGACCGTTGACAATATACGCGAAAAGTGAAACATAGGGTGTGTGAGCTACATGCGGCTCGCGAGCCGCGGTTTGCCGACCACTGCCTTAAGGCAATATTCCCGCTCTTAAATAAATATATATTTGGGCGTTTGACAGTCAGTTGTTGACATTTTACGATTTTATCTAAACCATCATATATTTTCCAGAGAGTAAGTACGGTGTGGAATAATGGCAGTCCTGTTAATAAAACATCAAGGACTTTTCTCTCGACAAAGCAGGGGATGTTTTTCCGTATTAATATCTGAAGATTACGAATGCCAGATCCGAAGCTTAGTGATTTTGCGACTGGCTGGTTACAAAATCCTGCGACCGATTTATTTCACTTCTGAAATGATTTCATGTAATCCACTTCATCGAGGGAAAATTGATAAATTTTGTGAAACTTTCAAGAAACGGTATTTGATTTGTTTGCCATAATTACCATCATCATACTGTGGCGTATGACAACACAAATACAATTGTGGCTGCCCACGGGTCCACACATCGGACACAGCGAGGACGATGGTCCCGTGGTCCACTTCATCCTCGTTTCTTGTGTCCTGCTAACGTCGTTCCCCGTTGATTAAGTACCAACGGTTTTTGAGCTTGATCTCTCTAAGATCTTTCTTCGTTTATTTGTCAAAACAAAGAAAGATCTTAAGAGGACATTCGGTGCCAGACAATTTTGATGAACAGGCGTTTGCACATTGTTTTTCTGTCACTCTCTAGCAAATGTTCTCCGGATACTGTGCGAAAAAGACATCTGCCTTATTATGCCGACAAAATCGAGTTTTCGCCGTACCGTTTTCCGCCCATCAAAACTGAAGAGATTTTTATTTTGAGGAGGGATATAGAAGTCTAGGCACTTACAGCGCTTAAGAGCTGTCATTGCCTGGTTTAAGTGGCCTCTTTACACACTGTATAACATTCACCATTCTGCCTATGTTTAACATCCATATTCCAACTCAACTCAACTCCTTCCACCTGTTAAAATTTCATTAGTTTATTTAATAATATACACGACGCGGATTGCCTTTAACCTTACAATGATACATATTTAAAATAATATAAACGCTTCAATATAATGTGAAAAACATAAAAATCTAATTGAAAAGTATTATGTTACATGAAAAATATAACACAGCAGTTGTGTATAATGAAAATACTTAAATATATAAAAAAAATAAACAATGTGTGCATATAAAATTTTAAAAAGAAAATAATTTTTAAAAAATTGTTTAAGTGGTAAAAAATATAAGTACATTATTTACAATAAAATTATTTTATATCTAAAAAAACACGAAAAAATAGTAACAATTAAATTAGTTAAAAAATGAAGTATACACGTAAATATGGTACACAATAGTACCCATACAAAAGTAAACATAGAAAGCACTATAATCTAACAAATATAAATTACCGTTCACCATCTTTGAAATGATTAAATAGAGTTGATTTATATAAACTATACTTTATGTTAAAAATATCAGCAACGTCGGAAGAGTTATTACCGAGTACACGGAGTCGACTCAGAATAACATTATATGAGTATACTGTTCGCGAATTGTTGCAACTAAACGGAGGTACTTGACGAGTCCTTCGTCCAGGTACCTTGAAGTTAGTGAGTGCTAATAGATTTGGGCAGTTTCATGTAAATTTAAAGTATTTTGTGAAGTAAAACCACTTAAAACAGTCAATGACAGGTCGTCAGCCATGCAAATGCTTAGACTTCCATATTTCCTTCTCAAAAACGTATTTCTAATTTTTTGCAATATATTAAAATCTAAATAACTCCCTGGAGAGGAAGTTCATCCTGTCTACAAACAGTTGGACATATAAAACTACGTCGTACAGATTTTGTTTTTTTTTTAAATAAATATAATGGGAATTAAATTTTATGCGTCAGTACCTTTTCCGTTCCTCAAAACAATTAATCATATTTGTATAACGTACGTCCGAAGACGGCAGATAAAAGTGGGCGGTTTTGTGGGTTTTTTTATAGTCCTAGGCTCCCATTAGAAACAATTAATCAAAAAAGCTAAATGATAGAAACACGCCAATGGCAAATATTTATTGTGTGTAAAAATCATTGTTCTAGTGTCATAATCCAGGGAGAAAGTACGGGAATACGTTTGTATAAGAAAAAGCCTTCTAATGGTAGGTACGTCAGATGATGCCCCCGGGTCGTGTGATTGAGGCCTACAGCCGAATTTTCGATCATGTAACTATGGATCCAAGGCGTGTACTTCTACCACAATTGGATTTCCATTTTTAGCAGGGTCATAATGAGGAAGTTCAGCCCTACGGGATATCTACTGTGGAATCATCTCCCATCCACCATCAAAGATGTTACTACATAATCTCTGTTTAAATCACGTCTGAAGAAACATCTCCTTTCTCTTCCTTAATCTCTCCTATTTTCCTTTTTCCTCTTTCCCCTTTTTTACTTTTTGCCATTGAGTAATAGGTTTGATTTAAGGTAATTTATAAACAAATACGTTTATTAATATTTTTATATATTTTTAACTTTTTAATCTTTTTTTTTTTCTATTGAATATGTTCTGTAACTTGAATTATAAAAATAAAACTTTTATTTTATTGGTTGGTTGGAAGAAATTGCCATTTGGCAATAAGCCCGCCAATGTACAAATAACATTATGTACAAAAAGTTAAATAAATAAAATAAAAAGATATCTGATATAAAAATGTTTTCTGCATTAAATTAAACGTCGAAGTTTCTTAAAAATGTATGAATAAATAATTTTTAATATTTTAATAAAAACGATCTACTTTGAACGACGTCACTAGTTCATATGAATCAATCGATGATAAGACATTTGTGATAGATTTTCGTTTTACGGTAAGTCAATGGTCCATTGGCCAATCGGCGGAACTGACCGAGGAGAAGTGGAAGAGAACCTTGAGACGTCACACACGGCGTAATTTCAGAAATACAAAACTTTTAAAAATCATAGCTCTGTTAATACGATACATAAAATGAACGTAGTTATGGAGAAAGCAGCCAGTCAACAATTTTGAAAAAATGAGATATTGATGTTATCGGGTGCAGTAAGGTCGATTCTATGTCCTGCTAAAAACAGCAAGACCGCTTTCATACAAAAAATTGGTTTAATCACCTTTTGAAAATGGTGTCCCTCACAAAAACGGCATTTCTCAATTTGCAGAAAACACCCACAGCACTAGAAAAATCTTAACAAATTTTAAAAATTATTAAAACCGGTCAAACATATAGTTAGATTCTTTTTTGTAGTATAAAAAAACTAATATATTCATTGTTTATCATTTGTTAAAGTCAAAAACATTCCAACTGTTGTGTAGATTTTTTTATTCACTCATTTCACAAAGGTGCTTTTATCTCAGTTTCACTTTTCTATGACTGGCTGCTTTCTGCATAACTACGTTCAAATTAAAAAAAATATGGGTTCGTTTAATAGTCTATCAACAAACAAAACAAAACTGCTGAACTTTCTACGCACAATCTTCTCAAATTCACAATTCTTCACAAATTCTCTCCGGTCACGCAGACATTTTTCATCTCTCCTATATGAAATATAGAAGATTCCTTATAGACAGTACACCCGTTTAGTTTTACGATGTCAGTAATTATGTATGTACTCGTATGTTCATTATTATATTTTGGACCTTTTACATTATATTTATATAACTTTTTTCTTTTCTTATTCTTTAAATTTAATTACAATATTTGAGTGTGTCCAAATGTTTGTAGACAAAAGACTGGATTTCAACCCCTCTCCTCAGGTATTCTCCATCCCTGTTGTAATTTGTTAATCTTAATGACTCCCGAGGGGGTGAAATCCGGTCTTTTGTCAACAAACATTTGGACAAACTCAAATATTGTAATAAAAACCAACTGGTCCAAGAAGAAGTTTAAAAATTGGAAAATTGTTTTCAGGCGTTGCCTAGTATGGGAAATAATTCAGTCAGATGAATCTCTTCACAACAATAAAGGTTTCAGCTCTTTAACTTCACTAAAAACAAAAAATGGAAGAATTGAAGCCATATGGATGTTCAAACATAAGCAAAATGGTGAATGCTACACAGTGTGTAAAGTGGCCACTTAAACCAGAAAGTGACAGGTCATATGCCCTGTAGATGCCTAGACTTTCATATTACCTTTATTTAAGGCATTCTCCATCCCTGTTGTAATTTCTTTAAATTTAAATTTATGTTTTTTCTATTTACTTTATTTTTATTACTGTATATAAATATGCAGGGTGTTCTTATAAACCCTGTCACATCTGAAACAACGATGATCAGAATAGGCAAGAAGACATATTAGCATATTTAAAAAAATATTTAGAACGAAGAAATTTTTTTCAAATGAAATATAAAAAAAAAAACAAATGGTTGCTTACTTCTGCAGGGGAGAAGCGAGGGGGTGCGACCGTGCATTTTACGGTGTATCAGACTCCCCTCTCGTTTCTCCCCTGCAGAAGTAAGCAACCATTTGTTTTTTTTCTATATTTTATTTTTTAAGATTTTAGTAGCTCTAAAATGTATTTTAATGTGCCAATATGTCTTCTTGCTCATACTGATCATGCCTATTAAGGGTTTAAAGAACGCCACAAGGGTTTAAAGAACGCTCTGTATGTATTTTAATTTTATTTGCAATTTCTAAGTGCCTAACGTTTCTTAATTATTAATTGCTTTTATTTTGATACCGATAATGTACTTAATCAATAACTTACACCACTGTGGAAAATTTATATTGACTGTTTTCACAATTTTCGTTTATATGTATTCTTATTTTATGTATACATGTAAAAACTGTTTGTTTTTTTCCCAAATAAAAATAAATAAACCTTGTTGTGAGTTGTTCTGCCATGTTTTGTTTAAATTGGAATTATTTATGACTATATATTTTTTACAAGCATATAAAACAACGACTACGATACGGTACGAATCCAAAGTACATATAACGTTACATAAAATATATATATCTACACACAAACAACATGAACCCTGATTATGGACGCTTTAATTCGATCCGAACGTCGGAAAAGAGTAAGAACGACGCACGTCGTTAAAACCAAACAAGCGGAAATCGATGAAATTTATGTACGGTTGAAAATGACTAGCATTTGTCTTCAATCAAACGCGACATTTTCTTTAACAAGGTGTTTAAGGTCCAGACCACGAAACATTGCTCTAAGTAAACTTTAAAAAAATCCTAATAATGTTTTTTCGTATTCTCATTTTTATTAATAAAAAAAAAAAAAAAAATAGAAAATGCAGACACTACTTAATATTTCAGACCAGTATCCCTTCCTCAAACCTCTACTACTCTTCCACCCAGCCGCTTCTTAGCCAGCCAAATACATTTTTAATCTCATTTTTAATTTGGAAAAAATGAGATTTTCCAAAAAATTCGATAAAATATTTTTTGAGATGTGTCTCTGATAAACCCGTGTTTAAAAGAACATCTATGGAAATTTGAATCTTATATTTTTGATAATATTTTATTCCCCTAGTGCTGCCACGCTGAGATTCTTCCCGCGGGAAGAATGATATAAATGCTCAAGATATCTTCCTTTTATTACGACACGTTCCCCGAATAAGATAACCTCTCTATTCATAGTCCAGGATTGGGAGGAAGAAAATCTATCATTTGGTGGTCTGTTCACTGCGCACGCGCACTAGGACAAAGAATAAAAGTTAAGAATATTTCCAGGCATAAGTTTTCTAGAAGACAAAAAAATATATATTCTTAGCGACATTAATAAAGGTTTCAACTCTTCTAGTTCATTAATATCAGATAAAGGAAGAATTTGAAAATCAAAGATGTTTAAACATTATTTGCAGAATGGTGCCATGTTACACAGTGAGTTTGTATCTTTATATATATATAAATCTTCTGCACGTGTGATGTTACTAAACTCCCTCAAAATACTAAAAGTAATAATGAGCTTTGTGCTGCACATTTTTTTAGAATCTTATACCTTCAATCTAATCTGTAAAAAAAGTTAGGAGCATAAATCGGTAGTCAGATGGCAGAAGGGACCATCTGTAATTTTCAAAATTGTTCAGGAGAGCTGAATATGTCTCAATTGCAAGACTTTAATCCACAAACCAAAATATTTAGTGTTGCTTTTCAATAATAAATTACCATTCTAAATGACACTGATTTAAAAAAAAAATCTGCGTGTATTTATTGAAATATTATTTAAAACTTTTGAAAACTAAAACATAGACAAAAATACAGATGGTCCCTTCTGCCATCTGACTACCGAAACGCTCTATTCATCGACCTACCAGAGTTGCATTCGACGAGAATGCATATACTAAATAATTGGGAAAATGTTATTTTTTAGTATATAAAAAAAAGTTTGTATTTGAATGTCACTCTCTCACAAATAATTCCCCGATACTGTGCGAAATCGATTCCACGTCACCGTCGGATTGATTATGCCCAAATAAAATCGACAAAATAGACGTTCCGTAGTCCCGGTTTTCGTACTCCAAAACTAAACCGATTTGGTTGTTTTTTTTTTAAGTATCCAAATTAAATTATCTGTGTCGACACTTTCTGCATTTTAAAAAATAATTATATTTGGATACCGTACGTCCGAAGACGGGCGCTTATAAGGGTTTTTGGATGGGCCTGGTTCCCAAAATAAACTATTTATAAAAATAAAAAAACAATTAGGACACGCCAATGATAAATATATATGGCGTGTAAAAAATCACTGCTCTAGTGCTGTAATCCAGGGAGAAAATATGGGAATACGTTTGTTTGAAGAAAAGTCAGACCGGCTTTCGTCTTAATTAAATTAATATTTACATTCTGGTATACTAAGCATTTTTATTATATAATAATGTATATTTATGTGTCTCGCTAATATATATGACCCTTTGCAGGTCCTGTCCTAAATATTGTATATTTCTGATGGCTTGTAAATAATTTCAAGGCTTTTTAAAGGTTTTGTAATCATTTTGGTGAATTGATAATTTCCAATCAATTTAATCCCAGTAAGTAAAGAATTGGTGGATAAAATGTTATGCTCATGAAAATGTTAAGATTATAAATGATCCCGTTCAGAAATTTAAAGGCCACCATAAGCAAGGCAATGCTCCTTCTCGTCCTTTGTTATAAATAACAATTCCACTCCAGTCATCGAGTTAGTTATTACTTTTATTAAGTGAATATTTTGGGAATCCTATTCGTATAAAAATAGTACGAAATGTTTACGAATGTATAATTGTGTATACTATACGAGTACACGTATGAATTGTGAACATATATTTCTTTTTTCTTATTAAAATTAAATTAAAATTAAAAACAATCCTAAATAACGTATTCGTAAGTGGCAAAAATGCCGTACAAAATAAAAAAGGAAAATACGTCTATACGATTGCCGAATAGCAATATAATACAAACTCTCATTAAACTAGGATTAAGGGATGAGGCAAAAGTTCAGGTTATCTCTGCGTATTCATTGCCTGCGTCAAATTCATCCCCCTCCGTATTGGAATGAAAGAGGGAAACAAAATAATGCAAAGTAAATTTTTAGTTTTCTTTTTTTAGTGAAGGAATTCTTTTCTATCTATTATAAAAATTAATAACATCTGTAATAACTTACAGTTTCATATAAGTTGTAAATTAAAATTCTGAGTTTGCTTAATTTTTTTACCAATTAGAGCTTCCATCCTCTAACGGGCAACTTGAGGCTCTAAATAATTACTAAATTATATTGAAACCAATAACTTAAGTCAAAAAATCATCTGTATTTACAAACGTAACATTTTAAATTATTAAAGCATAGAGATCTAATCAAAACAGATCGGTGGCTCAATCACAAATAACTATCGACGTGCTGAATAACATGCTAAGCATTTGAGCTATCACAATGAACAATAATTAGGATTCCTTAGTTATTGCAGTCATAAGTCAACGCGTGTGTAATCTCTAAGTCAACCCTCGTGTCGGTTTGTTTTTTTGTTTTCCTCGTAAATAAATACAGTTTATTGGCAAAAAATCGGCGTATACTATAAAAAATAATTCGGTAAAAAAGTGAAAATTAAATTGCAATTACTATAGTGACTGCTTTTCTTGACATTTGGCTTGCCAAACGTCGGCTAAATGCAATGAATAGCATGATAAATAGTAAATAAAAATAGCAGTTTTAGAATATTTTCCGTATAACATTTACACCGGTGAAATTGAAATATGTGATTGCGCAGCAGGATTATACGTCGCGAAACGTAAATATTTTGACATTTAATATTAGGTGTTCATGGATGTTCCATTGTGATCGCGAATACGATAAACAACCATGTTGAGAAATTGTTATCATGTCGCTTATTAGTACGTTGATAGTTATTTGTGATTGAGATACTGCTTTTAAAAACGCTTCTCAAAAAGTCAACAGATGTCGCCTATTAGAAAATATAAAATAATATGAAAGCACGCCTGCTTTATAGACCAATTATACGTAAGCAGCGTGGAATAAATTAAGGGTCACCTATAACAATGCATATATGCCATTATTTGGAGTGCCTAGCAGTGGCGAATGGTAATTTTATTTACAGGTAAGCTATAAAAAATATCTTTTTTTGTTATCAATATTCCTACAGAGATGAGGTAGAATTTTTTTTTTTTTTTCAAATTCAGGATTATCGATATTCGAGCGTTTACAGGGCTTATGACCTGTCATTGGCTGGGTTGAGTGGCCACTTTACGTACAACATTCCCCATTCCGCTTATTAGCGAATATCGACAATGGTATCATTTTTGATTCTTGTATATATCTTATTAAATGAGAAAGCTTTCACTAGCGTGTTGGAGCACCATCTATGTATTGATATTGAAGTTAAGTATTTTTAATTAGCATATTACTTTATTTTATGACAGGTCATAAGCCCTGTAAACGCTCGAATATCGATAATCCTGAATTTGAAAAAAAAAAAAAAAAAAAAAAAAAAAAAATTCTACCTCATCTCTGTAGGAATATTGATAACAAAAAAATATATACCTACTTCCCCTCGGGAGAAATCCAGATTTGTGTATGTACAAAAATACACATACCAAAAAGTAATGTTGTATAAAAAATATCATATATTTGTACCTACATACAAGGTACATAATATAATGGAAGTAATATATACTATAAATTGATATTTTTCTGTGGTTCTGTGTGATACGACAACAACTCTCATCCATGAAATCTGATATATTATATTATATAGATATATTATCCATTACTTTAATACATAACTCATTAAAAAATAGCAGTATGAATTCAGTCGATATGGGTATTCAATTGAAATGTCGACTGGCCGAATTGTTCTAAAAATTAATAGTGCTAAAAACGGCCGCGTTGAGCGCCATATGTCCTGCGATATGACGCATGAAAGTAATTATGGTCTTATGTCAAAAGTATCATCTAAAAAAAATAGTCCTTAAGAAACAGTGTTTGAAATACTGTTTTCGAAATCAAGAATCTTCAAATAATTTGTGTAATCTGTAAGTTTAATCTAGGAGAAAAAGCTCGCACTGGGGTAAAATTAAAAATATAGTACACTTATTTGTATGAAAAAATAAGCTGGAATAATCGGCTAGTTTCTTGGCTTACCTCAGGCGCTGGGCGCGCTTTATTAATATTTATATTAGCATAAAAATACAAACGAAAATACAAGTGAAAATGATTTAAAATAAATGGTAATTATTTATTTGTTTTTCTGTAAATAAAGTTACAGTAAAACATTATTATGGCAAGTCAAATATAATGGTAAGCTGCGCATAATTTCTATGCACGGTTCGTCCCTGGTGCCTAGGTATAATAATTGAATAAAATATAATTTATAAAAAAGTAACGCTGCATACAAGTTTTACATCTGTGTGAGTACTGTGATGGCCTAAATTAAGGCTGCGTTTCCTATACTGCAGTGCCTCCGAAATGTTTACAGCGACGGGTAAACACCTTTGCTGCCCTACTTCGCCAAACAGCCTGAAGCATATGGGAACGCCTAAAAGATTAAACAACACGCTTCTCCAAGCAACTGCAGGGTGGATCCATTCACCCCTGTTCGAGCGCTGATGGCTGCAAATGTTGAGACCGCCATAAGGACATATTTTTTAAATTGTATTTTATATATTTTATGAAGGCAACAGGATACAACACAATAAATATATCAAAACAACAAGTAGGGAGAAATATGCTTAGGTATAAAATAACGTTTTGGTTGTATTCCAATTAGAACCTAATTTTTTTACTAGGTATGTCAAAACAGGATGTGTGTGTGTGTGTGAGAGAGAGAGAGTGATAGAGGGTGGGTGGGAGGGTGTGTATATGTGTGTGTGCGAGTGAGAGTATCATAAAAAAGATATATGTAAGGATAATTACAGTTTAAGATTTAATTTTATTTCAGAATATTATTTTTAAACGATGTTGCAGAGTCTAGTAAAATGTCGATGTCAAAAGTATCTACTTGATTGTAGGTAAGGTAAGGGCACGATTTGTTGATTTGTTGATGCATTCGTATTGTATTTCAATATATGAAAAAGTTTTGTGTGTCTTGTCCGCTTAGCACATATTATAAGGGAACTTACTTTATTTTATCTTGTTTATGCAAAAATTCATTAAATAATTATTTTATGATTTTCTTTCTTTTTTTCCTTACAAGTTGATTATTATCAGTTTTTTGGTATGTTAGTTCAATCATTTTAGGATGTTTTTATCTTTGAAATTTTTTACTACTAATTAACTTGCGAGTTCCGGGCCGGGTTGCCCGATTTAATAAACTATTCCATGTAAATGTATCTACAACAAACTACAGTGCACACTCGCCAATACGGAGAATTCATGCGTTTGCTAATGAAAACCCAAATGATGTAGATATATTTAATATAACACTTTTGAATTTTAAAAGGCAGTGTATCAATTAACTATCTTCAAATTGAAAGACCTAAATAGTAATATGTTGATTATAATTGTTTACCGTTTGTTGACTATATTACTTATATATGTCTTCCAAATGAGTATTTTTCTAATTTTAAGATTATTTAAAAATAACTTATACAAAAGAATGCACTTCTGTTCTCTCCATTGCAAAATGTGTCTGTTTTATTATGTATACCCATATATTTTCTACTAATATGTAATGATTATTTTTTTTATTTTTCTTACTCTTTATTAATTTTTTTTTCTACTTTTGTGCAAAATGCATGTCTGTGCACTGCAATATATGTTTGTAATATATGTTTAGGATACCCATATATTTTATACTAATATGTAAAGAAGATATTTAAAATAATTTTCTTTTTCTATTTATTCTAAAAATCGTTTATATTTTTTGCTACTTCTGTATATAATACACGTCTGTCTTTATTTGTATGTATGTATGTAAAACTTATAAAAGCCTACAAGGCGTTTAAATAAATATAACGACTTAAATATTGTGTTATTAGTAATTTTATTTTGGTAAAATAAATGAAGCAGTGAATAGGTTGCACTTCGTCTATTATGAACCCCCAATAAACATACAAAAATTAATATTAAGAGTTGAGTACTTAAGAGACATCTGAGACATTAGACAATTTAAAAAAAAGAGTCATGGACACATTTCTGGTCATGCGGCTACAAGAGTAGATCCCAGCAGAATGCTCGTACGAGGTTTACCTGTAATTTGAATTATTTAGTTAATAAAACACGTTCGACGTTTGCTCAGATAAATTTCTCTTTTGTGGCCCCAAGAGTGTTCAATGCCCTGGATGACATAATAAGTTCTCCAAAACAAAAGCCATTTTCAGGAGGAGTGTACAAGTCTGGATTTGTCTAAGGGAAGAGACCATTGCAGGAGACTGCTGCAAGGTATTGCATAGATTAATATACTATTAAGCGTGTTGTCTAGATGCCCTTTGAAATATATGTTCGTTTATGTAATAATATATTTTTTTTATTTTTGCTATTATTTAATTATGTACGTGCTTCAGTTTCAGTGCTGCAGAGCAGCGTTTATTTTATAATTAAAAAATACATATTATACGAGAATTTGTTACCTACTAAGTCTTAAGACTTTTCGGTGGGAAAAACTTTTTTTTTTTTTATGACAGGTTTATATTACATTTATTTTATTTATATTTTACAAATTAATTTATAAACAAGCACTATAAAGTATCTAGAAGATATTTCTTCGGTTCTTTTTTTTTCATTTGAAGATCTTTCATGTTAATGATGGTTTGTGGGAGATCATTGAACAATCTTAGAACAACGCAATTTAATGTTCGCTCTCCGAAGTAATTTGAAATTCGGGGAACAAACAGGGAGCCCTTAGTTTTTAATCTAGTGTTGTGAGTGTGGGAAACTCTTTTTTTATATTCCGGATCAACAAAGTGATCCACAATCAATTTGTAGTCACAAAGTTGTTTTACCGGCAGGACATTACAGAATTTAAAATATACACCTTTGCCCATATGTTTCGCCTCACGGATTATGCTATCCGGTACAATCCCCCTCAACAGTCTCATCTGAATATCATAAATTTTACCCAGATGGTACTGGAAGGTGAGACCCCAGAGACGCACTCCGTAAGATATAATGGATTCAATAAGCGAGGTATATATGGATTTTAACGTTTTGAAAGGGAGTGTGCTTTTGATTTCATAAATCACCTTAAACCAGTACCTTAATCTGTCGCAGATTCCATTCCCAGCTAAATTTAGAATCTATAATTAATCCTAAATATTTATGATTATTTACAACATCTATAATAGAACAATTACATTTATCTGATTCTATATTTAAATTTGAATCAAGGCAAACATTTACATGAGCTTCCACTTTCCATTATGTTGTATCCCAACTTAACACAGGGCCCTTGGCCTCTTAGAGTTTGAGATAAGTTATTATTGTATTTTTTTGTAATATGTATGTATTTGTATGAATAAACAAATAAAATTTTTTTTTTTTAACGATAACATATTATATTCATTCCCATTCGAGCAAATTTAATCTAATTTAAACAATTTATTGTTAAATGTTAAAAGTGATTACATTGTTAATTAAACGTATTTATTCATTAGTAAAAAGTGATGGTATTTGAAAGGGATAGTGAGGTTACTGACTGCGTAATAAATGTAAACAACGAATGTCTCGAGCAAGTAGAAGAATTTGTGTACCTAGGAAGCATGTTTTCAAGAGATGGAAGAGTAGAAAAAGATGTTGAAAGAAGAGTGAATGCGGGCAACAAAATGAACGGAGCACTAAGCACAGTAATTTCTAATAAAAATATGTCAATCGAAGCTAAACTGGCAGTGCACAACGGAGTTTTAGTCCCAACACTTATGTATGGAAGTGAAACATGGAACTGGCAGAGGAAGGATGAAAGCCGAGTGAACGCGGTTGAAATGCGATCTCTTAGACGAATGTGTGGGAAATCAATGTATGACAGGGTTACGAATGATGAAATCAGGCGAGAGTGTAAATCTGAGACAAGTATAATTGATAAGATTAAGAAAGGGTCTCTGAGATGGTTTGGTCACGTAGAACGAATGGACGACGAGAGAATGGTAAAACAAGTATATATGGCAAAAATGAACGGCAACGTTAGACGAGGACGACCAAGGAAGACGTGGCATGATCAGATAAACCAAAATCTTATGTCTGGTCATGTCAAAAGCAGACAGAACCGAAGGGCATGTATGAAAAGATGTATGAATGTGGAAGAGGCTAGGAGTGTATGCCAGGATAGACGTGTGTGGCGGTCCATTCTCTCTGCCTACCCCTACGGGGAAATGGCGTGATGGTAGTAGTAGTAGTAGTAGTAAAACGTAACGTCCTCGTATTTATTCATTAGTATAACGTTCCATGGATTGAAATTAAAATCTATCAATTGAATACTCAATAATCCAATTATTTCCATCGGTGAATTGAGACGAAGAACGTAATCTCATTAGAGACTCGAATACGCGCATCAAATTATTGTAAAATTGCGATATCCAAGCTAAGGAAGAAAAAATATAAATTCCACGAATATTTTATAAAATTCATAATCTGAAATGTGAAAAACGTTTTTTTTCGTCAAATATTATTAATCCCCGATAAGTAATTTAAATCTCCCGTTCTGCCGAGCTGGAGAACAATAAATGGCTTTTGTTAGCAGGACATCTAGTGACTTTACTAATATGTTCACGGTCAAAACACTATATTGCTCACTTGTTTGTCCTCTTTTAGAATATGCATCCGTGATCTGGTCTCCGTTTTCAACATCGTTTGCTAAGAAAAGTAGCATGGATGATTGGCCTCGAGAGGGGAGACTACACTTACGGAGAAATGGAGTCAATGTTAAAAATCTCAAGTCTACAAAAACGTAGAATAACATTGATTCCAAATGTATGTTTAATTTGCTGAATGGCTTAATTGATGTACCATCGTTACTGCAACAAGTGTCATTCAAAGTTCCGATCCGCCAGTTGCGAAATAATAATGTGCAGTTCCTTGATCAACACAGCACAAACTATGGCTTGCATGCACCAATGCCCCGATTTTGTCCTAGCTTTAATTTTATTTAGTTGTATTTTATTTTATTAGTGCCTGTATTTATTATAAAAAAATCTATTTACCATCGTTAGAATGGACTGCATAAGTCCATCAAATAAATAAATAACTACTTCAACAATATTTTGGGTTTGTCCAAATTTTTGTAGACAAGGACTCGGTCTTCCTCTATTTCTGCATCCATCATCATTTGCATTTTGTCGATAATACTTATATCAGTCTTACATAATGCACGGATCTCGACATTTGTGCATCTATCATACATAGTTTTACCACACATTCGCCTGAAAAATAGCATTTCAATTAACAAATGCGTTTGTAGTGTCTAGAGTCAATTATTGTAATGGTATCTACGCAGGTCTACCAATGAATTAAATGACTCGCCTACAGTCTGTATTGAATGCTGCAGCGAGATTTATTTTTGGAATCTCTAAGTTCAGTCATTTCACTCTACTACTTCGGGAATTACACTGGCTACGTTTTCCGCAGAGGGTGAGATCCAAACTCTGTTTGCTTATGAGTAAACACTTTGATAATCCAAAGGCCCTTATTTCATTATATTATACATTTGTCAGAAGCCATTTGGAATACGCCTCTCAGATATGGAATCCCCAGTATGCCATATATATAAGTAGAATAGAAAATATTCAAAACAAATTTATAAAGTACCTTAAATACAAAACCGGTATTTCTTATGTATCTACTCTCACTGCCTCCACCTTCCATGGAATCATTTCTCTACAATACCGCAGAGTGTGTGCGGACCAACTACTGCTTTACAAAATTGTGACAGGAATGGTTGACTGTACAGAGCTGCTTGGTTTAATAACAATACATGTGCCAGCCAGGATTTGTAGACGGTACCACCTGTTTCATGTACCAATAAGTAAAACATCGTATGTTAAAAATGCTTTTTTTCGTAGGACTTTTTCAATGTACAATACAAAATTTAAAAATATAGATTATACAAACATCACTCTGTCAGATTTAAAATTTACACTAAAAATGTATTATGTAACTTAGTAGACATTATAATAATAAATATGTACATCTCCCCCCCCCCTCCTTATCCTCTCTTCAAGCATTTTTGTCCTTATCCCGCCCAATTTACAGTAACTTAATGTTCTTAAAATTAAGATTTAAAAAATCTTTGATTATTGAGTACTTGAAAATAACATTTTTATATGTATAAATTGTATTTATTTATTTGATATGTAATATATATTTTCTTTACTAACTTTGTATACTATGTGGAAATCTGTTATTAGTTCTGAGTTTATACACTATATCTGTTTGTTTACTAAAAATATGTATGTAGAACTGTTGATTTCCCTAATAAAATAAAATAAATAAATAAATAAGTCACTGCACAACTCTGCTCCAGAATATCTAAGAGAACTCTGCATTCCAGATGAACTAGCTGACAGATGCTTAGATCAGTTACATCTACGTCGAGAAGAAAAGTTATTATACCTCTACGCAAACAGCGCACTAAATTTGGCGAACGCGCATTTGCGGTCGCAGGCCCTATGGCATGGAATGCTCTCCCAGCAGAGGTGCGAAACTGTAAGAGTGAAGTGATGTTTCGGAAAAAACTTAAAGCCCACTTGTTCTCTAAATCATTTGAATAAATACTATGCATGTGTTGACAAAGTACATTATTTTTCTCAAATTGCAAATTATAAAAGTTGTAATTTAATTAATTTCTTCATATAATCACTTTGTAAAGCGCTCTTGAGGTATTTTATTACGAAAATGGCGCTATATAAGTTATCGAAAAAAATAATAATATCGACAGCATCCAGCCTACTTTCATCCCTGTTTTTACAAGTACATACTTTGCTCCCATACATCAGGGTCGGGACCAGGACTCCATTTTGAACTGCTAATTTTGCCTCTTGCGACAATCATTTATTTGCCTTTGATTAAGACATCTATTAAAAATTAAAACGTATCAATCTTGAGAGAAAATCATAGTTAATAAGTCAATTATATTCTCAGAATTCCCACATTCAAGAGGAGAACTTAGCATTAACCTTTTCAAAGCCTGGCATCATCTTCGTCAAGACCTATCAACCAATCAGTTAACCACAATATATGAAAATCCAATCCACATAAAATATATACGAGGACGCTGTCCTAAGTAACACACAGCGGCCGTAAAACAGCAACCCAACTCAACCCCGGCTGATACACACGATTGAGTCTCAACACATGGAAGAATTTAAGAAATAATATATATATATTTTTTTATTTTTATTATATTGAAAACATATTATACATAATTATATACAATATTCCCAAGGAGTTTTTAAAAAAAAAACTCATTTAGGGACATACAGATAATAATTTTTTTAGAGACGTTTTTAAATTTTAAACTATAATATTATTTAACAAAAGCAGAAAAATTAAAATTATGATATACTACAAATTAAAAAGGGTATGAAAAATACTTGAAAATAACAGAATAAACAGAATACTAGGCATGGAAATAAATTCAAAATAATGTTTACATTATGCAATCTGGGAAAGAAAATTGAAAAAGTTTAAAAATTACATGGATGTATATATACATACTGAACTAGTACAAAATAAAATCATTTTTTTTAATTAACAAAATATGCGCACACCCAATACAGGTTAATTTTTTTTATCGAAAACGTTGAAAAAATTGAAATTATGTATACAAGCCAAAAAAAGTATATAAAAAGAAAAAAACACAAATAACATTTAAATAGTATTAAAAATTACATATACAAGCAAAAACGGTGAAATATTAAAAGGTATATGTTCAAGATGCGCATTCTCTATAAACTAACATTATTTATTCAAAGTACTTCTGGAAAAAATAATTCTTCAATTCGCACGTCCTGTTTCTATATTTTGAAATAGGTACTTTAAATTTTTGTGGCAATTTATTAAATTCCTTGAAACCTATGTATTGTAAAGATCTTGTACCAAACTTCGTAGACTTCACAGATCCAATATATATATTGTTTTTTGATCGAGTACTGTACCGATGGATGTCTCCAATGAAAGCTGGCTTTATGTTACTGTGCATTGAGTCGAGAATAGTATTAATGATAGTGTCAGTTATCTCGAAATAGGAAAGCATGCTAAAAGGCATGATTTTTGTTTCAAAATAAATGTCCCTTACATGAGTATCATACGGTAGGTGAAACACATTTCTGATCGCTCTATTCTGAATAATCTGCACCTCAGAAATTTTGCTCTTAGTTGCAAAACCCCAAACACAGCATAGGTATGATAAATGCGAATGGACCATAGAAAAATAGATTGCTCGAAGCAGCGAAACTGGAAGCATTCTCTGAAATCTGTACAGTATTCCAGCTACAGGGACAATCTTTCCTTTCACGCGCTCAACATGTTCATTCCAAGTAAGCTGCGAGTCCACTAACAGTCCCAAGTACTTTTTCCAAATAGAAGGTAGTGAGTCTTTTTTGCATTCAAGCTCAATTTATTTAAACGCAGCCATTCCGCCAGATGTAAAACGTCACTTTCAACCATCTTCTGTAAATCTTGTTTGTTTTTAGTGTGATATAAAATAGTCGTATCATCTGCATAAAGCTGTATTCCTACTTTGATGCCCCATTTTGTCACATCGTTGATGTATATAAGAAATAGCAACGGACCGAGTATAGACCCTTGAGGTACCCCGCAGGTGATTTTACCAGAATTGCTAAACTTACCTCCAACTTCTACCAAAGATGATCTGTTTGAAAGATAGTCTTTAAAAATTTCTAAACGTATTCCAGTTACACCAATATACTGAAGTTTTTCGATCAAAATGCTGTGGTCCACAGTGTCAAAAGCCTTTTTTAGGTCTATGAAAACACCAGCAGTATAATCACCTTGGTCTAAATGTTTCTGTATCGTAGAAATAAAGTCAAAGGATGCGTTTTTTGTACTTGAATTCTTCCTGAAGCCATATTGTAATGGAGTCAGTAAATTACAGTCATTTAAGAATTTGGAAAGCCTGTCTTTAAGTACTCGTTCAAAATTTTTTGAGAAAACAGAAAGAATGGATATGGGTCTGTAGTTTTGTACATTTTTTTTGCATCCATCTTTATAAAGTGGTATAATTTTGGCCAATTTAAGTTTTTCAGGAAATATACCTTGTACTATCGCTAAGTTAATGAGGTCAACTAAAGGTTCAGCAAGTTCGTATTTACAATTTTTTACCGTTTTTGGCGTTACACCGTCCCTTCCTGCAGCCGCTCGTTGTTTAAGAGTAGAAATGATTCTCAGAACTTCAGTTTTGGATGTTTTAGTCATATGAAATGATTGGGCAGCTGTTGTTTGCGCGTTTATTGTATTTAAATCACCTGGAAACTTTTTTATTTTTGCAGACAGTTTTTCTCCAATCGATATGAAGAAATTATTTTGAATTAATTATTATTAATTTTGAAACTTTAAACATAGGCGAATGATAAAGTGATCACCTAAACCAGCCAATAAGAGATTATAGGACCTGTAAATGTCAACACTTCTATAACCTATTCTTAAAAATGTTTTTTATATCTATTGTACCTGATATATATTAAATTAATTAATTTATCAATTAATGAAAAAATCTCTTACACCATATTCTATTATAAATTCTGATATTTATATTTGATTTAAGGTAATAAAAATAGTGCCTTGTGCACCTTGAGTGCGGACTAGGTATTGGTTATGACGAGATTAT
The DNA here is from genome assembly GCF_059751315.1 of Micrasema longulum. Classification (NCBI taxonomy): domain Eukaryota; kingdom Metazoa; phylum Arthropoda; class Insecta; order Trichoptera; family Brachycentridae; genus Micrasema; species Micrasema longulum. Next base: position 1,117,699 of record NW_028277527.1, read on the forward strand.
AAAAATCAAGCCATATAGATAATTAAATAACTCAAATTGTACGAGAACCTATTTTCAATTAATTAGTTTGTTCGGTAAAAAAATATTGAAAAATAGACCCAACATGAAATCATGTATACTTCCCATCGATTAAACGTTGTGTACTCGTACGTTGCATGCTTTTTAAAGTCTTGAAAACAAAAAATAAAAAATGTTAAAAATATCAATGGTTAACTAAAATGACTAAATTTTCATATAGTAAATCAGTAATATAACGTATTTTTATATTTTTTTCATTTTTTTTTACTTGTTTATTTTTCCATACATATATTATTTACAAAGAAATATAGTTACAAAAATACACTTTAGAAAAATATATCTTAAAATTAAGCTATAACATGAATTGGAAAAAAATGCCCACAAAGACTACAGCTAGGGTTTCCTAGGACAGCGGTGCCCGTATTTTAACGGCCTTAGTGAACGGTGATGCGGTGGACAGCCGTCGTAACGATGACTAGAGTGTGGTTTCCTAGAAAAACGGTGTTATCAACACCATTTAACACCGTTTCCCTAGGAAACCACTCTCTAGACGACGTTACGACGGCTTCCCACCGCATCACCGTTCACTACGGCCGATAAGATACGGGCACCGCTGTCCTAGGAAACCCTAGCTTACAGCGTCTGAGCGTGGGCCATTCCTTTTTTAATTATTAAATAGTTTATAGCACCTATATATGGTATGGCATGACCATGAAAAGAAAAGAAAAGAAAAGAAAAGAAAAATAAAAGAAAAATAAAAGAAAAACCAAATTGACATATGCTGAAATTACGAAAATATGATTTATTTGCAGTATGCATTTAAATAACAATTGAAAGGAAACGGTAAAAAAGAAATATAATAAACATTTTTTTCCGATTAAAAAAAATAAAAAAACAACATAAAATAAGATTATAAAAAATGGTTGAATTATGACGCGTAAGCAGAAAGGAATCACTATGAACGCTCACAGTTTTGATGGACAAAAATAGAAAATAAAAGGAGCTAATTCCCTGTAATGAGATAAATGTTCATGGAAGCTTTTCGCTGGTAGTTTCTATGGCAACTGAAAGCGTTGGCGGGCGAATTTCCAGGGTAGGAACGGCTGTGCTTATTTTAGGATGTTTTGTACTGGGCTTGTCGGTAAACGGGTCTGAATATGCTGCCCGGAGCGGTGTACAAGCTGCCGAAGGTTTTAGACCATCATTTTTGCCTAGTAAGCATGCCGGAGAGGCTTTATTTATGTGTTACACAAAGTTTCCGATGTTTACAGGAAATAAACTTTTTGGAGATTTGTTTGAAACTAAAAACATATCTGTTTCGCGTTGATCGTGTGGGCGATACCTTTTACAATAATAATATTGAATATTTTAACCCTCCCTCCCCGGTGATGTGTAGCTAGTACACATTGCGTCTAACAACTATAATATCTTTATAAATATAGTTAATATTGGGTTAAGATTTTCAGTATTTCTTCATTACACATTTACGTATCGACTGAAATAATTTGTTATTAAATAGTAAGTATTTATTTGGTACAAAAAAGCATTTTATCGGAAATCGGGGATAAATTACAAATATCATTAAAAGTATACTCACAGTATATCTACCAATAACACCTGGCGTTACACGTCCACTATATGTCCAGTCATGTAGTCCAGTACTAACTACTTAGTAGCTCTCGGGAAATTGGCGCGGGTGCATGTTTCTACCGATTCGTTAGCGATACTCAATTGTTTTTTCATGTTTTTAGCAGTTAGATTAGAAATATTATCATCTTTGAATTAATTTATGGTTAATTAAAGCTATTCCACATGAACATTCCATTTTTACATCTCTTATTTTTTTATTGTGTAGTGACTACACAGCATCGTAATGCGCGGGTGTTTTTAGGACAGTACCGGAAAGGTTAAGCACAAAACAATAATATAAGAACAGACTTCAAGAATACTTCAGTTCAGTGTTGTCATGTAATAAATACATATCGGACAATAGCATAGTTTCTTCTGTCATTTCTAACTGCTGTAAGCTACAACTAACAAAATTCTACATTTATACCATGAAAAATTGAAGTGTAAAAACGGTTGGTTGGAAAAAATATCTTCAGTTGAGCTCCCGCCCAAGGGACCGGGACATTTTTCTCTTACAAAGAGGTTTCTTTTATATATATGCCCTCTTTTACAGAGGTCTACAAACATAACCAGGCGTCCTATTCCTATTATGTATGTACTACTATATACGGGAGGTACAAAAAATACGAAAGTACATGACATGTTCTGTTTACTTGTTGTGCCGTTGTATCACATGGACACATTCCACACTAGCCAAACTAACTACTTACTGCTCGATGTATTTTATATTTTGTAAACCTTTTGAAATCATTTTTATGTAACTAGAATTCCATTCGTCCACGCGCTTTGTAGTTGCAAGATGTTTGATAATTTTAGCTTTGTATAATATAAACTATGTAAATTGAATTTATTATAAAATTATTTCAAACTTCATAGATAGTAGATGCTGATATAAATAATGAACGACTAACTGAAATTGAACATGTTAACACTTTGAGTACCGGCCGAATACACAGAATTTATCCTGTGCCCGGCCCATTTTTGTGAAATGTCAAGCTTTGTAAAGGATTTCTTAAAAGTGTCATAATTATAAAAATACTAGGTTAAATCAATTGAATTTTGTCAGATTTATTTGAAACAATTCAATAAGTCATTGTTGTATGATAGTTTTGCCAACATTGGCCTTTATGGAGAGCCACAATGTTTGCACATATACAGGGCCTCACTCCTTTTTTCGTGCTTTGTATCCCGGAGCCGTGTAAACACGTGATCATAATAACCACGCGTTGTGTGCCAGGCCAGTGTTTTCACGTATTGTTATGGTTGGATAACTTAAATAGCCCCATTTTTGTGAAAATCACCTCAAGGTACTTTACCAACAGCGAGAAAGTACTCATAAAAGTGACTAAATGTCAATAAAATGCACCTTTTTGGACAGCTGGTAAACCACGTGAAAACACCTGGCCGGGACACAACGCGTGGTTGTATAATCACGTGTTTACACGGCTCCGAGATACAAAGTGTTAAATACTTAGGACTAACAATAAACAGACAATTGACATGGACAATTCATATCAACAATTTAATTAGCAAAGTGGCGACTTTATCGAGTCTATTTTTTAAAATCAAAAACTTTGTTCCAATACAGGAAATTTTTTTAATGTATGAAGCCTATGTAAAAACTAAAATATGTTATATGCAACTACTATGGGGAACAGGAAATCAAAATGACATAAACAGACTACAAAGACAGCAAAATAAAATATTAAAGTTAGTTACCTTCCCTATCTAACAGCAACTAAAGAACTTTTTAAACAAACTAAACAATTAAATCTAACTGAACTCTTTAAACTAGAATCCTTAAAATTTATTCATAAATTAGCCACTGATGTAATTGTAGAAGAATAATTAAAACTGGAAAAAAACTGTAGTAAACATGAACACAATACAAGAATATCAAAAAATTTCATATACAACCTTTTGAAACGAGAAAAGGACAATCGAGACTAATAAACCATTGACTGAAATTATACAATAAACTACCAGACAAAACTAAACAAAAGACTCAGAAAACCTTTACAAAAGATGTTAAAAATATTATTATTAACAGTAGAATGTGAATTTAAAAGTAAAAATATTTTGTTAAATGTATGTAATCCGTAGGGAGTTATGAAAATTTTTAATAAAATAAAAAATAAAATCTTTAACTGGAAAATACGGTCTAGATTTATAACTGCCGATGCGCTCCGTAGCTGCAGGATATGTTGAAATCTAGATTCTATCGGTAAACGTTTTTTTTAAATTTATTTTTTTGTTAAAAACACTTTATGGTGAAAAAAATAAATAAAATGTAAATGGGGCTAGATTTTCATCGTTCATGCGCTCTGTAGCTGCAAGACGTGTTTTTATAAGCTTCTATGTATTTTTAAAATAATCTATTTGAAAAGAGGAACTAAAATCCTAACCGGCTATGCACTCTGTAGCTGCAGGACGTGTTGGGATGTTTATTGTACAGCGCCCTTGAGGTGATTGCGGTATAAAAATTATCCGGAATAAATAAATAAATGTATTAGGTTAAGAGATTTTAGCTTTAAAAAAAAAACAGGAGAGACCCATGCCTGTGAGCTTGCCCCGACTCGCTAGAAAATCCGTGTTGAGTCAGGGGACATTTTTAGTGGGAAAATAATGAATCTTTTACGTGGCAACGGAGGGACCGATAAACGTGTTTTTTTTTGTAAAAAATAAATATTTGCGTTTCAACGAGTTGTAAATAACTCACTATTAGAAAATGGGAATAAAGTCGGGGTAGAGTGAGATTTGAACCACGGACCTTTGAGCCGTGAGTCCGAGACACTAGCCACGGGACCACAACCCGATTTATCTTAATTTTCTTTACATAGGAATAGACGGAGAGCTAACAAGTGTCACAAGCTACTTTTCATCCCGAAAAAATATCAATTCCCCGGGAAAATTCTTTTACTACTTTAAAGCAACAGGGAGAAATTAAATAATTAATTAGTTTTGTCGTTGATTAATAAGAATTATCCCTTCGATATGGTATAATCATGCTGCCAGAAAGATGGGGGAAAGTATTCGGTAGCAAAAAACAATACTTGCTTATGTATTTTTTCCGATTGATCCGTGGTATTACGATCAACATAGGTGTAATGGTGAGTATTTTTCTTTATGTTCCTAATGATGATCTTAGACATAGACAGCTTAAGGTGTTTTATTTTTCTGCTTGCAGAACCAACCTGCCGATATTGACAGCTTTTATATGAAAGAAAGTTCAGAGAGGATAGCATTCTTTCTCTTTAATTGCTGGGTATTTTTATTTTACCATCTTTGTATATTTAAATTTTAGAATTAATTTTTTCGTGTTATGTATGCATTGAAATATTGTGTAATGTACATAAACGTTTATAAAATAAATAAATTGAAAAGACATGTTCTTTACTCATTAAAAAAAAATATATGTATATATTTTCACGAAAAAACACGTTTTATTATTTTTATATCTTGTAGGAAAAAATATTATCTGTTAATATTATTTTTGTTTGCTCCTAAAATTATTACCAAAACATCGAGGAGAATTTGTACACCATTCGGATGGAAACGTCAATTCGATGAATGTCCGTTAAATAAATAATGTATTTTTCTCTTCTCGGTATTAGAAATATCATTTTATGTATAGAGAAAGCCTCATGGGTGAAAAAGGGAAAAGGTTCAAGAGATATTTGGAGATTTTGAGGTCGTTTGTATAATACGATAATAAAAGAAACTCTAAGTAATATTATATCTAATTAATTATAACCATTATTGAGCCTGAAAAATTGAAGACCACACTGACATTTATTACAACAGAGATGGAGAGCATTTGAGAAGGTAATAATGAAGTCTAGGCATTTGTATAAATTATGAATTGTCATTGGCAGGTTTCTAATAACTTTACACTCCGTGTAGTATTCACAATTAAAGACCGTTTTAACAAAGCGAAATATCTACAAAATGTAAATTTTTAAGGAGAAGGTTTTTTCATGTTAAAAATAAAGCTATTACGATTAAATAAAATAAAAATTACATTTTATATAAAATCTTTACACCTGTACTAAAAATCAACAATGCAAAACCAGTAAAATTATTTATAAAAATGTTCTAAATTCACGAATTTTCACAAAAAATAAATATCTACAAATTTTCGTGATGTATGGAAAATTGATTTATGTTGGGAATTAAATAAGTTTACTTTTGCATGATACCATTTTAAATTGATTTTTCGTAAAATTATATGTCTACTGACATATTTAAATACCTATATAAATATACACATTTAGGTATTTTTTTATTTATTTTTTTATTATATTGAAAAGATATTATACATAATTATATACAATATTCCCAAGGAGTTTTTTAAAAAAAAACTCATTTAGGGACATACAGATAATAATTTTTTTAGAGACGTTTTTAAATTTTAAACTATAATATTATTTAACAAAAGCAGAAAAATTAAAATTATGATATACTACAAATTAAAAAGGGTATGAAAAATACTTGAAAATAACAGAATAAACAGAATACTAGGCATGGAAATAAATTCAAAATAATGTTTACATTATGCAATCTGGGAAAGAAAATTGAAAAAGTTTAAAAATTACATGGATGTATATATACATACTGAACTAGTACAAAATAAAATCATTTTTTTTAATTAACAAAATATGCGCACACCCAATACAGGTTAATTTTTTTTATCAAAAACGTTGAAAAAATTGAAATTATGTATATAAGCCAAAAAAAGTATATAAAAAGAAAAAAACACAAATAACATTTAAATAGTATTAAAAATTACATATACAAGCAAAAACGGTGAAATATTAAAAGGTATATGTTCAAGATGCACATTCTCTATAAACTAACATTATTTATTCAAAGTACTTCTGGAAAAAATAATTCTTCAATTCGCACGTCCTGTTTCTATATTTTGAAATAGGTACTTTAAATTTTTGTGGCAATTTATTAAATTCCTTGAAACCTATGTATTGTAAAGATCTAGTACCAAACTTCGTAGACTTCACAGATCCAATATATATATTGTTTTTTGATCGAGTACTGTACCGATGGATGTCTCCAATGAAAGCTGGCTTTATGTTACTGTGCATTGAGTCGAGAGTAGTATTAATGATAGTGTCAGTTATCTCGAAATAGGAAAGCATGCTAAAAGGCATGATTTTTGTTTCAAAATAAATGTCCCTTACATGAGTATCATACGGTAGGTGAAACACATTTCTGATCGCTCTATTCTGAATAATCTGCACCTCAGAAATTTTGCTCTTAGTTGCAAAACCCCAAACACAGCATAGGTATGATAAATGCGAATGGACCATAGAAAAATAGATTGCTCGAAGCAGCGAAACTGGAAGCATTCTCTGAAATCTGTACAGTATTCCAGCTACAGGGACAATCTTTCCTTTCACGCGCTCAACATGTTCATTCCAAGTAAGCTGCGAGTCCACTAACAGTCCCAAGTACTTAGTGCTATTTTTTTTCTCCAGACGATCAACACCAATAAAGACATCAATAGATTCATTACTCTTGTTTCCAAATAGAAGGTAGTGAGTCTTTTTTGCATTCAAGCTCAATTTATTTAAACGCAGCCATTCCGCCAGATGTAAAACGTCACTTTCAACCATCTTCTGTAAATCTTGTTTGTTTTTAGTGTGATATAAAATAGTCGTATCATCTGCATAAAGCTGTATTCCTACTTTGATGCCCCATTTTGTCACATCGTTGATGTATATAAGAAATAGCAACGGACCGAGTATAGACCCTTGAGGTACCCCGCAGGTGATTTTACCAGAATTGCTAAACTTACCTCCAACTTCTACCAAAGATGATCTGTTTGAAAGATAGTCTTTAAAAATTTCTAAACGTATTCCAGTTACACCAATATACTGAAGTTTTTCGATCAAAATGCTGTGGTCCACAGTGTCAAAAGCCTTTTTTAGGTCTATGAAAACACCAGCAGTATAATCACCTTGGTCTAAATGTTTCTGTATCGTAGAAATAAAGTCAAAGGATGCGTTTTTTGTACTTGAATTCTCCCTGAAGCCATATTGTAATGGAGTCAGTAAATTACAGTCATTTAAGAATTTGGAAAGCCTGTCTTTAAGTACTCGTTCAAAATTTTTTGAGAAAACAGAAAGAATGGATATGGGTCTGTAGTTTTGTACATTTTTTTTCATCCATCTTTATAAAGTGGTATAATTTTGGCCAATTTAAGTTTTTCAGGAAATATACCTTGTACTATCGCTAAGTTAATGAGGTCAACTAAAGGTTCAGCAAGTTCGTATTTACAATTTTTTACCGTTTTTGGCGTTACACCGTCCCTTCCTGCAGCCGCTCGTTGCTTAAGAGTAGAAATGATTCTCAGAACTTCAGTTTTGGACGTTTTAGTCATATGAAATGATTGGGCAGCTGTTGTTTGCGCGTTTATTGTATTTAAATCACCTGGAAACTTTTTTATTTTAGCAGCCAGTTCTTCTCCAATCGATATGAAGAAATTATTAAATGATTCTGCTATTTGTTCCGATTCATCAATAATTTTATCATTTACTATAAGGCAGACACATTTATCATTAGTTTTTTGACGACTATTTGTCAATACAGAGTTTAAAATTTGCCAAGTTTTCCTGTGATTATTTGCGCATTCATTGAGCGATTTACTAAAGTATTTTAATTTGATTACTCTCCTGTAGTTAGTTACAATATTTCTAGCTTTGTTTTTGAGAGCCGTAAGCGTCGCATTTCCAGGATCCGATTTCCATTGTTTATGTAGTTGATTCCTTTTTTTTATAAGTAAATCTAGTTTCATATTAAACCATGGAGTATTACCTTGTCTTCTATTACCAATATTCCTTTGTCTACGTTTGCTTTCCTCGATAGCTGCTCTGACGTGTTCATCAAAGGCGTTATAGTTTTTATTTACACTCTCATTAACATTAATTTTAAATTTGTGAGTGTGAAAATACTCTTTCAGGTATCGATAATTTATTTTAAAGTGACTTGAAGATATTTCTTGAATTCTGTTGTTTGCATAGTTTGTCAAGTTATTTTGATAATTAAATATAAGAACATTATGGTCACTGATTGGATCATCAACATTTGATACGGTGCCTACAATATTTTTTTTTATTCGATAATATAAGATCAATTAGAGAGCTAGTGGTATCTGTAACTCTTGTTGGTAAAGTTTTATTGCAAATCCTGAAGTCATATGAAAAAATCAAGTTTTTGTATTTATGCGTATTGTTTGAAGGTTGCAGAATATCTATATTAAAGTCTCCAAAAATCAGACATTCTTCTCTAATTTTGCTTAATATTCTCTCAAATGAAGTAAAAAAATCGTCTATACTTGCATTAGGCCTACGGTAAATGGCGTGAATAGTTAATGGATTAAAGCAATTCGCCGTAACTTTGATGCTTAATGTAGTAGTGTTTTCGCAATTCATATTAATGAGTGAATGACTAAGTGTTTTATGTAAATATATAGCCACACCTCCTCCACGATCTCCCACTCGTGAAGCAAATGAACCTGAATAGTCATCAATATTATAAAAAGCTTCCTCACCACATTTTAACCATGTTTCCGTTATGATCAGCACGTGGATAACATCTTTAACATTCTTTAATGTTTCTTCGATCTCATCAATTTTATTTTATTAAATATTTACTTCCTATATATTTTTTAAGTACATAATAGCACAAATAAAGTGATAACAAAATATATTAAAAATAATACTGTTTTATTATTATTATTATACTTCTTTTTTCTTGGCCGAAATCATGTTTTGTTTGTGATTTTTTTTCGATTTTAAAAAACTTAACACCCCAAAAAAATATGTGGATATTTCGCTTTGTGAAAACTCTATGCAATGTAGTTACTTCGATTTGAAAAAATTCCCGATATTTGAACCGCTACAACTTCGAATATATATCGTTTTGTTACGGTTTTATTTTACCAATCGATAAAGCTCACATGGAAGAACCCATTTCAATAAAACAACGCATTTGTTCTTTTTGTAGAAATTTCACTTTGTGAAAACGGTCCCCAGCTCTGCCTGTGTTTCTGCCACGTTTCTTTAATTCTTCCATCCGTTGTCTTTTATGAAGTGAAATATTGAAAAACTTTATTGATATGAGAGAGTTGAATAATTCGATCTACTAGGCAACGCATGACCATGCTTTTTTATGTTGATGCATTGTCCCATTTTTAGCTTAGAGCGAATGCAGCTAAAGGCGCGATGTAAAAGTCTGGATGAGGACCTAGAAGATATCGTTACAGTGATAAGCCATAAGTACTTATCGCACGAGGTAATATCATACATGGTAAAAATAGTAAAGGTCATTGTTGAAATAAATAAAAACAGGACACAAAATGCCTAAAGCTAGGGTTTCCTAGGACAGCGGTGCCCGTATTTTAACGGTCGTAGTGAACGGCGATGCGGTGGACAGCCATCGTAACGGTTAATAGAGTGTGGTTTCCTAGGAAAACGATTTTATCAACACTATTTAACACCGTTTCCCTAGGAAACCACTCTCTAGTCGACGTTAAGACGGCTGTCCACCTCATCACCGTTCACTACGGCCGTTAAGATGCGGGCACCGCTGTTTTAGGAAACCCTAGCTCAAGAGTTAGCACGCTATCCAAAATTAAGACACTATACGAAATATGGGTACTTTCCTCTAATTCTCTGTTTGTAAGTTCTTGTTTGTCCTTGCTACATGTATTTATGTTGTTTTTTTAGTTTCTTGTACGAGTATACATGTTTCTTAATTTTAGTGTTGAAATTGTCTTAGGCCGTTATTAATAATAAATACTAAATGATAAAAATAATAAGGTAAATCTTTGTTTGTTTGCTTCCTACTAAATAAAATAAGCCAGGTATAAACGCTCACGGGTATCTTAGCTTATGTTTTGCATTTTATTTTTGTATTTCCAAGCCGCAAGTAAAATAAATCTCTTTGAATAATGTGAGAACGTACTCGCACGATTAGTGTCTCACCCACTGAAATTATATCGCTGGAAAATTGAATAAGTTCGCGTAACAAGCCAACAGTTAACTGACTTCCTAGGCATAATAATTTGCGTCCGCCATGTTGAGTGCGCTTGCGCCGTTTGCACCTGAACATTATTAAATTTCCCGCTCTGCGAAGCGCGGGAAAACCTTACTCAATTAAATTCTCGAACACACTTTATCTAATATGGTGTATTATCTTTCACAAACTAATTAAAAACACGCGTTTTCACTAGAACACGATGGAGATTTAACTTAATTGACTTCAATTTTTTCAATTAATTTAACATTCTTCCCGCATCGCGTCGTCTTAAAATATATATTTTTTTTTAAATTAAAAAAACTGAGTAAGTTCACAGGTTTTTTAAGATTTTTAAAATTATACAGGAGACCAGGGGTCTTCAACCTTTTTGAAGTCAAGGGCCGAAAAAACTTTTGTTGTTTTTTTGGCCGCACTACTAAGGAATAGTATCATTCAATCACTTTTAGAACAATTGCTCGCATGTGGTTCAAAAAAGTGATGACATTTTTAGTGCATGATCTTTGATTTTAGGAAAATTTGAAACTAAGATGCATTTTGAATAAAAGTTGAACAAACCTGCCAACACATTGCGATACGCGACTCCTTTGATGTTCTTTTAATACCACCTGCCAGTTATTCTACCCTCCTTGCAACTGTAACGCCAGACATACATACTTTAGAAAAAAGTTGCATTTGCGATGGGCATAATACTTCTGCTGCAGCCTCCATTCATTATTTTATTAATTCGCCTTTCGTAGATAGTTTTAACTTACGTCCTATTTTCTCTGAAATAATGTAGCTTACTTGATGGTACAGTGTGCCTATGTAATGTAGATATCAAACATAATTGTTTTATAGCAACATTAAGACAAATTGCGCGCATTTGTGTAAGTACTTAACTATTTGTTTTAATTTCTTAAGATACATATGTGTATTGAACATAGATCAATCAATTCAATTTTGCCAGGTTATTGCCGGGTCGCCAAGGAAGCCACTGCGGGCCGCGGGTTGAAGACCTACGCAGAAGACTATCAAACCATCCAATTTTTTTTGGAAGGGAAGTGAATAAATACGATAAACGAAAAAACTGACAGCGAAAATTATTTTTTTATTCTGTTTTACTCGTACCGCCTCTTAGATCACCAAGACCTAGAAAGCGGTTAAAAAGCATGTTCTTTTTTTTTATTATAGAGGAGTTGCTTATTTTTAGCATTGCTTATTATGTACAAGGCTTATATTAACTGCAAAAGGTATGTTCCTTCTTATTACTCTGACAATTGTGTTGGGATCTGGTGGGATAATCAGCTGTGGCCTTGTTAAGGAACTTCTCCGCATTTTCTTTGAGAAGAAAAAACAACAGAAAACTCATTCAGGAGAAGCCGGACTATTGACAGACATCAACCGACCTTCCAATCCAATTTGAGAGCGTTAAGCTAGGGTTTCCTAGAACAGCGGTACCCGCATCTTAACGGCCGTAGTGAACGGTGATGAGGTGGACAGCCGTCTTAACGTCGACTAGAGAGTGGTTTCCTAGGGAAACGGTGTTAAATAGTGTTGATAACATCGTTTTCCTAGGAAACCACACTCTATTAACCGTTACGACGGCTGTCCACCGCATCACCGTTCACTACGGCCGTTAAAATACGGGCACCGCTGTCCTAGGAAACCCTAGCTTTACACCGTTTTCTGTAGTTCAATCACAAATAACTATCGACGTGCTAATAAGCAACGTGATAACAATTTCTCACCACGGTTGTTTATCGTATTCGCGATCACAATGGAACATCTGTGAACACCTAATATTAAATGTCAAAATATTTACGTTTTGCGGCGTATAATCCTGCTGCGCAATCACATATTTAAATTTCACCGGTGTTAATATGGAAAGTATTCGAAAACTGCAATTTTTATTTTATTATTTATCATGGTATTTATTGCATTTAGCCAGCGATCGGCAAGCCAAATGTCAAGAAAAGCAGTCGCCATAGTAATTGTAATTTAATTTTCACTTTTTTGTATTAGATACTCCTTACTATTTTGCAAATGCAATCAATTGTATTATTTTTTATAGTAAACGCCGATTTTTCGCCAGCGAACTGTATTTATTTGCGAGGAAAACCAAAAACAAACCGACACGAGCGTTCGCTTAGAGATTACACACGCGTTGACTTATGACTGAGAAAACTTAAGCAAGTACATTATTAACAAATTACAACGGGGATGGAGAATACCTTAAATAAGGGGATATGGAAGTCTAGGCATTTACAGGGCTTATGATCTGTCATTGGCTAGTTTAAGTGGCCACTTTACACACTGTAACATTCACCATTTTGCCTTTATTTGAGCATCCATATTTCTACAATTCTTCCATTTGTTGATTTTAGTGAAGTTAAAGAGCCGAAACCTTTATTGTTGTGAAGAGATTCATCTGACTGAATTATTTCACATACTAGGCAACGCCTGAAAACAATTTTTCAATTTTTAAACTTCTTCTTGGACCAGTTGGTTTCATTACAATATTTGATGTCCAAATGTTTTGACAAACTCAAATATTGTAAGTTCATTTTTGTTCATTGAGATCGCTCAAATGCTTGGCAAGTTTTTAAGCACGTCGATAGTTATTTGTGATTGAGCTAATGAATGGTATTATAAACCACTGTCAGAGCTGTGGCCACCACATTGCATCTGTGCTGTCGCCGTAAGCATTAAATTTGCGTGTTGAGGACGAAAAATTTTCAAAGTTTTTTTGAAAATCTAGTTTTTGACGATTACGGGTTCGAGTCGAGTTGGACAGCAAATGATAAGCGTAAATACCTAATTTTATAGTTTAATGTGAAGGTGTCATAGTCATAGTCAACTCGATTGTACGTCAAAGTTTATGATGTTATATGTGTCAATGACACGCAGGCTGTAAAATATTTTTGATAGTGGCCTATTTTTGGATGCACAACCGCTCCTTATTTCGGATATCCATAATCAGTCGCCGCCAGGAAAACTATAAAAAAAGGAACTGCAAGTAAGCTCTTCACGTTCTTCAGATGAAAAGCCCTTTCTGTCTAATGAATAGAAATGCGATTTGAAGATTCTGAAGTATGGTGTGCTTAAAATTATATTAAGAAGACACACCTGAGGAAAATTGGGCAAAGGGCAGTAAATATTTCAAGTGGGGTCCAGAGAAGTTTACAGGAACTAACAAGAAAGCAAAATTTATTTGTTCGAAACGTCTGGAATAAAAGTTTCTAATGTTTTTATTGATTTATTTTAACACTTTATATACATATACAGTTTATATACATATAAGAGCAGGCATATTGCCTTAAGGCAATTTCTTCATATCTACCCAAATCGTTCAGTTTGAGAAAATTACAAGTTCATGGACATATTGAATCTTACAATTTTAGATAAAAATTAAAAACAAAGATTAAGAAAATAAAAATATTTGAAAAAAAATAACTCTATACTATGAAGAGAGAAGAGGGGATGGGAAGGAAAGAAGAAGCATAAAGAAACAACTTAAATATAAAGGTGGTGACATTTTAATCTTGACTTAAATGTAAATAAAGAAGGGGCGTCTCTAACATTAGTGGGAGATTATTCCACAATCGAGCAGATACTACTGTGAAAGAGGAGGCAAGAAAATTAAAGTGATAAAAGGGCATTAAAAGGGTTCTATCGTAACTAGAACGAAGGATAGTCCGTGTTGTGACAGAGGTTGGAAGAGCTCTCTCAGGTAAACAGGCGAAGTGAGACTATTTAAAATATTGCGAAGAAGTGATAGAATGTGAATGTTTCTTCTAGGCCTGATACTGAGCCAGTGTAGTCGCGTGTTTTTCTAGTTGAATGTTTTTTTTCGTTGTCCGTTGTATCCAAAATTAGACACCCACATGATCCGAAATTAAGACCCCATTTTCCTCACCTCAGAAATAACAAGATTTTGCAAAAATATTTTTTACATGCATTTTTTCCATTGAGATGGGTATTACATTTTTTATAATCAATTAAATGTTTAATAAAGTAGTAGATAATGCCAAATCGTAAATCATAAGTTTCATATTTTGAATTCTACATCATTAAAACAAAATGGTATCCGAAATACGAGTACTTTCCTCTTTAAAAAAAAAGTACGACCTATATATAAGACTTCGAGCTAAGCCATGATAATCCTTCTTCATCCCATATAGCGTTAGTGTCTCTTCCTCTTCTGCCGTCTAATAACGTTGATTAAATATGAAAATGTGAGATTCTCTTCACATTCACTGTCCGAATCAAAAGCATTTTGAGCTGACCGACTCAACGAAATTGGATTAGTGAATGATCAGTAAAAACGACAGAGAAGCTCTCAGCACACCATGATAATAAGAACACTCACCATCAAGACACACCACGTCACAAAACAACACGACACAATTATTGCATTCAAAATCTACTTGACTGATTTGAGAGAACTTATGGGTATGCTCATATCTTTTTTTGCTGACGATACAAAGTTGTTTGCCAACCCAATAATAAGCCACCAGCAAATCCAAGATGACTTTAATCAGATTTTTCAATGGACAAAAGAATGGCTCTTAACGCTAAACCCCGAGAAATGCACCGTCCTACACATTGGTTCTAAAAATCCGTAAATAATATATACCGTGGATGGAAATCTTGTGCAATCAGTAACGTCACAAAATGATCTCGGAGTTCTGATTACTTGTGATCTTAAATGGGAATCACATACTATCGAAATTGTCAAACGCACCAATTCCCTCTTATACTTAACAAGGAAAACATTCTCACACATCACCCAAGATTTGTTCCTCAAAATGTATAAAACATATGTTCGTCCACTCCTGGAGTATGCCTACCAAATCTGGAGTCCCTATTTTCAAAAAGACAGAGTTGTTGGAGAAAGTCTAGAGAAGAACAACTTAAATGGTAGTTTCTCTAAGAAATAAATCATACGAGGACCGCTTAAGGAAGCTCGGGTTAAGTTCACTGGAAGAGCGGAGGCAGCGTGGTGACTTGATTGAAACGTTCAAAATCTTAACTGAGCAATATAATGTTCCCAAGTTGAAATCAATGTTCACTATGAATGAAAACCGCCATCTCAGAGGTCATTCATTGAAACTCAACACTACCTCCTTCTCATTCAACCCCAGGAAGAACTTCCTGACAAACCGAGTTGTGGAGAAATGGAATGGCCTTACCGAGAAAGTGATTGGTGCTAGTTCAGTTAATGTGTTCAAAAACCGCCTAGACGCACACATTAATTTATAATGTACACTTAATATACA
Organism: Micrasema longulum; assembly: GCF_059751315.1. Classification (NCBI taxonomy): domain Eukaryota; kingdom Metazoa; phylum Arthropoda; class Insecta; order Trichoptera; family Brachycentridae; genus Micrasema; species Micrasema longulum. The sequence continues at coordinate 1,133,661 of NW_028277527.1, forward strand.
CGCATCAGCTAAATAGCTGCTAGTGTATTAATAATAATAATAATAATGATCCTACTTTTGTACCGACTTCAGTTTATTTCTCGACAGGTTTTTAATTCCATTTACTTATTTTTTGCGCTTTCGCCGGGTTCTGGTAAAAATTGTTCTCGGAAACGGGTCTGGAAGCTTCCTGTCGCAACTTCAATAGAAAATCGGCGAAACGTTTTATTTTTACAGCAGAAAATGATTTTCCGTGAATAATAACCCATTCACTAAATTTAATATCAACGAGTAAAAGCATGCAAAGTACAAAGCGGATAATCGTGGATTAAATGTCTGAAAACACATTGTAAATACTGTTATAAAGAATCTTTTGATACAAACATCCCATTTTCTTTGAAAAAAATTGTCTTTAAATTAACATGTTCGTATACTGTATAAAATATAAACCAAAGTATCTGAATCTGACCTTTCAGAGTAACCTTTTATTAATGTACTGTGCTCTTTTAACCTTTTTAATATCTACGTCTTTAATATTAATAACATGGAAGCTGTCCATTGCCGTTTTGAAAATTGCAAGTTTTATATTGATCTCAACGTTTTCCACGCACATTTAAAATTGGTTTACAACAGTATTGGGGTGGCGATTGTAATTTTGTGCGGATATTATTTGACTGAATCCTTTAGTCCGTGTTAAAATTTGCGGGGAAATAAGAGATGCGTTGCGCGGAGATAGAAAATGCGGAATCGAACAGTATGCGGCTAAACAAACTTCAGTAGACAAAAATCCTATCTTTAGGAAGACAGGAAAGGGAATCAGGGACAGGAATCCGAATGATATCTCCAAGTCCTGGCTTCTGGGTAGTTTTTTCCTTTTTGGTGAACACGGCACTGTCATTAAAGTAATTTGCAAAATATAAAGATGAATGTGGCGAAGCGGCGGTCAGATGATGTAAAAATGTTCAGATGCGGGCAGATGAATATAGGACGAGCAGATGCAGGCAGATAAAACTCTGAACATGCGGTAGTTGACAGAAATTATCAAAAAGATAAAAAATGTGTGATTAGTGATGTTGGTTGCTATGGACATGGAAAATTGTTCCCATAGCAACCGTAGCTACCAATGGCCTTAGAGACGAGGAGAATAACAAACATTGAAAGTTGGGAGATTACAGGATGGGTAGGATAGGTGGACCTTCATCCACCGGCGGTTCATTCAGACACAAACCACTCAACCCCATTAACCACTCGCGCAACCAAGTATGTTATACGATTATATGTATATGTCATAATAATGTACTTTTATATAATTAATTTTAAGATACTGTTTACATTTAAAAAAAATAAACAATTAAATCAATAACCTGCTTCTACTGTACATTAAAACAATTGGAAACGAGAAAATGTTCAAAAAGGCTATAAAAAATTGATAATAAAGGTAGGTGGAAGTAAAATTTTAAAGATTTTATTTTCTGAAAAATTGAATTCATTCCCTACCTTTAAGCTTGTATGTTTTCTAATTTTGTAATATGCATATTTTGTAATTTTTTGAAACTTTTTCACACTATCTTAATTTGTATTATGTAGTTATACCGATGTAATTTTTAAAACTTAATCACATACTTTTAAGCTGCATTAAGTATATGTAATTCTTAATACCTCATGCTTTTATTTACTTTTACCCACTCATAATAGCTTAGAATATAGAAGATAAGTTTGTAAAAATAATGACATTTTAAGATAAGTTGTTGATTTTTAATAAATAATAAAAAAAAAAGTTTCAGCTATTTTACTTGTCAAAAGTAACAGGAACAGGAAATGTGGATGTGGATGTTCAAACATAGGCAGAATGATGAATTTTACACAGCGTGTTAGGTGGCCACTTAAACTAGCCAATGATAAGTCATAAACCCTGTTAATGCCCAGACTTCCATTTGATATTGCAATGATAAAGGGTTGCAATAGATTTTCGGTATACGGGAAGCCAATTTGCCAATCAGAAGAACTCACTGTAGAGAGCTTGTGACGTCACAGGAGGAGTAATTTCAAAACCTCAAAAAATCAAAGCCCTGATTGTACAATACATAAACTTTTTTTTCATGTTTGACTTAGTTTATGTTTATTAACAAATAAAAAAAACCTTTGAACTCTCTCATTACCATTTACTAATCGTAAGTTTTTCGTATCTCGTTAAAATGGCTCCAAATTAAAAATGATTGGGTAAATCATAAAAACGCAAACATTTATTTAAAACAGTATCTATAACAAAAAACATAGTATGAACAATTCAACTGATTTGATTTTTTAAATTAAATTGTTAAAAGCATTTCAAAGAATGTTGCCCTTTCGTAAATTTTGAACAAATATAATTCTTATGACCTGTCATTGGCTGGTTTAAGTGGCCACTTTACACACTGTGTAACATTCACCATTCTGCCCATGTTTGAACATCCACATTTCCTCAACTCTTCCATCTGTTGACTTTTGTGAAGTGAAAGAGCTGAAACCTTTATCACGTGGGTGAGATTCATCCGGCTGAACCAAATCACCTATAAAGGTTTCAGCTCTTTCACTTCACAAAAGTCAACAGATGGAAGAGTTGAGGAAATGTGGATGTTCAAACATGGGCAGAATGGTGAATGTTACACAGTGTGTAAAGTGGCCACTTAAACCAGCCAATGACAGGTCATAAGCCCTGTAAATGCCTAGACTTCCAAATTTCTTCTCGAAAACTTTTTCCCTCTCTGTTGAAATAAATTTAAATATGAACAACTCCCTAGGGAGGAAATCCAGCCAGTCTGCAAGCATTTGGACATAATCAAACATTGTTAAATATAATTCTCTTACAAGCTAAAGAATTTCACCTGTGTTCAAAGTATGTAATAATAAAAATACAATTTTATCATACAATACGCAAAATGATAATACAAAAGCCTTTGTTGTTTTTTGCTGTGTTTTTGTACGGATATTTCACAATATTCTTCATTATTTATTGTATCATTTTTCAGACAACAGTTTTTCAGAAGAGCTTTGTATTTTTATAAAATTGAAAAACAAGGATATAATGTTAATGAACTCTGAAAACGAAACGTTAAGCCCACACAAAAACATGTTTTTCTTGTTGTTTTAGCTAGTACTTACTAATTGTTCGTTTCAAATTATGTCTTCAACCACGCTTTCAGAAAAAAAATCCAATTTAAAATGTCAAGCTCAGAAAATTGAGATTTTAAACCTAGAAATGGTTTGTTCTTCAAATAGAGTTTAGACAGAAACAACTATTTGACTTAATTTATAGAAATAAAGAAACTAGAGAAAACAGAAAGGAAAAACATTTTGGAGAAGAGAATATGGGAGTCTAGACATTTACAGGGCTAATGACCTGTTATTAATTGGTTTAAGTTGCCACTTTACACACTGTGTAACATACACTAGTCTGCCCATGTTTTTACTACAAAAAATACAACTTCATAATTTAAAGAATAAGAGAGATATATCAAGTCTTGTATCCTATGTCGACTGGTGTGACATCACAGCCACACAAGAGTTAAATAAGTTTAAATTAAGGTAAACATGAAAAATACATCAAAGACAGATAAAAAATGTATAAGACGGCAATGAATAAAAAGGTTATTGATGGTAAAATTTAAAAAATAATACGAAGAAAAAAATCAAGGAAAAATATCTATGAATAAAAAAAAGCAAATAACTTCAAGTATTTTTTGATTTATAATTAATCAAAAACAGTTGTATTTGTTGGCTTGTTTGTTCGACTAAAATATCGTACAACTATGAAATTATAAACGTAGATTAAATAAATCAAAGAGCTTAAGGTATTGAATTAAGAAAATGGAGCTTTAAAGCTCATCCATTTTAATGAAAAAAAAAAAAAAATAATCTGGCGATTTGAGTTTTTAACAATATGCTTCAGGCTTAATTGGTAGCTTATTGTTTTTTAACACAAATCCGTCCCCTTTTATCGTCCAAAGACATTTCAAGAGAGCGCCATTAATTTTTAAAAAATGAAAAGGGTGTGCTTTTAAACAAATGCTTTTATTTTCTTTTTGTCAATCAAACCCATTCGCCTTTCACCAAATTTTTTTCTGTTTTGTTGTTTGTTACCTTTCATTAGAATAAACTTTTTCTTGATACCAACTTGAGGTAAATGTCTTATGTGGGAACAAACTTCTTAATGAGATAAGCCATCGCTTTATCTAGCTAACATAAAAGTAGTTTGAGGTAACAGAGTTGATGACCGACTTAACTTAACAAGTTAACTTGAACTTCTGCTTTAACTTGCAACACTTATTGTTCACGGTGCTAGCATTAGAGACATTTCGAAATAGGCAACATTCTGAATGTTTATAAAAAAGTATATGTATCTTTACGAGGTATTAAACATCTGTAAGAAATTTAATTGAAAATTAAGCTTTTTTTTAAAAGTAAAACTATACTTAGGTATATTAAAACAGAAAGCCGAACATTTTTGAGAAGGAAATATGGAAGTTTAGTGTAATTAAAAATGTTATTGAAATACGAATTAGGTATCCCAGTAACTATTTTTTATTACGACGCAATAGCAAAATCGTTAATTTTTTCGTCCGAGAAATCGAGTTCAGAAGCGCGTAATATTGGAAAGAGATATATTGCCAGTAATTTCAATTTCAATTTATTTATTTCATAAACGTTTATGTACATTACAAAATATTTCAATGCATACATAAAACGAAAAAATTGATACTAAAATTTAAATATACAAAAAAGGTCAAATAAAAATACCCAGCAATTATAGAGAAAGAATGCTATCCTCTCTGAACGTTTTTTCACTAATATGAAAGATGTCAATATCCGAAGAGATACGGTTGAGTAAAGACATTGCTTAGTTAGGGTAATCTTGATAAAAATATATTTTATAAAGGCAACATTGAACAACACTGCAAATATATCAAAACAGCAGTTAGAGAGAATAATTATTAGGTATAAAATGTCAGTTTAGTTGATTCCAATTAGAGCCTAAATTCGTTGTTGTGTATGTCAAAACAGGGTGTGTGTGTGAAAGAGAGAGAGAGGGTGGGTGGGAGGGTGTATATGTGTGTGTGCGAGTGAGAGAGTATTATAAAAATAAATGTAAGTGGGGATAATAACTGTTTAAAATTAATGAAAAAAACAGAATATTATTTTTAAACGATGGGTCTAGTAAGATGTCGATGTAGAAAGCATATATTTAATTGTACAAGGGAAGGGCACGATCAATGGGTGAATTCGTTGCTGCATTTGTATTGTATTTCGATATGTGAAAACGTTTTGTGTGTCTGGTCCGCCTAGGTGGGATATTGAAATGAATCGAGGAGAGTAGGTCTGGGCAGTCAATTTGGCCATGAAGTATTTTATGTACAAATAAAAGGTCCGCTCGTGCTCGCCGTTTCTTTAAAGTTGGAAGTGGGGGCCGCGTTTTATTGTTGCCGTATTTGAAGTGAAGATATTTGACGAACTTGTCTTGAATGTGTTCTATTTTATCTATATATAAACTTGTATTTTTGATTGACTTTAGTTAGAACATCTAACTTAAGTATTATTTTATGTTTTTATTTAATTTAATAAGATAATTCAACAAAGATACACACTAGAAAACATACAATTTAAAGGTATTCGTCGATACGATTTCTTACGCATATATTTTCTTTCGTTGTATTTGGGGAATTCTGTGAATGTTTCAAAGATGTAAAGGGGCTTGGTGTAGTTATTTGTTTTGTTTTTATTATTTTGAAAATTCCCTAATAAGGCGAAACAATTGCCACGAAGTTTTTATTTTTATATGTTTGTATTTGTAAAAATAAAATAAAGTGTTCAGTAGACTCAAATCAGTGTTTGATTTCTAATTATAAGTGTTGCTTTTAATTGTGGTTACAAAGGCGATTTGACTTTGAAATAACTCTTTAACTACATATTCACTTCTCAAAAATGTTCTCCGTCTCTATTGTTATATGTTATATCAAAATGAATAATCTTTCAGAGCTGAAATTATTTCATTGACCCGTGCACGAGCAAAACGTAAGTAGAACGTTTTCATAAAGCCTGCTTTTGGCTATAATTCTGATGTTCTTTAATATTATGGTAGAATGTTCCATACTGCTATGATCAATGACGTCATCTGGTATTCTTAGAAACCATTTGGGAAATAAATCAATTGTTTGCATGTGCTAAAGGCGTAATGCCTACGACTAACTTAAGCCTAAATAACATTACAAAACAGACGATAAGTGTAGGAATCCACGTCAAATAAATTCATTAAACTTAAAGGGTCTTACTCATTAGATTTCCTAATATTTATTTTTTATAATCAACAAAACATATATTACATGAATAAGATATTATACTCCCAGTAGTTATAAAAAGAAAACTCATTTAGGACCGCACATAAAAAGAAAATATTTTTGTTACAATACATAAAATCAATTAATACAATCCAAAACAGTAAGAAAATAAAATATTAGAAACTTAAAACACAGTATTATACACCATTTATATAAATTACATTCAAAACTATCACTCAAAAAGATTCAAGTAATATTTTTTATTGCGACACTTTTAGATTTGCTATTCAACTTTAAGCTTATATTAAACTTATACTTTGGAATGCGCGGTATAACTATTTATACCTGGTATAAGAAAAAGGTTACATATAAAATATTTACAAACTATAATAACTTTAGTAAAAATATGACATCGTTTGTTTTTTTTAATATCCTAAATTTTAACGCACAATTGTGTACAAGCATGCGCAGAAAAGAAAAAAGAATTGAAAAATCATGTTCAATTTATATTTTATTTTCATAATTTCTCTACCCGCATTTTTGGTGTATTGGGCACTGAACTGGTGCTTCGCTTGCAGCGTACCTCAAACACTTTATGCATGAAGGTAAGACGATCAGTATTAAGTTTTTTTCAACGAAAAGAAAAGTATTAGCGTTCTAATTTGCCCAAATATTTAAATTTTGGTGGTTATTTCAACAAGCTGTAAATAACACAGTATTAGAAAATGGAAATCAAGTTGGAAGTGAGTGGGGACCTCGGATCTCTGATCCGTGAGTCTGCAACACTTACTAGCCACGGGACAACAGCCCGATTCTTATGATCAAGTCTAGGGACTGTACTGTATTTAAGTAAAACGCATAATTAAAACACCTTTCCTAGTTATATTTTGATATACTCGTACAAATACGATTATGGAAAATAACAGAATTAACAGCGTTTTCCGTTCTTAACGCTATAATAATCGATAAATTTTATAGCAATTTCAGACAAAGCGTCAAGACTGTATATAATTTACGTACTAAGTATATTATATGTACCGCTCTCCGTGATATCGTTATTATTTTATTAAGTCCTTAATGGGGCGTAAAAGCTTTCAGGATTCGAAGGTATCTGTTCTCTGATAAAATGAATATTTACTAACTTCATTGAGAACGTTGAACACTTCAAACCCTAGAAATGTATAAATAATGAAGTTTAAATAATAAAACCCCAATTTCATGGTAGCCGGTATTTTACATAGTTGTTTAAGTAGAGTGAAAGTTTTTTTAAATCTAAAAACTTGCTAAAGTTAATTGAAAAAATTGAACTTTGTTGGTTAAGTTCTTGGTGGAGGTTAAATGTAATTTATTACATAAATAAAAGACGAGTGATGCTTAAGTCCGCAAATTTAGAAACCATTATATACAAAAACTACTGTCATTACCCCGTAAAACTACTGTCATTACCCCGTAACACTTAGTAAAAAGGTCCTCCAGGCAAAAAAAATGTAATTGAGTAACAATAATATAATTTTGAATTCTCTATTCTGGCTGTTTTTATATAAATATTTGTAATTTTATAATAAAGATACCAATCTCGAAGATATCGCTCAAGCGATGAAACCAGCCACTGGTTATTCCATATTTGTAAACTAAAGCATCACTCGGCTTTTATTTTTTTAATAAATTAAATAAAGTTTTGCCTCGTAAAAAAAATATTTTTAAAAAAATAATTGGAAACTTTACGTACATATGCACAAGGGCGGGCAAATTGCCTAAAGGCAATTTCTTCCTACCTACCCAAACCGTTCAATTAAAAAAAATCAGTGGTATATGTACACACTGTAGGTATATTATTATATTTATTTTCACTATAAAACAAAACATTGTTATTTGTACATATATTTTTTAGAAATAATAATTGACTAAATATCCACAATATACTACAAAGAGAGGATGGTAAAGAGGGGAGGAAAGAGGGGGGATAAAGGAAAAACTAAAATATTCGGGAAGTAGCATTTCATACGTGATTTGAATGTTAATAAAATAGGGGCGGGGCGGGGCGTCTCTGACATTAGTTGGTAGATTATTCCATAATCAAGCATCTACTATTGTGAAAGAGACAAAAAATTAGAGCGGTGAATGGGTATTAAAAGGGTTAATCATTATTTTTTTATTAATAATTTAATAACTTCATTAAATTATATCACTGTATAATTGAACTACTTCATAATGGTTCACAAAAAACTAAATAAAATATCTCTTTACTATAGCAAAAAACAACAAGGGCTTAATCCAGAAATTTTTAATAATAAGTGACCAGTTTAATCGTTTTCACGACATCGTCAAGAATTGTAATTTTATTACATAAATGAATTATAATTACACAAAATAATCAAAATAAAAAATAAATATTTTATATAAAGTGTATTTAAGTATCACTCATCATTTGTTTTAGTCTCAGACAATGACGCGCTACAGCTTATAGAGCCACCAATATGAACAAAAATTGATCTAGGATTTTCAATTTCGAAGTTAGTTAGTTTCCAGAAAAACAATGGCCGTTAATACTAAGGTCGAAAATCGTCAAATCAGTAATTATTTACTTTGGAATTAATAAAAAATTGTGTTTATTTCCGTAAAATATAGGTACCTACAATAAATATAATAGATTTATTATTGCCGGGTTATTTCTATATATAAATTTATAATTCTTATTTTATTATTATGGCTCTTGGCCTCATAGAGTTAGGAATACGTTTTAATTTTTTGGTAATATATGTATAAATAAATAACATTAAGTAATTTATGAGTAAAGCACAGCGACGAAAGCGTCCGTTACACGTCTGTTGTTAAATTAAAAAGTTGTGACGCTTTTGTTATATGCAATCGAGCGAAACGGCATCTCTATAGGCAAACAGCGGGTTATTACTCTAAGGTTTTACAAACATGTTAATTACAATAATCTTCGACCGAGAGTTTAACTAACTTTAATGTAATTTTTTTCTTGTAAAGTAAAGTGTTGCTTTTAATTGTCAAATATCTCTTTATTGTTTTTATTTATATGTTATTTTTACATTCCATATTTAGTCATTTACATATATTTTAATGTTTTTATTATTATTAATTTTTACACATATTTTTATTTTTTAATTACAAATGGTATATTCTCTAATTTATATTTGTGCTTCAATTTTTATTATTATAGGTATATTTTCAAATTTATATTTAAGCTTCAATTTTTATTATTACCTGTATGTTTTCTAATTTATGTTTATTTTGAATTTTTCGATATTATTATTTGAATTTTTTAAGCATCATTTAATGCAATGAAATAAAACACATGTATAAAAGAAGGTCCTTTCTTAACATAGGAATTTCCTAACTAGTCGGGACCTGAAACAAAGAAACTCTATACATTGTAAAACTGCGAAATACATAAATAAAAAAATTAAAAATAAATGTAATCAAAATGATAGTAATAAAATATGTATGTAAGTAAATTCAAAGTAAAGCTAAATAATTTTTTTGAACAAGTGTATAAACTGTATTAATTTTTAATTAATATGAAAGTATTAATATTTTATGTTTTTCTTTATATATCCTATATTTTTATTTTTTCTCGTGTACTTGTATATTCAAAATTATATAAACTCTAATAAATAAATAACTGTAATAGTGTAAGTCACTCTCCAAGCACAAAAGTTAGTCTCTTTTTTTGGAGAGTTACAGTTATAACATTTACAGCAGATTTGAATAGAATAAAAAAAAAGTGGATTATATTGATTGATTGAGTTTTTCTACTGATATTTCTTGGTGGAACTGGATTATATTGGATTTATTTATACCATTTATCGTCTTCATCATTCCGTTTCCGCACCTAATGCTGCATAGGGCACTGGAATGGTACACCATCTTGATCACTTTAGTTACATGAAGGTATGATGGTCAGTGATCAGTCTAACACTAAAGATTTAGTGCCACTCCGGAGCCCATGAAAGATTTTGGAGATAAAACAGATTTTTTAATAAATATTTCATATCAACCATTGCGGGTATCAAGTTGAAACCTCTAGCATCGTAGGCAATCGCGCTGACCATAAGACCACGAGGCGGACGATATACCATTATGGCAGACGTTAAGACACGCCACACATACTATTATGCATAGAAGTCTTGAGAGGGTTTGAATTACCCCTCCTTGAACTACAAATGTCTTGTGAAATGTCTTCGCTTTAGTGTCAAGATCAGATAAAAATTGGATAATTTTATTTCTTTGCGGCAGCAGTGCTTTAAAGTGAGGTTAATATTCGTTCCAAAAACGTTTGATGAAAATTAAGGAATACACGTGTCACTGGAGAGGACGGTGAGAGCGGTTTGGATAAATATAACTAATTAAATTAATTATAATTTCAATCTGAAAAAGCACATGATGACTGAACTAACTAGACTAGACGAGACATAAAATGACTAAACAATATTAAATTTATAATGTAACCCTAACGGGTTTTTTAAAATTGTAAATAAATAAAAAAAAAATCTATACTTTAAAAAGGAAAGTTTTTTTTATTTTTTTAGAATCTGTAAGAAGCAATTTCTAAACGATAAAGTCGTATATATTTTTTATTTTAAGAGACTAAATAAAAAACAAATATTTTTACGAAGCGAATTATTAATCTCGTGACAATTATGGGAAATTGTGTGAGAACTGCTTACAAAAAATGCGGTAGATGCATCAGAAAAATAATATCAAAAGAATCTGACATTTTCATTTATTTATTTATGTTAACAAAATATTACGTCTTAATTGCTTAATTCATACATGTAATTTTAAAACGCCAATAAAATTAGATATCACAACTGAGGTGAAGAACATTTTAGAGAAGGTAATATAGAAGTCTAGGCATCTTAAGGGCTTATAACCTGTTATTGGCTGGTTTAAATGGCCACTTTACATGCTGTGTAACATTCCCCATTCTACCCATATTTGAACATCTGTATTATATATTACCTTCTCTAAAATGTTCTTCATCTCTGTTGTAATATGTTAATATTTACAGCTTCCCAGGAAGTTGAATCCAGTCCTCGTCTATAAAAATTTGGACAAACTCAAAATATTGTTTATAAATCCACCTAGTCCATGAAGAAGTATAGAAATTGTAAAAAATAAAATTTTCAGGCGTTGCCTAGTATGTAGGTGATATAATTCAATTAAATGAATCTCACCCGCATAAATAAAGGTTTCAGCTCTTTAACTTCACAAACATCAAAATATGAAAGGATTGAAGGAATATAGATGTTCAAATATGGGTAGAATGGTGAATGTTACGTAGTGTGTAAAGTGGCCACTTAAACCAGCTAATGACAGGTCATAAGCCCTGTAGATGCCTAGACTTCTATAGTACCTTCTCTAAAATGTTCTTCATTTCTGTTGTAACATGTTAATATTAACAGCTCCCCAGGGAGTTGAATCCAGTCCTCGTATACAAAAATTTAGACAAACTTAAAATATTGTTGATGAAAATATTTATTTGAAAAAAATGTGTTTTTATACAAGAATATTTACGTAGAGCGTAAGACTGATCATCTTACCTGTATGTAGCAAAAATATCAAGATACGCTGCGATTGGCGCACCAATAAATAAATAATCATGACAGTTTATTTACAAAAAATACAATTTCTTTATCTACTACATGTTTTAGGTATAAAGATTTTTCTGAATATTGTCTAGTATGTTACACTAGGTACAATTTGTTTTAAGGCAGACATTTTTATGGAAAATAAACAATAACTTGACTACCTACTTGTCAATTTATTATACCGTTATTTAAATATACAAATTATTATTTAAGAATGCGTTTTAGTAAAATTTCCAATAAAATTTAATACGGAGACCATTTTTTTACAAATTAATTTGATTGAATCCGGGTAATAGTTTTGCAATGTTCGTGTAACAGATTGAATCTGGGCTCAGAAATCTGAAATTTCTTTGCCTGAATTCACTTCTGTAATGAATGTATGTAATACGATCTCCCTCTCTAAACACGAGTTTTGAATCTATTAGAGAGATATTCACGTTATTATTAATTATTTATATAGCCACTGAAGATTTTAATATCTACGAACACGCACAGCGCAAAGATCTGTATTTCTCTGAAAACCGCAAGTGAATCGGTTAAGCCGTTGAGAAGGAGTTCAGTGACATCACACGTACATATTATACTTATAAGGATTAGTAATATTAAAAGCGGTGTGCGTGTATGCTAATTTCATTTTGAATGTGAATTTGGCAAGAATCAGGGTTAATTTTGATTCTCACGTAAACTCTAAATAAATATGTATTAAAATACTCACAACTTTACAATTTGAGATTTTCATTGCAAGATTACTGCATACGACGCGACGGTTTAGCTTTTTTCCAATGGCTGCGATCAATAATATGATTTATTGATGTCTTTGGCTAGAACGTTATAAAACAATAAAAAAAAACCTTGATAGCATACAATCTATCAGAAACGAAATTTATGTTTTTTTCTTGAAAACAATTAACAGATAATGGTCATTACCAAATCGGACAGTGACAGACGATAAATGGCTTTATATTTATGTCCCGCCAAATATAATAGTTGAATGTATGTAATACGATCTCCCTCTCTAAATACGAGTTTTGAATCTATTAGAGAGATATTCACGTTATTATTAATTATTTATGTAGCCACTTAACACACCGTGTAACCTTCAGCTTATAATTTATCAAAATTATATAGGTACATTTACTAACTTAAAATAGTGGACTATCTTCTACAACGTCAGTTCCTGATCGTGATTTTAAGATTAATTAGGAGCATGATGCTAATATTCCTCCCCTGCTTTGTGCTGTCAATTTGAATACAACCTAAGTTAATTAAGCCTTGACACTATGACACTAAGAACCTCGGAATATTCACAAGTTTCCATGTTACAAGTTGAAAACGATATTAAGAGCGAATCAAGGTGTTATTTTAGCAACAATAGGGAAATATTACATACTACGAATACCAATATAAATATGTGGAATAGATTTAGAAAAATTAATTGAATTTTCAAAATCAATAGGGATATTCTATAAAAATGTTTTCATATCTAATTGAAAAATTGAATTGTTAGAAAATATGTCTCAACAAAAATGCGACATGTTTGACCTTGACAGTGGTGACAATGTTCTATTTGAATTTAAGCAGTCACTAAGTTCAAAATTTAACCGAAGCGTTACGTATTACTGGGAATGGCCAATGCAATGGACCGTTCTCGCGGGAATGAAAGTGAATTTTTAAGTTAAAAATGAGCACAAAACTATTTTATTTACTCGACAGTATTCCATAGACCCTTATTAATTTATAATTAGAAAAAAGTGATAATTCCCTATTGTAATTGGGGTGGCGATTATAAACTTGCGTGAGTATTATTTCAACAATGTTTGAGTATGTCCAAATGCTTGCAGACTGGCTGGATCCTCTCCCTAGGGAGTTGCTCATATTTAAATCTATTTCAACAGAGAGGGAAAACGTTTTTAAGAAGGGAATATTATTTGACTAAATCGTTGATGTGTGTCAATTTTTGCAGGGTGAGAAAATATGCGTTTCCGCGATGATGGCAGATGCAGAAAAGAACAGTATGCAGCCAAACAAACTACAGAAGACTAAAATCCCAACTTTGGTAAGCCAGGAAAAGGGGCCAGGGACAGGAATCCGGATGCTATATCCAGATCCTGGCTTCTGGGTAGTGTTTCCCTTTTTCGGTGAACACAGCACTTTCACTATAGTTCATCGGGGAATATATAGATGAATGTGTTGGCTCGGCGGTCAGAAAACGTTAAAGTGTGCGGATGCGGGCAGATAATTGAAGGGTGAGAGGATACGGGCAGATAAAGTTGGCGATAAAAAACGTGATTGTTGACGTTGGTTGCTTTGGATATAGAAAATTGTTCTCATAGCAGCCGTAGCTACCCATTGCCATAGAGACGAGAAGAATAAACAAACATTAACCCTAGACTTCTATGTTTTTGTCTCATAACACTTTTATTTCACTGAAATTATTATTGAGAAAAATATTCCGGCGCCCTCCAACATACCCGTCAGAACAGTTGTTCCAATACATGAAGGTGTTGGATATGAGACAACTGTTGCTAAAAGAAGCACTTACACAATTCTGGTCAAACTATAAGGAGAGGTCTCAGCAAAATGTCCGTACGAGGTTTTCCCAGAGCATGAATTATGTCATACCCAAAACCCGTACGACTTTTGCTCAGAGACATCTCTTATTTATCGCACAGAGAATGTTCAATATTTTGGAAGAGTGTATTAAGCTCTCAAGAACAAAAACTATTTTCAATAAAGTAGTTAAGGACTGGATTTTCCTTAGTGGGAGGGATTTGAGTCCGAAACTCCTTAATGATTTTCCGAATGTTTGAGTTTAATGTTTACCACATTGATGTGCCATATATATATATTTATATTTATAGCACCCTTGAGGTATTTTATTACGAAAATGGCGCTATATAAGTTACCCACAATAATAATAATATTTGAAAAAATAAAAATATATTTCTGATCCTATATTTATACTCATGTGTCTGTGTCAACTAATTGCTAGTCCAATCTTAACACAGGACTTTTAGTCCCACGGAGTTGGGACTTATGTCTCAAATAATGTACAATAAACTTATGTATGTAAATAAATAAATAAATTGACTTGCCTTATTTTGTTTTTACAAATGTATGTCTTCAATTTATTTACGTGTAAGTGTAGTGTTATTATGAAAAACCTATTATAATACATGTGTGTACGTTTATAATATACGTGCGAGTATTTGCAGGCTTTACGATGACGCAACGTAAGTACTTAAATATTCTTACACGTTATCAGAATGTTTGTTTCCCCTAAAAACGTGTTTACTTACAGAAAATACCTTCATAACACTATATTTTATTTACCAACATAGAAAAAATATTTTTGTCCCGAAGTATCCATGAAGCCATTTTGCCACAGAATCAAAAATGTCTGAAAAGTATTGCAGACGCCAGAAATTTTCTTTTATTTGGCATATGTTATATTACAGGGGCGAATCTTCCAAATAAGTGATTATGCAAAGCTTACCATTTTATTTGACTTTCGATAATAATGTTCTATATTAACTATGTTTATGGGAAAATAAATAAAATAATTGTTATTTACTATAAACTACCACAATCTTTAACCAAGTCAGGTTTTCTAGTACTAAAACAAGCTTGCAGATTACAAACGTTATTTGAGGATTCTTTGTTTAGAAACTAGTATTTTGAACATTTTTTCCGAAAGATTATTTTTCTTTGATAGGATACCGTTGACATATTATGTGTCACATATGACATTTGGCGTTCGAAATGGCAATTTTTGGCATTATTTATTTGAAAAAGAATCAGCCAGTGCTCGATGTTGAAATAACTGCTGAATGTTATTGTGTTATTTTTTAATAAACTATTGTACAAGTGTTTCGTTTAAATACTGTAAAATAAAGCTACGGCTAAAGTAGCGGCGATGGGGAGTTGAACTGACTGCACTCGGACTACATACTGGAATGGAGTGACTGCGATGACTGGGCTAACTTGCTTGGGCTCTAACCGGGCTCTGTGGCCTTAATTCTTCATGTCATCATGGAGTGAATGTACTGCAGGACGTTGCTCTTATGTAGACAGAAGTTTCATGTGCAATACTGCTAGTCTTGCAGAATATAATATATTGTATTCAATACAAAGTGATGTTTTGCTTCATCATTGCACGTGTGTATGCCATCGACCAGTGGACTATGACCCCCACATATTCATCTGTCTGTTTGCTTTTTATCCACATTATGACTATGCCTTGGAACTTTGTTGAGGGCGAAATTTTTTTCATAGTTGAACTAGCGGACCCGACAGACGTTGTCTTGCCCGAACGTTGGCAAAAGACTTTTCATTGATAAGTAGGTACCTAGGTACTTGTTTATGATTGAATACCAAAACTAAAAATTATTGATTTTCAAATATTGAATTCAAATAGGTACCTAGGTTCTTGTTTATGGTTGAATTCTTACACATAAAATGAATATTTTTGAAAAAATGGCATTCTTTTTGCAAAACTCAAACTCCGGTCTTCTCATCTACAGAGGGGTGTACTTATGTAGGAATACAATTTTTAAAAATGTTTTAAATTTAATATTATTTTAGTATTATCAAAAATCCAGTAAAAATAAATAAATCGGTAGAAATTAAAAGGAATTTAAGAAAAAAACCTGATTGAGATCCACAAAAAGCAAATGCTGTTTGTAAACATTAAAAAACAAACGTTTTTAATGCACAAAAAAACAACGTCTTTCCATTTTGTTGTAAATGCATTCTTCTCAAATACAACCCTGGTAGATCGATGAATAAAACGTTTAGGCTCCTTACTTCTTTTTTACATATTAGATTTAAGATTTTAATATCTACAAACACGCACAGCGCAAAGATCTGTATTTCTCTGAAAACCGCAAGTGAATCGGTTAAGCCGTTGAGAAGGAGTTCAGTGACATCACACGTACAGAGGAATTATACTTATAAAGATTAGTAATATTAAAAGCGGTGTGCGTGTATGCTAATTTCATTTTGAATGTGAATTTGGCAAGAATCAGGTTTAATTTTAATTCTCACGTAAACTCCAAATAAATAAGTATTAAAATACTCACAACTTTACAATTTGAGATTTTCATTGCAAGATTACGGCATACGACGCGACGGTGTAGCTTTTTTCCAATGGCTGCGATCAATAATATGATTTATTGATGTCTTTGGCTAGAACGTTATAAAACAATAAAAAAAACCTTGATAGCATACAATCTATCAGAAACGAAATTTATGTTTTTTTCTTGAAAAACAATTAACAGATAATGGTCATTACCAAATCGGACAGTGACAGACGATAAACGGCTTTATATTTATGTCCCGCCAAATATAATAGTTAAATCAGCCACTCCACTGAGCGGCTAGGCTAGCTAGGTCGTTTGTTGAATGAACGTTTAACGAAAGGGTTGAACGTCGTTTAACTTTTTAAATTTTAATACGGCGGTAATAATGGATTTATTTTGTCATGAGAAGTTAGGTTAGGTGAGGGTGGGTTGGGTTGGGTGAAGTTTAATAAAGAACAAAACGGTTTTTCACTGAACTTAATTCTTAATTTAACTTTATATTTAACGCTTAACCTAACCTAATGAGTTGTCGGCCTCGTGGTGAAAATGTCAGCGCGTTTGCCTACCATGCAAGAGGTCTCGAGTTCGATTCCCGGCATGGTTGATATGAAATATTTATTTAAAAAGGGTGTTTTTACACTAGAATATTTCATAGTCCCTGGACTGGTACCCGAAGCGTAAGACTGATCATCCTATCTTCATGTAAAACAAAAAGATCAAGATACGCTACGATTGGAGTACCAATGCAGTGCCCTATGCATTATTGTTGCGGAAAGGGAATGAAATGAATGAATGAATGAAATAAGTTTTTAAAAAAAGATTTTTTTTATTAATAAACTTCACCCAAACTATCTTAACCTAACTTGATAGCTTTTGGTTCGGTCGTTTCCAAAGAGCAAGCTTTTAACCAGCCAACACGTTGAGCGATGAGTTATCTTAATTCATTAAACGAACGACCTTGTTATTCAGTTGAATGCCGGCATTCAATGAACCGCCTAGTCGCTTTTTTGAGTGTCTGATTTAACTATTCGGTGGCCACATTTATATTCCTCTTCCAAAAATGTTTTCAAGTATTTTTTTTGTCAAAATAATCCGTCCAGAGGTTGCGTCCCCTCTACATACAAAATAAAGAATTCAATGGGATACTACAAAGTGTGACAATCTATCCAGACATAGGTAGGCAAAATTACACAGAACATAGGTAAAGGTAAATAGGTCAAAAGACGATAGGTCACGTAGCTAAGATAAACTGTTTTCTACTTATTGGTATTTATTGCTTATCCGTTTCGAAATGCTAGCAAAGTCGGGAGTGCAGTTTTCCCCCCCATGAGGCGGGTTTCTCTAGCCGCTGCATAGAACTATTGAAAAGCCAATGACACCTTATGTATTACAATGGAGAAATATAATATATACCCCCGGCAACATAAATAGCCGAATGAATAACTAAATACAAAAATTCCCGTTAGGTGTTCAAAGTAATTGAACCTAGGTTTGAGTCATGGATTATCATTTTTAGGAACAATTAATAGCTACTTCCGAATCTGGAAAGCCCTAGATTTCTTCAGTTATTCTTCTATAGTGATTTGGAGTGTCGTTATTTTAATAAAGCAAAGTGTCTACGAGACTCACATTTTTGTTAGAAAAAAACCAGTGATGGTTGCGTTATCTAAAAAATACTTTTCTAATTTTGTAAGGCAAACACAGTGCAATGAATCAACTGTGAGGAGATTTTTGAAAAAAAATTATAGCCTTTTTTAACGAGTGGTAATTGTAACGAGAAAATGGAAATAATCTGTACTCATACATTTCAATCAATAAAAAAATGTCTGTTCTGTTCTGTGTAAAAAATGCTGGAGCACATGGTATTCACGAAAGCTCTCCAGACCTCTCTGTCTGCGGCCAGGTTTTCTATGTCCTCCAAAGTCAGGTTCGCTTCTCGTAGTTCTGACATGAACTGCCTATGAACAGTCAGTGGACGTCGAGGACTGCGAAAACCAGATGTGTTTGTAAAGTTAACAAGTGCGGTTAAGTCTCTCGGGAGGCACCCGTTATATCAGTGGCCTCCGTGGTGTAGTGGTCAAGATGCTTGACTCACGCACGGGTGGTTCCGGGTTCGATTCCCGGTGAGAACACAAAAATCAAAATGTGATTTTTCTCAAGCCTGGGTGTTCTGTGATGTAATTCGCCACTGTAATTGGGCCTCCTGGCCTGTTGTGGTGCAAAAAAAAATAATCAAATATGACCCATTTAGTCGTATCATATTCGCTTTATGACATTTATTACAGGAGTTTGTTGCGTCTCTTGTCCTATTTCCGCATTCCTTATGAAGTCAAACCACAGCACACGTCATAATATATCAGAGCATTATAATTTAAAATATCGATCATAAGACTGTTATTATCTTTAGGTTTTTTTTACGGATTTCATTTAATAAATGACTAGCTGGCAACAGTTGGCTATCGCCGATTGTTACATGCTAGACAATTCGGCCCCTCGGGCCTAATATAATTGCCCCTCCGGGCCCCGTTTTATCGGCACAATTTTTGGCTATTCGCGCCTCGGTTGATTAAGATTTCGGTCATCTAGAAGTATTATTCCTTTGGGCATCACATTTTTTTTGTTGTTCGGAGTAATCTAAGTGTAATAAAGAATAATCTCTCACTTAAATTAATGCTACTCAATGCATTTAGTCAGCTGTGGCCGACTGTTACATACAATTTTAAAAGGCGAAAATGACCCTGAATCCACGTTGATACCATTCCTGTTCCCGAGTATAGAGTATATATATAGTGACAGACGGAATTTATCAATACTAGAGTATTAATATTAAAAATACTGATATTTTAATGCACTTTATTATTGGTGTCAAATGATGCACATTAAAATGATAAAAAATTCCACTTGGCAATGTTTGATATTTCAGTTTTTTCTTGATAGCATAATTGGAAACATAATTATGTTCGTGCAAATGTACTTATTTTTAATTGAATTATTTGTAAGGTGATCATTTGTACTCGTAAGTTCGAGATGTTAGTTAGCGTAATATTAAATTATTGTTACTCGGAGGATTGTTTCAAAGTCGAACCAGCGCACAACCAAAACTTTAATTAGACACGTATTCTCGAAACTCCGTAGTTTGCTGTAAGTTATCACGACTCGCATACAAATAACAGTTTTTAAAATTGTTTTTTTAACTAAACAGTATTTTAACTACAATTTTCTATAAAGTGATCTAAGGGAAAGAGAAACTACAAATCGGTTTGAAATGTGTACTCGTTGTATTACAATGAAAAGGTAAGGCATGATCAAATACGCATAAATGTTTATATGTTATTATCAGTAGTTTATCAATTTATTCTTCTTCTTCTTATGGTTCTTCTCCCCGATGGAGGTTGGAAATCATCGTTGCGATTTTTACTTTGTTGACAGCTGCCCTGAACAAGGACTGAGCGCTGCCATGGAACCAGTCGCGCAAGTTCTTAAGCCGAGAGATGCGCCTTCTACCTGCACTGCGTCTTCCTTCAATCCTTCCCTATAGAATGACTTGTAAAATTGTATATTTTTCGCCTCTCATCACATGTCCAAAGTACTTTTTCTTTTATTTATGGTCTTCAGTACCTCTTAATTTTTTCCATCCGTCGGAGAACATCATAGTTTCGGACTCTATCTACCCAGGAGATTTTTAATATCATCCTGTAGCACCACATTTCAAAGGCTTTGATCTTTTTTGAAGTGTTTTGAGTGAGTGTCCACGTTTCGACGCCGTAAAAAAGTACTGAGAAGACGTAACATCGAGCAATATGCTTTCGGAGGTCTAAATTAAAGTCTCTACTGCAAAGAAGGTCACACATCCTGAAAAAACAGTCTCGCACCATCTCTATTCTGGCTTTGATCTCTTGCGAGTGATCCCATTTATCATTCAGCCAGTATCCTAAATATTTATATTGATGAACTTGCTCAATAACCTGCGCATCAAGTTTAGTCATTGGGAAAGTTTGTGGCTTTATTTATTAACATTTTAAAAAGGGTCTGTACTCGTATTTTGTACAAAAGTCAACATTATGGGGTCGCATTTTAGTCTCACAAAATATACTATTGAATTGCATAGAAAAGTTGGTGCTGGTATTTGACTTTATCTATGTATAAGAAAATGTGTGTGCTTTCTGGAATGAACGTAAAGGTAACGCTTCAAGTCAATTCAGGTATATTTCCAAATAGACCGGGTCACGTAGTCAAGAATTATCGTGAACTGAATATACCGTAAGTAAGATTCAAGTTAATGTTATACGTGATAAAGCGTGTTGAGTTAAACAGGGCAAATATTTAATGCTGTAATTTATTTAGTGACAAGAATATTTTTTAAATAAAATGAAAAAAGCTGGATAATATTTTCATTTTGCGTTTATCATATTGTTATGTACGAGTATTTGTTCTTTATAAAAAATGACCTATTTTGGTGATGATATTCAATCAATTTATAGATCTCTATAATGATAGCCTAAATTATGAAATTATGATGGAAGGACTAGAGCATAATATTCGGTATGTGGTGGTTTGATTTCATTACCATCACTGAGGTCTGAAAACGGACGCAGTACGAGCATTTTGAGGGTGCGGTGATAGACCTGGCTTGGGCACGTGCTGCGAATGCCTTGGAATAGCCTTAAGCCAAGATGTCTTTTCTTCACACCTGCGGGCTCTGCCTTCCTAGAAGACTGGTGTTGATGATCTTTCATCTTTATTCGGTATGATTAAGAAAAGTGAGAGGAGGTGAGAGTGCTGGTTGGCGATAGGGTCTCCTGGAGGCGTCTGGTGATGTCTACATGCATGATTTTCACACAAGGTATGATTTTCTTACCAAATTGTTTTAGTTAAATTCTAAATGCTCCCAAAAAATCCAAAGACTTTGAAAATGGATAATAGGGAAATTTCCCATACTACGATAAAAATATGTAAAATGAATTTAAAAAAAATAATTTGTCAGTCGAAATCAATATGGATATCGTGAAGAAATATTTTCATACATACCTTTAAAAAAAATATGTCCCTACAAAAATGCGACATGTTTGGCCTTGACAATTGTGACGTCAAGATTCGTGAAGATGTTCTATTTAAATTCAAACTGTCACAAACAAAGTTTTATAATTACAGTACACGGCAGTGAATAAAGTATATCGGGCTTAAAAAAGAGACTGTCGACTTTGTAGAGCGTCGTCTCTGTCGCACGAGTTTAGTCACAAAGACGACGCTTCACAAAGCCGATTAGGCCAGCAATCGCTTTCTTAATCCCGATGTCCGATTATTTAATGCCGGCTACTGTTTACAATAAAAAAATAACTTCCTTTTTTTATCACACACGACAGCATGTTTCTGTGTAGATCACGTCTGATCATGATGAAAGACCGCGCTTGTAACGTGTTTATTGAATTATATATACGTTTTTTGTAATTTATATTCTCTTTAAACAAAAACAATATTGGTTTTTAAAAAAATGCGACGTAAAAACAAAATATAATTTACAACCAAACTTTTATTTAAAATTACTATTCTAAATGGATTTTTAAAGTTGCTTACTTAAAAATTGGTGAAAAAGCCGTGAAGATGTAGAAATTCGATTTACAAGTACCTATCTAACTTCTTAACTACCTTCCAAATATCGAACACTGTAGCCTAAAAATCCAATTTCGAATAAATGTTTCTTTTTAAACTTGGCATCCTTGTGCGCCCGATTTTCACAGTGTTGCCAATAGAACAAACAAGGCAAACTTTGGCCGGCCGAGCGGATGGGTAGGTACTTGGAAAAATCTTTCTTCCGGAAGGTTCCAAACAACCTGCTTATTACAATACTGTCGAGGGGTACTTTATGGAATGCGAGAATTGTTTGTATTGTAAAGGAATGTCAATTCGACATTTTCCCTGGTAGAAAATTTCAGGTTTGTTGTCCACATTGTTTCAGATTTTAAAAAGAATTTTAAGTTTGTCGTTCTCTGTTCTGAGGTTTGTAGGTATTGTATCCGGAAGATATTTATGTACTTACACGCTTGAGATACAAAAAACATTTTTCAATGTGAAAATCTCTTTTAAATGATTATATTTGCTACAATTAACTATTTTTTGGACGTATCGGTTTCAAAACATCAAAAAGGCGGATTGTAATATTTTCTAAATAAATTTTTATATTCCCCGAAAAAAATATTAATCCCTGTTTTACGCTATAGGGAGTGGAATATTTTTCAACAAACATTTGGACATACTAGAAATATTGTTGATTAAATTAACAAGTTTAAAAGGAAGTGCATAAATTAAAAAGTATTTTTGAATATCGGTTACCTAGTAAGAGAAATTCAGTCAGTTGAATCTCACCCACATCAATAAATGTGTATGTGTGTGTCTGTCTGTATGTATGTATATATGTTTGTATATAAATAATATTTATATTTGATTTTAGTTTTCATACGTGCGATATTTTTATTTTATTTTAAAAATGTATTTTCTTTTATTTGAAAATAGAAGAAATAAAATAATCAGTTTGAGTAATAATCTCATTCGGTTGTACATGGGAAGTGGGTACTACTGACTTTGCAACAATAACCGATGAATCAGAGATTCAGTCTGTTTGTGTAATATAATATACTCATATAAATGGTACATCAATATGGTAATAAATATATATATATATATATATATATATATATTTAAAAAAAAAAAATCGTTTTCTGATCCTATATTTGTGGTGATATACTCATGTGTCTGTGTCAACTAATTGCTAGTCCCATCTCAACACAGGACTTTTAGTCCCATAGAGTTGGGACTTATGTCTCAAATAATGTAAAGTATACTTATGTATTTAAATAAATAAATAAATTAATTTTAATTAATTTATATACAAATATACTTATTTATATTTTTGAATATTTTTATATTTTTTATTTTTATTTTCTATTGAATACGGTAGTATTTACATTAACAACGCAACGTTTAAATATTAGATTTTGTATATGTTAAAAGGTCGCGTTTATTGATTGAGAAAACTATGTATAATATTTCATTTGTATTTAAGTCTAGATATTTCTGGAAATTTGCCAAATATTCCGCGGAAACTTGAGAGTAACATAATACTTACTGTGAATATATTTTCAATCATGGACATGGGTGAGAGTTGAGAGTCGCCGCCGCGCCGATCGGGACGGAGTATGTTTTTTGGGAAACTCGAATTTGGCTACAAGCTACAGTTGTAAAAGATAAATTTAACATCCATTTTGGCTTACACAGGCGAGAGTAACGACATGATTTGTCATACAGCAATGCGTATAAAGTGACGTCATGATCGAATTTCCCATACACTATAATGTTACATAGAAAAGTACGATTAAAACATAAAATAAAACACATTTGCTGCGAAATGTTTTTTCACTAATATTTCTGAGTATGTCTAAATCTTTTAAGTCAAGACTGCATGTAACCCTTTAAGGGACTTACCAAGAATGCTTGAAAAATCTGTATTTAAAATTTTATCTTTAACCGATTCAAACAATAAAAAATGCCGTAAACATTATTTTCAAATAACATTTATTCTAAATTATTATGTATAATTATTTTATCTACGGCGAATTGTAGCAATTAGAATTATTTACAATTTAAACCAGTGTTTTCCAGCCTTCTTTATGACATGCCCCATAATAGTCTTTTCAAAAGTCAGATGCCCCCCGGCATCTTTTTTAATTAAACAGCAGGTAAATTTTCAAATTATATTGTAATATGTTTGTAAACATATGAACCCCTAATGGAATAATATAAAGCCTATTCTAATACATATATTATAACGGAAATAGTTACAAAACACGAATTGAAAATGTAATAAAGTAGAATAAAATAAAAAAGAAAACAATAATAAAACACGAGACAATTGAAATTGAGTACAAACACACATATCTTGACGCCTGATTCATGAATAAATTCAGTTACGCTTGCCACAAAGAAATTTGATGTCCGGATTTAACTTAGTTAATTTCAGTCTTAGGTCCCCTCTATACCTCTATTAGTTATATCCAATCGATTTCGTTTTTTAATTAGTAAATCGCTCATGGCGCTAAAACCACATTCCACCAAATAAGATGTGGGAAATGGTAAAAATAATTTTCTGGCATGCAAAGTAATATTAGGATATTTTGTGTTAGTTTCTTCGCAAATTCATGCCATTATTCTTACATCCTGCACAGTTTCTGTGTTTTTAGATAATTATTGAAATTGTAACGAGTTAATTCTATTTTAAGTACAATTTGGCGTATATTTCAGTTTTGTACATCTCCGGCATTTTTTTGTATGACCGATGAGTATTCCCCTTTATATGTGGAAGGCCGACGTGTCTCATCTCTGAAGCGTGATGCCCACCTCTGAGGGGTTATGCCCCACCGGTGGGGCGTACGCCCCACTTTGGGAAACACTGATTTAAATGGTTTAATACCTGTCACAGATAATTTATTTTTCAGATTCAGCGCCGACTAAATCAGCGCTTATTTTAATTGAGAATAGTATTATATTATATTAAGTACAATAAATTAAACAAATAACAAGGTAAAAAAGGTACATAATATTATAAACTGCAAGTATAGTTGCTAGCTATCTCACGATGTATCTCACGATGTATATCCTGTTCTGAGATAGCGAGCAATTATTTTATTGATAATATTGTTTTAAAAGCAAAGCAAAAACACAAAATACAAACATATGTACTAGTAAAGTAATAAAATATATTTGTATAGAACTATTTATACTTTAAAACATAAAAAATCTCCACCTTAAAACGGGCAGAGCCATGTTAGATGGAGACTATCCTGACAAAACGACGCTCCGTATTTATTTTCTAATTCACTAGTTTTAAAAAAACTCCCTGGTATTTAATATGTACTTATTTGTGCATTCAATTTATTAAAAAAAAATATACATATACGTGTTAAATATTGTGTAAAAATTCTATCTCATCATGTAACAGTAGTCAGTCTTTTAATTATTTTCATCGTAAATCATCAAGTAAAAGGTTATTTTATATTTGTAATAAACTTTAACTTGCGGTAATTTTAATGCTTTTTCTAGTAAAATAGGGCAAAATAAGAAAAACATGGTGAAATTACTAACTTGTAACTCTCCTTTTCAATTTTTCGCGCACGCTGCCGAGCGTTGCCACATTTTCACAAAATGGTGGAGTAGTAAAACTTGGGACCCGCTCGTAAAACTTCGTCAAATCCTTTAATAATCATCACAATCAAATTGAACCAGATTCCCGAGAAAGGAAGCTAACATTTCGTAGCTTTAAACCCAATTTATTAAATTAAATCCCACCCTTTCCACTAGACGGAATCATAAAAATCTTTTATATAAAATCATCTTGTTTTTACATAGGTCCGAATTATTTTCATTTTCTTTTACTGTCCGTCAAATGCGATTGAAGACAAACAGGGAAAAAAATATTAAGAATTGAACACTGATTGCCATTAATGTTTTGAGTGAGTCCAAATGGTTGTAGACAGGCTGGATTTCACTCCCTAGGGCAGCGAATCCCATTTATTTTGCTATGGAACCCTAACTCATCTACCCTTTTTTAACGGGACCCCATCTCGACAATAAAAAAGAAAATGGACAAAAATGTTGTAATGTTTGACTTAAAAAGAAAGACTTTGTTTTGAATTTTAAAAAAATATTGCACTTAACGTGAAAAATGAAATACAATCTTGACTTTTTTGGCTCATACACCGTATTAAGCTTGCATAGATGATATATTATTTGTGGAAACCATGATGTAAAAGTAGAAGAAAGTATTTTTTTTTACAATAAAACTTTTTTATACACACACAATACAAACATTTATTTTTAATCATTTTACAATAACAGAAAAAAAAAAAAAAATTATATCAATGATTCAATTATAGGCAATGTAATACTCAGACTCAGGAATGACTTAGATCTGTGTATTTGTTTAAAAAATATTCAAAATAGTTGAAATCTATAAGTTTTATAAATCTATTATTAATATTCTATCTCCAGTGTAACCATTTTTTTTGTATCTGTGGGAGTCCTACACATCTGATACAAAAAATTATTAATAGTTTAAAAAAAAAACGTTTTGCTTATTAACCTTGCAAAATAAATAAATCGTTAACAGAGATTTTTATTTTATTTTATTTATTTTATTTATTTTGGTTCACAAACAATATACAATACATATGACATTGGTATAATAATCACAAATGGTTATTTTAGATATTGTTCATTAATTATATGTGAACACAGCATGCAAAAATAAAGAAAAAAAAAGTTTATCAAAGATATTTTTTTAAATTGGCTAGCTTAATTGAATTCTATGATTGTTATAAAAGTTATTACAATAAATTATTACTGACAGGTTATTACAAATTATTTTATCTAACTAACATGAGTAACTACTTGATTTTATAAATTGCTTTAAAGTTTTCCTATAATTATTTAATGTATCGTTAAAGATATCAATATCAGCATTACTTTTTACATTATTATGCAATCTTAACAGACGCGATAATGTATTAAAGTGCGCCATATTTATTGAAGGTTGGAAAATAAAATGTTGTGTACGATCCCTATCGCCGACTGGGGAAATTCAGGTGTACATTCTCTAAACAATATGTAAAATCAACATTACAATAAATTATTTTATAAAGATAATCAAGTCTAAAATCTGTCACCTAAATTCCAATTTATGAAGGCCAAAATATTCTAGGCGCTGATCATAAGACTGAAGGGTACTACCCAGGTTACATTTTTTTTTTTGCACAGATTCAAATAAATTAATGTGAGTAATGTAATGTGGTGACCAGACTCCAGATCCAAATTCCAAATTACTACGAACTAATAAATGGTATAAACAAATTATCGATGATACAGATTTAAACAGATTCTGAATATAAATCCTAACATCTTTAGGGCTTTCTCTATGATATTATCAAAATGAGTGGAAAATGTAAAACGTGGGTCAAAAGTTATTCCTAGATCTCGAATCGTGTTAACTGAATTAATGCTCATATTGTTAATACTGTTAATGATATATTTTGTTGTTCTTTTCCTTGTAAATGTAATCTTGTTATATTTTTGAACATTAAGGTGCATATCATTCAGATTAAACCAAGTACCTAAAGTATCGAGATCTTTTTGGAGCATTTTTTGGTCTTTCAGCTGATGTTTCAATTTTACGGAATATCTTTAGATCGTCGGCATAAAGCAGAAAATCACTTTGAGCACCAGCTGAATACACATAGAATTTACCCTGTGCCTGGTCCATTTTTGTGAAATTTCATGCGTTGTGAAGGGTTTCTTAAATGTGTCATAATTATGAAAATACAAGGTTAAATCAATTCTAACTTTTCATATTTATTTGAAATAATTTATTAAGTCATTTTTGTATGATAGTTTTGCCGACATTGGCCTCTATGGAGAGCCACATTGAAATGTTCGCACATATACCTACAGCGTCTCACTCCTTTTTTTGTGCTTTGTATCCCGGAGCCGTGTAAACACGTGGTTAGCGTTGTTTCTCGGTCCCGTGTTTTCGCGTAATTTACCAGCAGCAAAAAAGTACTAATAAAAGTCATTAGATGTGAATAAAATTGACTTTTTTGAACAGTTGGTAAATCACGTGAAAACACGGGACCGGGACACAACGCGTGGTTATATAATCACGCGTTTACACGGCTCCGGGATACAAAGTGTTAAGGGAGAGCCAAGATTATTTATAAAAACTAAAAATAAAAGTGGCCCAAAATTTGATCCTTGTGGCACACCAGATGTCACAGGTACTAATGATAATTTGAATCCATTTATGCAAACAATCTGGCCAATATTTTTTTAAATATGATTTCACTCAACGCAAAAGCTTACTATGTAAGCCAAGTGCTTCCATTTTTAAACTAGAGATGTCCCAAAGTAGAGACTTTAAAAATTTTTGATACTTAACGAGTTTTTTTACGGTTGAATCATAATCATTTATCATGTGAATTGCTCTGAGGCATAGAAAACATCAATTTATATGGCGAATGGGCGTTATTTCGAGTAATACATATTCCGCCCGAACGAATCTGGTGCCACCTGTGTTCATGGTCTACTAAACACAACACACGATATTGTTACCAAATTGTTTTTAATTAAATTCCTTAATAGGTATTCCTTCGTCAGCCTCGTGGTGTAGTGCTCAGCGCGTTTGCCTACCATACAAGAGGTCTCGAGCTCGATTCCCGACATGGTTGATATGAAATATTTATTTTGATAGGTGTTTATACACTGTAATAATTCTTAGTCCGTGGACTGGTACGTGATGCGTAAGATTGATCATCTTACCTTAGCCCGAGACCTCTTGTACGGTAGGCAAACGAGGCCGACTATAGGTATTTTTTTAACGTTCCTCATAATATTTTATTTGATTGAAAGTCTTCAACATGGAAAATCAAATAGACGAAAGTGAGCGTTTTCAACACCTCTTTTTGTTCGCTTTCAATCTAGGGAATGGAGGTGAAAAAAAAAAAAGAAAAATGAGGAGAATACATTATTGATTACTTTTTATTTAATTCGTCTTCTTGTTTTCTTCATTTGGAATTAAAACGGACAAAACTTATGTTAACACCCATACTTTAAGTAAAAGTGTTTAAAACTTTCATGGCAGTTTTCGAGAAATGCGTTATTATTTAATACGGTACCCGATAATTCTCCTTCATTACTTTATAACAAATTAGTCAATAATGTATTCTTCTTTTTTTCTTTTTCCTTTATTCCCTAGATTGAACGCGAAGAGAAGGTGTCGCAAAAGCTCACTTTCGTCAGCTTAAAATTCCGTTTTGAAGGCTTGAAATAAAATAAAATAAAACATGTAACGTAAAAGCAAGCACAATTTGTTGTAGAGCAGATTTTTTTAAATTGAATGACGCATAACCTTTACAATTTTGCTGTACTTTTGGTGCTTATTTTTATATTTAAAAAAAAACAGATACAATTTATGTTAATATCCTATAAATTGGTTGCAATATTCAAAACATTTAAAGTAAATAAAATCAGGCAAAGGCAAGTTAAAAGACGTATAAATACCCAGATTTACATATTTGAATTTTTATGCAACTTCTATGGTGCATGTGCATAGTGGGATTAGCACGAAAGTGTAATAAGTGTCCTGACGAAGAAACAGATACGTCCTGAAAACGGTAGACATCGACAAATCGGTAAGTGGTTTTATATAAATATTTACTAATATGTATTAAAATGTTGATGATATATTAATAAAACGTTTTTCAACATTGAAATAGCTATTTTAAACAAGTTTGATTAAGATAAAAACATTGTTTTCGGTGAAAGGTTATACCATCTCTTTTTCTATCTTTTCCAGATCGATTTGTGAAGTGTCTTAGAGTAAATTTGTTTACCTTTAAGACTGAAAAAGCACACATTATGATAAAACTGTAAATACTTTTAAATATCATTATAAAATACACAATTTACTGCCTTAGAACGGGGAAGCTATCCCTAGTTAGGCAGTTTAGATGAACCAACAGCAAAAATAAAAAACTTGAATGTTTACTTTTACTACTGAATTTATTTGTTGCATAAATAATTACTTGTATATTGCTGTGGTAAATATGTAAAAAAAAATAAAAAAATATAGACATTTTAGTAATTGCGAGGAGACAAAAGTTCAAAAGTAGCCGGCGGACACTCGAAACAAACTAAAGTCCGTTCTATCAAACATATGCTAATTGTCCGCAGGTTGAGGGACCATATTTCGAACGCTCATGCTTACTCTAGTTATATACCTCAATGGGTATCACAGAGAATTTAAGAGTTTAAACAAATCAAAGTAATAAAAAAAAGTAAGCATATCACTTTTGGTTCATGGTTCTGACAATAAAGCAATTTTTATTTTGTGGCTCGACACATTTTTGCATAACAGAGTGAAAATGCTTGCCAACAGCAAATAAGGTGGAAGAAAATTACAAAACTGCCACTCTTGATCTCATTTGAAATTGAAATGATTAATCGCAATAATTAATCACACTTTATGACCACTGACAGTAATCCTTATTGTATGTAGGTATTGAATTCATTTGTCTACGCACAAAGCAGAAAAGTTTGAAACGTAACATTGATTTAAATACGCCCTTTCACTGCAATTTTTTTCAACCCAATCTACAAGAATAAATCAATATAGGTCCCCAGACCGGCACCTGAAGAGATAGATTAATCATCTTTCACGTAAATAATAATCGAGATGCCTTGTAATCGATACACTAATAAAATGACAATGTAACATTAGGTGTGACCTTAAAAAAAAGAGAGAGTAATTTATTTTTCATTATAGGTACTACTGCAGGCTTCGTGAAATCAGTTGCCTTCTTTTCAATTTTTCTTGTAAACAAAATACTTTTAAACAAACTATCTCGTCGTTTCCCCGTAGAGATAGACAAAAAGCATAAAACGTCACACCATTATATCTTAGCATACAAACCTCGCTTCCTTTGAATTCACTATCATACCATCAATTTTAAATCTGGAAATATAATGTATCACTTAAGTTTAGTTAGAATGTAAGTTAAGATATACAATTGTAAAGCGCCCTTGAGGTGATTTTTTACAAAAATGGCGCTATATAAATCAGCCAAATATTATTATTATTATAATTATTATACGCACGCACGCCGATATTCCAACTATTTTTTTATTTATTACATTTTTCTTTGCATTTTACAATAGGTATACACGAGTTACAAATACAAAATATACTATTATATAACAACAAAAAAACCCACTAAGGCATGGCCTGTGCGTAAGTTTATAGCTTGTTATAAATTTCAATAAAGGCTACTAGAAGAATATTTTTTTAAAAAGTGCTTATATTAAAACCTTAGAGTATATACATACTCTAAGATTAAAACACATTTTTTTTGTCAATAAAAATAAGAAAATTATAATAGAAGTAGGTAATTGCTATTTAAAAGAAGCTTTTTAAATCTGTTTTTTTTATCCATAATTTCAACAAAAATTAAATACGTAGTACATTCAAATAATTCATCTATATCATATCGTCTATATAAAATGCATTGAACAGTTTTGGAGCTATGAAAAATAAGTGATATACCCGAGTCTGGGTTGATGAGGGATTTCAAGTAAACTATTCAATTTTCTACTAGATCTATTATCTGATATATTTAGTGTAGGGTATTGTTCCTATAGAACAAACCTTTTGAACTTTTTCAAAGATGGTGAATGGTAATTATATTTATTTATTCATGCATTTCATATACAGTTTTTTGTTCACTTTGCCTAGCTGTGTGAAACAGTACTTATGATTTTCTTGTTGTTTTACTGTAGAATGTTTTATTATTTAAACTTTCTATTGAATATGCTGTATAATTTTAAGGTTATTTTTTTAAATATAAATCTTGTATAATTTTTGATTTGATTTTTTTTTTTATAAATCTTGTTTTTAAAATTCATGTTTTTGAAAAAAAAGAAAAAAAATATTAAGCCAAATATGTTAATATTATAAATGTTTGTAAAAGGCAGATTTGCCGTTTATGTTAAAAAAATAAAATAAAATAAATAAATGACATAAAAAGTTTTTAAAAAAATAAACCGCTCTCATGTTAAGTTAAAGAAAATCGCACGCGTCGTTATTCTACGATCATGAAGATTTTAATAAAAAGCTTTTCATCCATATGAATGGTGAAATAGTGATAAAAAAATAACAGACACCGGGACGATTAATGATTCAGTAGAAAGCTATAAGAGGGTGCCTTTTTCACAAAAGGGGAGAACAATTTTAAAGTCTAGCCGCTTGCATCGTAAAATAAAAAGTGAATATGAAGCAGAAAACACAGACTAAATCTGTCAAAAGAGAATTGATACGATATGTTACAAGAACAGCGTTCAACGCTGCCATATTATATTCCATGAAGATAAAAGTTGCAATATTGCAAAATTTTAGGTATTGTTAATTTCATTGTTAAACTTTCTTTCAAATATGAAATTGAATTTATTTGTAAATAGTTGTGCAGAAACGTTACAAATTAATAGACAACAGGGTAAGTTTGATTCAAAATATTTACCCAACGTTAAGTTTTATACCTGCGTAATAACTGCGAAAAAATGAAGTCTGAAAGGTGCATAAAATAAATACCTGGGAGTAATTATTGACTGCCAACTTAAAAGGACTAACGATCATTTTGAAGTAATTATAAATAAACTTTGAATAATTAGATGGGGGGAGCTTTAAACAACCATATTAAACTATTAGAAAGTACTCAAAAAATTATCTTAAAAATATTGCTTCACAAAAATCGCCCTTATCCCTCTTTCCAATTGTTCCAAGAAACTAAACTTTTAAAAATAAGACAAATATATTGTTTTCAATGTTTGAAATATATATTTATGAACCAAAACTTACTTACTAGTAATTCAAATAGATCAAGTCTAAGAAGGAATCGTGGAAAAAAAAAACACTAAACTTCGCCTTTGTGCCAATCATCTATTCAGATTCAAATTATTATTTTTATTTATTTGCTTATTTAACTTTTTGTACATAATGTTATTTGTACATTGGCGGGCTTATTGCCAAGTGGCAATTTCTTCCAACCAACCTATAAAACAAAAGTTTTATTTTTATAATTTAATTTACAAAACATATTCAATAGAAAATAAAGATTGAAAAGCTAATGATAATAAAAATAGAAGTAAACGCATTTGTTTATAAAGTACCTTAAATCAATACTATTACTCATTGGGAAAAAGGAAAAACGAGGAAAGAGGAAAGGAGGAGAGATTAAGGAAGAGAAAGGAGATGTTTCTTCAGACGTGATTTAAATAGAGATACTGTGGTAACATCTTTGATGGTGGATATATATGATTCCATGGTCGAGCCGCATGGACACTATATGAGTTAGAGAAGAAAGAGGAATTGTGGATGGGTATTAAGAGAGTGCTTTGTAGAGAGTACAAATTACGTAGGTACATCATCTATATGAGTGGATCAAGCCAAATATGTAAAATGTATGCACTGTTTATGAATTTTATTAATTAGTCTATATAAATTGGTTATGTTTTTTGTGAATATTTTTGTTTTTTATTGTTTATTATGTTAATTATAATTAGGTTAATTGGTTTAATTACGTTTTTTTTATTGTTATTATTTTGTTAATTTTGTTAAATAGCTAATTTTAGGCATGTTTCACATTTTGTAAAATGTTTCCCTCGGCACGGGACACCCCAGTGAGGGAACATTATTCTGTATAAAAAAAGAATACAAACAATGCAAAAGTATAAATAAATGAATAAAATTTTATTTCTTACGGCAACCAGTAAAAAAAGGTGCACTTTGGACCCATGAACTGTTAAAGTTCACATTGTGTCCGAAAAACGTTAAGGTTTATTTTATATCAGGTTATCATTAGGATTCATGTTATGTCTACTAACCATTGGTCTATTTTATGTCAGTTAACGTTATGTCTAAAAGGGTTTGCCAACCAACAAAGTAAAAATTATACCCTGCTTTATTCAATTAAGTATCCTACCTGTCTAACGTCAGTTCCTCGAGCTGGTTGAGGTCACAAGCGATGTACTCCAGGGCGGCGTCCGTTATCCGGGGGCACCACGACAAATCTAGGGCCCGGAGCCGGGGAAGGTTCTCCGCCACCAGCTCCACGCCCTCGTCGGTCACCTTGCTGCAGCCAGACAGGGACAGCACCGTCAGGTTGGGTAGGGAATGTACTGGAAAGAAAGAGATACCATTAACTGAGAGGGGCCGATGTCTGCAAGGAGGCTCTGATTCAATTCAATTAATTTATTAAAAATAACATGTACATTGCAAAGTAAAATTCAAGACATACACATTATAAATAGAAAAAAATTCATAAACAGACTCTGGTCAAAATAGTAGGAGAATCTCGCTACAGAAAATCCCTTCGGATACATGGAACAGATCAACATCCAGAAGCTCAATCACAAATAACTATTGGGTGCTAATAAGCGACGTGATAAAAAAAATTCACAATGGGTGTTTATTGTATTCGCGATCACAATAGAACATCCGTGAACACCTAATATTAAATGTCAAAATATTAACGTTTCACGACCATAATCCTGCTTCTGCGCAATCACATATTTGAATTTCATCGGTTTAAATATGGAAAATATTCAAAAACTGCTAGTTTTATTTATTAATTTATTATTTATCACGCTATTAATTGCATTTAGCCGGCGGTTGGCAAGCCAAATATCCAGAAAAGTGGTCGCCAAAGTTTTAACTTTTTTGTATTAGATACTCCTTACTATTTATTAAATGCAATATAAACGCCGAGATTTCGCCAGTGAACTATATTTATTTACAAGGAAAACAAAAAACAAACCGACACACGCGTTGACTTATGACTGCGATAATTCAAGCACGTTCATTGTGATCGTTCAAATGCCTAACATGTTTTTAGCACGTCGATAGTTATTTGTGATTGAGCTAATGAGCGATTTTATTTAGCATAGCGGTAACCATTCCAACGAGCATAACCATCGGCAGGTTGGTACTGCATATTAGAATATGAAACATACAAACAAATGCTCATGATAATCTCAGAATAATCGACTATACCACGAAACAATCGATAAAAATGTGTGGTCAAATACATTCCTTCTAGTCTCCAAACTGTTGTAGCCAAGCATACCCTGGAGAAACTCGGTCGGGTAGAGCCAAGGATAATACCCGTACTTTCTCCCGTAGAGATATCTTAGAAATTTCTTTTGTATTTTCTCTATCATAAAATCATCGAGCCACTCTCGAATCTACTTCGCACCAAGTTTGTTTTTAACAGAACATTTATTTATTAACAAACATTGTCCAGGTATACAATTTTTAAATTTTACAATAAAAGAATAAATCAAAATATTTTTAAAAAAGAAAAGAAGCATTGACAAACATAACGGACATCAAGACAAGATCTGGACTATTTATTTAGCGCTCGTTTAAATCATCTCAAATCTCCAGATCTTGTCTTGAGTTAACAATACGACAAAGACGGGTCATCGGAGAATTGAGGCAATAGTTTGTTATATACGAGTCGGAATATTGAATTTTACTTGTCCAAGTAATGATGGAACATCGAGTATACTATTTAATATGCCGAACATATATATGGAAACAATATTAGTTCTACGTTTTTGTAGCATAGAAGCATAGAGCATAGAATTGACCTTACTGCATCCGATAACACCAACATCTAATTTTTCCAAAATTGTGGACTGGCTGCTTTCTGCACATCTACGTTTAGTTGTAATACATATGTGTCGATCTTGATAGCTCCCTGAGAAGCTATTCTGAATCTACTCTACCCCGTAGAGAGTGGTTAATTTTTGGATTTTAATTTTTTGCATGTGACTACACTTTGCTACATATATATATATATTTTTTGCACCACAGAATGCCAGGATGTCTAAATACAGTGGTGGAATTACAACTCAGAACACCCAGGCTTGAGAAAAATCACATAATTTTTTTATGTTCTCACCGGGAATCGAACCTGTAACCTACCAGTCGTGAGTCAAGCGTCTTGACCGCTACACCACGGAGGCTTTATTTAATTTGATGATTATTAAATCATCAGTGTGGCCATATTCGAAGCAAAGTATAGTCGCATGCAAAAAATGAAAATCCACCACTCTCTAGGGACTAGAGACGATTCAGAATAGCAGCCCTGGGACCAGATAGAAAGTTAACAGATAATTATTAGTGGTAACTTTATGGACAATTTATTGGTGGTAGCTTTATAGAAGTTAACAGAGTTATTTTAAATTTTCTGTAAAGTAAAATTGAGTGTTTTGTATGAAAAATTGAATATTCACATTGAAAGTATAAATAAACTTGTTCAATTACTGTTTACTGTCGAAAATACTTCAAATTTACGTACAAATATACATATTTTCGAACAGAAAATTAGATTTGACTTTAAAGCCGATAATTGGAGATATATAACTCTGTTAACTTCTCATTATTATCGGGTCGTTGGCCACGTGGTTTAATGGTCAGCCCGAATGCCTACCATGCAAGAGGTCTCAAGTTCCATTCCTGACATGGTTGTTATAAAATATTTATTTAAAAGGGTGGTTTCAAACTATAATATTTCATAGTCCTTGGACTGGTACCTGAAGCGTTAGACTGATCATATTACCTTTATGTTACAAAATTGATCAATATATGCTGCGATTGGTGTACCAATGCAGTGTCCTATACACCATTAGGTGCGGGAAGGGAATGATGATTATCGGGTCCCTGTTAGTAGAATCCAAACTTGCATTTAAACGTTTGGAGATAGAAACTTAAAATATTATCTAGGTACGTATTATATTTTATAAAAAGGTTCATATTGATTTGAACATCATAAATATAACTGCCCTCAACTTTCATTATTTGAATTTACTTTGGGAGAAATATAATAATTTAATTAATTGCGTCGTACGCTTTTATATCAGAATCTTTGCGCCTTCCTTTGCACTAATTCGCGTATCCCAGTTTGTAAATCGTTAGTTCAACTTTCAATTCACCGCGCAAAATTAATTACGCTAGAGTTTACCTTTCTAAGTTTACATAAGCGATCACGAATGTTGTGATCACTCAGTCGCGTGCATCATTTGATAAGGTAAGCAATAAGTTGAATTCTAATGTGTACACCAAAAATATATCAAATACACACATACATACGAATAAGATAAAAATAAAATCCCATTAAATTGCATAACCGGTTTGTTAGCAGGTTTTTTTGTCACTAAGTAGGTGTAAGAATTACAAACATTAATTTTAAAATCAATATTTCTAAAACCCATATACTTTGTAATACTTTGTGCCTTGATGCTCAAAATCCTCTGACTCTGTCGAACCAAATCATCGAAAGGGTTGAGAGTTTCAAATACTCGGGAGTATATGTTACAGAAAATGGCAGCTTTCAAAAAGAACTGGGAGTGCGGTAAGAAGTAGCAGGCACCACATTAAACAGTATGAAGGCTGTCGGGAGATCGGCTATTTACTCAATAAAAAATAAATGCCGCCTATATAACGCCTGCATAACACTTGTTCTCCTCTACGGATGCGAATCGTAGCACCTCACTGGGGCCAAAAAAAGCAACATTCTGAGTTTTGAGAATAGGTGTCTCAGAAGAATATTGGGTGTGCGGTGGTTTGACTTTGTAGGGAATGAGGTAATAAGTGAACGAACGCAGACAACTGTCGTCAAGCGGAGGAAATACGGTTTGCTAAGCCATATACTGCGGATGCCTTCTAAAAGACTTAACCACGCCTGCCTACTTTACAAGGCATCAGGTTCTCGACGTCCTGGACGTCCACTGCTGGCAGTTCGCCGGCAATTTATGTCAGAACTTCGGGACGAGAACCTGACTTGAGAGGAGGCAAAGGAGTTGGCAGCCGACAGATATGCATGGAGGCTCTTTGTGGATACCATATGCTCCAACTAGGGAGCGGACATGGAATGATGATGATGTTATGAAATTTTAAAATAAATGTTGTGAAATTGCACGCAGTCACAATAAGAAAAAGTAAGGAAAAATACAGTTATTGGATTTGAAATAGAAAATCTTTCGGTAGTAAGACGGAAAAAGGCATCATTTATAATTTGTTGGGTTTTTTAGTTTTCAACAGTTTTAGTAGATATGTCAGTAAATACACATAGAAAAAAAACATGGTATAATTTAAAATAGTGATTAATTATTGAAAATTAACAATAAACTATTTTAGTTTGTGGGTTAAAGTCTTGAAATTGAGTCTTATTTCAAGCTATTCTGAAGATTTAGAAAATTACAGATAATTCTCTTCTGAAAATCGATTTTATACATGGCATTTTAGAACCGGGTTGGGGTCCCGTAACTAGTGGCTAGTGTTGCGGACTCACAGATCAGAGAGCAACGGGTCGAACCCCGCTCTACCACAATTTGATTGCCATCTTCTTATAAGTGGTAATTTTAAATGAGTTGCAGATAGTCAAAAAAAATGTAATATCATAAGAAAAAAAAAACATATTTTATGACATTTCTTTTCTTTCTTCAAAATTTGCTGTCTTTTGGGATTTCATAAAAAAACTAAGTACTGACAGGTATTTTTTGTACAAAAATTGCGTTGAGTAAAAATTTTAATCTACTTTACAAGAAGTATTGTTTGCCCAATATCTTGTCAGAAATTTAAGTCAGCGAAAGTAAGCATGTGATGCGGGGCATAAATTAATATCATTTTCGGAAAGTAAGTATTATGTTTGCAGCGCCGAATTGACGATTTATGATGCCGTAAATTATTGTACTGCTAAGAGAGACGTAATGGAGATTGGAAACCCGCTTCGTTTCCGTTGGGAAGCCAAACTGACCGGATATTGGCAATGAGCTGACTTGGCGCCGAAACTGCTGACGTGAACTGGCTGGGGTTGAAGCCCTGTTTTACTGGTCAAACGTTGCTACCCCTGCCCCCTTTTAACTGACCACGTGAAGGTTAAACTCCCTAAACCGAAGCGGGATCCGGGGTGTATGGCTGCGGTCTAATCTTGAACCAATACTGGACTCCTTCATCGGAAAATTAGAAAAAGGTGAATGTACTGGCCTTGTGGATTTCATTGATCACAAATCGACTGTACTGCAGTCACGGGTACAATGAAAGCTTTAAAAGTTGTATTGTTTTCTTTGGTGTTATAGTAAAGAGAATTTGATTAAATTTTCGCAAAAAGAAGTTGATAATCTTGCCAGTTCGAACGTGGCTAATTTTCGTTAGCGTAAACATCTAAAATTAGTTTTTTAAAAATTAATTCAACATACAATTTTTATGCTAAAAAATCCATTCAAAATGGTAATTTCATTGCACGCACGCAACTAAAAAAACTTATTATTTATTATATTTTTATTTATTTAGGA
Organism: Micrasema longulum; assembly: GCF_059751315.1. Lineage (NCBI taxonomy): Eukaryota > Metazoa > Arthropoda > Insecta > Trichoptera > Brachycentridae > Micrasema > Micrasema longulum. The sequence continues at coordinate 1,173,600 of NW_028277527.1, forward strand.
AAAATAACAGTTGTTTAATAATAATATATAAAAATAGTACATACATCCAGTTAAAGTTTTTCACAAATATAACGAGAGAACATGTAACACAGTGAAAAAAATATGTGTTTTATAAGACAATAGAAAAAAGAACACGTAAGAAGTTTAAGGGATGAAGAAATAGAGTGGAGGAGTGGAGGAGAGGGATTAGCAGAATATAGTTGACCAATTCAAAATTTTGATATGATAATAATATGAAAATAATTAAAGGAACATGAACTCATTACACACTGACAAATGTTTCATTTTACAGTGTTTTAAAAAGGTTTTTTTTGAAGTCGCAAAATTTCGTATTTAAAATATCTAAATGGGGACAAAGTTAAATTTGGAGCAGCTGCGATTAATAAAGGAGTTTTGAACATAATTTTTTTTGGGCAATGGATTGTAAATAAATTTACTTTTCGAGTTGACTTTACGGAGTTGATTGAAATACGCTCTAAGAGATATTATGGATTATATAGTTTATGCATTATATTATTATTATTAATATTTCATTTTTTTAGAGTGATATGGCGTTCTATCCTTTCTGCCTACCCTTAAACAGCGTGATGGTTTGTTGTTGTTGTTGTTGAATGTACTTTTTTTTTAAAAACAGAAGGAAATATCGAATGGCACAATAAACACATGCGGATTGAAAGCAAGGTACGAGTATACCAGATATACACAAAAAAACGTGTGCCAGACCAGTTATGACGTATGCAGTAAAGACAAGGGCAGATACGGTAAGAACAAAAAATCTATTCAGAACGTCAGAGATGAAAGTACTGAGGGCAATCGCAAGAAAAACCCTGAGGGACTGAATCCAGAATCAAGAAATTAGTCGGACTTGAGGTATCCAAAACAATATATGGTGGAGCAGAACAAAGAAAAGATTCTGGAGAGATCACGTCGATAGAATAGACAGCTCCAAAATCCTTTATACCGTGGCCCATGGAATTCCAGCTGATCACCGTATGCCTGGAAGACCACCAAAGAGATAAAGGACAGCTGGAACTCAGCGTCTCAGAAATCACCCTTTAGTCGATCACAGATCAACCGATCTGAGAAGATAAAAACAATATTTGAAGCACTAACGTTGTGGTTATTTATTTTAATGATTTATGAATTTGCCGAAACTTTACCGAAGAAAGACACAATTTCTGGAAATGACTATTGTAACCATTACATCATGAGGTCGACTTATCTTCAATCGACTTCCTTTTTACAGGATTTTAACTCAAAAGTAGCCATCAAGTCAAAAGTATTTGTTCATGTTTTTAGTTTTATTTCACACAGAGATTGTATACTTTATTTCCAGAACACCGAAAAACATGAAAAAAAATCTATATTTAAATTATTATTTAATATTCAATGTAGGTCTTGTCGTGTATAATAAACGGTGACACGTATTCAAAAGAATATTTTTTTTGTTTGATTTCCTCCAGCATAAACTTTCATTTGCTGACGCCGCGGCTTATTACTGCTCCGAAATTTGACGCCGGTAAAATTAGGGATATTAATATGAAACTATGAAGTCAAAAATATTAAAAGTTGTAGAGGTCTTCTATCGAGATGCGTTGACTTTTTTTACTGATTAGTCATTTTATTATTTTATGTACCTACCCATCAGGCATCATTAAATAGATAAATATGATAGCTGACTATTACCTGCTAGTACTTTAGTAATAAGAATAATTTATACACTTTTGTGGAACTTATTATAATACATGGTGTGTGATTGATTCAAATTAATATGGAGTTAAAACTTACCAATTCTTCCATTAATAACGAAATAATTATTTTAAAAACATACATATTTTCAGTATGACATTCAATATCTGACTGTTAACTTGATCAAACAAAATGTCTTATAATGTTCTTCGTAATGATTGGCAATCGCGATGGGAATCTTCCCCTTTAGGAAGGGTTACCTTTCTTTTTTTTCCTTCAATCCGCCAGCGCTAAAAATCTTCTTGGGTTATCCCTAATCACTGGCTCTGTTATAGTTCCTGACGCATTTACAAATCTGGTGGCTTCCAAAAATAATTTTGAAGGTTTCAAAAAGATTTGTTAACATTTCGGCGAATTGATTATTTCAATCAATTTATTCCCAGTCAGTGAAGAATTTACTTTCCTCTTTTCCTCAATCCAACGAAGTGTGTATTATATATGTACTTCTGGATTATCTTTTTTCAGCATAAAGATGCTCAGAATACTAAATTATAGAGAGATAATTGATGGAATCTGCGACAGATTAAGGTACTGGCTTAAGGTGATTTATGGAATCAAAAGCATACTCCCTTTCAAAACGTTAAGATACATACACCTCGCTCATTGAATCCATTATATCTTACGGGGTGCGTGTCTGGGGTCTCACCTTCCAGTCTCATCTGGGTAAAATTTATGATATTCAGGTGAGACTGTTGAGGGGGGTTGTACCGGATAGCATTATCCGTGAGGCGAAACATATGGAGGAAGGTGTATATTTTTTTTAATTCTGTAATGTCCTGCCGTTAAAACAACTTTGTGACTACAAATTGATTGTAGATCACTTTGTTGATCCGGAATATAAAAAAAGAGATTCCCACACTCACAACACTAGATTGAAAACTAAGGGCTCCCTGTTTGTTCCCCGATTACAAATTATTTCGGAGAGCGAACATTAAATTGCGTTGTTCCAAGATTGTTCAATGATCTCCCACAAACCATCATTAACATGAAATATCTTCAAATGAAAAAAAAAGAACTGAAGAAATATCTTCTAGATACTGTATAGTGCCTGTTTATGAATAAATTTGTAATAATCAGTAAACATTATGTTAGTTTTATAAATATTAATATTCCCCTTTGTGGACTACGGTGAAATTTCTAGTGACAAGCTTCACCAATCAAAGTGAGATTTGCTTACAGAGTATTAGGTTTTGGCCAAAGGCCCCTATTTATCATCATTACCTAATGGGCCTTATTTTTCAAGCACTTTAAATGGGGATAGGGGGTTATTTCACATTGTTTCCTTTGAAGTGAACATTTTAACTTAATTATGTAAAATATGTTCTGGGAAACAAAGCAGTGTAAATAATATTATGGTCAAAGTATCATACAAGGATTTAAACAACTAAAAATATGAATAAGTGGTTACAAACTACGTTATAATATAATGTTCCTAATTTGTCCGCGTCGTGGTCAAATGGTCAGCGAGTTTGTTCACCATGAAAGAGGTTTGGGTTTGATCCCCGACATTATTGAAATGAAGTATTTATTTAAGGAATAGTTTTTGCAGTAGTTTTGAAACTAAAATGATAAGAATATCGCTTTTAATTTAATTGGTCGGTTTCAAGAAATTGCCATTTAGCAATAAACCTGCCAGGGTACAATATTTATTTATTTATTATATATACGGCCTAAGCCAATTACAACAGTTACCTGAAGAAGCATAAATTCAAGAAACTGAACAAAAAGAACATAAAACTATGTAGCAAAGACAAATAAGGGCCATGAAATAATGATGTACAATATATTCATAAAAACAAAAGACATGAGATTTCAAGCTAAATCATGCCAATCCAACTTCATCCCACACTGTTTTAGTCGCGAAGAGATTTTAATTCAATTTTAGTTTTGTTTATTCAGAAAAACAACAGCGATACAAAAAAATATACACAACATTATAAAAAAAACCATTAAATAAAGCCAAATCAGTTTTCCGCATAAATACAATTATAAAAATCCAGTTCAGTTAGATATAATTCATAGAAGTGCATGTGTGCGAGTTTTTATTTTGTGTGAGGATGCGTGTGTAAAAAAGTGGAGTGTGGTTTTGGTAGGTATGTGAATATGTGTGTGATTGTATATGGGTGTGAGGGTAGGTTTATGGACAGGGTGAGTGTGTGTTTGATATGAGTGAATAGAAACAACTTAAATTTATAATGTAGAAATATATTTTTTTTTATAAAGAAACATATTTTTTTTCATATAAGAGTTTTTTAATTTTGGTTTTAAAAGTGAGTTTACTGCTGTTAAATATGTCTATGTTATTGAGGAATAAATTATAATTACGCGTCAAGCGAATCAGAGGAGAATTCTGTGCATAGTTGGTGCGAACTGTAGGTACATGGAAAAGAGATAGATTCGTGTGACGGGTGCGGTAGCCAGGTACATTAAGGGCCAACTCAGAAACCAGAACAGGACTATCAAGACGTCCATTAAGAATATCATGTAAAATCCTCATATCTAACACCAAACGACGAAAACGATCTACGAAAAGCTGGAAGATCTATCCCAAAGAATTTCAAGTCGTGTGATGAATTGACTAATCTACACATTCTGGACATTGAGGCATAAAAACAAAAGTTGCTCTTAGAAGATTTAATAAATAGCAGATTTTGACTTCTGGTGACATGGTTGAGATCATGAAAAGAAATTGATTGCAACAGAGATAGGATATCACTTATAGCATTAATTATTTTGAAAATGCATATAAGGTCCATCTCAGTTCTACGTCTCTCCAATGAAGACAGATTAAGAGATCGCTCTATTTCAAAATAGGAATAATTGCCCCTTTGTAATCCGAGCAACCATGCCACTTTTCTTAGAAAACGGTGTTGGACATACTCGATATGGTTAATATTAGCTCTGTAGAATGGATACCAAATAGGAAAGCGTATTTTAGATGTGTCGAACTAGTGAGAAATAAAGAGTTTTGATAGTATGAATATTTTTGAAGCCCGTCGTCATTCTATTGATAAAACCGAGAAGTTTGAGAGATTTGTTTACAATATTATCAATGTGTTTACGATAGAAAAATTTACTATCTAAAGTAATGGTCAAGATCCTTTATTGACGAAACCATCGAAAGGGAAGTATTTTTAGTTTCTAGGTGAATTGTATAGGTTTTTTTTGTACCATATAGTAAATGTATGTACTAAAATTTTAATAAATAAATTTAAAAGCCGTGAACTTTTTTGCAAATAGCTGATTTAATTTCTGATGCAAATATCGATTTTGAAATTTATTTATTTTGCCTCACGATAGGCCAAAAGGCTTAATTATATTGGTGAAAAGCACAGATCTGGGGCTGAAAAATAAAGCATTTTTCAACTGGCAATCTAACAGGGAATTAAGCCCAAAGCCCTTCGGGCTTAAGGCTAGCATCCACATGAGTTTTAAGTCATTACACTAGCGGGATCGTCATTGTAATTGGCATTCTTTTTTCTAAAATTTTCAACTGTCGCATTCCATATGAATATTAAAGGACTTATAAAAGTATTGAAATTTTATCCAAAAATTGTAAAAAATATTGCGAATTCGCTTTTATGGCTGCAAATAAGTACTCGTATTACCCTTATTTATATTACACAATAACAAGCTCTTGAAGGATTTACGAGAAAGGATTTTCTTCATCTGAGGGGCGATTACGATCGGGAGATACGGAAGCCATAACTTCACTATGACTATTTTTGAAAATGGATTCTCCCGAGCGATTACAAAGATACACTATCGACTCTTGTATCTTGAGGTATGTAAGTACACCGGATCTGATTTTTTAAGTTAGTACATCAGCGGCTATCGAAGGATTTACGAGAATGGATTTTCTTCGTATAATGGGCGATTATAATCGGAAGAAACGGAAGTAATACGTTTACTTTGACAGTATAGTTGAAAATGGATTCTCCTGAGCGATCACGACATTGGAAGTGACAAAAATCATGTTCGAGCGAGCACTTTTGCTTTATTTGCGATTAATTTAAACTTTATGTCGTTTTGTGAACTAAATTTAAACATAAAATAAATGTTAATATCTAAGTCTACTAGTTTCAAAACGTGCTCATCTCAGGCCATTAATATATTTCGGCTCAACACGGGATTTTAACTAAAGAGCTGAAATATGTTATTTTGTTTTATTTTTATTTTGTTTATTATGGTTCACAAGCAATAAACAAAACATATGACGTTGGTATAATAATCACAGTTTGTTATGTTCATTAATAAAATATGAACACAACATCTGCAAATAAATATTTCAAAAAAGTTTAAACTCTTTTACGAAATTTTCCTAAAATCGACTAGCTTAATTGAATTCTTTTAATATTATGAAAGTAATGACGCTAAAATATATTACAACAATTTTTTTTTTACCTGGACAGGGTAAAGATAACATAAAGGACTATTTAATTTAATACACTGCGTTACAGTTCTTCTATAATGTTTAACACAATGTAACTTGTATTTGAATAAATATTAAAAAAATATAGGTATTGCAATTGACATGATTCAATTATCAGTAGGAAAATAGTAAAAAAACAAATGTTTGTCACTGCCTTATATTTATGTTAACTTTAGCAAACAAGGACGAATTGTTAGTATTATTCGATGGCTATAAAGTTTTAAAATAAGATAGTGCATCTAAAAAAACTAGAGCATTCCGTTTTGTCCTTTACACTTTACAAAACACGGCTTTCTTGTGAGAATCTGACTTTCAATTGTTGAGTTTGTTGTTTGTTTTTGAATGTTAACTAAATGCCAAAATTATATTTACTGACATTCAATACATTTTTGAAAATTGCATTCCTACAATTGCAAGTGCACCCCTGTTAGAAGAAGAACAGAGTTTGATATTTGCTAAAAGAGTTCTTTATTTAAAAAATGAATTATTTTTTGTTTTGGAATTCAAACATAAACAAGTACTTAGGTACCTACTTAAATTCAATATTTAAATATGAATTATTTTTAGATTTCGAATTCAATCATAAACAAGTACCTAGGTTCCTACTTATCTACGAAAAGTAAAGTTACACCATCTTTTTTCCTTTTATCCGAAGAGTTATACCTTTGTATTAGGGAAAATACATGTCAAATGAAATCTACTCTTAGGTCAGCATTTGATTCAGGAAGAGGAAAACTTGTCAAAATCCGGCGCTCCCCAAACACTAGATTTGGAGAACGTGCTTTTGCAGCTGCCGGCCCCTCTGCCTGAAACCAATTTCCATTTAAACTTACGAATCATTGACCGTCCCAATCAGTTCCGATCCCAACTAAAATCCCACTTCTTTAGACTATCGTACCCACAATTTTAAATATGTAAATATTATGTATCAATTTGGTTTAGTTAGAATGTAAGTCTAGGTATGCGATTGTAAAGCGCCCTTGAGGTGATTTATTACAAAAATGGCGCTACATAAATCATCCAAATAATATTATTATTATTATAAAATCACTTGTAATTCAGAGTATATATTGAGAACGGTATTATTCAGTATTATTCAACAGTATATATTGAGAACGGTAGTGGTTACACACATTAAGAGAAACATTTACCCAAGCGTCAACCACAACCATAATACAAGATACTCTAATAGGGATCTGATACTAAGTGAAGGGGTCAACACTGTTCTGGCATCGAGACAACACTATAACGTAGGCAAAAAGGTCCATAACCTTTTGCCAGAATCGTGGAAAGACGGGAGTGTTGTCAAGTCACGGAAGGGGTTGACCTCGCTCTTTCATGACCTTGGTCGTAGGGAGTCAGAAAAGTTGATGCATGCCACGGATTGGAGAACCTTACTGGATGTCAAAAACAAAATATAAAAAATAAGGAATAATTAAAAAAATATATATTTATAGATGACAACCATGAAGTTTCGCATAAATAAATTGTCTATGTTTTTATGAATGTATGTATGTGTATGCGCATGGGTGTATGTACGTATGTGTGTATGTACATGTGTATATATGTGTATGTCTGTATGTATGTGAATCAAAATGTGTACCCGAATAAGTTTATATTTTGTTTGTCTGTGCTCTATATTAATTTGTTAACTATTATAATATATTAAAATGTAATTGCCTAGCTTGGAACGGGGTATGTACCCTTGTTAGCTGGGCAAAGTGAACATGGAATTGTATTTTGATAAAGAGTGTGAATAAATAAAAAAAATTGTTTAGGTTTAGGGCAACATAATATTGACTTTATCTTAGATGTAGCTAGCATATAGATGACGCGTCTATTTGTTATACGCCAATTATTCTGTCAGACGTACTACACTTTATAAACCCAGGTATGGAGGAACATAAAAAATATTACATTGTATTTTTTTAAACTGGAAACGTAACATATTTTCAACATGAAAGGCTACTGGAGAGTCGCATTCTCCGACCCAGAAAGGATTCAAATAAAAACAATGAAATAAAACGTGGCTGAGACAGTATTTGAAAAGGATTTTCAAAGTATGTTTTGAACATTTCATTTCATTTCATTTTTTTATATTTTTTTTTTGAACCACAACAGGCCAGGAGGCCTAATTACGGTGGTGAATTACATTACAGAACAACCAGGCTTGAGAAAAATCAAATTTTAATTTTTGTGTTCTCACCGGAAATCGAACCCGGAACCTTCCGTGCGCGAGTCAAGCGTCTTGACCACTACACCACGGAGGCCGCCAACACGTGACAACGCATATTTTTTTTATTGAACATGAAGGATGAATTCATTAAATGTGTTATGTCATTTTAATGAATAGCTATTTAAGACAAACTGTTTTATTGATTTTTAAAATTGCAATAATAGGGACAATCGAAAGTAAATTAATTTATTGCTGTGTGTTTTATCGAGTTTGTTATTGACAAATAGTTTCAGAAGGCACTTAAACTTCGATGTCGATAAAAATATGCGTAAATAATATCGATAGGTTAGTTTTTAAAGCTGATATGAATTATTTCATGATTTATTCTGCCATAATATCGTATATATTAGGATTTAATACGCACCAACCACTTCTTGTTGTTTTGTCTATGCATTGACATATTTGAATCGGGTTGTGGTCGCGTGGCTAGTGTTGCGGACTCACGGATCAGAGGTCCGAGGTTCGAAACCCACTGTACCCCAACTTGGTTTCCATTTTCTAAAAGTGAGTTATTTACAACTCGTTGAAAATGGCCACCAAAATTGAAATATTTGGGTAAATTTTTTTGCTAATTTAATTTAATAAGTTAATTTTTGGCTAATATTTCGATTTTTTAAATTAAAAAAAATAAATTAATAGATGGATTAGAGTAAATTTTTTTTTGTAGAAGTGACAATTGCAATTCAATCTACATTTTAAAAGAAACTTTAATATGAGAGTAAAAGAACACTGAAGATGCTTAAATAATAATATTTTTTCTGAATTCGCAAACCATCTGATAGAAAATAATCATAACTTCAATAAAGACACTGGATTAAAAGTACTTCATGTTGAAAATAAAATATTCAAATTAGAAAACTTAGAAATTAAAAAAGCGATTCATAATAAGAAAAAAAGAATTAATAACCAAATAAACAATATTTCTTTTAGTCCACTCCTGTCTAGCTTTGAAATTAATCATCAAATTATTACGCATTTAGGGGAAAAAAAGACTTGATTTATGGCTCCACGTGTAGTATTTAGTGAACATGATAAAAATCGGAAAGAATTAAAATTTATTTCAACAGAGAGGGAAAATATTGTTGAGAAGCGAATATGGAAGTCTAGGCTAATATTGAAGTCCAGCAAGTCAGCAAGTATTTGGACATACTCAAACATTTCGGAAAGAGTTCATTAGATACGTAAACCTTGACGAAGAAGCTTGTTTGCTTTGAAACTTGTCTGGTCGGTGGAAAAAAAAATAGTGGCCAAAAACAAAGTTGTTTTATTTAATATTATGTTAATAAAATTAGTATAAAACCACTCACCGACATATCTGTCTACCGGTTTCGTCTACAACACTATGTCGATTTTATATTTTTGCAAATCTACTATGGTGAATGTGTGTAGTGATATTTGCATGTTGGTGTAGTGTTGTTGTCCTGACGAAGAGACGGGTTACGTCTCGAAACCGGTAGACAGATATGTCGGTGAGTGGTTTTATACAAATTTTATTAACATAATATTAAAATGATGGACCACAAAGTTAATGCTTTGAATATTAATAATATATTGTTTTATTTATTTTGTTATTGTGAACAACTACAAAGTAAGTGCTTCAAATATAAAATTAAAAATACTAAATAGTTTGAGAAAATATACGATTTTGCCAACAAAAGACTTTTGTGTATAATTAATTAGACAGTAATTGATATTGCTAATTACATGGATCTTGATATACATAATTAAATTACATTTACCTGAATCCGCACTATTAGGAGCACAGTGGAAACAGGATTCCGAAGGATGATCCTACCAAGCTTGTGCATTAATAATTTAATAGGGAGACATTTTAGTAACTCGTATTGAAATACGTAATATTATTATATCCGTATCCCAGGGGGGCGACTACAATTAGTAAGTTCAACGCTACGGGAAATTGGATAAAAAATGTTTTCCAACACGAGGTAAAAGTTGGAGCAATTTATTTCACGGCGAAGTTTCTCGAATGTGTATGATTTTTCATATTATAAAAATAAAAATGAGCTGCTTTGAACTACGTCACAAATTCTTCCCAACGAACAAATGATAGAGCGTTATGATAGATTTTCGGTTTACGAGAAGCCAACTCACCAATCAGCGGAACTCAATGTATATATATTGTATATGTATATAAAGTGTTAAATAAATAAACTCAAAGAAGAGAAAGTTTGACGAAACAGCCGGAGTAATTTCGAAATTTAAAAAAAAAACAGCGATTTAGGAAGATCAAATGAGGACATTCGAAGATACTAATATTCTATTTTTAACAACACCGTCGTAGTTAAGGTATGGCACCTTAACTACGACTGTGTTTTTAAAGATATATACACTATCGATCCTGTTTCTTCGAGTTTTTAGATAAGTACATCGATAGCTATCAAGAGCACCTATACTTTACGGTACATATCGGTAGTCAAATGACAGAAGGGACCATTTGTATTTTTTTTCTGTTTTTTATTTTTCTAAAGTTTTCATAAATATTTCAGTAAATCCACATAGAAAAAAAAGAACATCATAATTAAGAACGGTAATTTATTATTGAAAAGTAACACTGAAATATTTTAGTTTCTGGATAAGAGTCTTGATTGAGTCTTATTTCAGAGCTCCTGAACATTTTTGAAAATTACAATTGGTATTTAAATATATGCACTTGGAGTAACAAAAATCATGTTCAAGCAAGTATTTATTGCTTAAATTGCGATTATTAAAAAAAAACGTTTTGAGCGAATACTCGTATAAAATACAAAACAGAAATAAGCCCATTTTAATCTGATATTGAACGCGGAGTAAAATTTGACAGCTAAAAAAGCAGCGATAGCACTATCTAGCGGTTAAGATTGAAACATTCAAGGTAGTTACAGCGCATGCGTCAGATTGTGAGACGTTGAAGATGACATAATGCGCATGTGCCATAAAGTTTGGAAGAAAAAATATTACCGTGTTCTTAATAGTTTTATTTTAAAGTTCACATGTTCTTAAAAAAACGTATCGATGTATCGGTACAGTCGGCTTTGTAATACTTGGTAGACAGAGATAGTTGAAAAGTTAAATTTACCGTCTCGATGCATACCGACGTAGACATCGTTTGTAATGGCTTCTCAGCTACCTACGTACGTTTTGACTTGGATCAGAATCCTCTAATAATATTGAAAGGGTCCCCAGTGCTTGTAACCTTACATGGTAGGTGTAACATGTATAATTAATGTAATTCAATATATTTCTAGATTGGATATTATTCTAAGAGTTAAGAATAAGATTTATTAATAGCCTTATTTTATATTTTATAACAATAGTAACAAAATATGTTTAAAAAAAAATAAAAAATATTCACAATCTTTCCTATCACTATCTAAATATTTAAATTGTTCCTTATCCTTCTTCTTTCTTTTCCATCCCCTCTCCTCTCTTCATATTTTAATTTTGTTAATCTTTGTTTTTAATTTTTATATAAAATTGTAAGATTCAATATGTCCATGTATTTATAACTTTCTCAAACTGAACGATTTGGGTAGGTAGGAAGAAATTGCCTTGAGGCAATATGCCCGCCCTTATATGTATATATATTGTATATGTATATAAAGTGTCAAATAAATAAATATTTTCAAAATAAATATTTTTTAAACTTTTGTATGAAAACATTTCTCTACAATATCCATATTGATTTTGAAAATACAGTTCATTATTCTAAATCCAATTCATATATTTTTATCGGCATTCGTAGTCAATTAATAAATAAATTATGAACACAAATATAAATTTTTGAGTGCCGTATTGCCCTCGTATAGGGTTTTTATGGCGCTGTGGCGCAGTTGGTTGGCGCAACTGGCGTCGCGGGTTCGATTCTCTCCAGTTGTAAGAAAAAATCCAAGACTTTTTTTTCTCAATTGGTCTGGATGTTGTGGTGTATTTTTCATTGCCTCCTTTCATATCCCCTTTAGCCCACCTGCTGACAAGCCTCTTAATAGAGGCTTAGCGGGTTATTACTTTAAAAAAAAAACTTTTAATTTATGTCAGTTTGGTATAGTGTACTACATTCCATAATCAATTATATATCATACTTAACTCAAAACACACATCTTTTTACTTGTGGGGTTGTGGCATATTATATACTCGTATATTTATAAAAATACAATAGCCACGATTTACAGCTTCTAAAACGGATTTCACATTGTTGCGAATTATGAACGGAACATTATCCTAAATAGTTCTGGAAGTTTCTGTTTTGGCAATATCTAGCACCTAAATAGCACACTCGTAAATACAGGAGATATTTTGTTGTTTGTAGATTCATAGCTGTTGTTTTACTATTATGTAAGCGCTTTGTGTTTTGAAATGAGCCCCGGATGGTCCATAACTCTGATTGGGATAAAAAATGCAAAAGAGGATTTTTTTAAGTAGGCACTTTTAATTTTCTTATCTGAACAGTGATTTTATTTTTAAACGCTAGGGCAAAATAATGCTTTATTTTCGGAACTGCGTAATTTTGGAAAGTTGCTGTTTTCAAAACCTTGAATTTATTTTGAGCAACAAAAATTTTTTTTTTACGTATTTCCATTTTTTTTTAAATTTGGTAATGCCGTACTTTTCTGGGTCTCCTTTGCTTTCTCTATCCACCAGAATTTGCATGATATTTTTTTTTTGCTTCATCTCATACATAACACGTTGTGCATATTTATTTATTTATTTATTGATTTAGACGCCCAATGGGCTTTTACATATTTTAGAAATTACATTTAAGTGCAGCAGTGAAACATAAGTATGTAAATTTGGTTAAAATAAAAGATAACATAGGAAAAGCTAAAAGATACAATAATAAGTAAAAATCAGGAAATGTACCAACTTAGGTATATGGTACATAGAAAAATATTTAAAAAATTTACATATGAAAACATACACGCATACATATACATACATATAAGTTTATACATTATTAAAGAGATACATGAGAAAAAGAAATAGTAAATAAAGAAAAATATTAAGAAATTTTACATAAATTAATTTATAACCTTTTGAATACTTAACCTATATTTATATAAGGACAAACAAAATATATCAACTTCACCATACTCGTTACCTAGCCGGTGTAGTCTAGGTATTGGTGAATTGTAATAATAATTGTGACGGCCAGGAGATTCAAAAAATAACGTTAGCTGCCGAGTATTTCGAAGAGGTACTTTCAAGCTGATAACACTAGTTAATTCCGGGACGTCCAATACGCCATTCGCTATTTTATATAAATTTAATAAGTCATTTATAATTCTTCTTTTACATAGAGTTGACATATTTAGTGTAGATAATAAATTATCATAATCAATATTTTCAGCGGGTATATTAAGTTTGTAATTGATGAATCTAAGGAATTTACGTTGTACTCTTTCTAACTTTAAAATATGAACATTGTAATAAGGTGACCAAATTGTTGAATTAAATTTATAATTGAATTCTAAATTACTTCTAACCAAGGCAGTAAATAGCACTTTGAGGGTAGTGATGGAATTAAAATCCTTTACAGTTCGCTGCAAATATCCAAGATAAATATTACTTGATTGTTAAATAATCTACCCACTAACGTCTCATTTGAATCACGATAATGTCACTATCTGAATATTTGAATTTTTCCTTTCTCTTCCTTTCTTCTTTCCCATTTTTATCCTCTGCTCTCTTCATAGTACAGTGTAGATAAGAAGTAAATTTATGTTTCTGGAAAAAAAAACTTAATTTTGTTTTATAATTAAAATGTACTACTACTTACAATATGTCTATTCCCTAATTATTTTCTCAAATCAAACGGATTGGCTAGGTAGGAAGAAATTGTCTTTACCCCTTTAGAGTCTTTGGTAATATGTTTTACCATTTACTATAAGGATCATCTTTCATACAAAAAATATGGGAAATTTACATTAGGTTTTTTTCAGTCACCCGGTGGCGGTGTTCCGTTCACTGATTTGAGCAACCGATTACATCTACTGTGAAATTAATTAGTACCTATCGTCAAAGTCATTTTAAAAACATCAAACGTTTAATATTTTACGAATTTATTTATTTTCAAATATAAAATACATATTAAATTTATGTGACTGATTTTTTCCATCTCATGGTCTAGTAATTAAGAGGTCTCGGGTTAGATTTCCGGCAGGATTAACATGAAATATTAATTCAAAAATGTGTTTTTACACCGCGATATTACACAGTTCCTGGACCGCCCGCACAGCCCCATGATGCAGCATACAGCTTTCCGTCATGTTTGTAATCATTTATTACCATCGAATACCAATGCAGTTCTTTATGCATTCGGAGCAGAAAATGATGAGTAGACGATGATTCATAAAAGTAAAAATAATTATATATTTATTTTCGTTTAAAGTAGGTATGTTAAATTTAATATTTTACTTGGATAAAACACGTAATGAAGCGAAACCAACGAGGGCGCCTTGTATCAGTTTCCATTATCTGTATTTATATAATTCTTCTATACTTGTGATGCCGCTGATCTCCTCCTAAACGGCTTAACCGATTTACGTGCGGTTTTCAGCGAAATGTAGATCTTTACGCTACGCGTGTTCGTAGATATTAAAATCTTCGATCGAATACGTAAAAAAAAGTTAGGAGCATAAATATTTTTTTCATCGACCTACCAGGGTTGCATTCAACGAGAATGCATATATAAGAAAATGAAAGGATGTTGTTTTTTTGAGTTTAAAAAAGTTTCTTCTGAGTGTTTACAAACAACGTTCGCTTTTTAAGGATCCCAATCAGATTCTTTCCTTACATTCCTTATAATTTCCCATCATTTATTTATTTTTACTGGATTTTTAATAACATTATAATAGTATTAACTGACATTCAATACATTTTTGAAAATAGCATTCATGAATAAAGTGCACCCCTGTGGTTAAAAGAGCTAAGTTTTACATTCGCAAAAAGAATTCTATATTTGAAAATGAATTCTTTTCTGTTTTGGAATTCGACCATAAATAAGTACCTAGGTACCTACTTATCAATGAAAAGACTTTTTCCAAGGTAATAGCAGGCAAGCCATCGTTCGGGCAGGACAAAGTCTGTCGGGTCCGCTATTTACTTATATATTTCTACTTTTTTCCCGATGCTACTTGCGGATATGATGTATTTTTCATTCTTTGGTGTCAAGAAAGGTAAATAAAAAACTAAAATTTTTTAAAATTGAATATTATTGCTGTCGTTTATAATTATTTTTTTGGATTTATACGCACATACGTGTTAAAGGTTTTATGAAAAAAACTGCGGAAAGCATTTAAAAATAGTTTCTTTAATTTATTTTAGGACAATCAATACTAATGAACCAGGGACTGAAATTATACAATAAACTACCAGACAAAACAATTTCAAAAGATGTAAAAAATATTATTTTGAACAACAGAGTATGAATAAAAAATGTTTATATTATTTTTGTAAAATTAATGTAATAATCCGTAAGGGTTTAAAAATAAATTTTCAAATAATAAAAATAACGATCGTTTTAGCAATCTACTAATCAACAAACAGATGAAGATATACTGCTAGATCTAATACCAGAAAATGTCAAACTTGCAGAAAGAAAGAGCATATTTTATTATGATGTAAGACAGAATAGTAAATGCTTTTAAAATACCTTATTATAAATCAGATAAATAATGGACTCATCGCAATCATTAATCACGTTTAGGTTTTCCATTTTCTGCTTTCATCATATTTGCCGCTACTTTCATAAATGTATTTTACTAAATACATTTAAAAATGGTATTAATGTTGTATAAAAATATTGATTCACTCGCGTGACGACGCAATGGCGATGTCCAGCTATCAAATGAAATTGCAACGAAAAATAAAACAGATACCATAAGAGTGCTTATATGAAATAAAATCCAGTCAGTATTTTATACGGGTTGAAAACGGTTTTCAAAAATTCAGTAGGGTTAAAAATGGTTTTAAAAAAACAGAATTTTGCGGCCGGGTATTCAATAAATAAGTCACAAGGGAATGACACATTCCGTTTCATTTATTCCCCTTTTTATGTACAAAGAATCTTTCTGAAAGCCATTTAGTAAACAGCGTCCTGCATACTTTCAGAAATCTAATAAAACTCCCCCGACTTTCGGAGCGAATAAGTTTAACTTTTCATCGGATTTTCCAGTTGATAACGCTGAAAAAATCTCCTTTTCAGCAATTCATTTTCCTTTGATGAAACTGTGTCCCGTCATCTTTTCGTTATTTTTCATTTTATAGTATTAATATGGCACAGTTATATAAAAAAGATAGCATTAATTTACGACTCACTTCTTTTGTCACCACAATTAACCCAAATATCGAAAGGTTCAACATTTTTATACGAACAGGTTCGTTAGATTTCGAGTTGAATAAACGTTAAAAAATTGGATTTGAAAAAAAAAATTCAGAAACATTTCATAAATTTATGTCTTTTTTCTCGTACTCTTTTTAGAATAACACAATACAAAGAAGCACATACAAACATTAATTTTGCGATAAAAAAAATAAAACCAATGTTTACAAACTAAAATATTTACATATTTAATCAATCTAGAGCAATTTGTGTTTATAAATTCATCCGTTTTTCTAGTCATAACATTATATTTTTTTTAATAAAAAAATTATATTTACGTTCTTATAATTTCATCATCATCATTCTCTTTCCGCACCCAATGTTGCATAGAGCACTGCAATGGTACACCAATCGCAGTGGATCGTGATCATTTTTGTAACGTGAAGGTAAGATATCCAGTCTTAGGCTTCAGGTACCAGTCCAGGGACTATGAAATATTCTAGTGTAAAAACACCTTTTTAAATTAATATTTTATCAACCATGTCGGGAATAGAACCCGAGACCTCTTGCATGGTAAGCAAAAGCGTTGACCACTACACTACGAAGCCGATAATAACAATCATATAATTTACCCAAATATTTCAACTTTGGCGGCCATTTTCAGCGAGTTGTAAACAACTCACTATTAGAAAATGGAAATCAAGTTGAGGTAGAGTGGGGTTCGAGCCTCGGACCTCTGATCCGCAAGTCCGCAACACTAGCCACGGACCACAAAACGATTTTTTAATTTTCTCATCATTATTTTACTTTCTAAAACCACCTTTTGATTCAATATTTCATGTCAGCTTTGCCAGGAATCTCATCTAGGACTAACTAAGCTCTGCAAGGGGAACTTATTGATTGTCGTTTCAGTAGTATAATTATGAAAAAAATGTGTTAATTTGTATGCAATATTAAAATCTATTCAATGATTAATAATACATTCAAACCTTTTATCTATGAAAGCTACTTTTTAATTTAGTAACACATTTCTCTGCGTTCGATATATGACTTCATCACAAGATTAAGGAAATAAAGCTTAAAACTGCATTAGTGAGATTTAGAAATACTTTTTTAAAGAGTAAAACAGGGGTCTACTTTACAAACCAACGTAAAGTTTTAGAGCTAAAAGTACAAACGTTGGATAAAAGCCTATAATATACTTAGTGAGACCATCATTTATATTTTGACCAAAAAAATGTAAACATCATTCAAAATTATCACTGGGAATCGAAAATAATATTAAGTAACTTTGTTTATTTTAATTACATATTAATTTTACATGCACCTATAAGGCGTTTTAAAAACACAATTGATGAAGACATAGAGAAAAAGAAGCAAAGAGTATTAAAAAAGAAAAGTTAAGATTATAAATAAAATAAATATAAATACAATTAATAAAAATACAAAAGCCGTTACAATTTAGAACATAATCAAAATTATAATTGAAATAATAACCCCCCTTCTTTGTTGATATAATAGAATACACGTTTTTTTCGCTAGGTCTATCATATTGTACATGTATGTAGGATTGTGTTAGTATTTGTTAGGAAAGCGCCTACACCAGTTGGAAATGACAGAAGAAACGATTTTAATGTTCAGTGTATATTTATTACATGGCAAATATAATACGGGAGAGATTAATTGAACTGGATGGTGTTACAACGAGCTGTGGTCCTTTTAGAGGTGATGTTCTTTGGTCTCGAAGACTCTGAAGCGGGGATAAAATTAATTATCAACACTGGATTTGTCACCCGATTTCGTTATAAAGAATTAAGATCCTATGTGTAATAAGCTGGTCTTAATAAACAGAAAATGCTAAGTTGCTTTCTTCCGTCGATGTTCTAGATTTTTGGTAAAATATTTCAGCGCGTATAATTGATGTTATATTTACATGAAAAAGGTCTATGTTCATTTATTCTGCACTTTCCATTGTCAAGGTTATGTAAAATAAGAATATACATTTTATGTCATATTATTCATAGTGCAGATATGAGGATTTGAATTGTTATTAAAATGATTTTTTTAATTAGTTGAAAATATTCCATGCAAAATTGTGATACCTATAAAAAATGTACGCAAGGTAGCTGAAAATTTTATCCAAATATTTCTTACGATTTCATGTAAATTGTTTAAGTCAATTATAAATGTTATTGTTGGGACACGATCCGTTTACAGCTATTTAGGATTACGTAGGTTATGCTAATTTAATGATACGAGGTAGAGATAATTTACATGAGATTTTTTTTTCACTAAGTTAACAATAGTAAGAATAATTTATAGTTAAAGGTTTTAGAGATAAAGACGAGCGATCTGTCTTGTGTTATTTGTTTTGACTACGCTCTCTGTTGGCCGGGCTAGCATTGCGTGCGATGTTCAGGTATGCCTTTCCTTCCAGCTGATAGGCGATATAGCTAGACTACATGTGGCTATGTTCAGATACATGACCATTGAACTTAGTCAAGCCAAAATATATATTTTTTTGGTGTTTTTTAAATCAAGATTAACAAATTGCAATATGAATTCAAAAAATCAATGAAACTGTTTTTGTGTAAAGAATGATAGATTTTTTGGAAATAAGACTTACCCGAAAGTTTAGTTAAATGGAAATCAGCGTGTATAAATGAAAGATTTCACTTACGTATTTATGTGGAGTTTATCATTAACTAAATTGACTGTAACAAAGGAAAAATACAATAAAATGAATGCCGATAATATTGGTTGAACATAACCGTGATATATGAAATTAATTTACGTTAATTCGTTAACTATGTTATGTTGGAACAACCGAAACCAGAGCTGGATGGAGAGAGTCTAAATTGAGCTTTGTAGCTGCTTGTGACGTGTTGCGTTGCTGCGTTGGCAGGTCTGGCACGTGGTGTTAAAAGTGCCCATATATGCATTTATTTTTCATTGCATACATTATGTGAGTAATATTATAATTTCCCATCTTGTGTACCGTTTGGTTGCCCTTTTCACTCTCCGAGTTTTAAAAGACTTTGCATTATAAAAGTCCCGAGGTACTAAATTTTGCAGTTACCATGAAAAATATAAATCATTTAAATGTTTGAACTGCTGGGATGAACGCCTAAGTAAGTAAGATCAATAACTTACTTGCTTCTCTTTTCCGTTGACGATTTTTTTTATATTTCTTCTATATGTTGATTTAATTATTGACGTTTCTAACATTTTTAATTTTATTCACCGCTGTAACAGCACAGAAAATAAAACATGTACAACCAAATAAATTGTTTTTTAAAAGAGAGGTATTGATAAGAATACTAAAAACATACCATTTTTTAAAAATTGAAAATAACAGTTAAATAATTAGACTTAAGCACAGTTAAAAAATGCGTTTGGAATTTTTTTAAAGGATGTGCGGCCTGAGTTTTCTTTTTCAGTATTTTATTTATTTAAACACTTTATATACATATACAGTTTACATGAATATGCATATTGTCTTAAGGCGATGTCTTCCTATCTACCAAAACCGTTTAATTTGAGAAAATCAGTGGTATATGAAAATATTCTTGGTATATTATAATATTTTCATCATAAAACAAAATAAAGTGGTTACACAAACTATACTGTACAAAAGTATTCTTTAAAACATAAAAAATCTTCACCTTGGAACAGGCTGAGCCATGTTAGATGGAGACTCTTTTAACCAGAGGACGCTCCGTATTCATTTTATAATTTACTAGTTTTATTCAGACTGCCTGGTATTAAATATGTATACTTATTTATGCAATAAATTCATAAAATAAATAAATATATTGCTAGTGTGTAACAACTAACCCCAATTTTATGAATTATTTAGATATAGAAAATAGGTACAAATACAGCTAACAGCCATCCATTTAAAACCGATCATTTAAAATTCCGTTCGAGCGCCGAGTTCAATCCTATTCGAATTTTAAATCTAATCTCTCTCGAGTGTTGAGCTGAGTGTTGCCACCGTTTTGACAAATGACCCAAGTACACGGTTATCTGGTTGCACGCCAAAATGGCTGCCAAACTGTCAATTGATGTAAACGGATGCTTTATCCGATATCGGGGTAGACGTGATAAAGCACCTCATGTCCAATAAATACAATAAAGCGTACATACTTATAAACCTCTGCAATTTACTTTACAGCTATTGGTCGGCGGGGATTACCGCAATTTATTTCTCTGAACACTGCCCGAAGAGTTCTTCTTCCTAAGATTTGTGTGGGAAAACAAAAATGATGGATAAAAACATTAATTCATGTCATATCATTTAAAATATTTAAACAAATAGAACTGTTAAAAAAAATATAGGTATAATGCATGTTATTTAAATTTATGGTAAAATGACTTAAATCTTTATATTTTTCCATGCAGTGTGTTGTGATTTATTTTAAAAAAACACAAAACCTACAAACAATCATTATTGCACTTTCGTATAATAACGTTCATTTTTGTTTTTAGGGATTTTAAATCAACTCTTGAAAAACTAACGAAAATAAAAAATCAATGATTTAGATCAAATTAAAAAGGCTTACGCCTAGAAAGGCATCTTCAGGACCGGTAAATTATTTACAACATTTTGAACTTTTGTAATATTTTTTACAAGGTTTGGGTATAAAAAGATCTCATGAGTATTTTATTAAGGGACAGACTACATAAATATTATTACGACTGGTTTTTAAAAACTGTTAATTTTTCGGAAAGTTTTAGACCGAAATTGGGATTAAGTCCTAGTATTTTTTATAATTCTTATTATTTAAAATGTAAGGAAAGAACATATGGAAGAAATAACAGAGTGGGAAATACATTTTAAGGCAGATTAACTTAGCACAATACCTCAATTTTATGATAGGGAAGTTTACATATTTTTAAGGAACATACATAAATATTATTTGTATTTTAGTTTTTGATCTGAGTAAATTACTATTTTGATAATGATATGTTGATAACATTATTTTTATTGTAGATAAACAAAATAACAATTATGATATTTGAGACTCAAAAAAACTCATATTATAATATCTAGAGATAAAACTTTAGTGACATTTAAATCGAATATAACAATTTTATATTAAATTAAAGGTTTAAGTTTAAATTATTCACCAAAGCAATCTACACGTATCTTTATTTTTTTAATTGTAAATAGTATATTCTGTAATTTATTTTTGTTTTTCAATTTTTAATTACTAACAATATATTTTGAAATTTATATTTATGCTTCAATTTTTATTATTATCGGTATGTTTTCCAATTTATATTTTTATTTAATTTCTTTATAACTAATGTTATATTTTATTCAACTTTTATTAATATTACTTGCATGTTTTCTAATTTATATTTATATTGATTTTTTCTAATGTTATTATTATTCTTTGAATTTATTAAGCATCATTTAATGAAATTAAAAAAAAAACACATTTAAAAAATAAGGTCCTTCCTAAACACAGGAAATTCCTAGCTAGTCGGGACCTGAAACAAATAAACTCTATACATTAAAAAAAAAATTGCAACAAAACTAACTGCGATCTTACATGTTCAGTACAACAGATAAAATTAAAATCTTGGTGTGAACATACACCAAAACTTAAAATGGAAAGACCATATTGGTGAACTAGTTCAACGAATTAGAAAATGTAAATACATATTTATTGGATTAAAAAATACTTTAAAAAGCAATAATTTAAAAATAGCTTATTACTCAATTGTACAATCTTTGTTACATTATGCTATTGTAGGGTGAGGTGGTTCATACGAATATATATTAAACCCTCTTAAAAAAGTACAAAGATTAATTATTAAAGTAATTCTAAAGAAACCCTCAACATTTAATACGGAAAGTCCATGTAAAATAATTAAGGTTTATACAGTAGACGCTCTTTGAAAAATTAATTCTATTATACAAATTTATAAAAAAGAAAAAATAAAAGAATTTGAGTTGAATAAGTCACTAAGATACCAACATAATATGAAAATTCCTAAATTCCACACAAGTCACGGTCAAAAATAACTTTATCTTCAAAGGTGTAAAAAATTATAATAATCTTCCCAATGAACTAAAAACTATTAAAAATAATACGTCAATAAATAAATTTAAAGTAAATCTAAAGAAATTTTGTGAACACATGTAAAAAATACATTAATTTTTGATTAGTATGAATGTTTTAGTGTTTCATGTTTTTTTTCTCGTGTACTCGTATTTAAAATTATATATACTCTTATAAATAAACAACTACAACAGTGTAAGTCTCTCTCAACAGTGTAACTCTCCAAGCACAAAAGTTAGTCTCTTTTTTTGGAGAATTACAGTGATAACATTTACTAGATGTGTAAAAGTAGATATGTATAGAATTTTTAAAAAACATGTACCTTTTGTGAAATTTAATAATAAAAAAAAGTAAAGGGAAGTTCGTAAATTCTTATTGTTGGTTAATAACTATTGCTTTAAGTTTGATCCTATTTATTTCTAATGTTTCAAGTTTATCCAACTTTTTCCCTTTATTTTCAAAATGTAATAAATGACCGTAATTTTCACTGTCAAAAGTGTGATTAAGAGAGTTTAAGTGGGTTGCGAAATAAGATTAATCGTTTTTAACCTATAGGAGGCAATATGTTCTTTTGGTCTAGTTTTAGTGTTTAATAAAAAAATAAACTTATCGCATGAATCATTTTTATCTAAACGATTCATTAAAGTCATTTAACATAGATAACAAGCGGATCCGACAGACGTTGTTCTGCCCGAAAGTTGGCTAGCCTGCTATTAGCTTGGAAATAGAGTTTTCATTGATAAGTAGGTACCTACGTCCTTGTTATGGTTGAATTCCAAAATATAAAATAATTCATTTTCAAATACAAAATTGTTTTTTCAAATGTCAACCTCGGCTCTTTTTACCAACAGGGGTGCACTTTATTCATGAATGCAATTTTTAAAAATGTATTGAATATTAGTTAATATTATTTTACTATAACCAAAAATCCAGTGAAAAGAAATAAATGGGAAGAAATTATAAGGAATGTAAGGAAAGAATCTGATCCTGAAGAATGGGATCCATAAAAAGCGAATGTTGTTTGGAAATATTCAAAAACAATCTTTTTTTAAACACAAATAAATTACATCCTTCATTTTTTTTTTGTATATTATGCATTCTCGTCGAATGCAACCCTAGGAGTAACCATAAAATATTTATGCTTCTAACGTCTTTTTTACATATGTGATTGAATATTTTAATATCTACGAACACGCGCAGCGCAAAGATCTACATTTCGCTTAACATCGCACGTAAATCGGTTAAGCCGCTTAGAAGGAATTCAGT
Organism: Micrasema longulum; assembly: GCF_059751315.1. Taxonomy (NCBI): domain Eukaryota; kingdom Metazoa; phylum Arthropoda; class Insecta; order Trichoptera; family Brachycentridae; genus Micrasema; species Micrasema longulum. The sequence goes on from NW_028277527.1 coordinate 1,197,674, forward strand.
GACATCACATATACAGAAGAGTTTTATATATAAACATTAGATATCACCACAATACGAGGAAATCTTTTACAAAAAAATAACCTAGAAAATTATGTAAAATTATTTATTTATTTAAAGAACACGTTGTTATCGTTTCACATTGGTACTACAAATGCAGCGTATTAGAATTATTTTTGTCACGTGAACAATGAAATATTGCAGCATAGAATTACCAAAACCAATATTTCACGTCAACTCTGCCGGGCAGTAGGCGAACAAGCTAACCAGTACATTACGATTTGATTATCTTTTTCAGGATTTTTACCAGGGCATCCAATCCAATACATTCGATAACACTCGTCCAGCGTTCTGGTTCTATTTCATAAAAAAACTGCATTCTTTATCAGCCTGGACACAAAGAACATATTATTATACCAAATTAAAAATAATTTAATGAGGTTTTGGCAAAACCCACTGAATGGATAAGGTATTTAATATATCTGTGGCAAAACCTCATTTAGGAATATGCTGATTACAATACATATTTTTATAATGTAACGTATAGCGATTTGTGTACAATAATTTTTATTTATTTAATTCACATAAATGCCCAGAGAGCTTTTACGAGTACGGTACATAGATGAAATGTATAAAGTAAGAAATATAATACAGCGTTTGGTACATTCAAATACATATTTCTACATATAACTAGTAAGAAAACATAATTTAAAAACACATACATATGAATATAAAAATGACACGATACACACAAATATTGCAACATTTAAATAAATCAATTTACCCAATAAGGAAAACTTTAAAAAAAAAAAGATACGCTAGTAAAAAATAAAAATCCTAAGTGTTGCTTTGAATACACAGTTGTAAGCGGGTGAAAATGAAAATTATAAACAAATTATTAACATGCTTTAAAATACTTAAAAGTATACATCTGTAAAAAAGAACCAAGCAAAACAAAAAAACCTATTAAATATCTATATGTAGATCAAAGTATTTATAAGAAACTAGCGGACCCGACAGACGTTGTCCTGCCCAAACGTTGGATTGCCTGCTATCATCTTGGAAAAATACTTTTCATCTAGGTACTTGTTTGTGATTAAATTCCAAAACTAAAATTTGCTGATATTCGCAAAATATTGAATTTAAGTAGGTACTTGTTTATGGTTGAATTCCAAAACATGAGATAAATATATATTTTCAAATATGGCATTATTTTTGCAAACGTCAAACTCCGGTTGTCTCACCAACAAAGTGGTGTACTTATGAAGGAATACGGTTTTAAAAAATGTATTGAATTTAATTTATTCAATTGTTTTAGTGTTACCAAAAATCTAATAAAAAGAAATAAATGGGTAGAAATTATAAGGAATTTATGGAAAGAATCTGATTGAGATCCACAAAAAATAAATGCTGTTTGTAAATATTCAAAAACAAACTTTTTTACACACAAAAAAACAACATCTTTCAATTTTTTTGCAAACGCATTCTCCTCGAACGCAACCCTGGTAGATCGATGAATAAAACATTTATGCTCCTAACTTTTTTTTACATATTCGATTGAAGATTTTAATGTTTACGAACACGCACAACTTAAAGATCTATATTTCTCTGAAAACCATACATAAATCGGTTAAGCCGTTTAGGAGTAGGGTGACATCACACGTACGGAGGAATTATATTTATAAAGATAATTAACAAGTCCAAAAGATAAAAATATTATATATTAATAAGAATACGTATTACATCGTTTTGTAAAAATAAGGTTAAAGCAAAGACTTGGTGTTAGATTAAAGATTACATGATAAACATACGTATTGTAAAACATTTCAATGAAGCGCATTTAAAATGAATAAGAAAAAAAGAAGAGATTTTACTATAAATACAGACTGGTACGATATATACGATAAGAAAGAATATGAAAAATATTTGGATCCTTTACATCCGAAGCATGATTTCTATAAAATTACGGCAATTTAGCAGCGAATAGATTCACATTTAAATATATCGTTGGTGTGAAGTTGATTTCTGAGTGGCTTGATGATTTGGGGACCGTATGTGTTGAAGTATTGTCTTATGGTGGAGAGGATTCAGAAGAAATTTCTTCAATTTCTCTGCACGAGGGAGTGCGGATATTATCTATGTTTCTATCCCACTGAGTTTCTCCAGGGTATGCATTGTTAAAACAGTATTGACCAGAAGGGATGTATATCCAGCGAGCATTAGTTTTTATGTTCCGGATAATTACCTTAGACAGCATCAATATAGACACACATTCCAATATATAGGAACAACCTGCCAACGATTATGACTGTTGGAAGAGCTACCTTTAT